>NC_142589.1:2507500-3132500 GCF_965207765.1 Zootoca vivipara | reverse complement strand
ACAAACCAAGAACATTCAGGATCAGAAAAGAGAGATCATAGCCCTACCTCCAAAGGGGACTCTCTGCCAGTGAGAAGAACAAGTCCTCCTCTTAAAGATGACACTTCATCAGCAATGGTGAGTCAACTGATGCAGACAAGGACCCCAGAGAGGACTGTGGCAAGTGATGAAGGATCTGTTACTGCTGGCTCTTTCAATTTATCCACCATTTTGCTTTTTAGCAAACCAGCTTTAAAGGGGCCCCAAAGCTCTTCTCCTTTGAGGAGAACAGAACCCGTGATGAAGACTGGGAGCCCACCTACAGGATTCTTGGAAACAGCCATGGAAACAAAAGCTTCTTCTAAGCTTAAAGAAACCCTTGTAGAAGGGGAAATGACTGAACCAGCAAATGCCACAGGAGACATGTCCCTCCATGTGATGAACTGGGCAACAACTCCTACTTGGAAAGCCACAGCTGGCAGAAATGGGGCACCATCTCCCTCATTACATATGGAACCAATAGGATTGCCCCAAGTTGCTGCTGAAGGGACGGCTCCGCTCCTGACTATTGGCTTGCTAAAGTCTCCCAAGCACATAAACTTAAGAGGACAGCCTACCAGTAGTCAGCCCAGGAAAGAAAGCATGACATCTATGGCAAAGATTCTTGGGGTGGACATGGTGTCAGCATCATCAGCATCCAGTACCAGTCCTCTAGACACATGGGGAAACCAGGCAACCTTATTGGCAGGTGCAAAAGAGGCTACAAGGAGATCTTCCAAGAAAAGTGGAGAAACTGCTCCAGAGATCTATGCCAGCACACTAGCTTCTGAATCGCACAACACAGCTACAATTGGAGTTTCCACCCTGGGATCTCGTGAGGGATCTGTGAATCTGGAGGGAATGTCTGGAAACCATACAAAGAAAATAAAGTCCAAGGAAAATGGGGTGTCCCCTATAGACAACCCTAACTTCTCCCACCGTGTTAGCAAGAGGTCTTTAGCAGAGATAATGGCAACTCCAGCATCTCTGAGTGTTGCTCTACCAGAGGAAATTGATCATGTATTTATAGGCCACATGAATGAGGCTTCCCCAGTTGAAAATGGGGCAGACATAATGGAGGCAGCAGAACCATTGTCATTTGGAATGTCCAGGTTGTCCACTCTTCTCCAAGGGCAGCCTTCTGCTCTCAAAAAGGTAGGAAATAACCAAGTGGGGGCCCCAGGAACTGTGAAAGCGCCACAGCCACTGACCACTTTTTGTCCCTTTGAGAAGAATTTGTGTGGCTGGGAGCAAAGCAAGGAGGATGACCTGGACTGGGTGCTTGAAGAGGGGCGTGAGCAGCTCGTTAGGACCGTGGGAGGTGGAAGCCCCCCTGGAATGCCTTGCACAACCTCAGGTGGTAAGTAACTCCTGTGCTCTCAATGCAGCTCCTGCTCCACTTTGGGGCATGCTGCAGGGTCTTCTGAGTGGTGGGAGTTCAGGACAGACAAAAAGAAAGGCTTAAGGGATTCTCTGTAGCAAGACTGTGGTAGTGACCACCAATTTGGGCAGCTTTAAAAAGGGATTGGACAAATCCATGGAGGATAAGACCATTACTGACTACGAGCCATAGAAGGTTTATACATTACCTGCACTCTCAGTAAGTCTCTGGGCCCCAATTGCTAAGAGAACTCAAGTGGGAGAGTGCTTTTCACACAAGTGGGACTGAGAGCTGGACTAGATGCACCTTTGGGTCAGATCCAGCAGGGCTCTTGCATCAGGAGAACTTGCTGGTGGGAATCTTTCACTTGAACTCTCTTGGTGATGGCCAAACTCTGGCCCTCTGCAAGGGCCATGACAAACACGATGGGGGTTCCCCACTGCACCTGCCTCTGGTATCCTCTCTGGAGGGTCAGGGGAGCCTCAGAACTGCATGTGGGTGGAGGGAGGAGAGGAGAGGTTATTCTATACTAGTGTCGTTCAGCCCGTTAAATAAACGGGCGCTAGAACATATGTGAGCGCTGTGTGGAGCACCGGATCGAGGAGCCGGTCTGCAGAGTCAGCGCCCAGCAATGCTGCACGGAGCAGCGCCTCCTCAATCCAGCACAGCGTTGCTGGGCGCTGACTCTGCAGACCGGCTCCTCGATCCGGTGCTCCCGGGACCTGTCCTTCCTGTCGGCGGCAGGGGGACAGGAACGAAGGAGGAGAAAGCAGCCCTTTCTCCTCCTTCCTTCCTCTCCCCCAGCCGCCGACAGGAAGGAGACATCCCGGGACCTGACCTTGTTGGACGCACACACGCTCTCTCTCTCTCCCCCCCCCCCCCGCCAATGCTCAGTCTGGCCGGGAGCGGCGGTTGGCGGCCGCAGGGAAACGGTAGGTGGGGGGGTGGGGAGAGCGTGTGTGTGTGTGCGTCCAGTCTCTTCATCCAGTCCCTGTGTCCGTGGGGCACATGCGCAGTAGCGCAGACACAGGGACACAGGGACTGGATGCAGAGACACTTGCACATTATAATATAGGATGGCATGCAGAAATCTGCTGATGAAGCAACTGGAAGTGTGTGGTGTTGAGTTCCTCCCTCTGCTGTGAGAAGCAGTTCGTTTTGCTTCAAGGCAGTGACCTCTGCTTTTGGGAACATGTTAATGATTGATGTCTCATTCTTCCATCCCATCCCATTTACAGGTTGTCTTGGGTGGGGGGTGGGGCTTCCCAACATCAGCTCCAGATAGTTAGTCTTATGTGAAGGGTCCAAATTATACCTGTGTCATCTCTTCACCAGGTGGCTACCTTTCCCTGATGCCTTTGGCCCACATTTCTAGTCAAAAGGCTGTTCTGGTCAGCCCACCTGTGCAGGGCATCAGGTGCCTCAAATTCTGGTACAACCCAGGGGACCTTCTCATGAGTAAGTAGCTTCTGTATAAAAGGGAGTATGTGCGGATGAGGGAAGGCTGGCAGACTGGCAGTAGGTGGCTGGCTTGTCTGTGTGCAGCAGTTCTGGACTGCCAGCTGAGACCCTAGTTCCCAATTTCCCCAAATTGGGTGACCCAGAGTTCTCTAAGGCCCTAGTCCTTATGATGGATTTTATGTTTGGAATAAATGAAACACAAGCGCCTTAGTTTGTAGGTAACTGCTGTTGGCATCTCTCTGTCTCAACAAACAATGGCGTGTGCCTCAGGGAGAAAGTAAAACTGCTGCATTATCAGCACCAAAGTGACCTCCCTGGGGCACAATCCTAGGCGGTGTGAAGGGAGGTCCTGGGCTACCCAGACGACAAGGCCCCCATCTCAGCCTCACTGATGTGGTCCAAAGGAAAGCAGAGAAGTACGTTGGGCACCAGCATGGCTGCAGGAGGTGCTGGAAGGAAGCATACAACCATTCAACCACTCCTGATTTGTGTAGGGTTTATTCCTGAGCCTTTTCTTCTTCGAAAGATGTCCCACAAGGCAGCAGAAGTTTAGGATCAGAGTTGTCCTTCTCTTAGGTGGGCTTAGGTGGGCCACCTACAGCCAAGAAAACGGTATATTTTGCATATTTGCCTTCAACCTCACCTTAGTTCCTGTGGTTGAGGGGAATCCTGTCTGGAAGCCTGAGTTAGAGCCATAAACACAATGGGTTGTTTCCTTCATAACAACCATATTTTTAGAAAACAGCATTGCTCCCTGTATCTTTAAGTGAGGTGCAATCATAGGAAGCTGCCTTATGGGGAGTGAGATCATGGGTTGTTCTTTCTTAGAACTGTATACAGTGGGTACCTTGGTTCCCAAACGGCTTGGCTCCCAAACAAACCAGCTCCCGAACGCTGCAAACCTCTGGAAGTATTTCAGTTTGTGAACATTTTTCAGAAGCCAAATGTCTGTTGCAGCTTCTGCGGCTTCTGATTGAGTGCAGGAAGCTACTGCAGCCAACCAGAAGCTGCACCTTGTTTTTCGAGTCGAACGGACTCCCGGAACAGATTAAGTTTGAGAACCAAGCTACCCCTGTATAAAGACTGGCAGTGACTCTCCAGGGTTTCTGAAGGGGAACATTCCCAGACCTACCTGGAGGTGCCATCGGGGGCAAACCTGGGGTCTTCTGCATGCGATGATCAGAGCCAAAATTCCCAGACAAAGGCAGTTTCCCATTTGACAATCCTGTTACAGATTCCCCACTCCTAGTGTGCATTTTATCCAAAAATTGGAATAGACTTTTATAGCTTAGTGTTGAACATTTTGTGCCAAATCTGCGTGTGTTGAACATTTAAAAATGCTATTTGGTGGCAGTTTATCATTCAGCATGACGCCCGTTTCTGAGCAGCCTTCTCTTCGCAGGTGAAATCAACATCTACATAATGCTCCGGAATTCCTCTGAATGGCACAAAATGTGGTCCGTGAGGGGGAATCAAGGCACTGGCTGGCACCTGGTGGCTGTAGCCATTTCCAAGACTTGTGAGCTACAGGTAAGTATTTATGGTCTGCCTTGAAGACACAACTGGTTGAAATAGCTTAAGACAACTCTTTGTGGAAAGTCCATCTCTGGTAATGGCAGAGTCAATGTGAGCTGACAGGATGGTGGTCGCTAAGAAGACAAAAAAGTCCCAGGGTCCATAAACTCTAGACTTCAGCTGGTTAAGAAAAGTGGTAAAGGTGTACTGGGATAGAAACTAACTCTGAAAATGATTTGGCGGGGCAGCCAACAACTGTCCAGCTCTAAGGAAATCAGAGATGGAGTCCTATGCTAAGTTGGTGAAAACTGGTATGCCCCACTACAGTTGTAACAATATTGATTTAGGTACAACTTGTGGAAAGCTAAAGGTAAAAGTAAAGAATGCTATAGCTGAGATTCCTGCGTTGCAGCGGGTTGGACTCGATGACTCTTGGGTCCCTTCCAACTCTATGATTCTATGACCCCTGGACAGTTAAGTCCAGTCAAACTTGACCATGGAGTGTAGTGCTCAACTCTACTTTCAGGCTGAGGGAGCCAGTGTTTGTCCGCAGACAGCTTTTCGGGTTCATGTGATCAGCATGACTAAACTGCTTCTGGTGCAACGGGACACCGTGGCGAGTGCCAGAGCACATGGGAACACTGTTGACCTTCCTGCCACAGCAGTACCTATATTTACTTGCTCTAGTATACTTTTGAACTACCAGGTTGGCAGGAGTTGGGACAGAGCAATGGGAGCTCACCTCGTCGCGTGGACTCCAACTGCCAACCTTCTGATCGGCAAGCCCAAGAGGCTTTGTGGTTTTGACCACAGCGCCCTTGTGGAAAATACTGCAGAGTGTATGCACTCACCATCATTGACCCAGGTGATTCTGATATCATTGAAGCAAGCCAGACCAAACCAGTGAGAAGTAGACATTGGTGAACTTTGAATTTTGTGTAATAATACTGGCTACAAATAAAAATAAGGCCCTTTACCAAATCCTCAAAGCTCTTCTACGTATGCCCAGCAGGTAAAACAGTTGGGGAAATGAGTAGATTTGAAAGGCAATCCCACTGGGAGCATCTCCTGCTGAAGCTGCATTGTGATGCATGGGAACCTTCTGCAACAGAGCACCTTCTGGTGGGATCACACTCCTAGAGTGCTGTTAGCCCTGAATGAGATGGCAACTTTCCTCCAAAAACAAAAAGCAGGTTTTTTTTGGGGGGGGTATTTTCTTCTGTTGTGTCAGGATTGTAGTCAGAGCAAGGGTCTCAAACCCTGGGGAGTGAGAGATGCTGCTGCAGAAATTTACGCGTAAGATGCACACGTTGCTGCTGCTGTTTGGCTCTTAATTCTAGGACTTTGAAAAGGTGCAGGAAGTTGAGCTTCTTCAGGTGGCTGAATGAACCTACAGTCTATGCTCTCTCTGCAGGTGGTGCTGGAAGGTGTCGCCGGCCCCAAAGGAAGGCATAGTGCTGGGATTGATGATCTGCTTCTCTGCAGGAAGCCGTGTGGCCAATGTTACAGCAATATGACACGTTCCTTGTGCAACAAGTGAACAAAATAAACCTAAGTCTTCTCCAATGTTGTGTTGAACACCGTTTATTAAAATCAATTCAAGATCATGATAGTGTGGAAAAAATACAGAGCACATAATAAAATAAGTGAAATCTGACCATCATCCCATATTGCATCACAGCACCATGAGAGTGACAAAGCAACTCAATCAAATCTCTAAGTAAATAAAAAAATAGGTCTGTAAAGGTAAAGGGACCCCTGACCATTACGGTAGGTCCAGTCGTGACCGACTCTGGGGTTACGGCGCTCATCTCACGTAATTGGCCGAGGGAGCCGGCATACAGCTTCCAGGTCATGTGGCCAGCATGACAAAGTCGCTTCTGGCGAACCAGAGCAGCACACGGAAACACCGTTTACCTTCCCGCTTGGAGCGGTACCTGTTTATCTACCGGTACTTGCACTTTGACATGCTTTCGATTGCTAGGTTGGCAGGAGCAGGGACCGAGCAACAGGAGCTCACCCCATTGCGGGATTCGAACCGCCGACCTTCTGATCAGCAAGCCCTAGGCTCTGTGGTTTAACCCACAGCGCCACCCGCGTCTCAGAGGCCTAAAACCCATAAGGGTTGGCATCAATCAAATCTATGTATTCCACAGTCAGAGTGCCACTATAGATGGTGCCTCTTGCATATCGCTGTGTATTGCACCATCGCCACCTCCACTGGGTTGCAAATATGGGGTGTATAGGAGAGGAGACAATCTAGAAAATACCTAAGTAATTTGAAGCATTAAAAGCACCTGGTGGGGAAAAGGTTAACCAGCCCTCCCACAAATTGGGTGGTGGTAGTGATGAAAGGGAACATGCATGATGTACTTTGGCACTCATTCCGGCTAATGAACTCCTCGGCCAGCAGAGGGCGCTCCTGGGCCATTCTTCCCAGCCCATCTCCACATAAACTTTTCTTTTTAAAAAGTTATATCTGATATTTTACCACAGTCATAGGCCACATAGATTTGTGATGAGGATCTCCTGGCTTGCTTTTAAAATATGTTTGGATCCAGACTGGAGGGGTGGAGGCAATGTCAGGGTTGGCGCACTGCAGAGCTGTCTTTCCCATAGGGCTTAGTGGTGCGTCATGCCAGGGCACCGGCCTCTCAGGGGCGCCCCAGCGAGTGGGGGAGCTGCGTGGCTTTTCCGGCGGCCTCCCCTTTCCCTGCACCCGCCAGCTGCACCCCTCCAACCATATGGCTGACGGGCGTGCAGCTTCTCTCCCAAGCGCCTGTGGGGATAGCTGTCCCGCAGTGGCATGGGGAGAGTTGCCCCACCCCCAATAGCTGGCAGTGTAAAGCTTTGTGGGCCCCCCCATCTGTGATGATTTGGGGGTGCTGGGCGGATATTTGCCCCCTGGCGCCGCATCTGCTAAAGACAGCCCTGGCTGTCTTCTTCATCATTTATTTTGAAGCTGCTGTTTGCTCCTTGAGGGTGAAATATAAACAGGGTTTTAACCTGAAAAATGCACCCCAAAGAACAAGAGATTCCTTTTATGCTACAGGACAGGGCCCAATACAATTCTGGTATTTAACTTGACCTTGAACTCAGGGCTGGTGCCTGCCTTACCTCTGAGGGCTGCAGTGTAGGATTGCAGTGTTAGCTCCATGAGGCAAAAGAGAGACTTCCCTCTCCCAGTTCCATGAATAGAAACCAACTAGCCTGGCAGTGGCAGTGTCCCCACTAACACCCCCTCAGGCCACCTGTGGATTGCCCACAAGAGAGCTCTAGCCAGGGGCTAGACTCCTGCCTAGAGTATGACCTTGCCATTTTGCGTACTGGGAGACTAGTGTTGTCGTCTCTCGCTGACTAGATTGGATAGGCCACCTTTCCCCAACCTGATGCTCTAGACTACAGCTCCCATCAGCTCCAGTTAGCATGGCCAATAGTCAAAGGTATTGGCAGCCGTAGGCCAAAGCACCTGGAGGGAGGGGCTCTGCCTCTGACAAATTAGGAATTGCTCTTCTGGTCTGCTTCTCTCCATGTTATTTCCTCGGGGTTGTGGGAGGTAGCAGTCAAACATACGGTAACTATGCTTGAATGCTTGTTAGTGCATGAAGGGGGAAAGATCTACACCAGGAACGTCCAACAGGTAGATCGTGATCTACTGGTAGATCACTGGACATCTGTGGTGGATCACTGGTAGATCACTGGCTCCCCCCAAAGAAGCTCAACAACTTTGGCTCCCCTAAAGAAAAGCTCAACACCTTTGCCCTGCACACTCCAAAATGTGGCTTTCCTCCTCCCTAAAAAGCTCAACAACTTTGACCTGAACCCCAAAAAGGGGGGGTAGATCACTGCCAGTTTTTAACTCTGTGAGTAGATCACAGTCTCTTGGGAGTTGGCCACCCCTGATCTACACTCAACTAGGTCACACCTTGTCTTCTCTGTGAGGGAGGAAGTGAAGCTGCCATGTAACTGACCAAGGAAGAAGTGTTTGAAGCTATCTTTCTACCAAATTCTATTCTGCCTGTGTTCTCCTTGCTGCTGCTTGGATAAATGCATGAATCTGCCCTTTGGAATGTTTTGTATTTAATTCATTTTAAAGTTACTTAACGTCATTGCAAGAGGGGTACATGAAGGGAGGCATATAACTTTAATAAATAAATAATCTGGAGCACTTCAGACTCAGAGCTTGAAATTAATAGCTGCAAATTTCTTCGTGTGAATTTGTACCTTGGTGCTTTTAAATTGTGCTTCAATCCCTTTTTGGGCATTTGGGATTAATCAATAGTATTCAGCACCTGAAAAGGACCTTAGACTTGTTTGGCATCTTTTGCTTATTTTCTGATGCATCAAATCTGAAACAGCATAAACCTGTCAAATACTGAATGTGTTATCTTTCAAGTGGAATCAATACTTTTTTGAATAAATTTTATTAGAGTTTATAAACAGAGCTACAAAACAATACCAAATATCTTTTTTATCCAAGATTAATCTGATTAAAATAAAAACATAGAGGAAAAGGAGAGAAAAGAGAAGAAGAGAAGAAGAGAGAAAACGATGATAGAAAAGAACTTCAAAGAAGTTCCAATTCTCCGCTACAAATAAACAATAGTCCATTCATCGCAAGGTAACACCCAACAATACTAATTTCTATGAACCAATATTATCTTCAACCCCCAAATCCATATGTCATTGTTTCATTTTCTTTTTCACACAAGAAGTCTATGAGCGGTTTCCAGTCTTAGTAAATGTTTAATCAGAGAAAGGTCATTGTTAGCATGTCAATTTTGTCATCTCAGCTAAGTCCGTTAATTTTAACAACCATTCTTCCATTGCTGGTAATAATGAGTCTTTCCATCTTTGTGTATACAATAGTCTTGCCACCCTAACCATATATTGAAACAAAGTTCCATAGTCTTTTTCTAATTGTATATCCATAAGTCCAAGCAGGAAGAGTTCTGATTTCAGTTGGAAGTTAATCTTCATAATTTTCTGCATCAATCTACTACACTTGATAGTAGCCAAAAGGCTGAGAAGCAATAATTCTATGTATCAATCTATGTACTTCTATCCATTTTTTATTTTTGCTTTTTTACATGTCCACCAAGCATGAAAAAATATCCCTTTTTGTTCTTTACATTTCCAACATGTATTAGGAATATTTTTTATACATTCTGAATTTATTAGGAGTTAAATACCAACAGTATATAATTTTATATAAAAAATATTTTAAGTCATAATGCGATGCATATTTTAACTCCTTTGTCGACATATGTTCCCATTGTTCCATTTGTATGTTAAATCCAACATTTCTTGCCCGCTTTAAAATTATTAAATATCACTATATGTTGATAGTGCCCTTGTTGGTACTAATCCATGACAGGGCCTTTTGGGTGGTGGCTCCCCATTTGTGGAGTTCTCTCCCTGGCAAGGTGTGCCTGTCTCCCTCACTACTAATGTTCCGGAAGAATTTTAAAACATGCCCATTCACCTAGGCATTGGGTGGCTGAAAGATGATATTCCCTGCCACCTTGGTGAGGTTATGTGATGGTTTAAAAATGCTTTTAGACGTTCTTAATGCTTTTAAAATGTCTTTACTTATTTTATTTTTAATTGTGTTGCAATCAAATATCCAGATAATATCCAGGGAATAATGGGAAGAATATTTGACATGATACATTTGTGGAAAAGAATTATGAGGAGAATTTTGGGGAGCAAACTTCCTTTAACTTTAAGCGAGTCGTTTTGGCTGTGAGGCAAACAGTGTGTTCCTGATGAGGAAGGCAGAGGCATAAGAGTTGGCAGACAAGCATCCTAACAGCTTCTTAATGGAAGTATTTAAACCTTGTTGTTTCTGCAAAAGACAGGCACTGTGCTCTAATCTGTTTGAAAGCCAATAATGGATGGGAATTTACCTCTTCGGATTATCTGTCTCCAAAATATGAGGCAATGTGGTGAGATGAAGAGGATATGGGTCTGGGAGACGAGTAGTTTCTTTATCAATTTTGTGATTGCCAGCTTTCCAGCCCCTCATTTCCCTTTCTTCAGCCTTCCCTTTCCTCTCGGCTCCATTTATAATTGTAAGCTGTCTGGGGCAGGGACTGTCTGCCTTTCAGCGTCTGCACTTTACAGCACTTAGCACAAACAGGCTTCAGTATCCCTGGGGACCTTTAATGATTATTATTACCATATTTCTGCTGTTCCCCAAACACTTCCTTACTGCTTGATGGGGGAGAAAGTGGCTCTGACAAAAAGGTTGAGCCTGGCAGAATAATGCTGAGCTGCATCTAGAGGTTGTGAAGCTCAGGTAATTTCTAATTCTCTTTATAATTCACTGTGAGGTAGGAAGAGGAGTTCCTTGCTTCTTCCCTCACTGCTGAAAAATTGTGATATCTGCTATGTAAATAAACATCCCCCTCTATTGTGTGTTTGATATCCACCAACTCAGAGAGAGTGCACAGGAATCTATTTGCCTTGTATATTTTCAACAGTTTAATTGCTCTTATCAGTCCAGCCTCCTCCTCACATGCACAAATGTTGTGCAGGGGAGAACCAAAAATGGAAAATTCAACACCCCCCCTCCAAAGGTTACATTTCACAGGATTTGGACCCAGGTGGCGCTGTGGGTTAAACCACTGAGCCTAGGGCTTGCTGATCAGAAGGTCGGCAGTTCGAATCCCTGTGACGGGGTGAGCTCCCGTTGCTCGGTCCCAGCTCCTGCCAACCTAGCAGTTCAAAAGCACATCAAAATGCAAGTAGATAAATAGGAACCGCTACAGCGGGAAGGTAAACGGCGTTTCCGTGCACTGCTCTGGTTCGCCAGAAGCGGCTTGGTCATGCTGGCCACATGACCTGGAAGCTATACGCCGGCTCCCTCGGCCAATAATGTGAGATGAGCACGCAACCCCAGAGTCAGTCACAACTGGACCTAATGGTCAGGGGTCCCTTTACCTTTACCTAGGGTCACATTTGTAACTAGAGTAAGAAATTAAAGGGAACATGAAAACAAAATGTGAGGCCTCCTGCAGTGTCCATCAAGTTAGTTTGTGGATTTCAGGCTTCCTTGTTCCACAGGTTCTGGAAATCTACTCTCACTTTTTGCCTCAGACCCTTCTAGGCTGGCCATGTGTCCTACATTACAGAGGACAGCCCTCTGTTTGAAGGAGTAGGTAGATTGGCATCTAGAGGCAGTGTGGGGTAGTGATTAGAGAGTTAGACCTGGGAGAGCAGGGTTCAAATTGCCACTCAGCCGTGAAGCTCACTAGATGACCTTGGGCCAGGGGCAAACGAAGGCGTTGTGACACCTGGGGCAGGGCATCGCTACGTAGGGTGCATGTGTGGCGTTGCTACGTACTGATGATGCCGGGATCCTCTGCTCGCAGCTGCAGCCACAAACGGAGGATCCTCCACATGCTGCTGCAGCATCGCAATGGCTGCTCGCGCCACCGCGCCCAGGACGAGGCGGCAGGGCAAGCACCTGTAGGTTGCCGCCTTGTCATCCTCCTGGATGTGGAACCCGGGGCGCACCGCCCCCTGTTGCGACACCACTGTCTTGGGCCAGTCACTGCCTCTCAGCCTAACCTAATTCACAGGGACTGAGGGCTCATCCATACTTCTGCTTGTCCTGTGCCTACAAGGAGCATGTCTGAGAGGTTTCCCCTTTCTCCACTCATTTCCCAGGGAAACTTTAGCTCTAAATTGGAGCAAACATCAATCCATGGAAAACCTGAATTGCTGTTTGCTCCAATTGAGCGCTAAAGAGCAGTTTTCCTTAGGGGAAAGCAGCAAGACAAGAGGAAGTGTGGATAGGCCCTAAATGACGATGGGGAGAGCCATGTATGTTATCTTGGAGGATATAAATGCAATAAAATAAATTATTAGTAGTTCTCTAGCTGATTTGCAGTATCTGGGCAAAGCTTTATGTCTGCCAACAGTTTAACAATGGCAAGGAAAATTGCAAAGAAAACCAACATCATGTGCCTTGAACCAATTACTGTAGGTCTCTATCATCCTTGGTGTTCTCTCACCTGTAAAATACGAGTAGTTATTGGCTGCCTATGACCAGGTTTTCCTGCAGCTTTGCAAGCTGGTTTTAGAGTTATTAGAGAAGTCAGTTACCGGTTTGCTCTTCTATATTCAGGTTTATAGGGAATGCTTTGGATAACTGACTTCACCCACTGAGCCTCCACTTTGCATTTGGCTCTAGCTAGTGGTCCTATGCGTCCTAGCAAAAAGGCAAAATCAGGGTTAAAAAAGCAAAAAAGTGGACACATTTGTAGGTGGGAGTGGGGAGGAAGAAAAATAGTAATATTAGGCACTGCCATTTTTGGTCTCCAGTGCACTCTGCCACTAGCCTGCCACCAGTGTCACCACCAGGCCCACACACCTCTTTCCTGGCTCGGGCTGGCAGCAGCCGTGGCATGCAGAGTGGAGGGAAACAGGGACTGCTTGACCCCCATGATTGTGGGTAAAACACTGGGTGACCGGCCCATGCCTCGTCTGTCCACCGTCCCCCTGCGGGCCTCCAGAGTTTCCTTCCGTTTAGCTGGTGTGCCCAAGGGAGCTTGGGCTGTTGATGGGGCCGTGCCCAGCACCGAGGGGCCTGATGTGCCTTGCCCACATGTTGACCAGAGCTTGCACCCACCCGGGAACAGGATGCAAGAGACCCGGCAACGACGCAATGCTCCCACTTGCCGAGACGACACCGGGCTCTCACCACCCACGCAAGCCTGGGAGCTACCTGGGCGGACACCGATGGAGGGTGCAGGGCACGCACCAATGACAGGCCGCACTGTTCCATTGAAATCTATATTATAATTGCAAAAGTAGACGGCCATTTACGGTATTTGAGCCAGGACTTGAGAAGCATTGTACTAAATTCTCATTACGTTTTGTAAAAAGCATTCCCCCCTTAATATAATAATAATAATTATTAAGCAACCAAGCGCTGCAGTTCTTCAAAGTCTGACCAGATCTCCCCAAATCAAAGTTTCCAGAAGGGTAGATGAAACGCAGCAGGGCTTGGATGGAAAGCTGGCTGTTCTGAGTCATCATATACAGTACACAGCAGCTATCAGCGTAATTTAGTTACAGGGCAACCTGCATTGTAAGAAAACACTCCCGGGCCATGGTGGGCTCTCCTGGCAGGAGGCTAGACAAAGAGAGAACTGGAGGGACTCAGTTGAAAGGAGGTGAGTGGCTTCTTGGAGAACCTAGGAGAGTCTTGACGGCTGCTAGATTGTGATTGTGTGTGTGTGTGTATGTTTGCATGTTCTGCACACCCCTCTCTTGTTTCCTTTCTCTCCCCTCCTGGAGCCTGACAAAAAGCCGAAAGACTGCATGACATCACATGTCAGAGTTTCCTCGTGGAGAGAAAAACACAACTCCTCCTGCAGCTCATTTCAAAAGGCACTGGGAGGCTTGGTCTGTCCACGTAAAGCAGAGAGAGGGAGAGGGAGGGAGAGGGAGAGAGGCAGAGTGCAGTTCAGTAAGCAGACTGCACAGATCTCCCAACTTTTCCAGCAGCGAAGAGGAAGAGAAGGAATAAAACTTCTTGGGTTATTCCGAGCCAGCAATGCTACGGTGATCAGAAGTGCCTGGGCATTGGAGGAAAGAAGCAAAAGACCCGGAGAGGGAGAGGAGGAGAGAGACATCGCTGTTGTGGATTAGAGGGAGTGGTGCTGTGAATTAGCAAAGAATTAGCATCCAGAGCAGTTCAGCATTACAGCAAGAGAAAACCGATGCTCCGTCTGGAAGAATCCCAGTATGGAAGAAGAACCGGCAACTCTGCATTGGCAACTATCTCCCTGAACTGCTGCTTCTCCTCTGACTCAGGTAACAATGGGGGGCTTCTGATCTGTAGACCCTCAGGCACATGTGAAACTGAGGTGGTGGGCCCAACATCCCACCTGGACCTGTAGGGCCACTCCTTCTAAATGATCATGGCTACCATGGGTGGTCATGATGGCTACAATATCCAAGCCACCGCCGCCATTGCAGCTGTCACCACATTCCTCATCATCTTCACCATCTTTGGCAACATTCTGGTGATCATTGCTGTGCTGACCAGCAGGTCCCTGAAAGCCCCACAGAACCTTTTCCTGGTGTCCCTTGCGGCCGCAGACATCCTGGTGGCCACCCTCATCATCCCCTTCTCTCTTGCCAATGAGTTGATGGGCTACTGGTATTTCAGCAGGACATGGTGTAAAGCCTACCTGGCCTTGGATGTTCTATTCTGCACAGCCTCCATCGTGCATCTCTGTGCCATCAGTCTGGACCGGTACTGGTCGGTTAGCAGAGCCATTGAGTACAACTCCAAGAGGACGCCAAGGAGGATCAAGTGCACCATCCTTGTGGTGTGGCTGATTGCGGCAGTCATCTCCTTGCCTCCGCTGGTCCTCAACGAAAACCCAAACAATGCCAAAGAGGATGCGAGGAGGTGTGAGCTGAATGAGGAGCCCTGGTACATCCTCTCCTCCAGCACCTGCTCTTTCTTTGCTCCCTGTGTCATTATGATCTTGGTGTATCTTAGGATCTACTTCATAGCCAAGCGTCGAAACAAGCAGAGGACCCAAGCTAAGAAGCCCAAGACAAAGGCAGAAGAAGGGGTACCCCAAATCAGCGCTGTTCCATCTGTCGAAACCTCTCCCAAGCAGGACCAATCCAAGCCTCAGGGAGAAGGGGAGCCAAATGGACATCAGGTACCCACTCAGGAAAGTGACCAACCAGAGACCCATTGCCTCTCTACTGAGAAGTTTTCTCTCGTAAGCCAGGAGGAGAAAGACCCAGAGCCAGCAACTGCCACCAGCCCTTCTCAGTCCCTGTCTGAGAAGAAGCCATCTTCAGAGTGCTTTCCCCCTAGCAGCATCAAGCGGGGCAACGGACCCCCCCAGAGCTCCCCTCAGGGCATGGACACCTTAGCCACTGTGAGAGGGGAGGTCCTACTGGTGAGGAGGGTGAAGACCCTCAGTGCCAACCCTTGGAGGAGGAAGACACACCTCAACCGGGAGAAGAGGTTCACCTTTGTCTTGGCTGTGGTGATCGGGGTCTTTGTCATCTGTTGGTTCCCTTTCTTCTTCCTCTACAGCCTCCGGGCCATCTGTCCCCCAGAGCACTGTCCAATCCCAGAAAGCACCTTCAAGTTTTTCTTCTGGATTGGCTACTGCAACAGCTCCTTGAACCCTGTCATATATACCATCTTCAATCAGGACTTTCGCAAGGCTTTCAGGAAGATTCTCTGCAGGCAGTGGACTCAGACTGCCTGGTAAGAGAGGCTGGGTGAGGGCAAGCCAGCAAGCAATTCAGAGTGCATGGGGACCCTTGTGGAAACGGAACTCATCGTGCTATTTAAACTAAACAAAGAAAAATATAGGCTATTTATTTGTTGGCTTTTGTGTTTGCAGGAAGGGGAGTGAGGGTGAGTGCTGGATAGAAACTGGCTTTTCAGGCAGTCGATTTTAGTTCAGCTATCTCTGTCTGTGTGTGAAGCAGACCCACACCCAATGTTCCGCCAGCATTTTTTTTCACCAAAAGATTATGTGCCAATGCCAAATATCTTCTAATTAGTTGGGTCAAAGGAACCTTTCCCCCTCTAAATCCTGTGGCTGAATGAGAGTGTGCTTGAGGGTTGCCAGCTTTGCAAACTCTCCCTGTTGCTGTGCCTTTAACAGCAGCTTGATCTGCAGGGATTAGCAGGTGATAATGTTTTTGTCTCCATGCTGCAAAAAGCTTCCTGTGTGATTCCTGCAGACTAAGATGCTGTCAAGGCAAAGGAGCAACCTTGGCAAATTTTCTCGCCTCCTACTCCTGACCACTTGGCAGCCTCCTGTGCCATCCAGGTAAGCCACAAAAAAGTAATCAGTTAAACAGCCTAAAACTAATCCATTTATGTTGAACATGCTTCAGAAGAAATCTACAAAGTGTCTATTTCTCTGCTCAGGAATCTAGGACTGAAAATTCTCTTTCAGGGGCATGTTGGCAGCTATGAAGGAGTGATAGTTGGGTTGCCAACTGGCCAGAATAAAATGGATGGGACTGCTCCTGTGCCTTTGACAGAAAATTTGTAGGGTATACAGCTGTTGGCATGGAAATAGTATTGCTTGCTAGCGTCTGCCTGTTGAAATGCTGCTCTTAAAGGCACAGCGGCAGGCAGGGCTGGAAGCAAAAGTTGGTGGTTGAAATGGTCTGATATTTTTTTAAAAGGGTGATTTGAGCCAAATGTTGATGTTTGTTGTATTTTATTGCAGCCAGCTATTGGAAAATTTCCTGGATGGTGCTTTTTGACATGGTAGGGTTGTTAACTTTTAAAAATCAGGTCTGCTCCTGTACCTTTAAAGGCAGAATGATTAGGAGAATTTTAGTAAGGCAAGCTTTTGTAGCTCTTTCAGTTCCACATCAAGAAAAACTTCAGCTGTTACATTTATGCAAGTCAAGCCTGTTGAAAGCACAAAAACAGCCCTGTTTAAAAATAGCAGCAGCAAAGTAGCAACCTGGTTTGTTTTTATTGTGTTTCCCATTCCTTTGCTTCTGGAGTCCTCACAGAGAACATCAAATATTTCTCCATTGGAGGGGGTTGGACTAGATGATCCTCGGGGGTCTCTTCCAACTCTATGATTCTAAATTCTTCCCATGGAACATGCGCATGGAAGGATAGGCACTGGCTTCTAAATCAGGAAAGCAAAGTCCTCTAAGACACCAGATGCTTTTTGCTACTATTTAGGGTTGGCAATTGACTAAGAAGAAAACTCCAGCTTGGTCTGCTGTTTTGACCTTCAAGAGCAGCTTGATCTGTAGAAATCAACAGACGAAGTCCCCTTGAGCTATAGGCTGCCTAATGCACACAGTTTAAAGGGCACAGCTGAAAATTTGGCAGCTAGGTTACTATGCTCTGAGGAAGGGTTCAGGTGTGCAAAATTGGCCTGAGCTGTGTTAATGTGGAAGGAGGAAAAGCATTCACATGTGGAGGTGGGCAGAAGAGGCGGGTTCCCACTGCAGCACAAAGTCCAGTTTTGTTGCTATGGGTTTGTAGTAGTCCTGTTGAAATTAATTGACATGTCTAACTTAGGCCCATTAATTTCAGTGGGTCTACACTGAGTAAAAGTTAGTTGAATGCAGACTTACATTCCCAAGGACTGCAGCCTTGGACTGACTACTCCCACCCAGTTAGAGAAATCATAGTTGAGTTTTAGTTGATCACTTAACGAAAGCTGCTATATGTATGAGAAAAGAACAAAGTGCTTTTTTAAAAAAGAAAAGAATATATTTTCTTTGAGTTTGGAGCAGGTTTTTGGAAAACTTGTGGTCCTTCAGAGTTTGTTGGCTCTCCATTATCCAGGCTCCTGGGAACTGGAGGCAAACAAATCAGGTATGGCCACAGGTTCATCAACTTTGGTTAGTGGATGCCTGTGTGGGTCACAGCAGACCCCATCCTAAAGAAGGCCTTCTCCCTCTTCTCCCACACAGCATCTTAATGTAAGAGAAGCCTGGCTGCGCTGGATCAGGCAGGCCAAGAGCCTATCTAGCCCAGGATTCCATTTTTACCCTGGCTGGCCAGGTACCTGTGGGAAGCCTGCAAGCAGAAGGAGAGTGCGAGAGCCCTCTCCACACGTGTGATTCTCAGCTTTAAGTTTTATTCAGAAGCATCTTACCTCTGATAATGAAGGCAGGATATAGCCTTATTCTCCATGAATTTATCTAATCCTCTTTTAAAGCTGCCCACTATGCCCTGGGTCTAGTTCCTGGGTACTTGATACCAGTTAAAGAGCATATATATGTTTGTTTTTTTGTCCTACCAAGCATCACTTCACGCTTGCCTACTTCGAAATGCATTTGCCATTTTACTTTTTATGTTTTACCTGTGCTGAGCAATTAGCTATCAGCAAACTTTGCTACCTCACTGATCACTCTTAATTCTTGATTGTTTATGAACAACTTAAGAAGCACAAGCCCCGCTTCCCGTCCTTTGGGCTGGCCTTTCTATATCACTCCATAGGGACAACTGTCCCTTTACTCCTGCTCTGCTTCCTGTTTTGTTCTGATCCAGAAGTGGTCCCTTTCTTCCTTTTCTACTACCGTATTGCTAAGCATGCTAAGGAATCTTTGGTGACAGACTTCACAAATATCTTTAGCAAAAGTACACAGTGTTGATGGCTCAAGCACTGTACCTCTGACTCTAAGCTTATTGACACTCTCAAAGAACTCTGAAAGGTGAGTGAGACTGTTGCAGAAATTGTGCTGGTTTTCCTTCCTTCAGTTTTCCTTACTCTTCTATATGCTTGCCAGTTCTATCTCTAGTAATGCTCTCCACCAGTTTTCCTGAAACAGATGTTAATTACCCAGATTCCCCCTGGAATCGATCCCTTTGAAAATTAGTGTTACATTCTGAGATGGTGATTGACATCTGCAGTATTTTTAAGTACTTGCATTTAAATAATGTTTAAAAATGTTAAATCTGCTGATCAATTACATGGGGGACTCTTTTTAATCAATCAAAATATAGTAATTAATCAGTCTGATTAATTTATTAGATGCCACAGTCTGTCTTTAAAAAGTGCCAAAATCACTTGGGGAACAAAATGATTATTGCAAAGAGACGTGTGTGTCTGTGTATAATATACACATTTGAAAAAATGAGGATGAAATTTCATTCTCTTTTCCCTCTTCTACTCTGGAGGACAGAATGCCTCTCCTCAGGGTTGACCCAATACATTTTGCTGCCTGAGGCAAAGGAGAAGATGGTGTCCTCCCCCCCACTTCCACACGCAGAAGCCAAACAGGACTGGTTGGTAGTTGAATCTTACTTGAATACTGTATTGGCAAGACTATAGCCGGTAGTGTGGCTCAGAGGCAGAGGCAGAGTCCATCTGCAAGGTCCAGTCCAGTCCAAAGGCCAGGAGTATCTCAGTTCACGTAGTCAGATGATCCGAGGGTCAAGAAAGCTGAGGTTCCGAAGTCGCAAGAAGCAGCGAGGTCTGGCCAGGAACAACAAATGTTGTTTCCAGCAACTGCCTGAGGCTGGAAACCCTGCTTAAGAAAGCTGGAGCCTGCTGGTTCTCCTCAGGAGCAAGAAGTGGAATCACTTCGCCTTCTGTTCCTTCAGGCTGCTGCTCAGCGGGTGAAGCCGACCCCTGGCCCATGACAATCAAGCATGATTGAAAGCATAAGCACACTTTCCAGGGAATATATTCCACTCCAGGCTGGCCCTACCATTAGGCGGAGCGAAGCAGCCACTTGGGGCAGCAGGATTTGGGGTGTCATGAAAAGGCAGCAAATGGTTAGCTAATTAATTTCTTATAATTGTAACTATATTTCAGGGAGAGGAAGAAGGGCTTGTAGCATTTTCTACCTCATGCGCCAACATTCCAGTGGGGTGGGGTCAATTTTCTGCTGTTCCTCAGGCAGCAAAGTGGCTAGGGTGGCCTGGCCTGAACCCATTGAACCTAATGAAACTTACTTCTGAGTAATACTTGTACTGGAAGATTTATTTCATCAGCTGACAGCCCTAATTTCTAGCTTTGAGTTAACCCTGAACAGGTGGTGGTTGCTGTTTTTCCACAAGGAGTGTCATATCTCATTCCTACTAGCTATCAACCTTTGAATTAGAAACTCTTCCCCTGGAGACTAGCACTTTCCTCTTTCGCCAGCAAGTTCCATGAGGGGAAGAAGTTCAACAGGTGCCCCTTTCCCAAACTGTACTAACACAGAATAGCCCTGCAAAGTAGGGGGGGAGCCCTTCCCCCCCCTTAACAGCGTTGTCAACTTTCTCATGGTTTTGCTCCTGTGCCTATAAGGGCAACTTGATGTGGAAAGGGGAAGCAGACCAAAGCTTTTCCTCAGTTGGAGAGAGTGGAGGAGAACGCTTTGCCAGCTTAATTTTTGTCCTGAGGCACAGGACAAAAGGCCAGTAAAAACATAAAAGCCCCCCTGATGCAAATGTAGGTTTGCCACCTTTTTGGCAAGGCTCCTTTGCCTTTAACAGATATGTAGCAAACAGAATTTCCCCCATCACAGCAGGTCAGCCAAAAAGTTTCTCCTTCGGAGTCACAATGCCAATATTTTGCAATCGGAATTCTAGAGATTAGTACTTTTGACCATTTTCATTAATCTAAACCAGGCATCCCCAAACTTCGGCCCTCCAGATGTTTTGGACTACAATTCCCATCTTCCCCGACCACTGGTCCTACCGGTATTAGCGAGGGATCATGGGAGTTGTAGGCCAAAACATCTGGAGGGCCGAAGTTTGGGGATGCCTGATCTAAACTAGCCTTCCACAACCTAGTGAGTTTCTGGGGTTTTTTGGACAGCACAGCTGATGGCAGTTGCAGTTCAAGACTTCTGGGGTGGGGCAGGGGCACCAGGTTGGGGAACACTGAGCATGTGAAAGCATAGAAGAAAACTGGAAACCTGCTGATGAAGCCTAGTTTCTCTCTCATGGTTTTTCTTTCTTTCTACGGGTCATTAAAGAAAAAATTGAGGAAACCAATTTCCTGAAATACGTCTCTTACATCTGAATATATAAATTTGCTAACCGTTTCTTTCCAAAATATTTGCCTCATTTGTATCGACATGATTATGTTCCTAGTGATCTTTTTCTGAGTCCTAAAATCAAGATTTGTACTATGGATCTGTCCCAAATCTCCTCTCTCTCCACCCCCAAAATAAATGCAACACCATTATTATTTTCAAAATGCATTTTACATCTTTGATATGCATCTCAGAATAATTCTCTGAATTCTGTGTGGGAGGCAAATATGAAACGGATAAAGTGATTTCTATATCCTAAACTGGGACTTTTGAGATTCTGCCCATATGATAAACTGGCTTACTGAGGCTTCCTCAGTCAGAAGGTGGACAGTGGCAGACCAGCTAGTGATAAATAAAATAGCTAGCTGGAATTTTTTTACAATCAAGGCCCAGCAGAGTTGACTAATGTTAGAAGTAGGTCCTGAGACGCTCAAAATAAATTCTGAACGAAGTTTGTGAAGCAGCAAAACATTTATTGATTATAAAACGTTCTTGCAGGAGCAGGTGTCCAATAGGCACACTCCACAATTGGCAAAACACAAGCTTATATCCTGAAGCACAGGTTCCCTACCTTGTTTCCCCATTGGCTGGGTATGGGCAAAGTTCAAAGTCTATCACAACCGCTTAATTAGACTACTAAAATCCCCGCCCTTGTTGACATCTCCCATTACTCTGAATTCGATGGCCATCACCTGTTTATCTTTCTCCTTATTTGGTCCATGTCTCTATATGTTTTTACGCATTGACTCAAACGATAAAGCCACATCCTGACTACTAACGAGTTCTATATCGGCCAAAGAGTACAAATAAACCATAATCCAGCTGCATGCTGTCCTATCTATGAGCACCCTGATCACAAACCGTTCTAAAGTACAGTGGTACCTCGGTTTTCGAATGTAATCCATTCTGGAAGACTGTTTAAGTTCCAAAACCAAAAACTCAAAGCGGAAGCCTCAAAATGGAAAACTCAATATGGAAGAAAACAGAGGTACCCCTGTATAAGTAGCTCTGTGCTCTATGCGGTCATCTAAAAGTTGCAACATCTGTGAAAAAGCAACATTCTTATTTCTCAAAGCCACACACCCCTCCACTGTTGGAGGCAGTATGCTTTGCTGACTATCAGTTGATGGGAATCACAAGTGAAGGGAGTGCTGTTCTGTTATTGTAGCTCCTGCTTGCAGGCTCCTCACAGGCATCTGGTTAGGGTTGCCACCTTTGTTCTGGCAAAATATAGGGTGGGGCAGGGCAGGGCAGTTGGTGGACAATTTTTTCCCCCATCTGGAGCTGAAGTGAATTCTGGCATTCCATTACAATTATTGCAGCCTAACCGGACGGCCCCTCTGGAATTTGTCTCACACACGCACCTACACTTGAATGTGTAAATCTTTGGCTACCCAGAGCTTAACTACATGACCTTTCACACACCCTTTCAAACACAGGCATTTGGGGAGGATCAGGGGTGTAGGAAGATAGGGGCGGTGGGGTCGGTGCGCCCCGAGCGATGCGATCCCAGGGGCGCCATCGCCGCTGCCAGCCCCGCCCCCAAAACGTGCACCCCGCCCCAAAACGCACGCCACGTCACTGGGGGCAGTGCGCCTGCTCTCCGCCCCCGGAGAGGATTCCTAACTTGGAAGACCTGAAATACAAGACAAAACTGTATCAATGCAGTTTAAAATCCTCCAAGGAAAGAGAATCCACCACTGACCAGCTCTCACTGATGTTTAGTCGGAATCTCCCTTCTTGTAACTTGAATCCATTGGTTCATGTTCTACCCACCAGAGCAGGAGAAAACAAGCTTTCTCCATCCTCTATGTGAAATAATAATAATAATAATAATAATAATAATAATAATAATAATTTACATATACCCTGCCCATCTGGCTGGGTTTCCCCAGCCACTCTGGGCGGCTTCCAACAAAATATTAAAAATATAATAAAATATCAAACATTAAAAACTTCCCAAAACAGGGGTGCCTTCAGATTTCTTCTAAAAGTCAGAAAGTTGTTTATTTCCTTGACATCTGGTGAGAGGGCATTCTACAGGGCGGGTGCCGCTACTGAGAAGGCCCTCTGCCTGGTTCCTTGTAACTGCACTTCTCACAGTACGGGAACTGCCAGAAGGCCCTTGGAGCTGGACCTCTCTTTATATATTTGACAGCCCTTTATATATTTGAAGATGGCTATCATATCTCCTCTCAGTCTCTTTTCCAGGCCTCAAACATTTCTAATAAGGTTTAGTTTCCAGACACTTTATCATTTTGGTCGCCCTCCCCTGCATACATTCCAGCTTGTCAATATCCATCTTAAATTGTGGTGCCCAGAACTGGACACAGTTGTGGTCCAACCAAAGCAGAATAGAGTGGTACTATTACTTCCCTTGATCGGGACACTAGCGCTGTGGTCTAACCCACTGAGCCTCTTGGGCTTGCAGTTCAAATCTGCGTGACGGGTTGAGCTCCCTTTGCTCTGTCCCAGCTCCTGCCAACCTAGCAGTTCAAAAACATACCAGTGCAAGTAGATAAATAGGCACTGCTGTAAATTGCGTTTCTGTGTGTTCTGACACACGCCACAGTGTTCCATTGTGCCAGAAGGGGTTTAGTCATGCTAGCCACATGACCCAAAAAGCTGTCTGCAGGCAAATGCCAGCTCCCTCTGCCTGAAATCGGAGATGAGCGCCACACCCCATAGTCCAGGGGTCCCCAGATTACAGCCGGCGGGCCTGAGACGGCCCGAAGGCCTCTTTTATCTGGCCCACGACGACCCCCACCGCTCACTGCCACCACCCGCTCTTAGCGACGCAGCATGGCTGCCCACTTCCGAGTTGGAGGAGCGCCAGAAATAGCTTGCGCACATGCGCAAGCGTCATTTCCGGTGCACTTCTGGTATCGGAGGAGGCCCGTGTGCATGCGCACAAACTATTTCCCGTGCTCCTCCGACCCGGAAGTGCTCCAGAAATAGTGTGCGTGCATGCGCACGGGCGCGCACTCCTGTGCACTCCCCCGCCCTCCCGCATGATCGGTGCTGTAGGCACCGGCCCAAAGCCGGGGTAAGTTTGGGGATCCCTGCCATAGTCGATTTCAACTGGACTTAACCGTCCAGGGTCCTTTATCTTTACCTACCACTTTAAACACTCCTTCCAAGGAATTCTGAGACCTGTAGTTTGTTAAGGATGCAGAGAGTTGTAAGGTAACTCCTATTCCTCTCCCAGAGCTACAATTCCCTGAGTGCCTTAGCAACCAATCCTTCTTCACAGGGAACTCTGGCCCAACAGCACCAGAGAGCCAAGTGGTTGTTTTGGGCAACTGCATTTTGGACAAGAGCAGCGAAAGAGAGGAAGAGCAATCCCTTGCAGAGGATGGAGTGCTGCTCAGGATGAGTGTGCTTCACCAGTATCCATATGGAGTCCTACAATGCTCCATCCTTGCCTTAGCAGGTCCTGTTTGGCCCAGAGGACAACAGAGGCTCAAACCCTAACAAAGGAGGCTTGTTAACACTGCAGCTGTGTGCGCTTGCTCTTAAAGTGTGACACAGCCAGTTAATTGCGCTGAGGATGAGGTCTGTCGTTAGAAGAGAGCACATTCATTGGGCATACAGAGTAGCTTGGCATATCTGTTTATTTCTCGTTCCCTGCCCTCACCTACTAAGCAAGATGGTGATATAAGATTGTGTTGCAATAAACACCAGGGAAGTCATTTCCGTTCTGCATCCTCTATCATACTCATAGCAAAAATAGAAGTGTTCTGTACAAACAATGGCTTTCAGAGCAGACTATAATGGCTGCAGTGCTGTCCCATTCAAAATCTGTAGAGTTCATTGCACTTTACAGAGGAACATTCCTTGTACAATAATGAGTGGTTGTGGCAGAAGTGTCAACGGTCAAGCTTTATAATCATGGCAGTTCATGCTATGTGTGCCAAGACATTAGAAATTCCGAACCAAAGAAGCCTCAAAATTCTCTGCTCAGAGTAAACAAGGCAAGTTTGCTTATTTTCTGCAAACTTTTGCCTGGAATTAAGTGGAAAGATTTGCTCTGGAAGTGCCTCACTCTTGCTCCTTGCTATTTGGATTAGGTTGCCAACTTCTCAAGTGACATCTGTAGCTGTGCCATAAACAGTGGCTTGAGATGCAAGAATTTGTAGGTGGTTTTTTTGTAGGACCTAGAGCCTGCTGGCCACATGAGATGAGTGCCGCAACCCTAGAGTCGTCCGCGACTGGACCTAATGGTCAGGGGTCCCTTTACCTAGAGCCTGCTAATTTCTGCCTTTCATGCAGTTGTAGGTGGTCCCTTAGGGCAAGTGGGGTACTGCTGCCCCACGAAACACTGCCTGCCCTCAATCCGTCACCACCTGCCTGCCTTCTTACTTGCATCCATTCCAAAGGGATGGCACAGCTTGTCAGCTCTGCCCTCCTTAGTCTATGATTCGGCTCTGCCTCTCATTGGCTCTGGCTACTCCTACTGTTGGTTCCCCTGCCTTCTACCCTACAAGCCCCAATGGGCAGCACCCAATTGAGCAAATCTCTTTATGTTGAACACTTTGGACTTAGAAGAGTGAGAGGAAATGAGAGAAGAAAGAAGGAAAGTACTCTGACAATAGGACTTTAGCAGCCAGCATCCTTTAGGAAAACGATTTACTAATGAGGGGCCAAGGCTGATTTTTAGGGGATTTGTGGGTATTTGCCTTGATTCTATTAATTTTGCATGCTTTATACATAGAATTCAAGAGGTTTTAGCATTGGGGCATTATTTATTTTTTAATATGGGCCAGTTTTGTGCAAGTCATGTGACACCTGCAATGGAAATGGAGGTTGCCTGGAGATTGCATCTACCTTTTAACAAGGTGTATGCAGGTGAGGCTGAAAGACAGAAAAAGATAGTGAGTGTAATGAGCTACTCTGCCTCCTGCCTTATTTGTGCATTAAAAAGTAAATGCACACTGTCTAGCAACCTTACCTACTACAGTGGTCGCTCCCCGAAGGCATGCTTCTGTGCGTGCGCGAAGCGCTGATAGAGCACTTCTGCGCATGCACGCGCTGCACAGATCACGCCTGCGCATCTGATGCCACGGAACCCAGATGTAAACACTTCTGGGTCCGTGGCGGTCGCTTGCTGAAGCGGTTGCAAACAGAGGTAGATGTAAACCGAGGTTTGACTGTATGGTAGGAGGGGCAAAAAAACCAACCTCTCTCTTGCTTTAGCAGACATGGAAAGCTATCTTTCCGTGGAGGCAACCCATGGGTCCATCTGGCTTACTACTGTCCATATCAGCCTTTGCCAACCTGGTGCCCTGCAGGTGTAGCTGGACTGCAACTGCCATCGGGGGGCCATGGGACTGGCGAAGGCTGACCTGTGCTGAGTGGTAGTAGATCCCAAGGAGTTTCAGAAAGGACGGGGAGTGATGGGACTTTGGAAAGAATGAGGAAACAGCGAAGCGGCAGCCATCTCTCTGCTGCATATACTTTGTTAAAGATCACAGTGTGCTCTTTTGCTTATTGCTGGCCAACCCCCAATGCTTTTTCCAATCTGGTACCTTTTCAGAGGTTAAGGACTACAACTCCCTTCAGCGACATGATGCTGGAGTTGATGGGAGCATAGCCATGCTGGCTGGGGATTATGGGAGTTGTAGTCCAAAACATCCGGATGGCACCAAGTTGGCAAGGGCTGTTCTCATGGGTAATGGCCAGCCTGTACTTAGTGTGTCTGCACCACAAGCTTAAAATGCAACGACGTCGTTCCTCTTCCACTGCACTCAAGGCTGCATTTGCACAGTGTGGCTCACATCAGAGGGGGACAGGGGTGTCTTCACCTGGTGGGCATGACCTTTCTGGTACCCTCCAGGCCCACAGAAAATCCTATTCATGAAGCTGTTGTCTGCACAGGTGGACTCATCTGAGCAGGCACAACGGCTGTCTCAAATGTACACCCTATCCTTAAGTAGGAAGTGAAGGGAGTTTCATTTTTCTAGTTTGATTGAAGCTGGTTTGAGGGGGAAATGCATCAAGCAGCGGTACTTGTCAAGAAACGATGGGATTGATATACTGTACTGTAGATTGTGGCTGATATTGCAATATGTGGCTTCCAAAAGTGGGAGGGCACAGGATGCAGAGTAAGCTGCGGTGTGAACATACCCACAGTCATACCCCTTTGTTGATCAGAGGGGACATTTGGTCTCTGAACTAAAGACACCTGGAAATTTTTTTGCTGCCATTCAGATCACCCAGCCAGATCACCAACCAAAAGTCAGATCACTGAAAATAAGAGGAGACTCAAATCACTGGACCAGCTTTTGCCTCTGTCTTCAACTGTGTGCTGGAGAATGTGTAACGCTGGGGTGCTCTTAGCCCTCCTATGTACTCAGTGAATGTGATTTTTCTCCCACCCCCTTGTATGTACAGAATGATGTTTAGAAAGAAGAAAGCCGGGGGGGGGGGGGAGTCCTACAAGCTATTTTAACAATAAAAGATATTTTGTAATAAGTAGGTTTTGAGTCTCATTATGGGAAGGTGATGGTATTTGTCTCTGTACGGCCATGAGTGGCTCAGCTGTTTGGTTTAATATGAGGTATAATGCATTATGCCCTCTAATGTGGAATGTCCTCCCACCAGAGGTCAAAGAGAACAACAATTACCAGACCTTTAGAAGGCATCTCAAGGCAGCCCTGTTTAGGGAAGCTTTTAATGTTTGATTTCTGTATTTTAATGTTTTGTTGGAAGCCGCCCAGAGTGGCTGGGGGAACTCGGCCAGATGGGCGGGGTATAAATAATAAATTATATTATTATTATTATTAGGTAAAGGGACCCCTGACCATTACGTCCAGTCGTGACCGACTCTGGGGTTGCAGCGCTCATCTCGCATTATTGGCCGAGGGAGCCGGCGTACAGCTTCCAGGTCATGTGGCCAGCATGACAAAGCCGCTTCTGGCGAACCACAGCAGCACACGGAAACGCCGTTTACCTTCCCGCTGTAGCGGTTCCTATTTATCTACTGGCACTTTGACGTGCTTTCGAACTGCTAGGTTGGCAGGAGCTGGGACCGAGCAACGAGAGCTCACCCTGTCGCAGGGATTGAAACCGCCGACCTTCTGACCGGCCACAGCGCCACCCGCTGTCCCATATACCCTCTAAAGAGGAGTTAATATGAAGGAAATATTTTTTAAGGTTATCTTTCAAATTTTATTGCACAAATTAGAGTTTCTTTCTCTGACTGGGAATTGCAGTTGACAACAAAGATGGATAGTGCAGAATTTAAGGAGTCTGAGAAGGAAGGTACATACAGAATTTGCTAGGCTACTTCTAAATAATAATACTTTGCATTTATGCACCACAATTTTTGCCAACCTGGTATTCTCCAGGTGGTTTGGACACAACTCCTGCTAGCCCCAGCCAGCCTGGGTGTATGTTTCTGAGTGTCTGAAGCATCTGGAGGGGGTCAGCTTGTCATTTCTAAGCAGGGCTGTGAAGGAAGTGGGAACTGGAACTCCATGCATGTTCTTAGAAAAATAGTTCAAAGGGTGGTTACAGGTAGGTAGCCGTGTTGGTCTGGATCGAAGTAAAATAAAAAAAATTCCTTCAGTAGCACCTTAAAGACCAACTAAGTTTTTATTTTGGTATGAGCTTTCGTGTGCATGCACACTTCTTCAGATACAGTGAAATGGAAGTTTCCAGGCACTTATGTAGAGAAGGGGTGGGGAGGGGTGGGGATGGGGAGGGGGGATCACTCAGAAGGGTGGTGGAAATGGGTGATTGACTGACTGATAGCTGTTGATGACCGCAAACGACTGCAAATGGTTTTGCATGAAAAAGCAAGGGTGGAGATGGCTGAAGATCGCTTATCATGTATAATGAGATAAGAACCCGATATCTCTGTTCAAACCAGGTCCCTCCATGGTTTTGAGCTTGGTGATAAGTTGCAATTCAGCAACTTCTCTTTCCAGTCTATTTCTGAAATTCTTTTGTAGTAAGACAGCTACTTTGAGATCTTGTATAGAATGTCCTGGGAGATTGAAGTGTTCTCCTACTGGTTTTTCTGTCTTCTGGTTCCTGATGTCAGATTTATGTCCATTTATCCTTTGGCGTAGGGTTTGGCCTGTTTGTCCAATATAGAGAGCTGAAGGGCACTGTTGGCATTTGATGGCATACACAATGTTAGAGGATGAGCAATTAAATAGTCCTGAGATGGTATGTTGGATGTTGTTGGGGCCAGTAATGGTGTTGTCTGGGTGTATGTGGCAGCAAAGTTGGCATCTGGGTTTATTGCAGGCTCTGGTACCAGTGTCCATGTTAAGTCTGGTGGTTGTATTATTGTGGGTGAGGAGTTGTTTAAGATTGGGTGGCTGTCTGTAGGCAATGAAAGGTCTTCCTCCCAGAGCTTGAGAAATGACTGCTCCCTTTCTCAAGCTCTGGGAGGAAGACCTTTCATTGCCTACAGACAGCCACCCAATCTTAAACAACTCCTCACCCACAATAATACAACCACCAGACTTAACATGGACACTGGTACCAGAGCCTGCAATAAACCCAGATGCCAACTTTGCTGCCACATACACCCAGACAACACCATTACTGGCCCCAACAACATCCAACATACCATCTCAGGACTATTTAATTGCTCATCCTCTAACATTGTGTATGCCATCAAATGCCAACAGTGCCCTTCAGCTCTCTATATTGGACAAACAGGCCAAACCCTACGCCAAAGGATAAATGGACATAAATCTGACATCAGGAACCAGAAGACAGAAAAACCAGTAGGAGAACACTTCAATCTCCCAGGACATTCTATACAAGATCTCAAAGTAGCTGTCTTACTACAAAAGAATTTCAGAAATAGACTGGAAAGAGAAGTTGCTGAATTGCAACTTATCACCAAGCTCAAAACCATGGAGGGACCTGGTTTGAACAGAGATATCGGGTTCTTATCTCATTATACATGATAAGCGATCTTCAGCCATCTCCACCCTTGCTTTTTCATGCAAAACCATTTGCAGTCGTTTGCGGTCATCAACAGCTATCAGTCAGTCAATCACCCATTTCCACCACCCTTCTGAGTGATCCCCCCTCCCCATCCCCACCCCTCCCCACCCCTTCTCTACATAAGTGCCTGGAAACTTCCATTTCACTGTATCTGAAGAAGTGTGCATGCACACGAAAGCTCATACCAAAATAAAAACTTAGTTGGTCTTTAAGGTGCTACTGAAGGAATTTTTTTTATTATAGTTCAAAGGGGTTAGAGAGAGGACAAAGCTGCAGACACTTGAGGGTGCAAATTCAGGTTGCACAAGTATATGTGATTGGGGGTTCCCTGCACAACAAACCCGCTTCCCCGAAAAAGATCAGACTTTTTGCAAGACAGAAAATGATGGGAAAATGCACTGGAAAGTGTGGGATAATAACCCTTGCTTTGACACAACGTCATCTTACCTCTCTGCAAGCAAATTGGAATGAGTGCTCAATAAACAGGTCATTAGGGAGCACTCTTGGTCTCTGGGGTTGGATTTGTTAAGAGGTTGCAAAGGATTGCTAACTGAAGTTTCTGAATCCACACCAAATTATAATCCCCAGTTCCTTGGGGGAAATCATGATAGCTAGTGGATTGCAAACCAAGATACAGTATAGTGGTAGAACAGCTATGCCTGTTAAGTGGGATTGCAGCATCATTATTTGTTTTGCTGTCTCTCCTGGATAGACATCTGTACCTTTAGGACAGGCCAACAGAACTTGTGGCTGCTGGCCCGTGCTGATTTCAGTTTAGTGACTGGCAGAAATTCAACAGAAGTCAGCAATGGGCCATAACCCGATTCCTTCATTGACACCCCTCAGATACTTTCTGGAGACCTTGCTGTTTATTTAAAGATAAGCACACACATTTCAGTTTGCTGATAACACAGCTCTGCAATGTAATATGGGGAGAGAGCCGAGAAGAATGCTTGCAAAAATAATAATAATTATATATACACATTTTTTTAAAGAACAGAATGTTTCCATGGTCAAGATGAGTTATTTATAGAATTAACTACGAGCATCACATTCAAGAAGCCTCCAAGCCTTGGACAATCTCAGAATCCAAATTGTTCTCAAGGAGCCTTGCATGTCAGCAGCAGGAGACCCAGGTGCTAATTATCTCTATAATCAGCGCTGCTCATTATCAGGGGTGGAGAAGCTTTTGTGGAGTGTCTGATACAGCTTTTCAGCACTTGGCTTCCTTCCTTTCCTTTTAGCAGGCAAAAAAAAATTAAAATTAAATTAAATAACAGGCAACGCATCAAGTTTCTAGACCTCAGGATTCCCTTATATATTTGGGCTGCATTCCTACTGATAAATAAGGGGGTTGGCTTTTGCTGCCAAACTCCCCAAGGGACTGAGTCCCCTGAGTCCATGATCAGTCAGAGATGAATGGATGGAGTTAAGGATCCAGAGAAAGCAAGGAAGATCTTTATTTTTCTGTTGCAACAGAGTTCCCTCCCCTCCTTGCAAGGAGGCATGAGGGGCCAAGAGCAAAGTATGCAGGAACCTTTAAAGACTTTTTAAATTGCCCACTCTTTAGCCCAAGACCACCCAAAAAGCATCATACATACATCACAGAAGGAGGTGGCCTCCCACAGAAATTGGAGAGTGTTGCTTCTCTCCTGTCTGCCAGGATACCTGATAATGGTCTCTGGTTGCATTACCTGGTTAGCTGGGCCATTCTTTTGAGATGATAAATACTTTAGTTCCTTAATCTCTTATTTACAAATTCACACCTATTAATAATCTGGTCAGTTTAACAGAAACTTGTCAGGCTGGATTTCCAGGTAAGCCCCTTAGATTCCAGGCAGTATTGCTAATGGGATTTGCAAGTGAAAAGACAATTGGAAAGCTTTCCCCATTTACTCCTATTGCAGAGGAACATTTTAGGTCACTTTGGGAGAGTCAAAATGGCTTCAGGATTGCTCTCCTGTACTATTTCAAGACATGTGGTTTATATGCTTATGTATGAGTATTTACCTTGTGCATTTATGAACACATATTATATATTTGATACCTTAGAATACTTATAACACTATATTATCACGGAGCTGCAGAAACAAAATGGTCAGCAGAAATAGCAACTCATAGTTCAGGAAAACACGGTCACTTTAAATAGCTTCCAATCCTAGCCATTCAATGCCTGTCCCAAATAGAAATGTATCTGGTGAACTGCCAGGGGAAGCAACTTCTGTAAACATGGGGCAGCAACAGGAAATACCGGGGGGGGGGGAGAGAGAGATGGCAGGCTTACGCAGCTTGAAGTGTTAATAAAAAAGATCACTTTCAATCTGAAAGATCCCAGTGGGAGGGATAAGAAGCCATGTAGTGGCTTAAAGCTGGCTTCGGCAACCTGGCGCTCTCCAGATGTTTTTGGACTCCTCCTCCTGTCAGCCCCATCCAGGAAACCCGTTAAATTGTGACACTACTGAACTGAAGAACTCTGGGATTTGTAGTCCTGTCCTGTGAAAGGGCCTGCCAAAAATCCCTGCACTACAGTTCCCAGGATTCTCTGGAGAGCGTTGTGATGATTAAACTGGTTTGAAACTGTTTTAGATTTGCAGTGCAGGTTTTTTTCATGCATTCTCCCTCCATGCAGAAAGTTGTGGGGTGAGGGGAGACTGAAGGACAGGCTGCAACTGTTATTTTCAAGTTTCTCAAAGCAGAGCAGGCATCCCTCTCAGGGGTTAAATCCTGATGCTTGGGGGCTGGTGCTTTCCAGCATGCAGCAACAGGCGCTATGGGAATATCTGCTCTGAGCAGGCAACAGCTTCCCACACAGCTTCCCTGTTTTGCAACTCTGAGGGTTCCCACAGATCCTTGAGGAATCCCTTCTCCAGCCCAGAGCAAAAAAGCAGCTGGCAACACCCACCAGCTCTTCCAAGTCACCTCACTGCCCCAAAGGTGGGTGCCACCACTTGTATTGGTGCAAATTTAGAAATAATTGCCATACCTCTTCATCCTTATGTCTGTTAATTGTGGGTGGACAACTTCATAGAATCATAGAATCATAGAGTTGGAAGAGACCACAAGGGCCATCCAGTCCAACCCCCTGCCAAGCAGGAAACACCATCAAAGCATTCTTGACATATGCCTGTCAAGCCTCTGCTTAAAGACCTCCAAAGAAGGAGACTCCACCACTCTCCTTGGCATCAAATTCCACTGCCGAACAGCTCTTACTGTCAGGAAGTTCTTCCTAATGTTTAGGTGGAATCTTCTTTCTTGAAGTTTGAATCCATTGCTCCGTGTCCGCTTCTCTGGAGCAGCAGAAAACAACCTTTCTCCCTCCTCCATATGACATCCTTTCATATATTTGAACATGGCTATCATATCACCCCTTAACCTTCTCTTCTCCAGGCTAAACATACCCAGCTCCCTAAGTCGTTCCTCATAAGGCATCGTATCCAGGCCTCTGATCTTTTTGGTGGCCCTCTTCTGGACACGTTCCAGCTTGTCAGTATCCTTCTTGAACTGTGGTGCCCAGAACTGGACACGGTACTCCAGGTGAGGTCTGACCAGAGCAGAATACAGTGGTACTATTACTTCCCTGGATCTAGATGCTATACTCCTATTGATGCAGCCCAGAATTGCATTGGCTTTTTTAGCTGCTGCATCAAGGCCTACTTCAAGGCCCAGCACTCCAAACATCTCCCTTCTTAGGGTTATCTTCCCATAGAGGAGTATTATCTGGTAGCCCCTCCAACAGTGTTCTTTTAAAAGAAGGATCTACAGCCAGCCAGCCCTACATTGAAGGATTTTTAAATATATATATTTCCAGTGCTCTTTGCTGCTTTGTTTGTTTGTTACATTTATATCTCACGGTTTCCCTGAGGAGCACAGGGTTGAGTACATATTCTTCACCCAGTGAGCTTCATGGCTGAGTTGGGTGCATTTGAACCTTAGTCTCCCAGGTCCTAGTCCAACACTCTCTAACCACTAAACCACACTGTATCTCTTTATGATTTTTTTTGTTCTGGGGTGGATAAGATCTGTTTGTTTTATCATTGCTGATTTATTAATTTTTGACCTGTGGTTGTATGGAACCTACTTGCAAGAGCTTTGAAATATTGCAAAGCTTATAAATATTTTGAATGAATGAATGTCTCCAGAGTTCAAAATCAGGGGTTCCTGCTGTTAAAAGGTGAAGGGTTCTCTTAAATCAAGGACTATCATATCATCATCAGTACATCCACAGATTATGATGGTTTGGTTCACCAGATTACGAGTCTACTGCTCTTAACCACTACACCGCACTGGAGGGTTGATGGCTTCTATAGCAGCCTTCTGCATGTGAATGCCCTCCAGCTGTCTAGGACTATCACTCCCCAGTAGGCTGGAGGGCACCAGATTGGCAAAGAGAAGTTGGCTCTCAGAGTCCAGAGAGGTTGTCATTGTCTCTAGAGGACAATGCATGAGAACTAAGATACCTCCAGTGCGCAGCCATTTTGCACATTGCAGTTGCTGCCAAGGTAGATGGTCAGTTTTATAAATTAACCTGCTGTAGGCCAGTTAACAGACACAGAGCAAACTGTCCTTGATGCCATAACATTGAAATCTGTGAGAAACAGGCAACCGCACAGAACAAATGCAGCACATTGAAAATGGGAGGAGAGCCTTCTGCAATCTGCAGCAAGGAAAGGCCCCAGGACAGTGACTAAGAATTGGCATGCAAAAGGCTCCCCATGTGCTTCTTTGAAAAGTTGGAGGGCATGTCAACTTTTGTGAGCAGATGGAAGCGGGAGGGGTGAGTGGATCAGAGCACAGGCCTTAGCAAAAGCCTTTTGCTTTCCTCTTTCTAGCCCAGGTTTGTATGGGAGGGAGGGCTCCATCTGACCTCCCCCTGTTTTCTGCATGGCATGGTTTGGAAGGAGGGTCACCATCGCCAGTGGAGACATTTTCCTGCCTTTCCAATGACTCTGTTTTGTCCTCACTCACCCACATTCAGACAGATCAAGTCTGCAAACAGGATAAAAACAATTTTGTACTTGCTAAACAATATGTAAATAAATTTATGGAGTGTCACAATATATATGGGGTGTGTGAATGTCTGTGTATGTATGACAGCAACCAATTATGGCAAGGCAGGGGGATTTAAAATGTTTTTATGTATGAGCTATTTTGTCAGTAATATGCAATGGGAACTCTTTTAACCAGGTGCCTGTAATAATAATAATAATAATAATTTATTTATACCCCACCCATCTGGCTGGGTTTCCCCAGCCACTCTGGGCGGCTTCCCACAGAAGTATTAAAATACAATAATTTATTAAACATTAAAAGCTTCCCTAAACAGGGCTTCCTTCCAATGTCCTGTAAAAGGGATTACTGATAATCCATATCAGGACACCTTTTCACATTTTTAGTCTAACAAAAATAAGGTGGAGGTAATTGCAAAATGTGGTTGTTTTTTATGTTAAAAAAGCAAAGCTGTTACTGTCTATACAGTACTCAAATAGTTTGGATGAAACTTAATTAGTGCTACTGATTCTAAGTAAGTGAAAAAAAGCCGTATGCCCAACACCTGACTTTTACAATTTTTAGCAAAGAAGGAAGCCTGTTGGGTCCTTGTGACCAAGGCAGATGATCCAGGTGGGCTTGGTGAGGTGGAGGGCTGTGGAAGATTCCCCACCTCCTGTACTGCAGTCTTGCCATTTCTACAGTCTGGGGATCTTTCTTCAGCTCATCATGCCCACCTTTCAAGGGGCGCAATCAGAATTTGGGGAAGGTTCCATTCCAAAGGCTGGGGGAGCCAAACAACCAGTGTGCAGGTCAGTACAGGGCTGGCCCACCCACGTGGCGAGGTGAGGTGACCACCTCAGGTGGCAGGATCCACATGGACAGCAAATCCCAGTGTAGATCTTTATCCCACCCCCCTTGTTTCTGATGTAGATTCTCAATCACCCCTTCTTCCTCTGTGAGGAGAAGTGGGGTCACCATTTTGTGGTTCATCTCATGTACCAAAATGTATTTGGCCGGTAGCAGCAAAATGCAATAAATCCATCCTGTGCTGTCATCATAATTCCTAGAGACAGGGCAGTTGCAGCGTGGCCTGAGGCTGGATCCTGTTTCCCTCTTTGTAGGGCAGTTTGGAAGCTGTTTTACACTGAGCCAGTGCACTGCTCAACCTAGCTCCATATTGACTGGCAGTTTAAACTGTCTTAAGTGTTTATTACAGTTATTTTTTTATTATATTTTTGTTCCTAGTTTTTTGCTTTTGCTTTTTGTTTTTAGTTGATATGTTTGTATGTTTTGCCATGTATTTACATAACAACTCAATTAAATAATGATAATAGAAGAGCTAACAAATGATAAGACAGTTCTGCCTGTCGGGATTACATTCCAAGAGACAGGGCATAAAAGGAAAAGGAACTGGGAGGGAGGAGGAAGGGAAAGAGAACAATTTCTTAGTTAACAGTTCTTGTAATGACCACCTGGAATGGAAATATTTCAAGGAGAGGTAGAAAAGCCAAAAGGAGCAGGCTCCAGATTGACAGTATTTCAACTGAGCACATACTGGAGCTTTCGTTCCTGTAATTAAAGTGAATTAAAGGGCTCTGTCTCCCTGCCATGACAAATCCACTTTTTTATTTTAAAAATGCTTTTATTTAAGATTTTCTTGAACCTCAAAAGTACATATAGTGTTCTCGAAGCTACCGGTACCAACATGAGTTTGACCAAACTGCAGGAGGCAGTGGAAGACAGGAGTGCCTGGCGTGCTCTGGTCCATGGGGTCACGAAAAGTCGCACACGACTAAATGACTAAACAACAACAAGGCTGAGGAAGATGAGAGAGAGGGTTGGAGTAGCAAATCCACTTTTAAAAAAGAAACAGACTTCTTGTGGTTTGATAGGGAATGCATTGGAAAGTGTAAGGTGCATGAATGACTAATTGGAATACAGTATGTGTATACATCACACCAAGAAAATCAGAGTTAATGCTTGTTGTCCTATAACCTATAATCTAACCTCTGTGTAAGATTTGTGCAAGTAAGTTAAGAAGCATCTTCATTAATAACTGCTTGTCTGGAGAAGCCCTTGGCTGATGAAGAATCCCTCTTTAAAGTCAGCTTCCTAAGCTGTTCCCAAGTTGTTCCCAAGTTCCTCATCGCCTTCCTTCTCCTGTAGTAGCCTGATGGAATGGCTGCAGATGACAACTGAGGGAGCTGTTCCTCCAGCCCAGCAAATGGAGAGGCCCTGCAGTCTTAAATTTATTTATTTATTGCTTTGTTATTAAAAATATTTGTGTTTCCTAGTCAAGATCATGTTGTGTTGCCCACCCTCCCTTCTTCTCCAGGAATGTTCCTGCCCTACGAGGAAAGTGGTCAACGAACCTTTGAGAAGCCCTTCCCTTTCCTGCTGCCCAGTGACTTGCACCCATCTGTCCGTTCTGTCACTGGTTCTCTCTCCATGACCTTTCTGGAGACATTAACAAGCTGAAGAGCTTGGAATTGGTTCCTCATTTTGAGGATTTGAGGTCTGATTACATGGAGAACATTTGCAATACATTCCGATTGCAACAGCTTAATGAGCTACCATTAACAGGGCTGGTTCCAGGTTGCGGGGGGACGACAACTTTCTTCCTCAAACTAAAATACTTTTTGACCAGAATGGCCACCCAATATTGCCAGAGAAAAGCACCAACTCTAGTTGCCTTCTTCATTTCTTTGCCAACAGTGGAACTTGCTACCAAGGAGTGTGGTGGAGTCTCCTTCTTTGGAGGTCTTTAAGCAGAGGCTTAAAGAATGCTTTGATGGTGTTTCCTGCTTGGCAGGGGGTTGGACTGGATGGCCCTTGTGGTCTCTTCCAACTCTATGATTCTATGATTTCAGAGGTAATTTGCAGGACAATCCTACCGTATGCACTCAGATATTATTTCTACTGAATTCAATAGAGTTTACTTCCAGGCTAAATGGATTTAGGATTGCAGCCCTAGTCTGCTATAGTAGGCATACTTACCTGGGAGTAAGTGTCTCTAAACTCATTGGGGCTTTTGCTTCTGGGTAGATACTGGTATATATGGTAAGATTGTGCTATCAGAGGTAGAATTTAAGAGAGAGATATAACTTGGGAGGTAAACAGGAATTCAAAAGTAACCCACCAAAATAAAATTTATATCCCCTTCTGCAATTTATATTTGTTGCCACAAAGAAAAAAGGTTGCTTGTGTAACCTAGTTAGATTAACTCATCTCTCTCATCATTCCAATTCAAACATGCCAAGAAAATTGTGTCTCTTAAACTCTGTGTCCAGCATCGCATTCCTGTGACATCTCCTCTTATTTCCCTTCTCTCCATACTAAAAAGCCTCAAATGCTTTAACCTTCCCTCCAGATATTTTCTGGATATTCAAACTTGTATATTTAGAAAGCCATAGACTCAAAAACACCATAGCAAATCAATTTTCAAATACAGAATTCAAATATGAAACTCAAATATGGAAGTCCTGGGCAGTTTTGGGAGGAAGGGCAGGATATAAATTTAAGAAAAGATATATATGTCTGTTAAATGCAGTTATTAAATACTGTATTCTGTGAGAAGCAGATTTTGGCTAAACATCCAAAGACACTTTCCTAATAGTATGTCCCTAAGGCCGACACCATCAATTTGCTGGGCTTCTTAGCAGAACCATGCAAATCACCAGACCCTTCGCTTGGTGTTGTCAGTTTTTATACCTATCATTGACAACTTGCATTCCAAGAATTGCTTGCTCGACTGAACCATTCCAGCTGCATGCAAGATAGCCCAGGTCTTCTACAGCTAAACAACTCCTTACAGGTTGCATGCAAATGAATCATAATTCCCTTAATACCTTAAAAAAGGTGCGTACGCATTGCTATACAATGGTTCAGGCATTTTTGCATTTCTATGATATAATAGCTAGCAATACTCTCTCTCCCCTCCTCACGCAACATTAAATCATTAAGGTTATATAAGCACTTTAGTATTAATTATCTTTTCCCTATCCTTTTTTCAGCCTAAAGATTCCCGAGCAAGAGAAGAAAAACGCCCATTTTTGTTAGCTGGAGAGTACATGGAGTCCTGTTCACAGAGGCTCTTTCTCACTTGGGAAAAGTTCCAAGGTTACTGTGTGTGTAGCAGAGGGCATGTGAAAGGGAGCGGCAATGTTACTAGTGACACACACATTTATTAACATGCCTGCCCTTTTGCAATCCCACTGAATCTGGTGCAAGAGACTGTGTGTGCAAGATCAAGTCTCCCGTCCCCATCCTGCCCTCAAGGGTCACAGCCACTGCGCTTGCCAGGGAATTTGAACTCTGTCTAGCAGCCTCATCTGCCGCCTTCTGTGTTCCTCGCTCCCCATTCGTCACCTCACTCTCCAGTCTGTCTCCGCCCTCCCCATATCTCTTCCTTTGCTTATATGTTCCCATATCAGTGACACAGATGGACACAGAAACAGATACAAATTGCAGGTAAAAGAAAAATACCCTAAGAAGCAGTAACAAAACTCTTTATATCTCAGCATTCGCTCATCTTGGTGGGTCTTGGCCTGTGCCAAGTGGCTGGGGGGCAGTGGGGAATCATAACCTGTTCCAAAATAATCCAGGCTCACTGGATTAATAGCCAGGCAATGAGTGGAGGCCTGGAAAAATAATTGGGTAGGTTCAAATTATTTCTGTCCATAATTGGCAGGGTTCCGCCACTTCTAGAGATGAAGGAGGGGGGAGTCTTTGCATGGAATGTCATGGTGCCTTGCCAGTATTTCTCTGCTTCTTCAGATTGCTGCACAGTGCTATGCTACAGTCATTGTCTGGATGTAGCCTTAGGGCCAGCGCTGACACTGCAATTTGTGGACTCACTCACGTATTGTTTTGAGATGCAAATAGAGCAGCGTTTCTCAACCGCTGTTCCGCAGCACACTAATAAGCAGCACTGACCCGCCGGAAAGCAATATTTGGCAAGTGTTTCTTACAGTCATAATTATAATATAGGGCGGCACAGAGTTAAATTCTTTAACTTTTTTAATGGTGGTGTGCCTCATGATTTTTTTCACGGAACAAGTGTGCCATGGCCCAAAAAAGGTTGAGAAACACTGAAATAGAGGGTTGAGTAAGAAATTGCAAGCCCTACAACTACCTAGCTAGCCTCTTATGCAAACGTGGAATAGTAGTCAACGGAGATTGCTCCTGTAGGACAAATGGGGCACTGCCCCACCAATCTCAGTTTGCCCGCAGCGATCCCCCATCTGTCTGCCTGTCTACCTTCTTACTTACATCCAGTCCACGGGGTTCAGCTTCCTTCTTAGTCTCAGTGTTGCTGTTAAGAATGAAGGAAGAGCCTGCTGGATCAGGCCAATGGCCCATCTAGTCCAACACCCTGTACTCACATTGGCCCACCAGATACCTGTGGGAAACCCACAAGCAGAACTCAAACACTCTCCCCTCCTGTGGTTAACAGCAACTGCTGTTCAGAAGCATTACTGCCTCTGACTGTGAAGGCAGAACATAACCATCAAATGGCTAGTTGTCATCAACAGAGAAGATGGGGGACTTGAAGACCTTGAACTTTGCAGTCCTGTACTGTTTGTATGGACTTTGTTAATGGACTGTTGTGAATTAGATGGGAATGGATATTTTTCTTGTATGTTGCTTTGAGGATTGTAGAGCTAATTTGTGAAGCCTGGTCTGTCTTGATCTGCTTAAATTGTGAAGGCGGTAGAACTTCATGGCAGATCTCTTGTGTGAAAATCAAAAGCCCCAAACTTCCTGGAGCCTGTAATCCTGGCAGGGCAAAGCATGTGATTAGCAGGGGACAGGTAGGCTTTATCTATGATGATGATGATGATGATGATGATGGTAGTGATAATAGTAATAATAATAGTAATAATCATAGTAGTACCCAGCCCATCTGCCTGGGTTCCCCAGCTACTCTGGGCAGAACATATACAACATTAAGCATTAAATATCTTGCCTTCAGTTGTCTTCTAAAGGTTGTATATGCATGTTTTTCCTTGACATCCGATAGGAGGGCGTTCCACAGGGTGGGTGCCACTACTGAGAAGGCCCTCTGCCTGGTTCCCTGTAACTTCACTTCTTGCAATGTGGGAACCACCAGAAGGCCCTCAGAGATGGACCCCATGTCTAGGCTGAACCATAGGGGTGGAGACGCTCCTTCAAGTATACAGGGCAGAGGCTGTTTAGGGCTTTAAAGGTCAGCATCAACAGTTTGAACTGTGCTCAGAAAGATACTGGGAGCCAATGTTGGTCTTTCAGGACTGGTGTTACATGGTCCCTTCTGGATTAGTTGTAGTTTCTGAATCACCTTCAAAGGTGATTCATACATTGCAGTAGTCTAAGTGGGAGATAACCAGGGCATGTACCACTCTTGTGAGACAGTGCAGTGCGCAGGCAGGTAGGGTCTCAGCTGGCATACCAGATGGAGCTGGTAGACAGCTACCCGGGACACAGAATTAACCTGTGCCTCTGTGGACAGCTGTGAGTCCAAAATGTCTCGCAGGCTGTGCACCTGGTCCTTCAGGGGCACAGTTACTACATTCAGGACCAGGGAGACCCCCACACCTGTCCGTCCCTGTCCTCCAGGGACAGTACTTCTGTCTTGTCAGGATTCAACCTCAATCTGTTAGCTGCCATCCATCCTCCAACCACCTCCAGACACCCACACAAGACATTCACTGCCTTCACTGGTTTCAATTTAAATGAGAGGTAGAGATGGGTCTCATCCGCATACTGGTGAACTCCCAGCCCAAACCCTTGATGATCAACAGCTTCATATAGATGTTAAAAAGCATAGGGGAGTTGACAGGGCCCTGAAGCACCCCACAAGTGAGTGCCAAGGGATCTGAACACTCATCCCCTAACACCACTTTCTGGACAGAGCCCAGGAGGAAGGAGCGGAACCACAGCACTACAGTGCCCCCAGCTCCCAATGCCCTGGATGGTCCAGAAGGATACCATGGTCAATGGAATCAAAGGCCGCTGAGAGACCCAGCAGAACTAGGAAACAGCTTCCACCTCTGTCCCTAGCCTGCTGGAGATCATCAACCAGCGTAACCAAGGCAGTTTCATGATGGGGCCTGAATCCCAGTTGAAAGGGATCCAAATGGTCTGCATCCCCCAGACATGCCTGGAGGATGCAGGGAGGTTTAGTGACCTCCAGCTCAATCATCTTGCCTAAGAATGGAAGATTTGAGACTGAGTCCAAAGATGGTTTTTAAAGAACTGGTTTAATAACCACTTCTTTAAGGTGGTCAAGGAAGACTCTCTCACAGAGGGAAGTGTTCACCACCCCACAGAGCCCACCCCTGCCTGGCTTGTTTTTATGAGCCAGGATGGGCAAGGATCAAAGAAACAGGTGGTCAGTTTCACTTGTCCAAGCAGCCTGTCCACATCCTCAGAGGTTGACTAGAGTCTAAACTAAAACTTGACTAGACAGAACTCTGGCACTCTCCCGCCCTGCTCCTACTACCATGGTGGAGTCTACAACTTTCTGAATCTGAACAACTTTATCTGGGGGGGGGGGGACTTCGCAAAATCATTGCAGGAGATCTTGGGGTCTTTACCAGACCCTGACAGTGAAGGTGGTTCTGTTAGACTACAAACCACCTGAAGGAGTTTCCTGGTTTGTTTTCTAAAGATGCAATAGAGATGACAAGGTCTTCATCACCGTCGCTATTGTCACTTAGTAGGCTTGGACGTTGGGCTCTAATTTATGTTCGGTCTAATTTGGAATGAGTTTTCCATCACCAGCACTCTAGCCACCTCTGATTGTTTCATCACCTCTGGCTCGGGGAAAACCACGGGGTCATCCAGGCTCCATGCAATTGGAGCTAGTATGTTGTAGTGGTTAAGAGCGGTAGATTCATAATCTGCGGAACCGGGTTCACGTCTCCGCTCCTCCACATGCAGCTGCTGAGTGACCTTGGGCTAGTCACACTTCTTTGAAGTCTCTCAGCCCCACCCACCTCACAGGGTGTCTGTTGTGGGGGAGGAAGGGAAAGGAGAATGTTAGCTGCTTTGAGACTGCTTTGGGTAGTGATAAAGCGGGATATCAAATCCAAACTCTTCTTCTTCTTTGGAGCCAGACAGTCGATAGTCCTGGTTAACTCCACATTCCAGTGGGCCACCAGGGAATCAGCTAGAAGGCCATCAACATGGGATAATGCATCCTCTATCACCCTTTTGAAGCCATTTGGTGGTGGGGGCAGACCATTTGCTGTTGTTTTTTAAAATAATTTTTATTGGAGATTTTCAACTTAAAACACTTATCATAACAACATAACATAAAAATTTAGAAAAATCAATCAACTTTACCAAAAGAAAAAGAAAAAAAAGGGAGGGAGAATACAAAAAAACCACAAAAAGAACAAAAAAGAAGAAAAAGAAATAACATCAGTCTTATCTATATCTTATCTATATCATTATCATGACTTCGACTTCCCCGGCCCACCCTTCCCGAATCCATTTTGCACCCAACTTCAGCAATTTTCACCGTATAGCATACTCATCTAATAATACTTTCTATATCTTTACATAATTTAATACTTTTAAATCCTAAAAAGCTCCCTTACAAAAAAAGGAAAAATATTCCATCTATAAAAAAACCCCTTAGTCTATTACTCTCATTCTTAACCTATTAACCTATTACCCTTATTTTCTTAAGACCCCCCCTCCCTCCCCTGGGATCCCCAGCCAGCTCCTAGTAACAATCCAATTTCAAACCATCTAATGTTTAAAATTCCTTGTAATTTTCACCCCACACCATCTCTTGCCCATTTCATGCCACCCCCTTCTCTCCATCTCTCCTTCTGTTGTTCCAATTCCTGTCCCCCACTCCCACTCCAATCTTCCTTCTTCTTATCCCCCCAAAGCCAAATCTTGTTCTGATCTTTTGTCTCTGCTTGGTTGTCCTTGACAGGAACCTGAACTCCCTCTCTCTCACTGAGAGTACAGGATCCTGAATTTTTTTTCTTGGACTGGAGCCTTCTGGTTAGGGCATTTGTCCTTTGCAGCCTCTCTCACAAGTTGCTCAGGTTTCAAAATCTGTTGCTCCTTTTGTTTTAATTCCTTTGCTTCTTTTTCATATTTTTCTTCTATTTCCTCCGTTTGTTGTTCCAAATTGTCCTTTGGGGGAGACACCTGTAACAGTCCTTTCATAATCTTTGTCTGTCTTCTATAATCCTGCACATCTTCCACCAGTTCTTGGATTTGTTCTATCAAAAATTGTGTACTGTCCTTGTTCAGCTGGAGACTCGTTATTTTGTCAAACAGCATCCTTTGTCTTCTCAAGTTACAAAATGAGGCATGAGCTTCTATTCTAAAAGCGGTGCACTGTTCTCACACAAATTCCCTTCGAAGTTTCTATGCAATCTTGTTCCTTTGCTGAACTTATAAAGTCCAACTTCTCTTTTTAATTTTTACAGCAAATCTCACTTTATCTTCTGTTTAAACACCTAATCAAAAGTTCAAGAGTCCGCAATAATGAATAATTTCCTAACCAGTGACGTCACAATGGCAGCTGGTCGTAGACTCCAGGCTCCTGCCCCCAGGTTACCGAAGGGTTCGTTCGAAATACTTTAAAAGTTTTTTGCAGAAATCAACAGGGATAACTCTCCTTCCTTTGGCTCTGCCACCACAAGGAAGGGGTTCAACTTAATTTTTTAGCGGATCTCAAAGTCCCGTTCCAGCATAATAGCTGCAGGTTCTGTAACTGCGTAATAATATCTTGGGGGGGGGCAACCTCCATTTCCTTTTTAGATTCCCCTCCCGAGGCCAAATCTTCTCTTATTTAAATCCAAAAATTTTACTCACAAGTCTAATTCTTGCTGTGGAGGTATCTGTCACTAAGTTGTCACCGGCACGGAGCTTCATGTCCCAGAGGAAGCAATCTACCCAAGGCTCCATCCTGATCTGTCTGCTCTCAGCGCTCCTAAAAAGGTGCTTACCGGGCAGTGATCGGGACTCCACGGGGCTCAGCTGGGTAACCACATCCCCAGAAAGCACAACCCGGGGTTCTCCGGGGGGCCGCAGCGCTCGCACGGCTCCCCCCCGGGGCGCTGGGGGCCTCGGAAACCGAGGTTTCCCCCACCGAAGGGCAATGGTCGCAGACCGGAAGTCCAGACCATTTGAATAGGTCCCACCTCCCTGCGTAGGGCCATGCATATATGAAAAGGTGGCTAGCCTGGATGCAGGTAGATCCAAGGGGATCTCAGCATCGTAAGAAAAATCTTTGTGATCCTGGGAAAGTGGCAAAAAAGAAAGGGCTGCTACTTGAGAGTAAGGTGCTTCTGAGGGTCTTGTAAGATGAGAGGTTGTTTAAGTTCAGGGACAGCATTTCAGTCTATAGCACTTTATTTTGATACTTTGCTCTATTGGGAAATTTGCTGGCTTTCTGTAACTTTCGCAAGCAATATATTTTCCTTAAAACTCAGTATTTTTTCCATCTTAGTAAACTTTTATCTTGTTTCATAAACCTTTGTGGTCTCAGTTTATTGTAAACACTCTCATTCCTGGAAGTCATAACCTGAGTGGCTTCAGGGAGATTCCCTGAAGGGGAATCCTGGTTGAAATAATTTCCCCCTTTATCTGGTGGCAGGGGGTTTTTAAAAGGGGAAGAGTGGGCTGAGCAGAGGAGGACACTCTGTGTTAGCTGGGAACACCCTCCTTTCAGAAGGCACAGGACCCAGGAGGGCTGGGAGGCAGCCATCACAGGGACAAACGTGATGCTTGCTCTGCCAGTCATTGGCCCTGGCTTTGCCTATGGCTGGGATCCTTTTCTCCAGTCCTGCCAGTTCCAATGGGTGCCAGTCACCACTGATAATACTCCTAACCAACCTTACAGGACTGTTGTAAGGATCAGTGAGAAAGGGTCTGAAACTCTTCCAGCACTTTGAAATCCAAATGTTATTATTAATAACAAGCGGGAGCTGCAATGTTGGAGTGTGGACTTTGGAGTGCTCCTGCTCACAGTCTTCCAGTAAGTCATGTCCTTTCCATTTCATTTCCCTTTCTGGCTTCCATTTTCCTTGTCCCCATATTAGGGTTCCCCCCTAGAGATTTTTTGAGGGGAGGGTAGCTCCCTTGAGCACGCTAGTGCCTCTGTATTGATTATTGTTTGTTAGCATTCACCAACTAAGTTAGCTGTTACTATATGTGGTATCGTGGGTGGCACTGTGGGTTAAACCACAGAGCCTAGGGCTTGCTGATCAGAAGGTCGGTGGTTCGAATCTCTGCAACGGGGTGAGCTCCCGTTGCTCCGTCCCAGCTCCTGCCAACCTAGCAGTTCGAAAGCGCCTCACAGTGCAAGTAGATAAATAGGTACCGCTACAGCGGGAAAGTAAACAGCATTTTCGTGTGCTGCTCTGGTTCGCCAGAAGCGGCTTTGTCATGCTGGCCACATGCCCCGGAAGCTGTACGCCAGCTCCCTCAGCCAGTAAAGCGAGATGAGCGCCGCAACCCCAGAGTTGGTCGCGACTGGACCTAATGGTCAGGTGTCCCTTTACCTTTACCTATGTTGTTGTTGTTTAGTCGTTTAGTCGTGTCCGACTCTTTGTGACCCCATGGACCAGAGCACGCCAGGCACTCCTGTCTTCCACTGCCTCCTGCAGTTTGGTCAAACTCATGTTCGTAGCTTCGAGAACACTGTCCAACCATCTCGTCCTCTGTTGTCCCCTTCTCCTAGTGCCCTCAATCTTTCCCAACATCAGGGTCTTTTCCAGGGAGTCTTCTCTTCTCATGAGGTGGTCAAAGTATTGGAGCCTCAGTGAGCACTCAGGGCTGATTTCCTTCAGAATAGATAGGTTTGATCTTCTTGCAGTCCATGGGACTCTCAAGAGTCTCCAGCACCATAATTCAAAAGCATCAATTCTTCGGCGATATGTGGTGTCAAATGCAGCCCATTACTTCCAGCTATAATGATGGTGTATGGGCAATCTATCCGGAAGATATTTGTATTTTGAGGAGTTAGGGATCTGACTCGGTTGCCCTCTTCCTGCCTCCTGCTCCTTCCCCCTCCCTATCCCTTGTTAAGTTCTTTAATGTCCTAATCCAGTGATGGGCAACCTTTTGAGCTTGGTGTGTCAAAATTTGCCAAAAAAACGAGCATAACTCAGGTGGTGTGTCACTTCGAGAAAAAAATTCATAATTTCACAATATTATATGTATAATGTATAATTGTAATATATACCTGTATTTAATAAACCAAAAACTAATTATTTAACCAAACCAAAACCAAACCCCCTTATTTATCACAAAGTGCCCAGAGTTGTTGAGCTTTTTTGGGGGAGCTGCTAACCAAAGTTTGGGAGGTTTTTGGGGGTGCAAAAGTTGCTTTGTTTCTTTCGGGGGATGCCCCAAAGCTGCTGCGCTTTGGGGGGGGGAAGAGAACAGAAATAAATGACGAATAATACATTCGCTGGAACTAACACGCAGCACCGACATAGTCTGTGAAAGCGCAAAAAAAAAAACCCAGCACAGAACGTGTTAAAAACCAATCTCTGGCTACCAACAACAGCGGAGACAAGCTCTAGTGGAGACAAGCTGTAGGAGGAGCAGGAGAACAAATGGGGGGGGGAGACAACAACACGAATGGGCCGATGGGGCACGTGCCAGCAGTGAGGGCTCTGCGTGTCACGTCTGACATGCGTGTCATCGGTTCGCCATCACTGTCCTAATCTGTTGGAAGGAAGAGATAGTGGGGAGTACCTTCTTTGATGTTGGACATTATTTTGAGAAAGAGAGGCATTGGGAAAGGGTGACTAATGAATAATCTGCACGTAGCCAGTCGGGCAAACCACACAGGTTAGCCTTCTATAAATCGGATGGTTGTGGGCAGAGTTTAGAGAGAAGCTTGTGCACGGACTGACGGCCGCGGAGCCGTGCAAACTGAGGCTACCTGGGGGAGTCACTTCACCACTTCTTGAATACTTCCAAGTGGCAGATTGAGGTGCTTCCTTGGTATGCATATATTGCTTGCTGTTTAGAATAAAATCTTTGATCTTCTTACTCACATGTGTTTTGTATTACTTCTGAATCTCGTTTTAAAAGAACCACCTTGCACTTGGCAAAGACAGATGGTTTTATTGTTTTGCCCTACACAGGACTATTATGCTATGGGATAATAGGTTCCCGGTTTTAAGCCACAGTCACACCATACATTCAAGGGGCTATGATTCCATTTCGCCCAAAGAATTCTGGGAGCTGTAGTTTGTTAAAGGTGCTGAGAGTTGTTAGGAGACCACCTAGTGCCATCTTAGAGCTACAATTCTCAGAGTCAGCGCCGGTGCTAGGGCTTTTTGCGCCCTAGGCTAAATCACCTTCTGGCGCCTCCCCCCAGCACATGGGTCATGACGCGTGCGTCGTGCGTCATGACGCGTGCACAACACCGCTGACGCCGCTGCGTCCCCTCCATAGGCGGGAGGGCGCTGAGCTCTCATTTTGGCTCGCGCGCCTCCCGCCTATGGAGGGGACGCTGTGAGCTTTTCAGCGGCCGTGGCAGCGAGCGAGCGTTGTCGTCAGCAGCAACAGCGCCCATAGCTGAAGGCTTCAGCTATGGGCACTGACGCCGCCACCGCCACCTCGTTGTAGCCGCTGAGGAGCGCACAGCGTCCCCTCCATAGGCGGGGGGGGTGAGCTCTCATTTTGGCTCGTGTGCCTCTCTCCATGCAGGCGGCAGGCAGGCTCGACAGCGCCCCCTCCATTTCGGCGCCCTAGGCCATGGCCTAGTTTGCCTAAATGGAGGTGCCGGCCCTGCTCAGAGTAGTTTAACAACCAATCCCTTTATACTGGGAACTCTGGAAATTGTATCTCTGGAAGGGTAATAGGAGCCTCCCAACAACTCTCAGCACCTTTAATAAACTACAGATCTCAGACTTTGGTTCTTTAAGGAGGTATCATAGAGCTTAAGTGTACAGTGTAAATGCAGCCCTAGAAGCAGTCAGTTTTTAAATGCAGAGTAAGAAGGAACACAACAGTCTTATTTCCTTGGGTGGATGTTGCATTTCTACCAGACATTCTTGTCTTTTTTTGCACTTTTATTCCCATTTCAAGGTAGAACAAATTCTATGTCTGTCATCTTGTAATTAATGCTTTCAGCTGATAAATAAAGCTACTAATACGGCATACCAGCAGCATAAACACAGCTTTGAGTTCCCGGTTAAAGGCTTCGCTATCACACTTGCATGTGGTAAGTCATACAGGCTGTGAGTCATCATTCTTCTTCTTTTCTTCTTCTTTGGCGATCACTCGTAGCCGAGTAAGATTGTCTTCCATAAACACGGTTTTAAGAATGAATCCGTAAGTGACTGTGGAGGCCAATTCTGGATCCACACGTCCTTCCACAGTGGGGACATTGATTTCCAGGCAGGAGATGATCACAGTGTGGATTTGCCAAGCATGTCTTCCTCTTAGCACATTTCTCCCTTGTGTCCTGAGATCGAGTTTCTTCAAAGCCCATGACACCTTTGGTAAAGGCTGTTCTCCAACTGGACTGCTCGCAGGCCATTGTGTTTCCCAGTTGTCAGTGTTTATACTACATTTTAAAAGATTCGCCTTGAGACAGTCTTTAAACCTCTTTTGTTGACCACCAGCATTACGCTTTCCATTTTAAAGTTCGGAATAGAGTAGTTGCTTTGGAAGACGATCATCAGGCATCCGCACAACATGACCAGTCCAATGAAGTTGATGTTGAGGAATCATTGCTTCAACACTGGTGATCTTTGCTTCTTCCAGTACACTGATATTAGTTCGCCTGTCTTCACTTATTCTCTGTGGGCTCCCCCTACTGCCCCCTCTCAAGCCACAGGTACCCCCCACAGCTGCCACACCCCTGCCACCTCTGTGGGTGTTACTGCTGCAGGCCCCTGCCACTGCCCCACCCACTCCCAGCAGTGGGGGCATACCTGCAGAGGAGGAGGGACAGGGGCAAGGGACTAAGGCTGGCGGAGCATGTAGCAGGAGGGGTGCCTCTAGTGGCCAAATGTCCCTGAGCTGCCATTAGGCTTCAGAGAAGGCCTCAGCTGGGTATTTTCTGGCACCCACTCCCCTAACCCTATTCATTCTCTTGATATGCAGAGGTGTACTGCCTCTGACAGTGGATGGAGAACAGAGCCACTGGTAACAGGTAGGTAGCCGTGTTGGTCTGCCGTAGTCGAAACAAAATAAAAAAATTCTTTCCAGCAGCACCTTAGAGACCAACTAAGTTTGTCATTGGTGTGAGCTTTCGTGTGCATGCACACTTCTTCAGATACCACTTCTTCAGAGCCACTGGTATTTACTTCAAAAGGTAAAAACCAGGACACCCCAAAAGTTGTTGAGCTTTTTACAAAAACTCAACAAAGCTCCACCTTTGAAATCCTGGAGCTCTGGCCACCGATCACCTTGTCCTCCATGAATAATCCCCTTTCTAAGTCTTCCAAGTTGCGTGACCATCCGTGTTTTCCAAATGATTGGGCCCCATATAAATCCAGCACTAATGCACCGTTACTGTATCCATGACATGTTGCTGAAACACACATGCAAGAATCCCAAATCTGGGTCAGTGTCCCAGATATGGAAACATAACATGTCATTCCCAGGTTTACTTCTGAGGCCTGACAAATCCACATCATGTGGTGCTAGAGAGAACCTCACTAAACTCACAACTTTGAGTCCTATTCAACACTTGAGGGATCCTTCTAGGTCAATGGTTTTCAACTACAGTAGTGTGCCGTGGCAGGGGTGCCACGGGCAACACTGGCCTCTCTCTCTCTCTCTCTCTCTCTCTCTCTCTCTCTCTCTCTCTCTCTCTCTCTCTTTCTTTCTTCCCTCCCTCCCTCCCTCCCTCCCTCCCTCCCTCCCTCCCTCCCTCCCTCCTCTGATGCCCTCTCGCAAATCTGCCTCCCAAAGGCTTGTGTGACTGTTGGTTGCAGCAGCCCCGGCTACAAGCTCCCCAGGCAAATGGTGCCTCTGGGGCTGCCCAGGAGGATCTGGTTCCCAGGAGCTGAGGTAGCCTTGGAGTAAGCAAGCAAGCAAGCAAGCAAGCAAGCGGGCGAGGGAGCCCAGCCAGCCAGTCCTCCAGCTCTTGCTGTTGGGAATGGACAGGCAAGTGGGAAGCCAGGCAGGCAAGCAAGCAGGCAGGCAGGCAGAGACGCACTGCACTAGCCTTTCTTGTGCTTGCTGTGTGCAATGCCTGCCTGGGAGCACCAAAGGGGAGCCTTTCCACCCTGCAGGCCTGGTGGCACCTGCTGCCACCACAGCTGCCTCCCAAGGTGAGTAAGGGGCTGGCCTCACATGGCAGCCTCTTTCCAGGCCCCTGTGGGACCACATGAGGAGGCTCCTCACTTTGGAGCAGAGGGGCAGCTCAGAGACCAGGACTCCCAAGGACAGGGGAGGGGAGAGGCGGCTGAGGGAACACCACAAGGGAGGGAGGGGGTTAAAAGGGGGCGAGGGGCTGCCTGCTCTGTAGACAAGGGGGCTTCTGAGGCTCGAAGTGCGTTTCCACACAGGGGAGCCGCAGAAGAAATGTATTTGGTCAAGGGACCCATGGTCTCAAAAAGGTTGAAACCTCTCTTCTAGGTGAACTATGATGAGTGGAATGAAGCCATTTTCTCACCACCCAAACTCAAGATTATTTTTCCTTTGCTGCCCCTTCTTAGTAATGCTGACTGAAACTGGCATGTTTAATTCAAAAAGTGCTTTAGCTGTGAATAACAATGTCTCCCTCGCCTTTTATCTCTCATCGCTTGTGGTTGTTTTGTTATTCACCAATAATTACTCTAAATGGTACATCTGTTGTCATGACAACATATTAACAAACCATTGTAAAAATTCTGGAACTGGAAGCCCATTTCCCTCATCCGTCTGCTTGTCTGTCTGTCAGCCTGTCTATAGTTCTCTCATTAATGTATAATGCAGGGCATATTTTTCTCACTGAGCCATGCACCCACTCCCATGGCCAGACACAGCAGCGGCCCTATCATTGGGCAAAGGGGAAGTGGCCAGCTCTAGTCATGGGTTATAGGCGCCATTAAAGCTAGCCCAGTGTAAACCATGGATGAGCAGCACACGGATGGATGTGTGGCACATTCGATCAGGATGTTGTTTTCTGCCACCTCTACTGAAAGGAATAAGAGCTGTGCAAAACACGACTGTTCATTTCCGTGGAGTTTTCACAGGACAACATCCCAGTTGATTGTGGTCAATGTTAATAAATTTCAGTGGTTGAAGGTGATTGAATCATTGAGCTTTCATTTGAAAAGTAAAACCACTGCAATCATATGTTCCTTCCTGCTCACTGGAGATTGCAGTCACAGCATCTGTTATTATTGTTCACTTTCATTCGTTAGGTAAAGGTAAAGGGCCCCCTGACCATCAGGTCCAGTCATGTCCGACTCTGAGGTTGCAGCGCTCATCTTGCTCTATAGGCCGAGGGAGCCGGCGTTTGTCCGCAGACAGCTTCCGGGTCATGTGGCCAGCATGACAAAGCTGCTTCTGGCGAACCAGAGCAGCACACAGAAACGCTTCCCGACGGAGTGGTCCCTATTTATCTACTTGCACTTTGACATGCTTTCGAACTGCTAGGTGGGCAGGAGCTGGGACCGAGCAACAGGAGCTCACCCCGTTGCAGGGATTCGAACCGCCGACCTTCTGATCAGCAAGCCCTAGACTCTGTGGTTTAACCCACAGCACCACCTGGGTCCCTTTTCATTCGTTAGTGAGAGGCAAAAGAGAGGCTGGTATAGGGATTTTCTTTTCTTTTAACAAACTCACAGAAAAATAAAACAAAACTATTTTTTTTTGCAAGATTTGGATCAGAGATTAACTAAGAAACAGTGGAACTGGATTTGGGACAACTTCCATTCCAATATAATTTCAGTAGCCCTAATGCAGACATGGGGGGCTCCCTTGCAGGTTTTTAAGCAGAGGTTGCATGGCCATATATCATGTCAGTGGCAATAAGAGTTTGGCCTCATTATTGTGGTAGTAGCTCCAAAATTCTTTCATTCGCACAGCAGTTTGGAGGCAGAGGGCTTGGGCCAAATCAATAGAGAAATTGCTGAAATAAAAGCTGTGAAATAGGTGTAGTCATCATGTGAGGGGGAGTTTTCATTCCTCCTCCTACACCTGTTTCATAGCTTTTGCCTGGCGGGGTTTGTATGTGGCTTGACTGCTAACAGCACTAGTATATCGGGATAGGAAATGTCAGATGTAATGAGGGGAAATTATCTGATGGTCTGAAAGCCTTCTCCTGGAGAAAAAATCACTTTAATCCCTGTGGCTTGTTATTGGTTGCAACCTACAACAACATTGGCTCCAGAACAGTTTTGATTGCAGTGGGAGGAATATTGTGCTAGAGAGCCAGTGTGGTGTAGTGGTTAGAGTGTCAGACCAGGACCTGGCAGACTAGGCTTCACATCTCCACTCGGCCGTGAAGCTCGCTAGGTGACCTTGGGCCAGTCACTCCCTCTCAGCCTAACCTACCTCACAGGGCTGTTGGAAAGATTAAATGAGAAGAGGGAAACTATGTATGTCACCTGGAGCTCCTTGGAGACCAAGGCGAGATATAAATGAAAGAAGTGAAACAAATAAGTTGCTGACCACTGAAGTCTCTCTTTTCTCAGCAGCTGTGGTGATTTGTAACTTGTTTAGGCCACCCTTGGAAGTGCAGGTTAAAAAGTGGGGGTTATCATGTTGGTAACATGATAAAACAGTAGGTTGGATCCAGACTTGGCCATGCTTAAAGCAGACCCATTGATCTACTTCAAGGCATGACAGAAGAAGAAGAAGAAGAAGAAGAAGAAGAAGAAGAAGAAGAAGAAGAAGAAGAAGAAGAAGAAGAAGAAGAAGAAGAAGAGGAGGAGGAGGAGGAGGAGGAGGAGGAGGAGGAGGAGGAGGAGGAAGAAGAAGAGGAGGAGTAGTATTAGTAGTTTGGATTTGATATCCCGCTTTATCACTACCCGAAGGAGTCTCAAAGCGGCTAACATTCTCCTTTCCCTTCCTCCCCCACAACAAACACTCTGTGAAGTAAGTGGGGCTGAGGGACTTCAAAGAAGTGTGACTAGCCCAAAGTCACCCAGCAGCAGGGCCGGCTCTAGGTAGACCCCCGGTGGTGCAGGGCACCACGGCGCCAGCCCGCCAGGAGGGCGCCGCGAGCTGCGCCCGCCCGGTCCGCTGGTTCGACAACCGCGCTGTGGCTGCCTGCCTGCCGTGCCGCCGCGCAGCAGCGCCTGTGGCAGCTGCGCCTGTGGCAGCCGCGCTGCGCCCGCCCGCTGCACTGGGAAACGGGGCGGGGGTGCCGGGGCGCTTAAGACGGCCCTGCCCAGCAGCTGCAGGTGGAGGAGCGGAGACACGAACCCGGTCCCCCAGATTAGGAGTCTACCGCTCTTAACCACTACACCACACTGGCTGAAGCTGCATACATCATTTAATAAATAAATTTAAAACTCTTTCCCCACCACACACACAGACAAACAACACAATCTTGAGACCTGCAGTTTGTTAAGGGTTTTATTCTTGTGGCAGAGAGGAAAAGTGCTTTAAATGTTCCAGACAGCTTAAGTCTGGAACAAATCCTGAGTGTTTTTTATTATTTTAAGCCGGTGTTGCCAAACAAAGCCTTCATTGGTGCCTCCAGACAGTGGGACCAGACTCTGAGCTGACCAGAGAGCCAACATGGTGTGGTGGTTAAGAGCGGTAGACTTGTAATCTGGGGAACCGGGTTTGCATCTCTACTCCTCCACATGCAGCTGCTGGGTGACCTTGGGCTAGTCACACTTCTTTGAAGTCTTCCAGCCTCACTCACCTCACAGAGTGTTTGTTGTGGGGGAGGAAGGGAAAGGAGAATGTTAGCTGCTTTGAGACTCATTCAGATAGTGATAAAGCAGGATATCAAATCCAAATTACGCTTCTTCTTCTTCTTCTTCTTCTTCTTCTTCTTCTTCTTCTTCTTCTTCTTCTTCTTCTTCTTCTTCTTCTTCTTCTTCTTCTTCTTCTTCTTCTTCTTCTTCTCTGTCATTTTAAAAAATAAAGAAATAAAATTGTGAAGCAAAATATGCATGTGCCTTTCTAAGCAAATTCTGTGAAATGAAGCAGCCTGACTGCTCCTATCTATCAGTGGGTTGTTGTTGTTTTTTTGCCAATGAGTGAAGTCAGAGCTGTGATATAAGTGAGTTGTTTGAACACCAGGCAATACGATCCTAAAGGGCTGCCTCTTCCAGCACACTTTTCTTGCTTTGCTCTTACATTCTAGTCCTTGGACCCACCTGTTTGCTGCTCTGTTTTGTTTTCTGCCTGCCAGGCACATGGAGCAGGAGGCAGACAGCTACTTGAGAGCCATTTTTTAATTTAAAAAATGTGTATTGGGGTAGGGGAAGAACTGTGGGAATCGCTCATTTTGCTGCCTGCTGGCCATGCAGAACAGCCATTAGGAAGCTGCTTGAGAAACATTTTTGAAAATGTGGGGTGGGGAAAGAAACCCAGGAATCCTCCCATTGCTACTGTCTTTGTTTTGCTGCCTGCTGGCACTTGGAGCAAGCAGCCTCAGTTGAGTACAGGTGGCAAGCTAGGGGGTTGCTCTTCCAGGATAGCACAAACATTAGGGATGTTGGACTCAAGCTGTTATGGCAACTCACAACTTGACCAACTAAGGTGGAGTGTGTGTGGTGGGATGGGTGTGTGTGTGTAGCATTTCTATTATGCTGTCTTTCCTTGTATTCCATGTTGTGTTGCATTGAGGTTGTATTGAGGTTGGTCTGAAACAAACAATAATTAGTATGAAGCTCCCCCCTTGCTTTGACTTGCCTGAGGCCCTTGGAGGTAATATGGTTATCTCTGAGCATGCTACTCAAGTGCCTGGGAAGATATAAATATCCCCAGGAGTCCTGTTTAATTTCAGGATCAATCTGCAGCACAGCCACTGAGAAAGGAAGTTGGTTGGGGGAGCAGGAAAGAGAACACCATGTTTTCATACTCTTCCTTGCCCTCCATAGAAGACGTTAGAATTTCATTCCCCTAGGATCCATCTACATACAATAGAATGTCCTTAATGTTTAATAACTTTGCCACAGTCTATTTGGTACTCAGTTCCAAAGGTTCATCTTTCTTTACCTGACTTTAGCAACATCATTCTGAAGAAGGGATGTTGTCAGACTGCTGTTTCCATCACGTCTTACCATTGGCCAAGCTGGCTGTGGCTGATAATGGTGGCAACATCTGGCGGGTCACGGCTTTCTTATCCCTGTTCTAAACCATAGTTGAGTAAGAAACATGTTTGGGCAGTAACCCTTCGCTCCATTCCCTTCTTCCAGTCCAGTCTTTGGGTTGGGATGGCCCCTGCACCCAATTCAAGAACTGGGCTTGGGACAGCAGCAGAGCATCTGCTTTGAATACAGAAGGTCATAGAATCATGGAGTTGGAAGAGACCACAAGGGCCATCCAGTCCAACCCCCTGCCAAGCAGGAAACACCATCAAAGCATTCTTGACATATGCCTGTCAAGCTTCTGCTTAAAGACCTCCAAAGAAGGAGACTCCACCACACTCCTTGGTAGCAAATTCCACTGCTGAACAGCTCTTACTGTCAGGAAGTTCTTCCTAATGTTTAGGTGGAATCTTCTTTCTTGTAGTTTGAATCCATTGCTCCGTGTCCGCTTCTCTGGAGCAGCAGAAAACAACCTTTCTCCCTCCTCCATATGACATCTATATATATATATAAATGTAAAAATCGTGAAACTGCGTTTGACCCTTTTCTCCGTAACCACTTGACCGATCGTCCTGAAATTTTGACACAACGATCCAGGCCACTCCCAGAGCGTTGTTGGGGGCAAAAAAACCTCAAATTGCACACCTGCGCAGGTACAGACCTGCTTTTCCACCAACTCAAACAGCGCCCTCAAGTGGCGTAATACCCTCCTCCACCCCCTCCCTTCCTGTGAAATATAAGCCATACCCACAAACCAAATGACATCATCATCAACCAAGCAACTGAAATCAGCAAGGCAGCCATTATCACAGGCCGCAGCACGGCCTCTGTTTATGTAGGCCCCCACTAGGCCCAGGGGGGGGGATAACCCACAGCAACACACTTGGGGGCACGGCAAGGGGTTTTTACTTTACAATTTAGCAGCAATACCCCCCCCCCCAAATAGGAGGGGGGGGAGAAACAGAATAGATCATGGATCAGGACACGTGGGATTAGCCACAACAATGCACCACACCCACAAACCCCACCTCCGCCACAATATCCTGTAAAACAGGGGACTCTGAGGCTCAGGGGGAACTGAAGGGGGTCTATTACCAGACAACCCACAGAGTCAGGCCAGGGCCAAGGAATGGAGATACAGGGCGGAGGCCTCGGGTCACATTTAAATACTAGCCCAAGCCAAGGCCTCGCTTCTACTTTACAGCCTAAAGACTAGGCCTAGGCTCCATTTTATAGACTAGGCCTCAGCTCTATAACCCTTTAAATACTATCCCGAAAGGAGCCCTGGGTGGGAGGTGGGGGGAGGAGGAGCCCAAATAGGTCATGGGCTGACGTAGGGTGGGGGGAGCAACTGTCCAACAGCCACTAAAACAGCCATTCCACCCCAAGCCCAACCAAAGCCTGTCCCGGCGGCTGCATTAATAAACGCCTGACAGCATTAGGCAGTCGTTCATCATTTCTCCTAACATGCACTTGGGGGCACAGCGAGGGGTTTTCACTTTATAATTTAGTGACCGTTGTGTCACATGCGAGGCTAGGGCAGCCATTTTAAGTAAGAGCAGTCGTGCCCCTTTTAACCTAGGCTTTACCGTGTTTCTCCGAAAATAACACACTGTCTTATATTTATTATTCCTAAAAAAAAACCCCACATTTGCTTATTTTCATGGGATGTCTTATTTTTTTATTACGCGTCCAGCCTTGCCTCTTCCTTGGGGCCCTCCAGAACTGCGCCTATCACTATGTCTTATTTTTGGGGTATGGCTTATATTGCACAAATGCTTAGAAATCCTGCTATGGCTTATTTTATGGGTATGTCTTATTTTAGGAGAAACAACTGATTGTAAGTCTCTGTGTCTTTTTAAAACAACAACAACAACCATGCACTTTCTCTCCCCAGTTTAAGTCCTTGCATATTTCCAGTGGCCACCCCCCCCCCATTTACAATCCCTTACCTTCCCCTTGCCACTTCCTGGGTTTTTTATGGAACTGAACAACTCAGGTACTTCAGAACGCGCCTTCTGCTGCCAGGCCCTTGCAGGGCCAGACAGAGGCCTGGGCCAGGTAGATTAGATAATGTGGCCCTGTTTTTAACCCTTTTGTTACTTTTTCCATTTTACTGATTGTGAATATGCAGACCGAGACCCCCTTTAGATTTGGAGGCCCGCGCCAAGTGGCCCATATGACCCCCCTCCATCTGTCTGGGCCTGTCTGTTGCTACGGGGCTATGGGGCTTCGCTATTTGACACCCCCCTCAGGATTTTTTAAATAGTTCTCTGCCTCCCAGGGCACATCATCACCCCCGATCCTTAATCTAAATATATAGAAATGCTTACGATGCGTGCGCAGGGGCCAATGTATGGAGATACAGGGGGGAGGGGACAACAGAGGGCTTAGACAAAAGCAAATACTGGAAAATGGAACCCAGAAACTGACAGCTCCTTCTCCAAGGCTGGGGGCCAATGTAGGAAGATACCGGGGGTAGGGGCCAACACTCCCCAGGGACAACAGAGGGCTCAGACAGAAGTGCATGCTGGGAAATAAAACCCAGAACCTAACAGTTCCTTCTCCAAGGGTGGGGGCCAAGGTATGGAGATACATGGGGGAGGGGCCAACACTCCCCAGGGACAACAGAGGAAAGGGTATCCTACCGAAACACAGGGATGAGCCGGGGTGGAGGGAGGAGGGGCAGGATACGTCATGTATCGGGACAGGGTGGGGTGGGGATCACAGAAAAGAACCACAGCAACGCGTGGCCGGGTCAGCTAGTCCTTTTATATATTTGAACATGGCTATCATATCACCCCTTAATCTTCTCTTCTCCAGGGTAAACATACCCAGCTCCCTAAGCAGTTCCTCATAAGGCATTGTTTCCAGGCCTTTGACCATTTTGGTTGCCCTCCTCTGGACACATTCCAGCTTGTCAGTATCCTTCTTGAACTGTGGTGCCCAGAACTGGACACAGTATTCCAGGTGAGGTCTGACCAGAGCGGAATACAGTGGTACTATTACTTCCCTTGATCTAGATGATATACTGTACTCCTATTGATGCAGCCCAGAATTGCATTGGCTTTTTTAGCTGCTGCATCACACTCTTGACTCATGTCAATTTTATGGTCTACCAAGACTCCTAGATCCTTTTCACATGCACTGCTCTCAAGCCAGGTGTCACCCATCCTGTATTTGTGCCTTTCATTTTAAGATGTAAAAATCCATCTTGTTTGCTTTGGCACAGCTGTCTAATCTGTTAAGGTCATTTTGAAGTGTGATCCTGTCCTCTGGGGTATTAGCCACCCCTCCCAATTTGGTGTCATCTGCAAACTTGATCAGGATGCCCTCAAGCCCATCATCCAAGTCATTGATAAAGATGTTGAATAAGACTGGGCCCAAGACAGAACCCTGTGGCACCCCACTAGTCACTTCTCTCCAGGATGAAGAGGAGCCATTGATGAGCACTCTTTGGGTTTGGTCAGCCAGCCAGTTACAAATCCACTGAATGGTAGCATTGTCTAGCCCGCATTTTACCAGCTTCTTTACAAGAATATCATGGGGCACCTTGTCAAAGGCCTTGCTGAAATCAAGATAGGCTACATCCACAGCGTTCCCTTCATCTACCAGGCTTGTAATTCTGTCAAAAATGAGATCAGATTAGTTTGACATGACTTATTTTTCAGAAACCCATGCTGACTTTTAGTGATCACAGCGTTCCTTTCTAGGTGCTCACAGACCGTTTGCTTAATGATCTGCTCTAGAATCTTTCCTGGTATTGATGTCAGGCTGACTGGGCGGTAATTGTTTGGGTCCTCTCTTTCCCCCTTTTTGAAAATAGGGACAACATTTGCCCCCCTCCAGTCTGCTGGGGCTTCGCCTGTTCTCCAGGAATTCTCAAAGATTACTGCCAGTGGTTCAGAAATTACCTCTGCCAGTTCTTTTAATGGATGTAGTTCATTTGGCCCTGGAGACTTGAATACATCTAAACTAGCCAAGTATTCTTGTACTACCTCCTTACTTGCTTGGGGCTGTGTTTCCCCTGCTGAATTATCTGCTCCATATTCTTCAGGTCAGGCATTGTTTTCTTTTTTGGAGAAGACTGAGGCAAAGAAGGCATTGAGGAGTTCTGCCCTTTCTCTGTCCCCTGTTTGCATTTCACCATCTTCTCCTCTAAGTGACCCCACTGTTTCCTTGTTCTTCCTTTTGCTACGGACATACCCATAAAAGCCCTTTTTGTTGCTTTTAACCTCTCTGGCGAGCCTGAGTTCATTCTGTGCTTTAGCTTTTCTGACTTTGTCTCTACACGTGCTGGTTTTATGTTTGAATTCCTCTCTGGTGATTTCCCCCTTTTTCCATTATTTGTACATATCCCTTTTCAATCTTAATTCAGTTAAAAGTTCTTTAGATAGCCACCCTGGCTTCTTTAGGCACCTTCCATGTTTCCGTCTCATTGGTATTGCCTGAAGTTGTGCTTTTAATATCTCCCTTTTAACAAACTCCCAACTATCATGAACTCCCTTCCCTTTTAGTATTTCTGTCCATGGGATTTCACCCAGCGTTTCCCTAAGTTTTCTGAAGTCGGCTTTCTTAAAGTCTAGGATTTGAGTCTTAGTATCCTTGGTTGTTCCTTTCTGCTGTATAATAAACTCCAGAAGAGCATGGTCACTCCCGCCTACTCAGGGCTGGCTCTAGGTAGACTCCCGGTGGTGTGGTGCAGAAACCATGCTGCGCGGAAACCATGCTGTGCCCTGCGAGGGCAGGGGCGCCGGAGCGATCTCTGCCCCTCAGCACCAGGGCACACGACCTGCTCGAGACTGCCCTGTACCTACTGATCCTGCCACTTCTACCCCACTAACCAGGTCATCACTATTGGTTAGGATCAGATCAGGTCTCAAGTTCAGTCCCCAGCATCTGCACCTAGAACTGGGAGAGACCCCTGCCTTAATCCCTGGAGAGAGCCAGTGGCAACAATACTGAGCTAGGTGGACCAGTATAAGGCAAATTCCCATGTAAGCCATGCATGTAGAAGCCAGTGCCAGATTTAGGGCAGCGAGGGCAGTTGCCCCGTACAGGGTGCCCAGCAGAGGGAAGCAAAACAATACAGTGGTACCTCTACTTACGAATAACTCTACTTACGAATGTTTCTACTTACGAACGGCGCTCTGTCCGCCATCTTGGAAGCAGTTTAGATAGGGTTTTTTCTACTTACGAATTTTTAGATAGGGTTGCTTCGACTTACGAATTTTGTCTCCCAATGCATTCCTATGGAATTCGACTTACAATTTTTTTCGACTTACGAATGGGTACCTACTGAGAAGATTCATTAAAAGCAACTGTAAAGGTAAAGGTACCCCTGACCATTAGGTCCAGTTGTGACCGACTCTGGGATTGCGGCACTCATCTCACATTGTTGGCCGAGGGAGCCGGTATATAGCTTCCAGGTCATGTGGCCAGCATGACAAAGCCGCTTCTGGCGAACCAGAGCAGCACACGGAAACACCGTTTTGCAACTGTAGCAAAAAGAATTTCTGTGAAAATAATAAAGGGCAGGGGTTGTCCATATTACTAAAGTTTGATCCTGCTTTGGCTAAGAACATAGGCAGAGTCTGCTGGGTCAAACCAAAAGCCCACCTAGTCCATCCTCTTGTTCTCATAGTGGCTACTCAGATGCCTGTGAGAAGCCCATAAGTAGGACCTGTGGCTTCCAGCATCTGGAATTCAGAAGCATTGCTGCCTCCGACCGTGGAAGGAGAACACAGCCATTGTTGCTAGTAGCCTCCTCCTCCATGAATCTGTCCAGTCTATAGCTGCCAAGTTCCGATTTGAAAAATAAGGGATCAGCAGCACTCACCCACTTCCTGGCTCTGTTTGCAACTTTGCGTGTCCATAGAGATAGGAAAAAGTAAAGAGTGATACTCGTGCGCACACTTCCTGGCTCGGTTTGCAAAAAAAAATAAAAAAATACGGGGGAATTACGGGATATTTCCCCATTCAGGATGACAGCGGGGGTTAGGGTATTTCCTACGGTTACGGGATATTTCCCCATTCAGGATGACAGCGGGGGTTTCCCGGGGAAAACGGGAGAGTTGGCAGCTGTGGTCCAGTCCTCTTTTTAAACCATCCAAGTGGGTGTCCATGACTGCCTCCTGTAGAAGTGAGTCCCATAGTTTAAAGATGTGCTGTGTGAAAAAGTACTTTCTTTGATCTGTCTGTGATTTGTAGTGTCAAGAGAAAGGGAGAAAGAGAGTTCTCTTTCTATTCTCTCCATGCCTTGCATAATTTTACGAACTTCTGTCATGTCACCTCTTACTTGTTTTTTTCTCACAGCTAAACTGAGGAGATCTGGGTAAATGGTAAAGCACCATTTCTCAACAGACATCTTGTCCATGCTTCCTTCTCTCCCTGCCGCCCTTTCTTGAGAGCAATGAAGAGGTCAAGGCTGCTGGGGAGATTGCAGGAGTTAAGGAAGGGGCTGATCAGAAGCCAGGAAGAAACATGACCCAGGAGCAACACAATTTCCCTCTCCTGCCTAGAAAAACACACCCGCTCTTCCAGATGTGAGATTTTACAGGCAATTACCTAGTTCTTTTATTTTTAAAAGAAGTTGGTTGGTTTTCTCCACTGAATGATTATAATTGCAGGTAGCGACATAGGGTCACAACTGCAAATTTGAAACATCTTGTGTGTGGATGTCTGAGAGAGATCTGATTAGGGTCAGGGCCTGAATATGCTACCATCCTTTTCTGTTGATTTTTTTTTTAAATAAAGGTGCTAATTGCCTGCTTTTAATGCCCTCCTCCCAGTTTGACTTAAAGGAAGTTTTAAGAAAGAGTTGCGTATGGAAAGTCAGAAAACCATTAACTTTTTACACAACAGAATTAAACCAGAACTTGAGCTTTTCATCTTGACAGTTCCCCACCCCTCCCCCAGTTTAATTACGATATTTCACATTTATAGAGTTCTTGGAGGGGGCTCAAAGTGCTTCCTGTACATAGCACACCTTACAGAGATTGCCAAGAAATGAATGTCTTTAAAATAAAAAAATTATAGCAGCCCTCTAAGGTAGGTGGATTGCTGTTGTTGCCCTCGTATTGCAAATGAGAGGTTGAGCCACAGAGACTCAGCTGTGTCACAATGACCACAGAGGCTATTGTTGAGCAGCCCATCTGTCTGCCATCAGCCCACCCAAATGTACAGTAGCTCCTTCCTCCACCCTGTATCATTAGCTGCAAGGGAACTGCAGAACATTGTCAAGTTGGAATATGGACTTTGCTGATAGTCGTAGGGTTGCCAGACTGAATAGTGGACAGGACTTCGGTGCCTTTAATTGCCCTGCTCTCTTTTGAGTCTGGAAACCTTAAAGAGAAACTAGCAGACCCTTTGCTTGGAAATTAAACAAAGGGTCTGCTGGTTTCTCTTTAAGGTTTCCAGACTCAAAAGAGAGCAGGGCAATTAAAGGCACAGAAGTCCTGTCCTCTATTGAGTCTGGCAACCCTAGATAGTCGTTTTGGAAGGACAGCTGCAAAACCTATTTCTACGGTAATTCTTCCATTTGAAAGCCTGGTGGTCACTGCAGACTAAAGTAAAAACAAAAATATTGTTTTTAATTGCTTCTTTTATTTGTTATTTCATTTACATCCTGCCTTTCCTCCAAGGAACTCAAGGGAGAATACATGGTTCCCCCCTCCCACATATTTTATCCTCATTACAACCCTGAGGAATAGGTTAGAACTGTTAGGTTGAGAGCCTTGACTGGTTCAAGGGCACCCAGTGAGCTTCAGGGCTGTGTGGGGATTTTTCTGTCCACTTCTAGAACATTCTAACAACTATACCGCAATTATTTATATGCTGGAGGGAGACCTTTGGCTAGGTTTTTAAAAGAATTAACAGTACATCATCATCATCATCCTCTCTCTCTCTCATATCAGAATCATATCGGATTTTCAAACAGCTCCTGATCTCTGTGGGGGATTTAGCCTACAATTGACAGACTGTCCATGTGGTTTTGGCAAAGCCAGCTGGCGTCATAGAAGATAGACATCAGTTACCTTCTTTCCCAGCCCACTGTCTAGCGTAAACACAGAGAGATATTAAACTCTGTTTCAGCCAACCAATAAATATATTGGTTTCATTTGCAGAGCCCCTAGTTCCTTCCTTTATTGTCTGTGCTGTTGCTATAATTAGTTTAATCTTTACTGGAAGGAGGACTGACAATGCAGGAGAAGGAAACTCTTTGTATTTTCCCAAGAGAACAGAGCAGGTGATGTTGTTTGCCACTGTGGGAGAAAGGATGAATGGATGGGGCTATGAGGATGGATGGATAATAGATCTCCCCAGAATCAGGGCGGGGAAAGCGGGAGGCTAAGCAAGTCATTTTAGGACTTGCAAGTCAAAATTAGCACCATTGCCAAAGTTACTTAGTGAGACTCAGGTAAAATATTATTCCCCCCCCCCAATTCCTGATAGTATTCTGAAAATTTGGGGAGCATTGTGAAAAGTTGATGGTGCTTTTGTCAAAGCATTTTGTTCAGCCCTGTTTTCAATGTGTTCTTTGCTCACACAACAGCAGCTGCCCTGAAACATTCATGTAAAGTTTGCAGCTGACTTTTCTCCTATGCTTTGAAATAGCCATGACGAGCTGGTAATGATGATTTTTTCATCGGATCACAAGTGCCTAGATTAGAAGATGATGGCTGGTGGATCTTTGGAGACACCACCTCTGCTTTGTTGGTGTGCTGGTGATTCTTGGTTCAGGAGTAAAAAGCAATAAACAAGACATCATTCCACAATCATTAATTGATGTCTGTTTTTAACTTTCTTATATGGTTTTTTACTATATGGTATTATGGATTTTTGTTGTAAGCCACTTTGAGCAGTGTACACATAAAAGCATATTTTTTATAAGTAAATAAAAAGTTGCAGGAAACCAGCCATGGGACAGGCACCCATTGCAACTGACACAGCACAGCCACCCCCAAAACCTTTGCAGGCACAAGTGATAAAAGCCCGTTTGTGTATAACCACCCCAATAACATAGTGAGCAAAAATCATGATGCATGCTCAATAAAAAGGACATTTGGAGGGACTGCCAATGCTCTATTATCTCAAGGAAACTTAAAAATATTGCCCCTCAAATTTCCCTCTCCTCGGGGCAGGACCCCCAAGAAGGACATTTTGCCACCTGAGGCAGCATGCAAGGGGTGCTTCGCACTCACAAGTCAATATGCATTTTAGTCCTCAGGGATGACCAAGTTATTTTGGCAGCTGAGGCAGAAAATCCCAGAAGCACTTCTCCCCTTTCCTGGCTTTAAAAAAAATATTGTAATAATAAATTAAATAACCAACAACTTGCTGCTGCCCTTTCATGACACCCAGAATACATTGCCTGGTGGGGACTGCCTCACCCTGTCAGCCCTGGCTAAGGGAAGTAGAGAACCTAATTTGGAATAATCCATTTACTGAAGCATTGACTGTATTAGACAAGCAGAAATGAGGAAAACTTAACCAGCTTAGCAGAGCTGGCTTTTGCTCAAAGTCCACCCATAACCAAGATGTAATTTTTATCTTGCCTTTCCTCCAAGGAGATCAAGCTGACATTTCTGCCCCGACCCCTGTTTTATCCCCACAGTGACCCTCTGGGGTTATGCTAGGCTCAGAGATGGCAACTGACACAAGATCACCCACGTGAGCTTCATGGCCACATGTGGATTCCAGCCCTGGTCTCCCAGTGCCACCCTGGCTCTCTGGGGATGTGGCAAAAGCTGAGAGTTAAGGAGGTAGAAATGAAGGCTGGGTGTCGTCAACTTTTTGGTGAAGTCTCAGTCATTTTTCTCTGCCTTCCAGTAAGAGAGCTAAGTAGTCAGAGGGCTACAACAGATGGAATTACATCAACATGTCTTAGAAAGAAACAATCATCTAGGGGTGTGAAGAAAATGCTGGTGTTTTGTTTTCCATGGCAATGCTTTCTGGAATATTTTCCACTTGCTGAGCATCCCCTGAGATTGACTGGAGCACACAGGAAGTGGTGGCTGGAGTCCAAGATCAGGCTCAGGTCCATCATAAGGGACATGCCAGCATCTGGGACACACAGCTGCAGAAGAGAGTGATGGACAGAGGTTGCAAAGTCAGCGTGAGAACTGCCAGGCACACAGTGACATGTATTCAGGAACGGGTGAGCCAGAACTGAAATAAATGTCTCCCTATCCACCCCCCCCAATAGCCCAATTCTCTTTTGTGAATATTTAACATTTAGCATAAGTAGATTTTGCATTCAAATTTTTATTAGTAGCATTTGACATGTAATAGGGTGGAATGCAGCAGCAACCAGTGTTTGACAGCTGACATGCAACGGTGGTCAGTATTCCACAGTATCTGACAGCTGGCTTGCAATAGCATTTAATATATTTTCATATTGATGTAATTCTTTCACTTAAAAGCTAAATTTTAACCAATCAGGAAATAATGTCACTGAAAATGGGATAAACCCCAAGCTGTTATATTTTGAAATCTAATTTCAGTTAGAGCTTCTGAATATTGAATTTTGATGTCAGATTTTGAAAAGCAAAGTCTGCTTTTTTATCCAAATTCAATAGCATCCTGATTTCAGTAGGGCAAGCATTAAAGGACAGTCTGTGTACTTTGCACCACATCCAGTCCAAGAAACCATCACTTTTACCAGAAATAAAAAGTTGCACCGCAACCATTTATTCTGCTACAACAGTTTCCCTATTCTGCTACTACATCAATGCCATTTTCGCCTTTGTCTACTGGGTGGTCTTCCTGGATATAGTTGCAGGGTCAATCTCAGTCAGTTGGGGATCCCATGCTGGATGGATAATAATGTCATGACTCTTGGGTAAACAGAACTCTAAGAAGACACAGTCTCAGCCCAATTTGGACAAACATGCCTTATGTTGCATATGGAAGGAGCATGTTGTCCTACACAGCAGACCACGATTGAACTCATTAACTAGAAAGCCCTTCCCTCTTTTTTTTACAATATACAACAAGCAAAGAAGACAAGGGGGGAAGATCGGGTCACCAAAAGAAATGCAAACCGAAGCTTCACATTTAGCAGGCTACATTTTTCTGATGAAATATATCAGCTGCAGTTGGAGTACTTTCCTCCCTCCCCCCTCAATTGCCCCTAGCAAACTGTCATGGGCCGACTTTCCACAACTTTAATGGAAAGAATTGGCTGTTCAAAACTCTGTGGGATTTTTTTCCCCCAGGAAAGAACAGTTATTGTTAAATTACCCTAAAATCAAAATTATTGAATTTGGAAAGAAAAGAAAAAACCTTCAGATTAAATTGGAACTGTTGATATAGAACAGGTCTGGCTGTTTAAATATACTGGTGCCCCATTTCATAAGCAACGTTCTTTGGAAGGGCCACGGTGAGTCCAGAAGGCTTCAGGCTCTCAAATCCACGAACGTTATTAAGGATTTTGCAATATCTAACGGAGGTAATTATGCAAGTGCTTTCAGCTGTAAAGATTTTCCGAAGCTAAACTACTTGCTCAAATGATTTATGGTGCAGACATATGGGGACTGGCAAATGTCAACAGCAACCCATTTATTTACTGTATTTTTATTTGAAATATTTAACTATTTACATACTGCTCTTGAGGAGACTCTCAAAAAACTTTACGGTTTTACCTTTTTAAAATGTAGGATCATGCCACCCTTCTTGCTCTGCAGACACCTAGTCATTCACTTCTTGCCAGAGGAGTAGCGAAGGGGGCACCAGGGGGGCTGTGGCCTTGGGCACACAATTTTTGAGGTGCACAAATGAGGTGTCCCCCTCACAGGCATCCCCAACGCAGCCCGGCCTGGTGCTCCCCTCTGCTCTCCAAGGACTACGTCAGCCAGCCAGACTCCCCCCGCATGGGTGAGCAGGTGGTTTGGCGTGGCCCCGCTTTGCTTTGGTGAGGGCGGGGGTCACTCTGGTGGCATCAGCGATAAGGGCTGGGCTGATGTGCCCCTACATGACGCATGCATGCGCGCACACCCTGGGCAACTGATGCTACACCGCTGCTTCTTGCTGAGAACTGCCTTTGGAGCTTCCTCCTGCCATTCAGGAGCCCAAACCCTCTGGAGATGTGGCCAGCAGGAAGTCTGATGCCAGGCCGGCCATGTATCTGTGTCCTTCACCCAAACATGAAGACACCAGGGTGAGCAAACCTCATTAGGCCAGCCCACCCAAAGCAGTGCCCACTCACTTGGCCAGCCTCAGGACTCCAGCCGCTTGCTGTACTACCCACCTGCCTGCTCTTAAAAAGGAAAGTTCAGGAGGGGTGTGTGGTTTGTTGGATCCAGGTCTTAGCTCACACTTAGCCATGCAATTAATCCCGTGCACCTGCTGATTATTGCAAACTGTAATATGCAATATGTACCAATCTAATCTGAAAATGGGACGCAGGTGGTGCTGTGGGTTAAACCACAGAGCCTAGGGCTTGCTGATCAGAAGGTTGGCGGTTCGAATCCCCGCGACGGGGTGAGCTCCCGTTGCTCGGTCCCAGCTCCTGCCAACCTAGCAGTTCGAAAGCACGTCAAAATGCAAGTAGATAAATAGGTACTGCTACAGTGGGAAGGTAAATGGCATTTCCGTGTGCTGCTCTGGTTCGCCAGAAGCGGCTTTGTCATGCTGGCCACATGACCTGGAAGCTGTACGCCGGCTCCCTCGGCCAGTAACGCAAGATGAGCGCTGCAACCCCAGAGTCGGTCACGACTGGACCTAATGGCCCTTTACCTTTACCTTAATCTGAAAATAAAAATCTTTGGCAGAACCGGAGATGTGATTTCAGGAAAAAGAAAAAGAGCTTATGATGGCTTAATAGCAGTTAAAATTACGGAAATGCTCAGAAACTGTTACCAAACCGTTACAACCTGGGAGACCAGCTTTCAGATTCCCACTTGGCAGTGAAGCTCACTTGAGCCAGTGATGGACTCTTAGCTTAACCCACCTCATAGGTTGTTGTGGGAATTAAATGATGCTTTTCTTCTTATCTATAAGCAGTCCAGGGTGTCATCCTGCCTACCAGCTTCCTCCTCCTCCTCCTCCTCTGTCTCTATATTGTCCCATAGAACACAGCAGAGAGGCGGATGGGCACAAAACTAGCATGAAATGGCTCTGCCTGTTCTTACCTCTGGCTCCTCCACCTCCTGTTGGGACTCCCTGCTTTCCACTCCTGCAGTCCCAATGGGCCCCAGCCCCCACTGATCCAAGTAGCCCCCAGAGCAGCAGATGCCCAGCTTAAAAACAGAGACTCTGGCAACATCTGTAGGGCCACTTTTAGCCACCCCAGCGGTCCTTAATTATAATAAACTGTAGATTACCAGAAGAGTGCTATTTGCAGCAGATGATGCATTTGGGCTTCAATAACTGCAATGTGTTAATAATGTGCATGGTTTTACCCTGGGTGAGTTGAAGGATGCCAACTGAACTAATATAAAGCCAGTTAAATTCTGGATTACAGAAATCATCATATGATGGGTTTTATCCTATGAACTTGTACTCAAGATAAACCCATTGAAATGAATGGATCTAAGTTATGTTCATTAATGTCAATAGGTCCACAATGAATATGAATAAAGTTGCTAGAATCCTGTATTAATAAGATTCTCTCAAGGATATTGTCTTCTAAAATCAGATTGGGAAGTTGCAATATATCTACCGGTATCTGAACTGAATTTTTCATTTGAGAAGGGATTGATTGAACTACCTACCTACCTACCTACCTACCTACCTACCTAACATATCCCACTGTTCTCTCAAAGGGTGGCAAATAAGTGATTAAAAACTTCTGAAAAAACAATTCCAGTACAGATGTGGTTGTGACTTTCAAAAGGTACAGGAACTTGCCTAGTACAGTACAGTGGTACCTCTACTTACGAATAACTCTACTTAAGAATGGAGCTCCATCCGCCATCTTGGATGCAGTTTAGATAGGATTTTTTCTATTTACGAATTTTTAGATAGGGTTGCTTCGACTTACGGATTTTTTCTCCCAATGCATTCCTATGGGATTCGACTTACAATTTTTTTCAACTTACAAATGTGCGTTTGGAACGCTTTAAATTCGTAAGTAGAGGTACCACTGTATCTGTTTCCCTGCTCATTATGCACTACCCCTTAACAAAAAATTTGGCAAAATTTCAAGATGTAAAGCCTAAAATAGGAGGGCTATGAAAATGTTTATCATCTTCCTCCTGGGGCTAAATATGTGACTCATATGGCATCTAATATTTGCATTTGGAAGTGCAAAAGGTTAAAAACAAGTTTGCTCCACAAAATATGATTCTGTGGATTACGGGGACCATATTGACTCAGAGGTTTAAATGATAACTTGTCATTTGGTGCCTTTATCATTCAATTGTTCATTTTGCACTGTGAATTTTATACCTGGTTTTATGTTTTAATCTGTATAGTGTTTTGTGGTGATATTATCCCTTTAAGATTGGTTTGTGGTATGTGTGGAAATTTGCTAGAATACCTAAAATAATGCGCTTACATACAACTGTCTCCTGTTAAGGCTTCAAGGCCAGTGCCAAAAGGTACCGGTAATTAGAGTCATGCAGTGGCGAAGGTGCATGCTCCACTACCGGGGGTGGAGAGCGGTGGGGGGCAGGGGTGTGGCGCACGTACTGGGGGCATGATGTGCGCCTGTGGGGGCGGGGCGCCCGGTGTGCAGGGTGTTGCGCAGCGTGTGTCTGGGGGGGCAGTGTGTCTGGGGGGAAAGGAGGACGGCAGAGGATGAATAATGGTGCAGGAAAGTAAGACACACAGGTACTTTCTGTGTAAAATCGGCAGACCTGTCAAGTGAACAAAAATGGCTACCCCAAGTGTTTGGCCCCCATGGTGTTCATTTCTTGAGCGCAACTCAGAAATTTTTCCCAGGTTGCCCAGAGAGACACGTTTTAGACATTTTTTTTTTTTAAAAATAGATTGCCCAGGATTTTGATTTTATATCTACTGTATTGGCCCGAATATAAGCCACACCTGAATATAAGCCGCACCTTTAAAATCCAAGGAGGGAAAAGACAATATCCGAATATAAGCCGCTCCCTTAAAATTCTGCAGGCACTCACACCTGCAAATGTAGAAGAAAATCTTATGGGTACCATTCCCCCACGCTCTTGGGCTGCTTTGCCAGCGGCCTCCCCCCTTCCCCCCTCTTTCTGGCGGTTCTGGGGAGGCTTGGGAGCCACAGTTGGGATGGGGGCCGTTCTCCCGCACCCCTGACGGCCCTCATGGTGGCATCTTGGGGGGGGGGGCGCTCTCCATTCCGGCTGTGGAAGGCAAGGCAGGGCTGCGGACCTATGGCAGCTGTTTCAGCAGCGATATGGTAAAAGCCAATTTTTGTAAAGTCACAAATTTAAGCCGCACTTTAACTTTTCATGGTCGAAATTTAGGGGGGGGAAGTATGGCTTATATTCGGGCCAATACAAGTACATACTGCTTTTTGTGTTTTTACTGTTGCTATGATAATTGCTTTTATTCTAATGTTTTTGACCTGTTGTATATTTGTTTTCTGGTTCTCTTTTGTAAGCTATCTTGAAGATCTAGATTTAAATTCACATTTTCAAATAAAAAATATTTTTAAAAAGGAAAAGAAGAAGAAAGTTTTCCAAGTTATAGAGCACTTGAAGGCTGATAAAGGAAGAAAGGAAAGTGTGGTGTCTATTCCCAAAGGAGCGCCTCATTTTCCAAGTTGTGCATTTTCAACTGACCTATTTTCATATGCTTTTTGTTTATTAGTTTAAGTAGGAGAGTTTACTTCTCTCTTTCTTGCAGCAAAGGCAGAAGCCCTTCATTGCTGACACCGTGTCTTTGGCAGCCAAGGGCCTCTGGAACCTCTGTCTTGATCTTCAAGGCCAGTCCCAGCGCAGGAGAGGCCAGAGCCAGCAAGGAGGTGTGTTGCCTTTTGAACACTGGCCAAACCCAAAGAAACAATCTTTTCTCATGACTAGATTTTGTATATATGGGAGAGGGGGTTATTGGGTTATTTTTGTTTTTATTATGTATTTTGGATTTTGATATTGTGATAAAAACTGAGACCTGTGGGCAGTGCTTTTTTTCTAGAAAAAGAGGTGAGCTTTTCTTTAGGGGCAGCAAATGTTTGAAAATTTGGGAATTAGGGGAGGTTTAAAAACCAATGATTCCGTTTTAGTTTTTCTGCACTCGTGGGCTTTGCCTCTTTATTTTTCTGTTATAATCTGGCTGCTGCATTTTGGGCCAGTTGAAGTCATCAAGGGCATCTCTATCAGTGCTAGCTTGTCAATGAGGCGAGGTGAGGCATTTGCCCCAGGGCAGCTGTGAGGTGTGGCAGATCTAGCCTCTGATAAGCTTAGCTCCTCTGGCGCTGCCACAGCCTGCCTGCCCGCCTGCTGCTGCCCACTCACCTCCCCCTCTACTGCTGCACACCTGCTCCTCTTTGGCCTCCTTTGACCAGTGGGCAGGTAGTAGCAGCTGCATGGCAGTGGGAATGCAGCAGAGGAGCCTCCAACGGCCCAGAGCCCCATGTACAGCACATTGCAATGATCCACTCTGGAAGCTACCAGAGCATTGAGTAAAGGGGCCAAATAATTTCTGTCCGAAGGGAGCTGTAGCTGGTGAAGCAGCCAGAGGTGGGAAAAGGCACTCCTAACCTGAGCCTCCTGGGGAATCCAGGAGCATCCCTAATCAATAGACTTGCTCCTTCCAGGGGAGAGAAACCGCACCCAGGGCAGGTTGTCTCCCCCACCTGTCAGACCTGAGAACTTAGGCCACATAACATCTCTGTCTTTTCAGGCCTGATCCAGCAGCCAGGCTCTGATGCTCTGTTTCAGAAAAGCAGCTCCCAGGCTGAGTTGCCTGGAGACAAGAAAAAGCTAATGAAAGCTCAGAGTACAAAGACAGCTCTGAACTTTCCAGTGTCAACAGGGAGGCACATGTGACTCTTTTCACCTTTGCTTCCTCTTTAAAAACAATCACTATCCATTAAGAGCATTCAGTGTAAGTCAACTGGCAGCTACACCCTCAAGCGATGCTATAGCTCCACCTGCGTCAAAGTGAGCGGTGCAAAAGGTCTGGGCCAACAGTTCAGTGACTCACTCCGCTTGCTGGAACTGGGACCCAGCAATGAATTGTCCCAGGTTGGGCCCCTGAGCACCCCCATGTTTATTCAGAGATACCCAAAAGTCTTCCCCTGGGGCCAGTTCTTAAAGAGGCCCCTTCTGAGGTCTCTCTTCCTGCAGGCTCTGATTCACCAGTACTGTACAGTAATAGCTCCCGGGGTGTAACTGGAGTAGTGTCATCGATGTCTGAAGAAAACAAAAAATCGTTATCTTGGAAGGTAATTTCCCACATTTTCTCTCACTTAGGCAATACTGCTCTCCCTTACTCCCTCTTTCTGCTACTGCCTGGAAGTTGAATTACCCTGCTTCGTATACTCCCCTTGCCTTGGCCATCAGGACCTCAGGGTGGCATCCTGCTCATGCATTTCTATATATTTGACAAGTCCCAGCATGCAGCATATTAGGTAGGAAAAAGGGGAGGGGGACTCGTGAGGTTTTTAATTCTTAGGAGCATGTTGTGGAAGAATGGCAGTTAGGAAGGAATGTTGGTGGTGGAAGGATGTTGAAGAGCAGTTACTGTAAAATGGTGCGCCACCTTTGGGTGTTGTCACTCACCCTCTGTGAGTGGCTGATCTAGGCCCAGGAATACTCACAGCCCCAGAACTGGCCAGGCCTAGAGTCATCAGGTGAATTTTGGGGGGGCCTCTCTGAGGAGGAGGAGGAGGAGGAGGAGGAGGAGGAGGAGGAGGAGGAGGAGGAGGAGGCATTTACCAGATTTCAAAACTCTAGGCAGCAGAATTGCATGGCCCACCACCCAAGGCTGCCCACTCTCCTAGAGCCTAGAGGTCTGTGTTGCAGAAGGCAAAGGGCACAGTCCGAGGCCGTTCAACACCACCACAGTGCATGGCTCCATGATGGAGAGCTTCCTCTTTGAATTCCCCAGTTTTGGACTTTGATGGATCAACATTTGCTTCCCCTTGGAGCTCTCCCAGATATTGAAGAGTCTGCTATTTTTCTGCTCGGATAGGCCTTTGAAAACTAAGGTGCAGATTATGCTGGTCACTGGGCTGCTGCCTCGAATCCCAACTTGGGAGAAAGGTGGGATTTTTTTTAAAAAACTGTTTGTTTGTTTGTTTGTTTGTTTGTTTGTTTAATTAATACTAATTTTTCAGATTTGTAAAAGGCTTCACAACAAGAAGCTTCCAAATCTGTGTGCAATAAAAATATAAAATACAACAATGTGATCTCCTTGTCCTGGAACCGATAAAGAAACAGCTGCTGTTTGCCTTCCAGTCAGACCATGACAAACACAAGCAGAGGCTGGCAGATGGTCCTTGTGTTCTAACCACAGCTCAGCTGTCTGCAGTTGCTTTATGCGTCTTGAGCTCCATGCACATGAAAGCAGTTCTGGAGAACAGTGCTTAGGAGTTATTAAACTGTGGGTTGATGGAGACAGCTGGGTCCTGCGCTTCAGGAGACGTGGACCTCCTCCTGGCAACACGTCTGGGAATGAGGCTGAAAGGTGACAGACCTCCTTTTCCCACTTGCCAATCACACTGGTTACCAGGGCGGTTAATATTCTCCCTCTGTCAAATGGCAGCCGACCAGGACACCAATATTGATCCAGGGAAGGATGGTAATGAAAACTCAATTAACTTTTAAGGTTCGTTGCAATTGGGGTAAACACAGAGATGTGACCTGCTCATTGCAATACAATTAAAATGAAATGCAATTCATCTTAAGAAGCCTGAGTGTGATAGACCAAATTCTAGAGGAAATAGCTGTCTTCTTAAATTATGTGCTTTATCTTTTAACAGCCTAGATCTGGTTTGCTTTGGGGGAACCCAAATGTTCTGAATTGTTATTCTTCTCAGGCTGGTTCATAAAATCAGCAGCATTGAGGGCTAAATATCTTCTTAAAAAGGTAAAGGGACCCCTGACCATTAGGTCCAGTCGTGACCGACTCTGGGGTTGCAGCGCTCATCTCACGTTATTGGCCGAGGGAGCCAACGTTCAGCTTCCAGGTCATGTGGCCAGCATGACAAAGCCACTTCTGGCGAACCAGAGCAGCACACGGAAACGCCGTTTTACCTTCCCTCTGTAGCAGTACCTATTTATCTACTTGCACTTTGACGGGCTTTCAAACTGCTAGGTTGGCAGGAGCTGGGACCGAGCAACGGGAGCTCACCCCGTCGCGGGGATTCGAACTGCTGACCTTCTGATCAGCAAGCCCTAGGCTCTGTGGTTTAACCCACAGCGCCACCTGTGTCCCAATATAGGTTGTAGTAGAATTCTGCAAATTCTGAAGTTATTTCTTTGGGGGAGAATGTTATGTTGCCATCTTTTTTGGTGATAGTGTATTCTTGTTTTGAGTGTTGGTAGTAATCGAGTTTTCCCCTCCATATTCATAGAAGCATTGTTTAGAATATAGGATGTTGATCATTGTTTTGTTGGTTTCTAAGGATTCTATTTCTCTCCACTTTTGTTCTATAAGTTTAAGGAGGTTTTTTTGGATCCCGTTTGTTTGTAGCGTGATGAGAGGGCAGAACCTTTCCCACTGGAGACAGATTATCCTGTTTGTTGTGCTTTGGGTAGAAGGTGAGCAGAAGAAATTATATTTCTGATTCAAAAATATCAGATGAAGAGTTCTTTCTCATGTTCAGAATTTAAGAAAAGAGCTCAGTAGTCAGTTCCCAGCTAGTGAGGGCCATGCGCCGTTGCCTTTCTGTTGCCTTTCAGATGTCTGGCAGATCAGCTCACATCAGCTCCAAGCATCTTCTTCTCAAGGCCTTATTTGTTCTAGCTGTATTCCAATTTGAATTAGTTGAAGAGAAGGCAAATGGGCAGTCAATTCATTCTAATTTGATTGCAGGGAGGTTAAATGCTGCTGCTGCATCAAAGCAAGGGTTATTCTACACTTTCCTGCGTGTTTTCTTGTCACTGGTCCTTGGGAAGTTGGTTTGTTGCACGAGGCCTCCCAACGAGGCCTCCCAATCAGCTATACTTGTGCAATCTGAATTTGCCATTATTTGTCTGAATCCCACTCAAAAACAGTGACCAAAAATGCCCCAAGTCTTCAGGAGTTGTTGATATTTCACACTGCAAGGAGCAATTGTTTCTCCGCACGAAGAGCACCCTCGGCATAGCATGCCAGGGAGAATTTTAGCCTAACCATTCCCTTGACATGCTAATTTTCTATATATGGGGGCATTTTATTTTGTATGAGCATTTGTTTATATGAACCGCATCTGCAGAGTGAAATCATACAGCGCTGGCACAGATATGCTCCCTCAGTGAGAACTAGGCCACAGCCTGAAAGGCAAAGGAGCAGAGTGAGGAGGGATTGTAATCAGGATCCACACAGCAGACGGCTGGCTGTTGGTCAGAGGGAACACAAGGCACTGTTTATGATCCCTGTTTCCAGGAAAATGCCTTCCATCTAGTTTTGCATTGTGAATATGGAAGAGACTGCGCAGTTCTGTTCTGTATCCATCTCACGTCTTTGGATTACCTCCATAACCACAACAACTTTTACTAGAGACACTATATTATTTTGACCCTCTGCCATCTGTATATTCAAGGCATGGATCTTGGAGAGGAGACTGGAACCAGCACGTTGGAGACATGAAGGCAGATGGCGGGACTGAGGAGCATGACTTTCCTGAACAAGGGAGTTCCTAGCCATGAATGATTTGCTTCTTGGGGAAAAGACAAATGCAGAGCTTTTAGAGGAACAAGGTGGTTTGATACCACCCTCATAACATGCATGCAGTTAGTTCTGCCCTGGTGCAAGCTCTGAAAATTAAAGATTTGTCAGGGCAACTTTCTCCAACCTGGTGCCAGTTAGGGTTGCCATGTGTCCTTTTTTCAGGGGTAAAATTCAAGACAAATTGCATTTATTTGCTTTGAGTGGCTGCCATAATGTCCTCTTTTTTGCTCTTCAGAATATGGCAACCCTGCTCCAGATGTTTTGAATGATAACTCCCATCAGCCTCAGATAGCATGGCTAGGAATTATGGGAGGCCAGCTGTGCTAACTGAAGCTGATGAGTGGTGGCCCAAAACATGTGGAGGACACCAGGACTGCAAAAGCTGCTTTATGGTTTCAGAGACAATTGGCACCGATGTTCCAAGTTGAACTAGGGAAGACCCAGCTCTGTGACTAGCGCCTGTGATTACACTCAAAACACCCTTCATTTTGTGCCACCTCATCTCCCCTTTGCAAGGCACTCTGCCCTGACTCAGGGTCCCTTGCTGAAGGCAAGAAGAGGAATCACAGCAGCAGCAGGAACCCACAGGACATCTCTTACCTGACAGCCCTGACAAAACATCCCCCCACCCCTTTTCTGTAACAGTTTTCAGAATAAAAACCAGGTTGTCTGTACTGAAGATTTAAAACCAGCAGAGCAAAGCAAGCAAACTAAACGAAAGCTCAGCTTGAGGCTTAAACACAGCATAAGAAATGTATTGCTGATACGCTACAAAGTTTCCCAAATAGTTCTGTGGTGTGTCTTTGTTTTAATGATACTGTTTATTGTTATGTTGTACACCATTTAGATGAACAACGTAAATGATTTATAAATAAATGTTTTTCAATAGTTTTCATCATTTCCAACCTTAGAAATGCAAGGCAGATGTTCTACCACTGAGCAAAGTTCATGAGCTCCCTGCTGGGTATCTAGCTTTGCACGCCTGGATCCTGGCCCCGTCTTTAGGTTTCAGGCAGGACATAAAGAGTGGTAACAATTCTCCTTTTTCTTCCTGAAATATCTCTTTCTATGTTCTTCTAAGTTTGACTGTAAACCCCAATCCTTCTGTCTCCTCTACCCCAGAAGCCAACGTTCCACTGCAAAACTGCACCATGATTTGCCCTCAACTGCTCCCTATATTTTTCTTTGTTCCTTCCAGGGAAGCCCTCCATGTTAATCTTTTAAAATATTTTCTCAATAAAACATTTAGAATAAGCTTTTATTTCCATTGCACCTGTTCTAAGCAAAATCTGCTCTTATTCCCTTATGGGGTACACAAGAGCCTTATTGGGTTCTCCATCGGTCGGAGAATATATAACAGAGGCCAACCAGAGAAGTTTGAGAAGCAAAGCCTTTATTTGCTGTTGCAACAGGGTCCTTCCCCTCACGCAGGAGAACAAGGAAGGAACCCAGAACAAAAGAGAACCTCCACTTTTATCAGTTTCCCCATCACCAAGAAACGCCCCCAATACATCATTCCTACATCACAGCTATGTAATCAATAACTCACAAAAAAGGAGGGTTCAAGGTAGAAATCTGAGCACTTTTGACACCTCTCCTAGTCCTCCTATCACCCCTCCCAGGTGTGAATTCCTAAACACAAAGAGAAATTAACATTTTTATAAGAGTTGATCGCTGTCTTTTGTTCAGAGGAGTCTTCCATTGTGAATGAGATACCACTGACAGCGAATTATGGCTCCCAAGTTGCTAGTCATGTGGAAATGTGTGCATATGTGGAAATGTGTGCATATGCCTTCCTTAAGGCAGGGTTGAGTCCAAGCGGGAGGGGTGGGGAGACAGGGAAGATGGCATTGAACAGGATTCTGGGTATTGCAGCTGTCAAATTCTGTCACCCCTCTCTGTTCATTAATAATGGTGTCCTGCAACCCCCCCCCCCAATATGATTTTATAACACACCCTAACTTGACTAAGCATTCCCAACTACTCACACTTGGCTCGCTTGTGTGTTGGTTTATGGCACCATCCCTAGGGAACCGAGCGCCCACAATTTTTTTGTTGTGGGTGCTCAGTACCCACACCACAAGGCCCCCAATGCAATTTCTGGTGCCTTGCGAAGCACTGGAAGTCACAACTGAGGCTTTGTGAGACCTCAGAACCTGACTTCCAGGGCTTCTGAGGCTGCGGGGCGCGTGACATGTCGCATTGCAATGTGACGTCATGATGTCATTTCATGTGCCCTGGGCACCCATAACTTGGGGTCCAAGTCAGTGACCCTGCTTGCTAGCTACGGACCATATCTTCCTGACAGGCAGCAGTCTGTCCACCAGTATAGAGCCAGGGTCACATTTGAGTTAAATCCCACATCCAGCCATTCCTGTTTCAGAAGGCCGCCTTCACTGAATACATCTGAGAATAATTCAGGAAAAGGTATCTGAAGACCCACAGAGCCCCAACATTGTGTGGTCTGGTGAGTGCATCATTAAGAGAAGAGCCTGGTCACTGAAAATTTGTGGGTGTTAAAAGCTCTTCAGCATTTTTTAATTCTCCAGCAGTTAACAAGGAAAGATAGAGCATTTGAAAATGATCAAAGCATGGCCATTAGAAGTGATAGAAGTTGTAATTCACCAGTGTCTGGGGGGCCACAGGTGAGCCACCACTCTCTTGAGCTGTGTTTGCCTAAGTGGGTGATACCACCTTCCGGGGGCGCTGGAATGATCCAGGGGAGTGGTATTGGCCTCGGGTACAATGGGGGTGGGCGTTGAGTAAAAAATAAGGGGGGTGGGGTGGAGGAGGCATAAAGAAAAAAGGGAAAAAACTATTCGTACATGTTTCAAATGTTGTAGGATGATGTTTCCCACCAGTTTGGGTGCTGTTGCAGGATGGCAACAAGGCCTCCCCTGAATCCGGTGGACGCGAGGGGTATTCCTGGGCTTGGGTAAACCCTTTTCAGTTTGACCCAGCCTCAGGAAGTGGATCACAGCTTGGTTGCCTATTCACCCAATGGCAGGTGGGCTGCAGTGCTGGCCCCACCCCCTGGGGTGGATTGGGCTGAGCTGGCAGGCTTCACTTTGGTCCCGGGGCCTAGTCCACCTCCACGTCCAGTTTGGAACATGTACGAATGGTTTTTCAATCTGTTGGGTAAATAGCTAACCACACTGATTTAAGAATGCTGCTGACAAAAATAGAGCCAAACATTAATAAATTGATAGCAGCACACCAAGTTCATCATTTTCATTAGGATTATTTTTAATGTTATTCATGATTTTTATTTTAATATTATCCTTCGTTATCTTAATTTTCTGTGTGTAAATGCGAATGTTACTCTGGTTGATTTTAATAAATATTTTTATAATTGCAAGCTTCAACATGTCTTATTGACAACATCTTTCTTTACTCTGTTGTGGGAGGTAGGCAGAAATATAGATACATAAAAGAACATAAATTTGTCACTGTTTGCTCACTTAAAGAAGGTAGATTTCCATGGGGCACTGAGTAATTTTTTTCCTGAAAAGGGGATGGTAGCCTAATAAATTGGGGAACCTTTGTTCCTGAATCCTCAAGACAGCTCTTCACGTTACAAGGGCATATATGGATTCTATAGGCCGTCACTTTTTCTTTATAAGGCTAATGCATGTGATGTCAAACTAATTTTATGGGGATTAATTAACCCCATTTTTTTCTCTTACACATAGAAGGAGCAATTGAATGGGAGACTTGGTGGGTGGAAGAAGGATGAGTAACTTCTGATTCTCTCCTGCCATTCCCCATTCCCTTTCGGGCATTTCAGAGTTTTCCTTGGCTGAGCTCCAAAAACAGGGTTACGGTATGTAGCCCAGCTTAGGTGGGCAGGCGGTGGGGGGGAACCAGCCTTGGTGTTGTTTTCAGGAGACTTGGCAAACATGGAGACTGTCAAGCACTTCTCTCCTTCATCCCCATTAGCCCGCCCCCCCCCCAAAAAATGTGTGTGTTACCTCAGCAAATGCAGATTTGGAAAGTTGCAACTGCTGATATATAGCAAGTCCTTCTGCCCTTCAGAGATAACTGGGAGAGAGCATATAAGGAAATATTTTTTAAAAAATTTAAGCTGATTTGATAACAACAGGAAAGAAACCTCTGGGTTTGTTCAAATAAGGAAAATAAATTAAAATACATGGAATGGTCTGAGGCAGAATTCTACCTCAGTTTCCAACTGATTAACGTAAAATCAAAACTGGGACCTCCAGTGGGGTCAGGCGTGATTCCTTATATAAAACAGTAGGCCAAAGGGAAACAAAATGCAGAAATGAAGGGCTATTTAAAGAACAATTATAATAATTCATCTCCACCCTGTGGAACTCGGCCAAAAGCAACAGAGTCTTAGTGGGAGTTTAAGTCTGGCCAGGGCCTTTAGAATAGGTGGTGGTGGCCTCCAGCTCCCAGGACCATCAGCTAATATGGTCAGTGGTTATGGGAGATGGAGTTCAACAACATCTTGAGGATCACACGTTCCTTGTCCCTGCCTCAGATGTCACAGGGCAGGAATGGTTTTCTCATTTCTTACTGCCACAGATTAATTGCCCCTCTGGAAATTGCATCCTAGAGCAGGGGGAGTCAACGTGGTGCTCTCAAGGTGTTGTTGGACCATGGCTCCCATCCTCCATCACCACTGTACATCTGCAGAGCACCACATGGACTACTCCTGGCCATAGCTGCCAAGTCTCCCGTATTCTCCGGGAAACCCCCATTTTTCCAGCTGTTCCCAGCCGAAAAAATGGATTTTTTTTGTTTCCCCCCAGTTTGTTCTGGTGCGGCGGCCATTTTGGAACTGGGCGGAGCATGCTCAGAAGTGACTTTTAATGCTGCTTTGCCCAGTTCCAAAATGGCTGCAGCGCGATTTCTGGTGCGGTGGCCATTTTGGAACAGGGCAGTGCAGCATCAAAAGTAGCTTCTGAGCATGCTCCGCCCAGTCCCAAAATGGTGGCAGCGCTACTTCCGGTCTGCTACTTCCGGTCCAGTCCCTTATTTCTCAGGCCGGAACTTGGCAGCTATGCTCCTGGCTCAAAGCTAGTTAATAATGCAGCCCAACTGCACAATTCAGCTTTCTTCAAGACAGTGGCAGAGCTTCATCCACCGGCACTGGGGGGGGGGGCAGAGAGCAGGAGGGGCGAGGCGCTCCCCCTGTACTCCTCTTCCTCCGCCAGCGCTCCAAGATGGTGTCTACACTTCCCATCAGCCCTAAACAGCACGGTCAGGGATGATGAGAGTTGTAGCCCAAAAAATCTAGAGGGCACCAGGTTGGTGCGTGCTAGAGGACACAGAGTCAGAGTGTCACATTAGAAGGGAATCACAGACTTCCTGATCACATCTTTCCCTCATAAGGCTAATACATGGAAGCGGGTAGCACTGTGGTCTAAACCACTGAGCCTCTTGGGCTTGCTGATCAGAAGTTCGGCTGTTTGATGGGGTGAGCTCCCATTCCCAGAGGTCCCAGCTCCTGCCAACCTACACCGGTAGCAGTTTGAAAGCACGGCAGTGCAAGTAGATAAATAGGTACTGCTGTGATGGGAAGGTAAATGGCGTTTCCGTGTTCGGTGGTTTCCGTCATGGTGTCCCGTTATGCCAGAACCAGTTTAGTCATGCCGGCCATGCGACCTGAAAAGCACAAATACCAGCTCCTTTAGCCTGAATTGAGATGAGTGCCGCACCCCATAGTCGCTTCTGACTGGACTGAACCCAGAACAATGATGTCCAAGCCCTTATATAGGTTAAACCACTGAACCTAGGGCTTGCTGATCAGAAGGTCGGCAGTTCGAATCCCTGTGACGGGGTGAGCTCCCGTTGCTTGGTCCCAGCTCCTGCCAACCTAGCAGTTCGAAAGCAGCTCAAAATGCAAGTAGATAAATGGGAACCGCTACAGTGGGAAAGTAAACAGCGTTTCCATGTGCTGCTCTGGTTTGCCAGAAGCGGCTTTGTCATGCTGGCCACATGACCTGGAAGCTGTACGCCGGCTCGCTCGGGCAAAAATGCGAGATGAGCGTGCAACCCCAGAGTCGGTCACAACTGGACCTAATGGTCAGGGGTCCCTTTACCTTTACCTTTTAGCTCAAGACACCCCACCCCCCCAAATCATACATACATCACAGAAGAAGCAGTTTACAGCCGAATTCTGTCTGCCAGGATACCTGATAATGGTCACTGATTGCTTTTACCTGGGCATCCTGGCCAATCGTTTGTGATGGTAAATATTTATTTGTGAATCCAGGTCACAGGCTCACCTCATTCATGCACAGACAGGCCCTCAAGACAACAAAGAGACAATGGGGAGGCTTTCCTATTTCCTTCCTCCTTGTAGAGAAATTCGGGAGAGTCAAAATGGCTTCACAATTGTTCTATATACTATTTCAGACATGTGGTTTATATACCGTACTTACGTGTTTACTTCATTTATGAACATTTAATTTATATATTTGAGACCTTAAATTCTTGTAACAATGGCATCAAAAAGCTGTTGCCTCACTTCACAAACGGGGGGGGGGGGGGGTTAAATGCACACAACTGACTGAGGGCCTTTGCTGTTTAAATAATTTGTCAAGTATGACGTCCCTCCATCTCTCAGGTTTAGCGCAGTCCACAGAATGGCCTTGAAGCTATTTTAAAATAAAATAATCTGTTCTGGGGTGGGACGATAGCCACTTCCAGTTCAGGAGATACACCCAGCCTTGGAAGAAAGTGCATGGACCTCTTTGTTTTGTTCTGTCTTGCCTCTAATACTATTTCTGGTGCTAAATAAGACTTGTGATTAATCATTGCAAAACTGCCTGGGTTAAGCAGTCACTTATCTGTTCTTAAGTCTCTCGACAAATTGCTGGCTGCAGCATTGTCTGTCTTGAGCAACTGCTCTCATTAGCTGGAGAGACAAGTTGAGGATTTTGTTTTCTCTCTGGCCTTGACAAAAACAGCCCTGCTGCTAACAGCCCCTGAGACTTGAGTTCAGCTGACCTCCAGTTTATGCAGCCAATATTTCTTTTCTGACCTGGGGTTATCTCCTTCCTCTTCTTGTATATTATTTATATCTTGGCATACAAAATTGGGAATGGTAAGCGCTTGTGAGAGGTTAATTAAGAAGAAATATTAATCACACATAGTTTGAATCTGACAGTCCAAATAACTTCACGTTCCCCCCAAATCAGTGGAAGCCCTCTGGTTCATTCTTATGATTGCATCAATCAGACCCTCCAAGTATCCCTGTTTTCCAGGGACGTCCCTGTTTTAGAGAAGCCGTCCCGGTTTCCGATTTGATCCTGGAATGTCCCACTTTTCCTTAGGATATCCCGCTTTTCAATGGGGAAATATTGGAGGGTATGGAGTTATCCAACCCCTGAGTTGTCTGAAGGCAATCCTATATAGGGAAGGTTTTTTTATGTTTAATGTTTTATTACATTTTTACATATGTTGGAAGCGGCTTAGGGTGTCTGGGGCAACTCAGTAAGATGTGTGGGGTATACATAGTAAAATTATCTTTATGGAATGGGATGTCCCTATTTTCATTGGAGAAATGTTGGATAGTCTGCATCCATTTGTGCCATTTCTACCGGTACCTCACCTTCATATAAAACAACAACACTCAAGGCAGCTAACGGAAAGAAAGGTCACAGCAGAAAATAATCAATCTGCATGACCTCATGAGCATTAATATAATAAAAGTTTAAAGACATGAGTAAATTAAAAACACTGATTAAAATGCAGAACAGCAGCAGCAGAGAAGACCCCCATAATAAATTTCTGATTAGCTTCTGTGGTGGGGATCAGCAACTGGAGGGCACTATGCCAAATCCAGCTCACTGAACCCAGAGGCCCAAGGAGTGGCATTTACTCACAGCCCGCGGTGGAATATATGGGTGTTGGGCATGCAAAGCGTGAAGCAGGAACCTTAAAACCCCTGACACCAGTTCCTTGCTCCCTGCACTAGAAGGAGGAAGCAGCATGGGAGCGCCATGTAAGCTGCTTTATGAAGGGCAGTCATACATTTGAAGGAAGGCTTGGACCGAAGGGATCTCTGTTTCAAGTCCATGTTCAATAGAAGTAACCCTATGAAGGGCTAACAGGAGAGGCCTTCAACAGCGTTGGAACAGCAGACCAAAAATGTACCCCAAAATGCGTTGCCTTTTAAGAAGGACAGACGCTGGTCGGAAGCTCCAAAATTTGCACTAAGTTCAGCTCCGCCGGGAAAATGACAGAGACCACACGATGCTGTCAGGAAAAACAAACTGATCCCTTTATTGCAGAAATGCAGAAACTACAGCTGTAGGGTCCCTGCCTCTGGAAAAGGAAGGAACCCCGGGAAATGGTAAAGTCCCTTTTTATGCCCTCCTGTCCCTGCGTGGAAATCTCTGGACTGGGAGGGAGGGGGAGACAAGGGCGACGGGTGGGGGATCGGATTAGCTGGGTGCGGAGATGACTTTTCCTTTCAGATGGAGAGATGTCAATTGCTCTTCTCCTGTCGCTGATGGTGCTCCCTGTTGTTTGGCAGGAAGGGCAATCAGTCGAGATGGGTGCAGAGGTGGGGCAGTTCCTGGCGATTTCCGTGGGGTGGAAGTCCGCTTGCTCAATTAGAATTGACCCAATTATAATTTATACAGCCCCATAAAAACCATGCTGAAAAGGGCACATGTCCAAATTGGTCAATTTAATTCTATAAGGAATCATTCCTGGTAAATCAAGGCATATACACCTTCTTGTATCTGCTGTTTTCATGGATCCTGGAACTGCTTCTTGGTAAAAAGAAGGCTGGCACACTACAAAGTGCCAGGTGAGATAAGGAAATGTGGTCATAAATTGATCTAAATCTCAATAATGGACTATGCAATAGCCTGATCTATTAGAAAACACAAAAATGCCCCCCTTTGTGGAAATAACATATACTTGTCAGGCATAGGTCAATGTTTCTGCATAATATCACGTAATTATATATCAGTTGCATATCTTGAGGCCAACTCTTAACAGGGCACAGAGTCTTGAAGTCAAAAGAGAGTATATGTCCTTGCAATTCACCTTCCCCCCTTTGTCAGCCCTCCACCCCCCTACATAATAACACATAATACACAAAACCTACAAATTGGTAAATCGTGGTTTTGAGGCAGTTCTTGCTTTTTCTCACATCCTTAACCATTGGGCACATGGGCTTGAGGTCAGAAAGGGAAAGAAAATGTCCTTACAATTCAACTCCCTCCCCTTTGTAAATTTTCCCAATCCCCCCTTTTGTCAGTCCATATCCCTTTGGAATGAGATTGTTGTGGCCAGTTTGAAAACTCTGGTGTCTGTTGTTGCAGGTAAAAGTCTTGTGGTCCGGAGGATTTGGGTTCAAGGTTTTTTCCATCATTGATCTGTAGTAACATCTGTAGAAGGAGTATGCTGTAAGGGGCAGTGTTTGGGGTACTTAAGGGCACAGTTAGAAGAAGGAAAGGGCAAAGGCCAAAGGGAAGAAGAGGGAAAAAGGGGAAAAAACATCTCCTGGAGTTTTCTTGGGAAGCTGCAAACAATAAAATCTTGATGCATTAAGTATTTTTTCTATATAATTACTACTGTTGTTAGCTGCTAAGTCTGTTTTCCTTTACCTAGGGGTTTATTATTATTATTATTATTATTATTATTATTATTATTATTATTACTACTACTACTACTACTACTGAAAGAATGACTTAGATGTTACATTCACATGTACAGAAATAAAAAGTAGAAATGCAAAATAATGCAAAAATAAGAACAAAATAATATTTAGATTACCACTCAAACAACATTTTTTTTTCAGATGGACTTGACACAAAAATCTCAGATTAAAAAAAAGAATTATTATCAAATAATATGAAGACATTATAAAGACCATACAGGTTAATATTGGACTGTAACCTAAAGATTTGAAGGTGAATGGTAAAATAATGGGAAAAAACCTTAAAAGTCATCATGTGCTATCTGATAAAAGAGAACTCTATGGGGAAAAACACAGATGGTACCTGAATAAACATCAGTAATAAGTTTTGGAGATGCAGTGAATGAAAGACCTCATTCCACGTGATGGACTGATGGACATGCCCCAAAATATAACAAAACAAAACACTGACATATGAGGAACCAAAATAAATAAATAAATGCTAAAACACACAATTTCTAATAATGAGCATCTCAAATGAAAATAAAGAGTAGCAATCTAAAGTTGTGCAAGTATGGTTAGATTAATTTCATAGACATAATGGAAAAACTGATTTAATAAATGAAAGCAGATTATTTGTAACCTAAAGAGAAGCGTCAAAGTAAAGGAAATATATAAAACTATAGCGGGAAGTAAACTAATACAGTAGGGATTTAAGCTTGTTTTGCAGACTGTAAGGAAAGAAATTACTGTCTTTATCTCTTCACTCCCCCCCCCTTTTTTTTGCTGTGGGAGAAAAGAATAGACACTTGTTACTGGGGTTTAGTCCTTCACATATCCTTTAGAAATGTTCTTCCTGGGAAAGCTGTGAGAATAATTTTTGCATGTTAGGTTGGAACTTTGCAAGGGGGGACGTTATGCAGGAGTTAATGCTTGGGGTGAAATGCAAATGTGAGATAAGTATCTGAAGGTGCTTCCTGAATACCCATTGGAAAGGGGAAGAGAAGAATCCTTGGAAAAGACCCTGATGTTGGGAAAGATTGAGGGCACTAGGAGAAGGGGACGACAGAGGACAAGATGGTTGGACAGTGTTCTCGAAGCTACGAACATGAGTTTGACCAAACTGCGGGAGGCAGTGCAAGACAGGAGTGCCTGGCGTGCTATGGTCCATGGGGTCACGAAGAGTCGGACACGACTAAACGACTAAACAACAACAACAACAGGGGGAGCAGACCCTTGGTTTGCATAGTCTGGAGTTTTTTTCTAAGCCCTTGACTAAAATCACAATCAGTATCCTGTTGAAAGGGGAAACAAACAACAACAAAAAGTACTCAAGCGATGAAAGTACTCAAGCGATGAACTCAAAGTGGGAGTGCTGAGATATTTACCTCTGGAAAGAATTTTGCATATTAGATTTGGAATGATGGTCCAACACTTGACCCTTTTGTTTTCTCAAGTGACCCCCTGGAGTCAAAGACACATAAGGAAATTTAAACAAATTTTCCCCTGCATGGCACAGGCCCTTCAGCATTTGGTTGCTGTTTTTGTTTTGTTTTGTTTTTAACCTCCTTTTTCTCTCTATTTTTCTCTTCAAGCTGGCATAGCCTCTGTGCATGTACAAAGTTCATGATTCAGAAATCCATTGTACCACTTGAAAGTGTTGCTGGTGTTGGCTAAATTACCATTTGAATAGAGGAAGGGAAGGGTGAATAGGTTAGATTTTACACAGAAACCCAACAATTTACCCTTCCACCAAACCAGCAACAAAAAGTGGTCAAATTAAATTATTTTGGTCAGTTTAAATCCATTTCTATAGCTTTTGTGTCCTGAGATATTTCTGACACCTCTTACTTCCTGTTCCTTGCTGCTTAGGAAGCAGGCTTATAAATCTTAAACCTTAAATATATAAAACTTCAATATCCAGACAACGCAATATTTTCACCAGAAAGCTGCAAGAAAAGTTTGGTCAAATTAAACTCCTTAATGAAGTCATGGCACTAATTAGCCATGTTTACTGTACTATATAAACATCTCATACCCCAGGCAAAATAAATCTAGATTTGCCCCCTTTATCTACAGGTATTTGGGGTGCAGACTTGTATTCAAGAATATTTCACAAATGTGGATTATTATTATTAGTGTGCTTTCCCTCTAGTCATTAGCGGAACAATGACCCGCCCCCTTATGTATGGGTAAATGACCGGTCAGAATTCATAAATTGCAAATGTTTGTTTGTTTTAAATAATTTCAGCCATGGCAGACTAAATTCCCTGCCCCCTTATCTATGGGTAATATGGCCAGAGCAGACTTAATGATATTCAACATTCTCACTCATCTCAGCCTCACCATCTTCCAGACTAATTCTTCTGGCCTTTATGTACAGGGATGGTCATGGCTCATTCTGCTTGATTATGAATTTGTATGTGCTTGAACTGTTGGCTGGAGTTTTGCAGTTAAAAAATAGCTGACAATATGGTGGGGGGAAAAACACCAGACATTCATTTTCAATGCATGATATACCATCTCTACCTCTTTCTAAGTGGCACCTCAAACTCTTCATGCCAAACCTTAAAAATCTATCTTTCCATCCTTCTCCACCAAAGAGTAAAGCTTGACTGAATTCAGGCCATTTCACTAAGCCACCAGAGTTTAAAGTCACTTTTCAGTGCTTGAGTAATCTAGTCCACCCCTTCTGAAATATGGGGATCTCAACACTATCACCGCCCTTAGGATACACATACATTTGAGTACAGATGCCTGACTGGGAAGGAAACACGGGCTATGCCCTATCACGGAAGCACACGTGTGTACTAAGGGAAAAATAAGGAAGGGGAAGATTAAAAGTACCAACGTTATATAGAAGCCTTTAGCAAACCTTAAGATTGGATAAAGATTGGGAAATGTTCAAGACTTTCATATGTGCTTAAACTTTAAACCTTAATAGACAAAGTGATAAAAACTTATATAATCACTCCATAAAAACAACAATGACACTCTTGTTCCAACTCTGAAAACCAATAATCTTTCCTTGCCAGAAAGCAGAGCTGGGCTGAATTTCAACCCATCACCACATCAGACACATTGCCTTTCACATAGCTCTAAAATGGGGGTTAGAAGGGACCCTGAGGTCATTTAGTCTAACCCTCTAAGATACAGGATTCACAAGATTTGAATGAAAATACCAACTTTATACAGAACCCTTTAGCAGATGAGTTTTTTTCCTTAAGAGACTGATATCAGGAGCCCGACAATAACTCAGATAGACAATTCCTGGCTATGGAAGCTCTACTTTTGACAAACAAATCACCTTTATAGGAATAGCTGTTCAATTTTCCTTTAGTCAATATTCCTCTAGTCACTTGGAGAAAGACTCCCCTTTGTAGCCTCTCTCAATAACAACATTTGCACACCTCATTCTCATATTTATCATGTTTAAGATTGATCGGTTCAACATTGTTTCTTTATACTAGAAATTTAAAACAAGTTGGCAGTTTTAACTATGCACACTTAAGAAGGCAGTCTATGGATGTTGTGGCCAATTTAAACACAACCCCATAACATTTCTAAACATTGAGTACATCTCTTATCCACTTATAGCTGGAGTTTATGAAGTGAACATTTTCAAGTTTCGAAATATTTTCAAAGCATTGAGCAAGCATTTTCAAAGTTACAACTCTTTATTTTCCTTCATCCTGCCCCTCTTTTCTGTTGAAAAATGGGTAGGTACACACACACACACCTCTTTATACTTTTGGAGAGAGAAAAAATGGTCTTCTACAGCCTCTTTAAAACAAACCTTTACACACTACTTCCACTCTTTTTAATATTTGCCATGTTTTTGGGTTGATCAAGCCCTTACATAAAAATTATTTAAGCAAGCTTGCATTTTGTTTTGGTTTTTTTCTTTTGTTTTAGACCCTGAAACATTTCTTAAATACAATTGGTCTATCAGAGTTCAGACGGGAAGTAAGCTCTCGTTGGGCTTATTTCTCCCCTGAAGCCTGCAGAGTTGTCTCTTGGACAGGGGTGCACCCATTTTTGCCCTGGACAGTCTCCGAAGGGGCTGGGGGGGTCTCTCGGGGTTTCTGGGGATTCCTGGGGAACCTGGGGCACGTCTAAGGAAAGTGGACTGACTCCGATAGGAAAGTGGACCGACTCCGATAGGAAAGTGGGTTTGGGAAGGTTTGCTAAAGGGCTCTCTAAGGGAAAATGGGGTTTGGAAAGTCTCCTTAGGAAAACGTTCTAGGAAAGTGGACACACTCCGAGGAGGACTCCTATTCCCACCCACAATTTAATAGTGCCACAGCCATCTCCCTGCCTATTGCTCTCTAGACTCAGATCCTACTGAACGCTTGCCTACGCAATGCCAGATCGGACCTGAGGAATGCAAAGTAGGAAAAGGGAACGGGCGCACTTGCAATCTCTGGTCATGGGTCATACCTAACAAAGGTCGCCATGGCAGGGGGGCGTCTTCACCCGGGATAGTTAGCAGGCGAGAGAAGGTAAAGTCACCCAAGGCTCGCTATCTGGGCAAACTCCGACGGACAACAAGCCTTGGGGAGGAAAAGGGCAGCCGCAAAACCTTCCAGCCTGGGCTGACTCCGACGGGCTTTGGGTTTTTTGGCTATGAAAAATAGGAAAGAGTTTGATTGCTGTGACAATTCCCACCCCGAAAAGCCAATTTCCCTATTGATACTCACGTCGCAGCGCGCTGCCTTCTTTTCCTGAAGCTTGGTCACCTCGCGACAACAGGAGAAGAAAATCTTGCAAAATCAACCCCCACGGCCGTCTGGATCCTGTTTGTTTTTCCTGTGTGGTCCCGCTAAGGATCCCAGTTAGGCCAGAACTCCAGGGACAGTCGGGGAAGGGGATCCCCCCTGCAAATGGCTGGGTGCGCTTGGGCTCCCCAACCACGGCGCCCCAAGAGTACGGCTAAACGGAGTCTCCTGCCTGGCTCGCCATATTGTTATGAAAAATGTACCCCAAAATGCGTTGCCTTTTAAGAAGGACAGACGCGGGTTGGAAGCTCCAAAATTTGCACTAAGTTCAGCTCCGCCGGGAAAATGACAGAGACCACACGATGCTGTCAGGAAAAACAAACTGATCCCTTTATTGCAGAAATGCAGAAACTACAGCTGTAGGGTCCCTGCCTCTGGAAAAGGAAGGAACCCCGGGAAATGGTAAAGTCCCTTTTTATGCCCTCCTGTCCCTGCGTGGAAATCTCTGGACTGGGAGGGAGGGGGAGACAAGGGCGACGGGTGGGGGATCGGATTAGCTGGGTGCGGAGATGACTTTTCCTTTCAGATGGAGAGATGTCAATTGCTCTTCTCCTGTCGCTGATGGTGCTCCCTGTTGTTTGGCAGGAAGGGCAATCAGTCGAGATGGGTGCAGAGGTGGGGCAGTTCCTGGCGATTTCCGTGGGGTGGAAGTCCGCCCGGCAGGTGTTTTCCTCCAGGCCATGGAAGGGTGGGCTACGTTGAGGATGGCAATTTATTTGAATAAAGTTGTTCCAGCTAATCCCTCTATTGTCCGTGTGTCCTTGAATGGGTATAGGGTGGTAGTAGGGCAAGGTTCAGGTGGGTTGGGATCATACAGGGTTCATACAGAAAATATACCTGGAAAACATACCTAATACAGGGATTTCTAATTAAAAGGTAGCAGTCCTGACATATACAGTTCTAAGATATAAAACAGCAATTCTAATACAGAGGCAGCGGATAGAGATTTCATGGTAAGAGAACATATAATAGGCTGTATTATTAACTTGAGTAGAAAAGTGTCACTTTGGATTTGGGCGGTTTCTCCCTCCTTCTTCTGGAAACATTGTTTTGTTCTGGGCGGAGGGGAGGTGGAGAGGGGAAATGTGTGAGTTTATGCTAACTGTTGTGCATATGCAGATCCTTAAGCCTTCCTTCAGGCAGGGGAAGATGGCATTGAACAGGATTCTGGGTATTGCAGCTGTCACCCCTCTCTGTTCATTAATAATGGTGTCCTGCAACCCCTCCCCCCCCAATATGAATTTATAACAATTCCAAATCCCATTGTGCAGCCAGCACAGCACCTGGATGGCCACAGGTTATCCGCAAAGGAAAGAAACTTATTGCTACCATTGACCGATTTGTTTTCTATACTGAGTCTTTCATTATTGAAATGAACATGCATCCAGAGGCTTATAGAATGATAAAACTTTGCATAATTTTTTGCAAATTAATTCTTGGATGCCAAGATCCAAGTACATTGGAATCTTGGTTTTCAAGCGTATCAGAAGCCGAACGATTCGGAACCCAAACACCGAAAACCTGGAGTTTTCGAATGCGCCTCGGAAGTCAAATGGCTTCTGCTGCATGTTTTTCCATTTTTCCAATGGATTTTGCCAACTGCCCATTGATCCTTGGTTTTTGAACGTTTCATAAGTTGAACAGTCTTCTGGAATGGATTACGTTTGAAAACTGAGGTTCCACTGTACTCTTTGGTGAGAGAACCCCAGCACAAATATAAAGTCACAAAATATGCAGCAAAGTAAAATGTGGAAATATAGGCTGTTAGACCTTTAAATGTGCCCTTCCAAGTGAGTTCCAAAATTTCCCCTTTAAAAGTTTCTTTACAAAGTTTCCCTCTTCCCCAAGCGTAGAAAAAGACCACACATTTGGGAAGTTAAAAATAGTTTACTTACAAACTCTCTAAAGGTCAGATTCATGGGCTTTCCCATACATCTGTCAGAAAAGTTGCACAGGCAATAAAACTTAGCTTAGTTAAACTTAGCTTAGTTAAAGTTCTTAGAATATTGGTATAGGAACTTGAGTAGCTGGTGAGAGCCCTGTGGTTGAGCTGAAGCAACCAGCTCAAACCTCTTCACATGCTGAGTTTCTCAGGTTAACTGGAGTTAGAATAATAAGCTTGATTACCCATTTCCTCCCAAAGTAGAGGGAAGTGACACAGCTAAGCCTGTCCAGACAGCTTAACCCTCTCATGTGCTAAATACTTAAGTTAGTTAGTTATATGAGGGGGCTTATCCTACAGACTGTGAGGTGGACCTGTCACCAGGTGGCAGCTTTTGAATGAGAAAAAGAAGGGTGGGCAGCACATCACTCTAGACCCTGTCCACCCGCTCTTGCTTGTCCTTTGTCAGTAACAGTGAGTCTGTTTAATGCCAGATATAGTAGAGGTAAAGGGACCCCTGACCATTAGGTCCAATCAAGACCGACTCTGGGATTGTGGCGCTCATCTCGCTTTACTGGCCAAGGGAGCCTGTGTACAGCTTCCAGGTCATGTGGCCAGCATGACAAAGCCAGTTCTGGCGAACCAGAGCAGCACACGGAAACGCCATTTACCTTCCCGCTAGAGCAGTACCTATTTATCTACTTGCACTTTGACGTGCTTTCGAACTGTGAGGTTGGCAGGAGCTGGGACCAAGAAATGGGAGCTCACCCCGTCGCGGGGATTTGAACCGCCGACCTTCTGATCGGCAAGCCCTAGGCTCAGTGGTTTAACCCACAGCGCCACCCGCGTCCAGATATACTGGGTGATTAAGGATTTTCCAAACACTTGCCAGTGTGGTGTAGTTGTGTTGGGCTAGGACCTGGGAGACATCAGGCTTCGCTTCACTCTGCCATGAAGCTCAATGGGTGGGACCTTGGAGACCATTTGCTGCTTCTCAGCCTTACCTCCTGCACAGGGCTGTTGGGGGGATTGAGGATGGGGAGAATCAGTAATGATACCTTGAGCTCCTTGGAGGAAAAGGTGAGATAAGTAACAATTTAATACAGTAGGAGCAGCCTCTCTTACCTTTCACCACACACTTCTCTGAGCCATCCCGTTGTTTCTTTGGGCACCCTTCCTTTAGCCTCAAAGTCACTTTCGTGCCTTCAAAATGCTCTCTGCTACTTCAAAACCCCTTTTGATCTAGGCTTCTAAAGCAATCTCCACTGGGGCAGAGAGACACTTGAAATTAACTCTGAGTCTGGCAGGACAGCCCTTTCCATTTCCTGTTGCCTTTGGCTTGTCATGGTTAAGTGCCTAAGGCAGGACTTAGACCACAGCTGGATGCCGGAGCCAATCTTTCAATTGTTAAATGGGAGAGAGAAAGTCAGATGAAAGCACCCTTTGATCTCTTTCCCCCACCTACAGGTTTTCTTTCTCCTCCTTCCCACCATCTTTGGGCTCTGTCCTGGAAGGTGCTGAACATCTTCAGTTCCTAATGACTCTTCAGATTCTCTTTCCAGGCATCTGAAAATGTGGTAGGGGCAAAGACCTTGGGTGGTCCCAGATGGGTGTTTATCATAGCTGCCAAGTTATCCCTTTTTTTAAGGGATTTTCCCTTATGCTAAATAGGCTTCCTCTCGAGAAAAGGGAAAACTTAGCAGCTATGGTGTTTATTGTGGAATGGGTGCTCTTCAGGCAAGCATTTTATTATTTGTATTGTTTATTAATTTGCAGAGTCCACACAACACTGTTCGCATCAAAATGCCAGCCTGTGTCCTCCGCCCCCTGCCATTTAATCTGAACATTCCCTTTCTAGTAACTGTTGTCAACATCCCAATTTGCCATATCTCAATGACCCAATCTTAAGACCCCATCTGGAAGCACCTCCTGTTATGTTCGGGGCTTAGGTGTGTGTATGTTTTCACAATTTTTATTGTATTGATATTGAGTATTGTTTTAACAGGTTTTTAAAAATGATGTAGTGTATTTCTTTCCATATACATAAAAATGCAAAGTGTTGTTATACTCTGCAGCCACACCAACTGTCATTGAGGAAGGGCAAAGGGGTAGGTATGGATGGCCAGTAAACTATACAAATATGTATATGTATATGTATATGTATATGTATATGTATATATAGCTTTGAGACCTTTTCAGCACAAATACATCTTCATATGTCCCCACCCCAACCACCCCAACATGGGTCCTGATCCCAAGGACCTCCTCTCTTAACAAGCATGCATCAGTCACTTTCTTCCAAGCTGAGACACAGAGAGCCCCCTCTTCCAGAGCAAACAATGGCTGAGTTTTTCCTTTGGGCTCTGTTGTAAAATTACTCAGGTCCTGCTCATTGTGAGAAGCCTTTCACTTTAAGTGGGTTGTGCTTAAGTGAACCAGGTGAGACTGGAAGGGGCTCTGGGCAGAGAAATGATTCAGCCACAGAGAAGCTATGCAATTTTTGAGCAGAAACTTCTCATTCTGAAAACAGTTTATTATTTTTTTAAAAGTAATTTTTATTCATTTTCCAATAATAACAAGAAAAAAGAAATAGCATTAAAAAAAACAAAAATGAAAAATTTAAAAAGAAAAAGAAAAAAGAAAAATACACACAAAAAAGAAAAATCTCTTGATTCTAACCATTACCATAAATCTTTAGACTTCCCCCATTCCCTCCCCTTCTGGGTTCCCTATTAATTATCCTTACAGCAGTTTTCACAATTATTTTCATACATCATATATCCATTTACATATTCCCAATTTTACTACCTTATACATATGATTATATATGTATTTATTCAATTTCTATTCATTCCAAATCCTCACCTTAATTCAATTCTAATTCATCATAATTATATATCATACTTCTTCTCTTAACTTACTTTTTTTATCAGGAATGCAATATATTTTAAATCATAAATGATCTATCTTATTTTTATTTTTTCCTTTTATATTTAAAATCATCCCCCCTACTTCTGAAGCCGAATCCTCAGGACAACTTAATGAATTCCATTCATCGTACCCAGTTTAAACCATACATATCCAACCATTAAAATTAATTTTTACATAATCATCCCACTCCCACCTTTTCCCATATCCACCTCCAGCCTTCCTTCCACAGGATCTGCCCACCCTTTCTCGCTGCACCTGTTATCCCATCCCTCTCATCTTCCTTTGCCATCTCCTTTTGTATTACATCTAGTCACGGCAGAACTGAGCGAGAAGGATGTGATTGTCAGGGCAGATCCACACCATGCATTCAAAGTACACCTGACATATATTTTAAACACATTACTCTACATCCCAAAGAATCCTGAGAACTGTAGTTTGTTAAGAATACTGGGAGTTGCAATGGGGAACTACAGCTCCCAGAATTCTTTGAGGGGTGCCATGTGCTTTAAATGTGTGTTGGGTGTGCTTCAAATGCATGGTGTGAATCTGCCCTCAAGCTGGGACTCACATGAAGGGGAACAGCTTGTGAAAAGTGGCTATAGAACAGTGTTTCTCAGACCCCCACCATCCCTGACCACTGGTCCTGCTAGCTAAGGATGATGGGAGTTTTAGTGCAATAACAGCTGGCAACCCAAATTTGACAAACACTGCTTTGTAGGAGCTTCCCCCACCCCTCCTTGCCCAGGCTGTCCTAGTAGCAGTCACACCAGTGATGCAGCAAGGCACTCTGGAGATTCCTGAGATGGCTTTGCTGGGGGGTGCTGATAGCTGGATTTATGAACCGTTGTTCTTGTCCAAGAGAGGTAATCAGGTCCTTGTTTTTTTTGTTTTGTTTTTTTAAAAATAATAAATCTTTATTAATATCACAAAAAACAAATCAAATACAATCAACTCAAATTCTGGTACAAATCAATAAAACCAATGAACAAAAAATTATTGGAGTGTCGTCTTTATTTTACCCCCTCCCTCCCTCCCACTCCTCCCCATTCCCCGCCCCCCCCCCCGCACTTTCCATCCTGTTTTGGGCTTAATCTTTGTGTTCCATATATTATTTACATACCTTAATTCATTTAACTATTAAAGAAAAGAAAAGAAAGTCAAAGAAAAATACATGTAATTGCATATTCTCTAGATCAAATATTCTTGACAAAATCGTTAAACATCTGAGATTACATTTGGGTTTTCCAATTTGCTCTTAATGTAATTGATAAATGGTTTCCAAATTTTTATGGTCTCCTCTGAATTCATTCCTCTGATTTCTTCGTAATTTTTCGCTAAATTATAATAATTAAATAGTTTTACCTGCCATTCATCTTTGCTTGGGTTTACCGAGGTTTTCCAGTTTTTTGCGACTAGTAACCTAGCAGCTGCTACCGCATAGCTGACTACACACCTGTCCTTGGGTTGGATGTCCTCAGATATCATTCCTAGAAGGAACATTTCCGGATTTTTCTTGAAAGAGTATTTTAGTATTTTCTTTAATTCATTATATAGCATTTCCCAAAATTCTCTAATTATGCTACAATTCCACCATATGTGGATAAAAGAACCAACCTCCTTTTTGCACCTCCAGCATAAATTGCTGGTTCCTGGATAGATTTTAGACATTTTGAGTGGGGTCAGGTACCATCTATTCTGCATCTTCAAGATGTTTTCCTTTAAATCATAGTTGGGTGTAAATTCTAGATCTTTTTTCCATAAATTTTCCCACTTCTCCACTGGGATAGGTTTCCCCAGGTCCTGACCCCACTTAACCATGACTTCCTTCGTCAACTCTTCTTCTGTCCTCCATTTTAGAATTATCTGATATAGATTTTTTATATATTTGCTCTTATTTACTAATAAAACCTCCTCCAATTTTGACATTTCCCTATCGAAACCTAATTTTTTATCAATTTGCAATCTCTGATTTATTTCAAAATACTGCAACCAGGTGGTCATAAGGTGTTTTATTTCAGCGTATTCTTTTAGTTTTAATGTTCCCTCTTTTTCTTCCAATAAAGTTCTATATGTGGGCCAATTACCCCCCATATTGGTTCTTTTGACCGCAACTAATTCTAAAGGTGAGACCCACCATGGAGTCATTGGCTCGAAAAACCTCTTATATTTCTGCCAAACTAAATACAGGGATTTTCTAATTATATTGAACATAAAAATGTTCTTTTTTCAATTTTTTCTTTCATTAAGTAGCGGTGCCAGCCGGAAGCTAATCCTTGGCCCTCCAAATCAGGTCCTTGTTTAGCTTCCTTTCTGGTGTCTTTTCTCAGCCCTCTGTGACATTGGCCACCAGGGGCTTCTTATTAAGCAACTTGCTCAGTTAAGCTTTGCAAGGCGATTGGAATTTTGTGCCAAGGAGCATTGCGGGGGCCCTAACAAGCCCTCTGCTTGGCTCCCATACCCCTGGAGTTGTTCTTTCTCATTCTTTCTCATTTTGTTCCTCTGGCTTAATAAGTGTTATTTCATAAGCAATTAATGGGACAAAGCCTGCAAATAATGAAGCTGATTATGGTGCTGTGGATGCTGTGTGCATTTAATCTGCTTCAGCACAACAAAGTGTCACTGAGGACAAGACACGTGTGCAAATTGTGTCATTTTCTCACACCAGCGAAACTGAAAGAGCAGGGAGGCTCAGTGCTAATTCCCTTCCACCCGCATTTGCCTTTCTTCTCTGCACAGCACCCTTCTGTCACATGCAAGTACCTTTCTCTCTGCCCCCTGGGATACTCACAAGGCCATGGCCCTCTCTGCCTCTGCTCTGCACCCTGGCTGGGGGTTAGTCATTGAACTGTGCCAATGTCTTTAGCCTAGTTGAATGTGGGGCGGAAGCCTTTTTTGGCTCAAGAACAGGATAAAGATATGTTAAATGCATGTCTTTGGGAAAGTGATACGGTACCAATAACCTCTCAACCTTCCTATTCTTCTCAGCATGAACATGTCAGTCTCCAAATCACTCTGTGCTTCCAGTAAATGAAGGATCTTCTTTTTAATGATTGTAAGTTATGTGAGAATTAAAGACACTTCCAACTGAGAACTCTTAAGGAGCTGTTAAATAGAAACACTGAAAGAAATGGCAGCAACTTGTGTCTTCTGTGTGAGCAGTTTTGCCTCTTTGATCATGGCTACTGAGTGGAGTTTCACCAAAGGGAGAAAGAGAAGGAGGGGTGTGGGACACACCTGATTCTTAAAAGACCTTTCGAGGTTACGCTTCACCCATTGCAGAGAATGGGGACGGGTGGAATGAGAGTCATGTGGACATCAGATTCATCTACAGTGGTGCCTCGCTAGACGAATTTAATTCATTCCATGGGTCTATTCTTATAACGAAAAATTCGTCTAGCGAATCCCATAGAAATGCATTGAATTTTTTTTTTTAAAAAATTGCCCATAGGAACGCATTAATTGAATTTCAATGCATTCCTATGGGAAACCGCGATTCGGTAGACGAATATTTCGTAAAACAAATTCGTCTAGCGAGGCAACCTCCGCTAGAAAAATCCTTTCAAGTGAAAATTTCATCTTACAGGGCGTTCGTTAAGCGAGGCACCACTGCTTGTTTCCCTTGGTTCCTCCTTTTCTCTCCTTTCTCCTTAAGAAATCTTTTTAAAGATTCTTACAGGAGCTGTGCCCCCCATCAGGCAGAACAATGTTTAGATACCAGGTGACCTAACATAATGTAAAGCGTTTTCCAATACCTGGTGAATCTGACGGCTTCAGCAAACATGGGAAACCTTTGTTTGTTCTCTAAAGCTCTCTGACATTTTTAACAAGTGCCTTTTGTGCGAGAGATTGAATTGCAGATTAAAGTGGAGGAACATTTGCAAAGGAAAATACTTTTAAAAACACTTTGCTAGGCATATATTACCATTTCTCCTGATGAACCAAACTTTCCAACTAAAGCTACTCCTTGACGTGGACTTGCACAATACCAGCTTTATTTCCGCTGGAAGGTGGGGCTTTATACGTACCCCAGGTGTGTAAGGTACCCCAAGGGCATCATAAACCCTGTGAAGCACATTTAAGACACATTGTGGGACCTACAGCCAGTTTGATCAGCTCTGGATGGGGATCTATAGGTTTTGAGGCAGGGGTTTTTCCCAGCTGGAGATGCCAGGGAATGAACTTGAAACCATCTACAAACAAAGCAGGTACTCTGCAACCGACCTGCAACCTTTCACCATATGTGGCCATTCCCCACCCCACCTCCACCCCCAAACCATCACCACGCAAGCTATGGGCCTGCCATGGATATGTTATACCAAAGGTAGGCAGACTTCAGATTTGATTAATCTACTTTTTTTCTTTTTCTTTTGTAATTGTAACCATGTGGTCTATGTCTCAGGTGCAAAGTAATGGCTGGTGTGGGAGATGTCAGTTCCTAGGCAAGGTTAGCTGACATGGTGCTCCACATGACCGCTGGTCATGCCCAAGGGCGTAGCGTGGGTTGCTGGCACCCAGGGTGGGGCAGGTGTTGCACCCCCCCCCGGTGGACTGGGCAGCAGGTGTCTAATCAAGGGAGTCTCTCCATGCAAACTAACCCCAACTTGGGAAAAGGCAGAGAAATGCGAAGCCAGGAACACCACTGTGTCACCTCACCCTCCTGTCCTTGCAGTGAGGCACTTTGGGCAATGCACATGACTCTGGCAGTCCTGTCCCTCCTTCTTTGGTGGGCAGCGGCAGCACCCTCCTCCCTCTTGGCTGGCCCAGGCACCCCTTCACTGGCCATGAGGAGAAGGAGGCAGCGACGGCCCCCCAACCGTCGGCATGAGGTGTGGCCCTGGCCTCAGTGAGGGAGCCTGTCAAGGGGCGCTTGGTTGAGCCCCCTCAGAATTTTGCGCCCAGGGCCATGCTCCAGCTATGCCATACCAGCTGGGGCTGGTGAAAGTTGTAGTTCATTACATCTGTGGGGTACCCCATTGGCTACCCCCGGGCTACTCACGCACCATCTTTCTGAGGGAGGACAGAGGTAGAGAGAGGAGAGGAGAACTGCCCAACATCTCACTTCCCTGAGCTGCTCTCTCACTGTGCAGTATGCGACCAAAGAACTCTCTGAAAAACACCATACCCAGAGTGGAGGACAGATCTGGGTTTCAAAAAAGATATTTCTTTCATAGATTGACTTGACGTTTTATCATGTAGTTTTAACTTATGCCTATTGTTTTACCATTTCTATGTAAACTGCTTTGTGAGGTTTGCTGAAAAATAGGATATGACTCTGTTTGCACATAGCACTGAGCGGAACCATGGTTTAGTGCAGCAACTAGGGACCTCTAACCCGGGAGACAAGTGCATAGCTGCCAAGTCTCCCGTATTCCCCCGGAAATCCCTGTTTTTCCAGCTGTTCCTAGCTGAAAAAATGGATTTTTTTGTTTTCCCCCGGATTATTCTGGCGCGGTGGCCATTTTGGAACTGGGCGGAGCATGCTCAGAAGCGACTTTTGATGCTGCTCTGCCCAGTTCCAAAATGGCTGCAGCGCTACTTCCGGTCTGCTACTTCCGCCCGGTCCCTTATTTCTCCGACAGCAACTTGGCAGCTATGCAAGTGTGGTCCTCCAAGACTCACTGTCTGACCCTCAGGCCTCTCCCTGGGCTATTTCCCCCTTACCAACCCTGCTTCTCACTCTTCTCAAGTGCCTGGCTGGAATGATGTCCTGCGTGGGCAGGGGCAAACTTTGGTAGTCTAAGTAACATGATACAGTACTCCAAGCAATGCCAAAATTTGGTGCTCCCAATTGGATCTTCTCAGTTGTGGATCTTCTCAATTTTCCACCCCCTCGGCTTATGCCCTGTGCAGGTGAATCACCTGCATGACCCTAAATCTGGTGGTGCCCCCACCTCACAGGAACACCCACCTGGAAGCCCCCTCCTAGGTCAAAGAGGCCTGCTTTGGTGATGAATCAGGAAATCCCTCTCTGCATACTTTCCCAAAATATAAGGGCAGAGGGCCCCTAACATCCCTCCTGGGAATAAAACCCTAGGTTATAGACTTCTGGGGTGACTTTCCCCCCCTGCTCTCAGTTCTTTGAAGAATTGTACAGAATGGTTAACTCTCTAAGGTGCTACTGGAAGGAATTTTTTTTATTTTGTTTCATTAACATTAAGAAATTCGGCGGGGGTGGGGAATTGATTTGTATGCTGAATCTCATGCAGAGATTCCTAGTGTTATTTGCCTGTCTTTTGTTCAAGTGGAAAAGAATCACATTTGTTATTTAAGGGGGTGGGGAGAAAAGGAATGAGTTTTTCTTTCAGCTGGGCAGGGGAACAATAAATCCCCACCCACTTTGTTGTGATCCCAGATAATCAGTTAAATGGCAGTCCTTTCGGGCATTCCTGTAGGGTAACTACTGAAAAACCAGCATTGGGAGAGTTTTGTTATCAAATGGCTCATTAGCAAGGGATGTGGTGGGTTGCTCTTATGCATTCTTGACTAATCTTTTCCTCTCTCCCACTTGTGCAAAATCCATTCTCGCTTTTCTTACTGCTTTGAGGACCCCAATTCCAAGTGGAGGGAGACTTCAGGAGTGCCTGCTCTTATCTCAGTTTCAGTTTTCTTGAAATGAAGGTCACGGGAGACTGTGGTGTCTTTTTGATATATGATCTTATTTGCACATATATACAACCTGAGCATAAGGTGGAAGGGCTCACAGCATTAAAAGCTGCAAAGATTTCTAGGGGAGGAAGTCAGACTTCCCCAAACCTTTGGTTTCAGTACAGAGAGCAAGTCTTTGTGCCTTTCCGGCTACCGTCTCCAGATGAGGCCAGCTCAGACTAGTCCCTGGCCTATTGTGCTTCTACCATTGGATGATGTGAGGATCATCCATCCAGGTGGTTGGGAGGGAAAGGAGGTGTCATTAACTAGTTGTTGCTATGGCAACACACCTGAAGTACAAGGACATACCCTCCAACATTTCTCCTATTCCATAATAGATAATCACTTTATTATTTATACTCCACTCATTTGACCAGGTTGCCCCAGCCACTCTGGGCGACTTCCAACATATATAAAACATAATAAAACATTAAACATTTAAAAACTTCCCTATACAGGGCTGCCTTCAGATGTCTTCTAAAGGTTGCATAGTTACTTATCTCCTTGGCTTGGGGGTTGCATAGGAAGAGGACACCATTAAGTGGACATTTTATATCCAGCTTCCAAACTGGAATAACTTTTATTTATATATATATTTTCACTTGTACTTCCTTGCACTTTAGACTTGACCAACTCTTTAGACATGTGAAAAGGGTCTCTCGCTCACGTGAATGACAACTGCTCAAAAGTGATGCAGAGATGACAATGTGGCGAGGTGGATTGATCAAGATATGTGGACTTGAGTAAATGATTCTTCTTTTGTGTCCCCTTCTTAGAAGCTACCACCTGTCTCCTACCTATGTTCCTTATCCTCAGCTGAGAGCTTTCCATACTGGAGGAAAAAATAGACCACACTCCTCCGTTGTTCTGGACCTTTCTCCCTTAAATGTGGGGTTTTTTTTAATCCTGGACATTTTGGATTTTCCTAGGATTAAAAAAAAACCCTACATTTAAAGAGTGAAAGGTCTCAGACACCACTGAGACTGGAGAGGCCATGATGTGGACACCCCTACACTTGTTTGTTTGTTTATTGGATTTATACCCCTCCCTTCCTCCCCAAAGAGTCCAGGGCAGCAAACAGATACACAACTTAAAAACAAAAACAGAGCAAAAACATTCTGAAACAGTTACAACATTTTAAAAATAATTACACTAAAAAACATTTAAAATCAGTTTCAATTAAAAACATTGTTCTGTCCAATGATCACAGGGTTAGCAGGAGCAGTATTTTTCAGGCGCCAAATAGGGAGATAGGCTGGTGCAGATCGAGATTCTGATCTGGTGTGGACAAACCCCTGTTGACATCTATTCAGGCTGCAGGCGGCCCCACCCCCACTCTCTAAAAGCGGGTCCAGCTGCAAGCACATTGTCTTCTATTGCTTCCACCAAGGGTCATATATCAAGGTCCTGATATTTGCTGGCGATGCTCAAGTCTTTAACAAGAGTGCCGTCAGCAGCTGATTTTTCAGTTGTGTACACAGGCAATTTACTCAGCGGCAGACTCTGTTATTACAACCAATTAGTACTGGCCAACAGCTGTTCAGCCCGGCCAGTGGCTCTCTGAGAACTGTCACATATACCACTTCCTAACAAGGCACATAGCTGTTACTGGTAATTATCATGAGTGATAAGTGAGGAATATTAGATGCTAGAAATGGCAGCTTCCAGCCTAATCTGTAGGATAAGGCATTACATGAGGCATCTCATTCCAACCCTTTTTTCCTCCCCCACCACCATCCATTTTATTCTATTGCTCCTGAACTCCAGGTTAACTAGAATTGCTAAAGTTAAATGTGGAATTGGAACAAGCACACATTTCAGATCCTTTATTTCATTTGTATCTCTCTTCTTCCTGCTTATCAATGCACATGAGATGTTTGCATCAATGAAAGCTTGCCAAAAGAAAATGGAAAAGCCCACTTGGGTACATTAGAATCTTAATAAGCTTTATGTACAATCTCATCGCTGCTTTAGGCTATGATTGTTTTGTCAATGCGCCCATATGCATAGGTCAAAGTCTGCACAGAAAGCACCCCCCCAGTAGTATTTTTCACACATTAAAGAACTGAATATTTTAGTCCATGCACAAGGAGAAACCCTTCAAATAGATACATCATTTGAAATACAGTGGTACCTCGGGTTACAACCGCTTCAGGTTACAAACGCTTAAGGTTACAGACTCCACTAACCCAGAAATAGTATCTCAGGTTAAGAACTTTGCTTCAGGATGAGAACAGAAATTGTGCTCCGGCGGCACAGCGGCAGCAGGAGGCCCCCATTAGCTAAAGTGGTGCTTCAGGTTAAGAACAGTTTCAGGTTAAGAACGGACCCCCGGAATGAATTAAGTTCTTAACCAGAGGTACCACTACAGTTTTCGTAACCATTATTCATCCTAGAGTTCAATGCTTTGGATGGTAACACCTTTCTCTCCTATTGTGCTGTGGCATTTAAAGACATATTTAGCCACCACAGCTAGAGCTCAGAACCAATTTCTGTGAAAACACATGCTGTATTTGTACTAAAACATTGCAGCGTCACATAAGGTCATCTGGTAATCATTGCATATTCTATTGGCTACTAGCCATAGATCTAATTTTGGTACAGATTTTAAATTCTTCATACATATGATGAAGATGTCTGTTCATCTAGACCAGGCATCCCCAAACTGCGGCCCTCCAGATGTTTTGGCCTACAACTCCCATGATCCCTAGCTAACAGGACCAGTGGTCGGGGAAGATGGGAATTGTAGTCCAAAACATCTGGAGGGCCGAAGTTTGGGGATGCCTGATCTAGACCTTGACTTCATCTATTCAGTGACTGCTCAGGGATTTCGCTTTCTAGTTTTGATTTCTGGCACTGGGGGCATGGCAGCACATTGGTCAGGCAGACAGACAAGGTTGTGTATAGACCCCGGTGCCTCTCCAGTGGGTGGGCAGTCTGCTAACCAGCTTCAGCCTAGAGGGCACCCTTGCACAACACATTAGTACCTACCCCTGCCCCCGGGATGGTGAACCTTTTTCAGCCAGAGGACCATCTTCTGGGCAGAACAAGGCAGTGAGCCTTCTTCCCCTGATTTTTGGAAGAGGCCACAGCCCAAAGAATTGCTAAGGGAAAAGATATTAGAGCTCAGTTTGGAGCTCAGTGGAAACAGTTATTCCAATTTTCACTGAACGCTTGGATCTCCAAACAGGCATTCAGATATTGAAAATAATTTTGGAAACAGAGTACAACCCCTGGCCCCCAAGATTGCATACAAAAAATTGGGTGTGAGTTCACAGCCTGTTTCTTCAGACCTGCGTTTTGAATATTTCCATTGAGTCAGTTACAGGACTGTCTCATGCTAATGAGTGCTGTTCCCCTAAAGAATAATCTTTTGAAAAGAGCTTTTTGATTAAAGAGGGAATTTAAAGAAGAGATTCCAGATATAGGACTTGTCTAGCCTGAATTTGAGTTTGCTTCGGTTGATTTGGCTACCAAAGCTACAGAGGGTTTCTGATCCCATCTGCATAATAATGAGCTTCCCTCATTATTGTAACATACTGTTCATAAAAAGAAATACAGCAATACAACGGCTTCCATACGTCTGGACAATGTATTGATAGCATTAGCAAAGCTGTTGAAAGTTTGTACTTAATGCAGTTCTCCACTGGGTTTAGGGATTCTACCTTTGTTTGGCAAAACCACTCAATATCTTCATCACCTGTAGTATAGGTCCTATACAATCCTCACCTATACAATGTAGAGCAGGCATCCCCAAACTTCGGCCCTCCAGATGTTTTGGACTATAATTCCCATCTTCCCCAACCACTGGTCCTGTTAGCTAGGGATCATGGGAGTTGTAGGCCAAAACATCTGGAGGGCCGCAGTTTGGGGATGCCTGATGTAGAGTTTTTTTCCATGCAGCAGCCAGAAGAACACAGGTAGAAAATATTGGGATACAAAATATAGTGAAAGATCTCCAAACATGCGATTTGATCTCAGGCACATCCTATCTGGGCGAGTTCACATGGTGGAAAACGGCGAACAAAGGAGGAAACGAATTACCGTATTTTTCAGTGTATAAGACTAGATTTTTTCCCTAAAAAATAATGTCCAAAATTTGGGGGTGTCTTATATACGGGGGCCATCTCCCCTATTTTCTTAAATCGGAGTCCCAAAAAATAGGGGGTGTCTTATACATGGGGGAGTCTTATAGATGGAAAAATATGGTTCCTTCCTTCCTTCCTTCCTTCCTTCCTTCCTTCCTTCCTTCCTTCCTTCCTTCCTTCCTTCCTTCCTTGTGAGGGGTGGGAGCTAGCTGAATCTAGGAATGCAATTCTCTTCATGCATTAACTAGCCCTAAGATTGCTAGTTATATTTCCAACAGATTATTCATTAGTTTTATTGGAGCTTCAAGAAATGCAAAGTGCTTGTCAGTCATCCCAGCACCTTTGTTCTCATTGGCCAGAAAGGAAGGTTGGAGCAAGTTTAGTTCTTACAGAGCAACTGATTGGAACTGAGGCCAGTACAGGAATTTGCTTAGTGTGCTTTTCACAGCAGACTGATGGGAAATGTAGTCTCAAACACCTGGACGGCACCAGGTAGGGAAAGGCAGCTGTGTTAGACCAGACCGCCTCTCCTCCTATAGTGCTGCCTGTTTTATGGATTTTAAAGCTAGGTTGCAAATATCCAACAGCATTCTGAAAATAAAGGCAAAAAGAGAGTGTTTTCTATTTCTGAAAGGCACTTTATCTTTCTTGGCTGGTGCACATTTTAGCTGAGTGTTTTCCTTGTAGATGAGAAATGAGCCAGTTGTGATTTTGATGTAAGATTTAATTTTTTAATGATCATATTTTTTCATCAGGTATACAAAGGAATGTTCCCAAAGGAAAAACAAAAACCCACATTTTGCTGCAACAATGTTTGCCAGGGGAAAAAATACTTATTTATAGCTCTCCTTTGCACTGTGAAAATTTACACAGTCTATATACTGGATAATAAAATGCTTGCTGAGAGGGGTGGGGACTGCTGGCATTAGCCAAAAGAATGAGCAACCCCCCCTCCCATTTTGTTCTCAATCCTTGAAAATGTATGCAAATGTCTTCCCTTTCTTCATTCCTAACCAGCACTGGCGCAGATAACATTCATTGGAGATGTTTCTGCTAATAGATCTATATCTGTATATCTCACTGCATGATAAGAGCTAATTAATTCTCCAATCTGGCCAATTTTACACATTTATTTTTAAATATATTTAGGGATATAGGAAGCTGCCTTTTACTGAGTCAGAACATTAGTCCACTAGCTCAATATTGTTGCATGCACCCTAATCTCTAAACATTCTAATACAGTGGTTCCCAATTAGCTAAGGACTGAGGCCCCCCTGTTTTTCAAAAGCCAAGCCATAGACCCCCTACTTTTAATTTTTTGATATCTCTATGGTAGTTTTTGTTAGGTGAATAGTGTCACAGATCCCTGGATGGGTTACATTAACTTCCTTGGGTCCATGGACTACCAAATGGGAACGAAGAACCAGCTGCATAAATATAAGATGGGGGTCACCTGGCTCACTAGCAGTATGTGAAAAGGATCTAGGGGGGTCTTAGTGGATCATAAGCTAACCGTGCAGCTGCAAAAATTGCTAATGCTATGCTAGACTTCATCAACAAAGGTCTAGTGTCCGGATCAAGGGAAGTAATAGTATCGTACCACTATATTCTGCCTTGGTCAGACCACACCTGGAATACTGTATCCAGTTCTGGACACCACAATGTAAGAAGGATTTTGACAAGCTGGAATGTGTGCAGAGGAGGGCAACCAAGATGATCAGGGGTCTGGAAACCAAGCCTTATGAGGAGCGGTTGAAGGAGCTGGGTATGTTTAGCCTGGAGAAGAGGAGAATGAGAGGAGATATGATAGCCATCTTCAAATATCTCAAGGGCTGTCACATGGAAGAGGGAGCAAGCTTGTTTTCTCCTGCTCTGGAGCGTAGGACTCGAACCAATGGCTTCATTAAAACCATGCTTAGCAATAAATAACCTACCGTATATTCCGGCGTATAAGACGACTGGGCGTATAAGACGACCCCCAACTTTTCCAGTTAAAATATAGAGTTTGGGATATACTTGCCATATAAGAAATACGACCCGGCGTATAAGACGACCCCCGACTTTTGAGGAGATTTTCCTGGGTTAAAAAGTAGTCTTATACGCAGGAATATACAGTAAACGTTAGCAGCAGCATAAAATGCAGTAACAATCACAGATATAACAGGCAGCAGAAATTACCTTCTTACACTACTGAGGTCATTTTCTTGGCTGCTGCAAATGCACGTCTCGTCCTGAGGGTCAAAGTATGCAGAAGGTGTTTTGGTTGATTTGTGTTAGCTGGCAAATTCCTCTTCACATTACTATGGGCATTCTGTAAAAATCCAGGGGTGATGAAAACATATTGGAAAGGGATGCATGAGCACAGGGTTTGCTTTTGCAGGGCTGTGGCATGGAAAAGTTATCACAGAATGGATAAAGTTCCTATTGTTCTTGAATTGTTCCAGTCTTTCTTTACCACTGGTCTGGTATACAAAGATGTTGTCAATCTCTCATTATCACCAGATGAGTGAGTTGTAAATGGGATTTTTAAGGATGACTTGTTCAAGTCATAAGATGAATCCAAAATGTGTGGGAGGAAGCAGGACTTGCTGCTTACTCAGAGATCAGTGAAATTTCTCTGTTCATTATTACCTGTTCTAGGTTGCTACTTGCTTCTCATCTGGGACATAAAAACACTGGCTGAAATGAAGCCTTTCTCTCTCTCTCTCTCTCTCTCTCTCTCTCTCTCTCTCTCTCTCTGTGTGTGTGTGTGTGTGTGTGTGGAGTGTGCAGCTTTCCTTGGTTGGTGACAAGTTTTGAGAGCAGCCCACATTAGGAAGGGCTTTGCATACTCTGCTTCTGATGAATATGCTTCACAGGAAGAAAGATACATGTTCTGTCTATTTCAGTTCTCCAATGGAGTTCAGGATCCAGGAGGCTCAAAACACAACCTGAAGCAGGCTTTCCCAACCTGGTGCCCTACAGACCTTTTGGATCACAACTCCCATCTGTCCCAGCCAGCATGGCCGTAGCCGTATGATGCTAGGGCTGATGGGAGACTGGCCATGCTTTCTAGGGCTGATGGGAGTTGTAGTTGCAAACAATTGGAGGGTACCATGTTGGGAATAGAGTAGTTGCTTTGGAAGACAATGATCAGGCATCCGAACAACATTACCAGTCCAACAAAGTTGATGTTGAAGAATCATTGCTTCAACACTGGTGATCTTTGCTTCTTCCAGTACACTGGCATTAGTTCGCCTGTCTTCCTAAGTAATATTTATTCTTTTCAGAGACACTGTTGATGGAATCTTTCAAGGAGTTGGAGGTGGCATTTATAAGTGGTCCATGTTTTGCAAGCATACAGTAAAGTTTATAGTACAATGGCTTTGTAAACAAGCATTTTGGTTTCCCTGTGAATGTCCCAGTCCTCAAACACTTTGCACTTCAATCGGGAGAAAGCTGCACTCGCAGAGCTCAGGCAATGCTGGATTTAGGTACTGATGTCAGCCCTTGTGGAAAGATAAGAAAATTGATCAACATATTTCAACACTGCACCATTAAGTTGGATTTGTGACGCTGCAGTTGGATGCTTTTGTGCTTGTTGGTGCAGCACTTTGGTTTTTGGGGTACTGAGCAATAGGCCAAGCTCTCTGTAAGATTCTGTGAAAATATTTAGAATGGTTTGAAGGTGGTTTGAAGGTCATCCCTTGATGTGCGCACACTACGTTGTCATCAGCATACTGAAGCTCTATGACGGAAGTTATGGTAACCTTACTCTTTGCTTTCAGCCTACTCAAGTTAAATAGCTTTCCATCTGTTCGATATTTAATTTCTACCCCGGTGGGGAGTTTCCCTCTGACGAGGTGTAGGATCATAGTGATGAAAATAATGAATAAGGTTGAGGCGATAACACATCCCTGTTTAATGCCTGACCCCATGGTGAATGATTCACTTTGAGAGCCATTATTCTCCGTTATTCTTTGAGAAAGGATATCCCAGCAGACTTTAGACATGCCTTAATTATCAACCTTTTCAAAAATGGTGATAGAACAGATTGTGAAAACTATCGAGACATCTCTTTATTAGCTGTGGCAGGCAAAATCCTTGCAAGGAGTTTAGCAAACCATCTCCTAACTATATCCAAGGATATTCTGCCTGAATCCTGAAATGATTTTTGATCTTCTAGGGCAGGCATCCCCAAACTGCGGCCCTCCAGATGTTTTGGCCCACAACTCCCATGATCCCTAGCTAACAGGACCAGTGGTTGGGGAAGATGGGAATTGAAGTCCAAAACATCTGGAGGGCCGAAGTTTGGGGATACCTGTTCTAGGGGGACAGTGAACATGATATTTACTGCTTGACAGCTTCAAGAAAAATGCAGGGAGCAAAACCAGCTTCTGTACATGGCATTTATTGATCTGACTATGGCCTTCGACACTGTAAATCACACTGCTCTGTGACCTGTCCTTCTGTAATCAGTTGCCTGGATAAATTTGTAAACATCCTGAGGCGCCTCCCTGATAATACTACAGCAATGATCTGTCAATATACCTATATCTCTGTGGGTAATATGTAAATGTGTACCATTATAAACAAGCCAACATTCAGTTTAAGTGAAAAAGAAGCCCCCGTTCAGTAAAGATAAACTGCTGCATGCAGGGGCTTATGAGTGCTGCATGGAACTGATGGAAACCCATTTCCCCAGCAGTTGCCCTTCAGAGAGGAAAGACCCCACCTGGAGTTGGGGAGTTGGAGGAAGCAATGGATGACCCAGGCCTGGGAACCAAGCAGCAGCTGAATTGCCACTTGGCCGCACAGGTGGCAGTGTTTTGAAAGCTGTCAGTGGCTTGGGCTCTATTTTGGTAGGCCTGAGATCACTGGTGGGGATGGAGCCTGGGAAGTGACAGGCATTTCTTTATAGGGTAGAGTTGCTGTAGGTCCTGGAATTCCCAGACATATCCTCCTTTGGGGGTCCTACATGCCCTGCCAGGGGGGATTTTATATTTTAAAACGAATGTCCCAGATTTGATGTTTTAATTTGTGTGTGCACGCAGGCAGGTGGTTCTGGTTCTGGCACAGGCGACCTGGGCTCTGGCTCTGGCGTGGCCAGATCTGGCTTGGCTGAACAACTTTTTGTGTCTGGATTTTTACCTCTTGAGATATGGCAACCCTATTATAGTGCTTCAAGTAGCTACACTTGAAAAGAGGTCGCTTCTTCATGAAATAGCTGCTATGGAGGGCTTCTAACCTAGGCATCATCTGCACCAATATCCTACCACTTTAAACACTCGTGGTCAACACTTTGGGCTAAATACAGTCAACTCTCAACTTGTGCGGGGCCACCTTCTGAGGGATTGTGCAATATGTGGAACTGGCTGAGGGAGAATAGGCTGGATGCCAAGACCTTTCTAATTCCTGGAATAGCCAGGTTAGCTTCCTGGTGAGGTAATGGGCCACTGAGGAAACAAAGGGACTGGCTCTGTGCTAGATAGCAAAATGGGTGCCCCTTCCTCAGTGGGCTGGTAGTTAGAAAGACAGGCTAGCAGCAGCAGGCTGGAAAGCCAGAAAGACAGAGCAATGCTTGATTTTTGTTTGAACGCAAGGCTGCAGCTAAGAGAGAATGGAGTGTTAATGCTGTGAACCCCTCCACTGTAGGCTCAGGTGGTATGTTTTGTTGTTGTTTAGTCGTTTAGTCGTGTCCGACTCTTCATGACCCCCTGGACCATAGCACGCCAGGCACTCCTGTCTTGCACTGCCTCCTGCAGTTTGGTCAAACTCATGTTGGTAGCTTCAAGAACACTGTCCAACCATCTCGTCCTCTGTCGTCCCCTTCTCCTAGTGCCCTCAATCTTTCCCAACATCAGGGTCTTTTCCAGGGAGTCTTCTCTTCTCATGAGGTGGCCAAAGTATTGGAGCCTCAGCTTCACGATCTGTCCTTCCAGTGAGCACTCAGGGCTGATTTCCTTCAGAATGGATAGGTTTGATCTTGTTGCAATCCATGGGACTCTCAAGAGCAGGCATCCCCAAACTGCGGCCCTCCAGATGTTTTGGCCTACAACTCCCATGATCCCTAGCTAACAGGACCAGTGGTTGGGGAAGATGGGAATTGTAGTCCAAAACATCTGGAGGGCCGAAGTTTGGGGATGCCTGCTCAAGAGTCTCCTCCAACACCATAATTCAAAAGCATCAATTCTTCGACGATCAGCCTTCTTTATGGTCCAGCTCTCACTTCCATACATCACTACTGGGAAACCATAGCTTTAACTATACGGACCTTTGTCGGCAAGGTGATGTCTCTGCTTTTTAAGATGCTGTCTAGGTTTGTCATTGCTTTTCTCCCAAGAAACAGGCGTCTTTTAATTTCGTGACTGCTGTCACCATCTGCAGTGATCAAGGAACCCAAGAAAGTAAAATCTCTCACTGCCTCCATTTCTTCCTCTTCTATTTGCCAGGAGGTGATGGGACCAGTGGCCATGATCTTGGTTTTTTTGATGTTGAGCTTCAGACCATATTTTGCGCTCTCCTCTTTCACCCTCATTAAAAGGTTCTTTAATTCCTCCTCACTTTCTGCCATCAAGGTTGTGTCATCTGCATATCTGAGGTTGTTGATATTTCTTCCGGCAATCTTAATTCCGGCTTGGGATTCATCTAGTCCAGTCTTTTCGCATGATGAATTCTGCATATAAGTTAAATAAGCAGGGAGACAATATACAGCCTTGTTGTACTCCTTTCCTAATTTTGAACCAATCAGTTGTTCCATATCCAGTTCTAACTGTAGCTTCTTGTCCCACATAGAGATTTCTCAGGAGACAGATGAGGTGATCAGGCACTCCCATTTCTTTAAGAACTTGCCATAGTTTGCTGTGGTCGACACAGTCAAAGGCTTTTGCATAGTCAATGAAGCAGAAGTAGACGTTTTTCTGGAACTCTCTAGCTTTCTCCATAATCCAGCGCATGTTTGCTATTTGGTCTCTGGTTCCTCTGCCCCTTCGAAATCCAGCTTGCACTTCTGGGAGTTCTTGGTCCACATACTTTATGATATATGGTTAATAAACCATATATCATAAACACAGGTCAGTCTCTGCTGTCCCTCATTCCAAAGGAAACATGCCTGGAGCACCTGGAATCTTGCACCACTCGGAGATTGGGTGCTGGGCGAAATTAATCCAAAATTACATACAGTCAAAACAACCCCCAAACTCACCGTACAACCATCTCTACGTTTCCAGATCTGGTGCCCTGAGTGGGCCTTGCTTTTACACTTTCTGATTGCCTTACTGGGCTCTGGGAGGATCTTGTACAGGATCTGTGATCATGTAGGTTAAATGAGTGCAAGTTGCAACTTTCTAGGCTTTCTTGTCTTCTATTCCTCCGTAATTCCAATATCACACAGGCAGAGTCTGCAGCCCTGCAAGAAACCACACGCCACTCTGACCAGAAACAGAGAATGTGATCATCAGTCAAAACAATTTCTGCAAAAAGAGTGCCAAAAGAAAGCTGGAGAGTTTACAGGGCAGAGTTCGTGCTTTTCCAGTTTCGGCCATCCATGTCAATGTTTGTAAGTAACAGAGAGGGGATCCTTAAGAGTTTCAACAACTGGCTTGTAATTTATATTTAACTACCAGCTTTGCATAAATTGTCTTGAAGATGTGAGAAGGGCTCCTTCTGTTCTAAAAAAACAGGAAAGAAGAGAAAGAATAAATTTCCACACGTCTTCTGCCTCCACCAGTGCTGGGACTCAAATGAAAAAGGTGATACTTATTCGATGCAAAATACAGAAGAAGAAGAAGAAGAAGAAGAAGAAGAAGAAGAAGAAGAAGAAGAAGAAGAAGAAGAAGAAGAAGAAGAAGAAGAGGAGGAGTAGGAGTTGGAGGAGTTTGGATTTGGTATCCCGCTTTATCACTACCCGAAGGAGTCTCAAAGCGGCTAACATTCTCCTTTCCCTTCCTCCTCCACAACAAACACTCTGTGAGGTGCGTGGGGCTGAGAGACTTCAAAGAAGTGTGATTAGACCAAGGTCACCCAGCAGCTGCATGTGGAGGAGCGGAGGCGCGAACCCGGCTCCCCAGATTATGAGTCTACCGCTCTTAACCACTATACCACACTGGCTCTCACCACGATTTATTTGGTCTCTGCCTTTACTAAATTTAAAATTACTTTTTAATAGTTTTGTATGACATTGTGATTATGAGTTTCACTGAGCTGTCCTGATTATGGCACAGGCCCTAGATGGGTGGTATTGAGTTTTTTATATATATAAATAAAGCTATTTTTTAAATTTATTTTTCATTTCATTCAAATCAGCAGGAAGCAGGAAGTCACAGGCACACAAGTAATATTGATCTTTCAGTAATTCAGGAGCGGCACTTTTTGTTCCCCCTTCTGCAAGAGAAAATTGTATTTTGAAGGGCCTGAAGTCATTGCCTTTTGGTTAATTGTTTAATGCCATCACATAGAAACATAATGTTTAAAAACAAAAGTGTGTGTGGGGGGGTGTCTTTCTATAGAGCTGAAACAGCCATTTGCAAATATTTAAAATTCCTTCATCGAAGTCATTTATAATGATGCTGAACAGCAACGTGCCCAGGACAGAACCCTGTGGCACCCTACTTGTCACCTTTCCCCAGGATGACGACGATCCATTAATGAGTACTCTTTGGGTTCTGTCATTCAACCAGCTGCATACCCACCTAACAGTTACCTTGTTCAACCCACATATTAACAGCTACCTCGCAAGAATATCAATCAAGATACACTACGCCCACTGCATTCCCTTTATCCACTGACTTTGTAACTCCATCAAAAGAAGAAATGAGTTTTGTCTGGCATGACTTTTTCCCCCTTCGAAACCATGCATCCTTTTCTAAGTGCTCACCGACCAACTGTTGAATTATCTGATTTACCGTAGGACCTTTCCTGGTATCAATGTCAAGCTCACAGGTTGTTAACAGTTTCCTGGTCATATTAGCTAACAACAGGCCAGACATCCCATGACATTCACATGTTCATTTGAACATCTGACAAGATCCTTTACACAGTTACAGCTTTCTCTTTAAATCAAAACCCCTTTAGAATTTCACTAAAGAACTGATTGTGCTTATCAACAGGTGGAACCCATGTTATTCAGCAGCATTTACAATCTGGGATGAACTATGGTTACAGGAGCATGGAAAGAAATGCATACCTTTTGTGCCCAACATGGGCAGCAGAGCCAAGATGCTTCTCTCCCTCCCTAAGATGCTTAGGCTACACCTGCACTCTGTGTTTAAAGTGCTATCACGCCGCTTTAACAGTCATGGCTTCCCCATATGAATCCTGGGAAGTGTAGATTAAGGGTGCTACTTCGCTCACAGAGCTACAATTCTCAGAGAGGTTGAATCATCCATCCCTCTTCCCAGGGAACTCTGAGGATTGTAGCTCTGCCTACTCACACAGGGCGGTGGCAGCAGCGGCAGCAGCAGCAGCAGCATGGATAGCATGCTGTTTTGGACCTTTGCACTTCTACACCTTTTTGTTTCCGCACCAGCACACCTTCACAATACATGCATTGGCTGCAACCACACTTTACATTTTTAGGTGCATCTTAAAAAAACACAACTCCACAGTATTCAAAATGATTTGTGGGAGTGTTGCACCCGGGGGGGGGGGAGGGATGCAGATTAGGCGCATTCTGTGCAGGCTGCCCTCTAGCTGTCAGCCAGAGAGACACAAAAAAGACTTCGCAATGCACCAAATCGCCCCTTTTCCAAGCCACCCCCTTCCCACCCGCTGTGCCCCTCTCCCATTCTGCCAAGTAAATAAGCCAAGTTGACGTGCGATCTATTTATTTTTCTCGCAAGGTGACTATTAAGAATGCTCCCAGCAGCACTTAAGCAAAGGCATTTCAATCCCATTCATCCCACGAGATGGTTAAAACGCCTCTGTAACTCAGGTGGTAAATTGCTGCCTGGTTTTGATGGTATTACATCCCATAATCTGAACCAGTTGCATTTAAAGAAGAAAAAGTAAAACCCCCAACACTTTTAAAAAATTGCTCCAATTTTGTTTTTAAGATTTCCTCATCCACCCACCCCACATATATATTTAAAAATTCAATTTCTCAACTTTATTTTGGTGACTTCCTCACTTGTTAAGGAGCAGGTTTGTTATATAATGCATTTTTAAAATACCGTGCTCTTGTCACAGCCAGCCACTTACTTTAAATGTGACCGTTAATAAATACCCCTGAAATGCTTACTGGTTAGAACAGAGATGTATCACTTCCCTCCTTGTCCCCAGGAAGGCAGCTGTATGGCGGGGGGGGGGGCTCAATGGCTGTTCCTTCCCCTCACCTGCACTTCTCTTTAACAAGCCTCTGCTTAGAATGGCAGGGAACAACCAGGAACCTGCTATTTAGGGCACAATCCTATACGTGAGACACACTGGGCAAGGGGTCTGGGATGGGGTGAAGCCTCTTAACACCACTGGAATTTATATGCCACCATCATAACAGATACCTAAGCAAGACACCCTCAATATGCCAGAGCCATTCTGCCAATGAAGAGGAGAGTGCCTGAAATGGGATGGCGAGGTGGGCAGTGTGCGGAAGGAGCACACTTATGGCAAATATACCTCTAGTGACAAAGGTGGAACAAGGAGCACCCCAATCACACACTGGCTCTTTCAGGAAACACAATTTCACACACAACAGCTGAGTGACAATTCCTGCACACAAGAACCACCAACAGCCCCCACTGTTTTATCAGGATTCTGGAAGCCCTTTATGCTCCTTTCCTGCTCAGAAACACCCAGTGGCCAGTTTGGATAGGTGGAGTTGACCCAGGACTGGAATAATAATAATAATAAATAATAATCTATATATATATAAATGTAAAAATCGTGAAAGTGCAGGTTCCACTTTTCTCCGTAACCGCTTGACCGATCATCCTGAAACTTTGACACAACGATCCAGGCCACTCCTTGAGCGTTGTTGGGGACAAAAATCCCTCAAATCACACACCTGGGCAGGTATAGACCTGGTTTTCCACCAAGTCAAACAGCGCCCTCAAGTGGCGTAATACCCTCCTCCACCCTCTCCCTTCCTGTGAAATCTAAGCCACACCCACAAACCAAATGACATCATCAACCAAGCAACTGAAACCACCAAGGCGGCCATTATCAGACCCAGACTAGGCCGCTTTCCAGACTAGGCCAAGTGGAAGTAGGGGCCTGCCTGGGGGGATGGGGTGTCTGAATAGAGGGCAGGGATACGTAATGGGTCAGAACAGGGTGGGGGGAGACACAGGGATGAAACCTGCCCCCTCCACAGTATCTCACCTCGACTCAGGGGGACTCTGAGCCTCAGGGGGATCTGAAGGGGGGCTATTACCCTCCATTTCACAGACTAACGCACAGCAACGCGTGCAGGGCCAGCTAGATAATAATAATAATAATAATAATAATAATAATAATAATAATAATAATAATATAAGGCGCCTTCTGTGTAAAGGTTCGTGAGGCAACTGCACACAGATTTTAGACGGTCCCTCTGACATTTGGACTACAAGAGGACTTGGCTTTTGGAGTGCACAGGTGGGGCTGTGGCTGTGGCTGGGATATATGAAGGAAGGATGATGGAGAAGGGAGCATTGTAAGTAGGCAGGGCTGACCATAAAGGGCCAAATAACAGGAGGGGATAGTGAAATAAGCAAAAATCTGCTCTTATACTGGTTGCTGGGAGAGCTATGTGGTGCCCCTGTTGTTTGGCTTAGGGGTGGCTATTCAATTAATAATAATAATAGTATGAAGTTGTTCCCTGGATTCAAAGCAGTGCCAGTGACTTCTCTGGAAGGAGAAGATGGGTGGTGGCAGTTTTTATTGTTATTACTTATTCCATCTGACTGGGGCTCCCTCTACAACCTCTGCACTTTTGGGCATTGATGGCCACATTCACACCTGACCTTTAAAGCACTGTAGAGTGGTACCTTGGTTTACAACCATAATCCGTTCCAGAGGTGCTTTCGGCAATGGGGCCTCCCCCCAAAAATTGTTTGTAATAATAAAAAAGGTTGTAATAAAAAAAAAGTTTGCAAACCGGGACACACACTTCTGGGTTTGACGTGTTTGTAATCCAAAATGTATGCAAACCAAGGTACTGCTGTACTACATTATTTGACTTCCCCAAAGAATCCTGGGAGCTGTAGTTTTTAACAGTCCAGAGATTAAGTAGGAAATCACTTTTTTCCTCCCAGAGCTAAAACTCCCAGAGTTCCATGGTAAAAGGGATTATTAAACCGCTCTGGGAGGGGAACCGGGGTCTCCTAATAATTCACAGCACCCTTAACAAACTACAGCTCTCAGAATTCTTTGGGGACAGCCATGACTGTTTGAGGTGGTACCTTAGTGCTTTATATGTAAGGTGCACCCAAAGGCTGAGTCTTGGGTGTGACTGGGGAGCTGCTCTGTGAAGTTTTGCCGTGTAGCTTTGAGACCTAGGACTTTCCTCCCTCTTTACCTTGATACAGCTTTCAAAGATCAGGTATGCAAAAGGTATGCAAAAGATATTTGTAGAGGGGGATTCCTCCCTTCTCCCTAGTGGGGCCTGAACTCCCATCTCCTGCTTCTCGTTTCCCTGTGCATCAAGCCCCCCGCTAGGCTGCTGTTGTGTGTCTGTGGCTGCCTGCCATGTTGTGTGTCCTCCTGACATCTCTACTTGGCAAGAGACCATTTCCCTTCCTGGCTAGGTCTTGAACCCTTGCCCTGGGGTGGCAGTATATGTGCTCTCTGCTGTCCCAGCAGTTGTGTAGGTGCTGTGCTATGTGCCTTCTCATTTCTCCCCTCTATGTGTTGTGCTCCTAAAACTCTGGTTTGTGAGGCTCCAAACTGTGGTTTGGAGACTGGCAGTAGTACTACCGGTAAGTCATTGGTTGTGCTGATGGGGCGTGTGTATGTTCTGATGTCATCTTGGGTGCTATATACATGGTCATGGAATCTTAGAATTGTAGAGTTGGTGGGGTTCCAAGAATCATCTAATCCAACCCCCCTCCCCCAAGAAGGCAGGAATGGAATGGGTGGGCTAGGGTTGTGTTTGAATCATTGTTTAAATGGGTGTCTCTTTAGAAATCTGGTTTGCTTTTCTTTTATTAAAGCAAAAAAGAAGTTCTATTGCTTAAGAAAATGCACTGTATTTTTATTTTGCAGCCCATCCAGATCTATAATTATTTTTATTAACTTTTGGTTGCAAAGAGAGTTTGATTTGCGATGTTGTCATATATCTATGACAAGCAGTGTGAAGTTGTGAGTTCTTCACTATAATCATGATTATTTTTTTACCCATGCCTTGTTGGACTTAAATCATACTAATTATACTTTTCCTTATTTGTTATATAAAATGAAAGACACTCCCCCCCCCACACACATTCTTTCTTTAAAAGAAATGCAGGCACAATATGCTGTTTCTTAAGAATTACAAGTGAAAATAAAAGGAAAGCCTGCTGAGGTAGATCTTAAATGTTCTACACCAGAAAAAAACATGACTATTCATTGTTTGTCTTTCAACAGGTTTCTGGTCAGCTCTGCTAGCTTGTTTTATTGTTTGAAAATCTGATGTATAATCATTCAGGTGTAGATTTGTGATGGGCCATTCCAGTGCATGGCAATAAGTACCTGTCTGGCTCCTCCCCCTGAGCCACTATATTCACGTGTCTGGCTCCACATCTCCCCCCCCCCAAGATTTTGCAATCAGCTCTGGGGGCCTAGTACCGTCAGACAAAACAAGCAGGCCCCAGGAGCCCCATATCTGCCCATCTCAGCATCTTGTGCCTCCATAAATCCTGCCTCTAATAAATGATGGTGATGATAACCAGGCAGCCATTCTTGCCCGTGAGAGATAAGTGGTAGACCTCATTAGCCAGTCCATTTCCATTGGTCAGAGAATCTGGCAGCAGTCAATTGCCTGCCACTTCTTTAATTAATTAGGACACGTTTTTAGTTAATGTTTTATAGGGGGGAAAGTTGATTTTATACATGAGCAAGCAAGCCTCGCCTCCTCATACCCCCACCTGTCTTTAATATATTATATTGTACTAGGGACTGTGCCCCCTGCTTGCTTTGCTTGCCCCCTTGCCCCCCCCCACATTAAGTCCCTCCTCGCCCCATGGCAACTACTAACCATGCTTTTCACCTTCCTAAACCCATTGCTGAAGCCACTGCTCTCTTCTATTCCGCAGTCCCACTTTGCACCCGTTTCCCCCCCTAAGTGAAAGTCCATGCCTCCCTCCTCCTCCTCCCACACATTGCAAATCCTAAGCACCATTTTCACCTACCATTATGAAGCCACCATCTCCTCCTATTTTGCAGTCCCTCCTTTTCATCTTCATCCTCATTCCCAAGCCTCCTCCTTTGCCCATTTTCTCCCTCCTCCTCCTCCTCCCCTTTCCCAACACTGCCTTGCACACAGACCACCTCCCTTTCCACTCCTCCTCCTCCTCTCTCCTATTCTGCACCCCACTTTGCTCACACACCCCATGATGATATATGTTACTGACCTTTAAGGTGAATCTTAAGAGGAAACCTGCCAGTTACGGTAGCTTGTTCAGTTAAAGTTAATTTCAGTCAATGGATGTCCCCACTGTGGAAGGACGTGTGGTTCCAGAATTGGCCTCCAGTCACTTACAGAGTCATTGTTAAAACAGTGTTTATGGAAGACAATCTTACTTGGCTAGAAGTGATCGCAAAAGAAAGAAGAAGAAGAAGAAGAAGAAGAAGAAGAAGAAGAAGAAGAAGAAGAAGAAGAAGAAGAGGAGGAGGAGGAGGAGGAGGAGGAGGAGGAGGAGGAGGAGGAGGAGGAGGAGGAGGAGGAGGAGGAGGAGGAGGAGGAGGAGGAGGTATAGGGGTGTTTGCTCATTAATAAAATACCTGTTCTAAATTGCTACATTGAATTTGGAACTTGGTGTTGAAGACCACATGGTACCAGGAATGAAATACATTGCGTAAAGGAGGACCTCTCCTGTCCTTTTGAACCACACTTTCTCCTCTCTTTCCTTCTTGCTCCCATGCCATGGACACTGTTGTGCAACATGCCTTCTCTTTTGCTCCTCTGGCTTCATACAAATCCTGTGTTGTGTTGCGGCACCACAAATCTTCCAAAGGGGGCTGTGTGGTGACACTTTTACATTTTTATTATATGGAAAGATAGAGAGGAGGAGGAGGAGGAGGAGGAGGAGGAGGAGGAGGAGGAGGAGGAGGAGGAGGAAGAAGAAGAAGAAGAAGAAGAAGAAGAAGAAGAAGAAGAAGAAGAAGAAGAAGAAGAAGAAGAAGAAGAAGAAGAAGGAAAGGTGGTGGTGGTGGTAACAACAGCAACAACAGCAACAACAACAGCAACAGCAGCAACAACAACAACAACTGCTGTTGTTCAAAGCCCTCTTGCTGGATAGGTTAAATTCACACAGTTGGCATCCCTATTTTATATAATTCAAAGGGCACTGGGAGTGTGCTCAGCTCCAAAACCCATCCTCCAGAAGGCTCTGGATTAAAAACCTAATATTTAGTAGGTTTTTCTTGCTTCCTCTAGAGTTGATCTGGCCACTCTGGCCAATTTGAATCTGAAAAGGTGGTTGTTGTTTTTTTGCCAAACAAACAAGCCCCTTCATCCATGGTCAAGCTCAGTAATATTTTCAAGTCAGAAACAGACTGGAAAGAGAAGTTGCTGAATTGCAACTCATTAGCAAGCTTAAAACCATGGAGCCACCTGGAATGAACAAAGACATAGGATTCTGATCTCATTATACATGATCAAGCTTTCCTTAGCACCTCAGCCCTTGCTCCCCCCCCCCCCCGCAAGACCAATTGCAGTCGTTAACAGTCGTTAACAGTCATCAACAGGTTTACCACTCCTATCAGCCCATCACCCATTCCCATCACCCCCACCCCCCACCCTCTGAATATACATAAGGGTCTGGTGGATTCTGTTTCAGTGTATCTGATGAAGTGTGCATGCACACAAAAGCTCATACCAAAATAAAAACTTAGTTGGTCTTTAAGGTGCTACTGAAGGAATTTTTTATTTTGTTATCAAGTCAGTTTATTGTTCCATCTAACGCCATCTGCCCCATTGTGTAGGGGCTTTCTACGATTTCAGACAGGGGTCTAGAGATGCCAGCCAGGGATGGACCCTGGGGACTTTTGAATGTTAAAAAGGACATAGTCTCACTTAGCTGCAGTCCTTCCCCTCAACCCATCTTGGCTGCTAGGATAAAATGGAAATGAATAACTGTTTGGACACTTGTTTCCTAACAAGTGGAATGTGTGGTCCCCATTCCTTTCAGTTTTTCATTTGTTAGGAAACGAATGCACATAGTCCTGTTGTGCACATGTGTAGGCTTGTTTCTGATATTGAAATAAAGCACAATGGATCAGGGAGGGTTTGGCTGTCACTGTGCATTCACTAGGACCACTCTGGATGTCTGAAAGGAGCTATAATCTGTGCAGTTTTCCTGACGATAGAAACCATTCATCAAATGCTGGTTGGGTTAAAGGGCAAGGGCTGAGTTGCCGGTAGGAGTTTCATGAAGAGCTGTTCCAAAGTGCTGGCCATGTTCAGCTCTCCCATTGATTGTACGAGTTATTACTTGAATGAACCTGCAATCAATGCTTTCTGTTCTTCAGTTCTTCTGTATCCAGCTATATGGAGGGGGCTCCTTGATTCCCCCCCCCCCGCTGCTGTTCTTCGAGTCAAATAGAGGTTTGCCTGTGGTGGAAATCCATTGTAAGCAGAGGTTTTTCACCACATCCTCCCCACTCATAGACTCAGAAGGAAAAAGCGATGTTTGGTTGGAGGCAGTATACCTCTGAATACCAGTTGCTGGGAATCACAAATGGGGAGAGTGCTTTTTGTGCTCAGGTCTGGTTTATGGGCTTCCCAGAGGCATCTGGCCGGCCACTTTGGGAACAGGATGATGCACTAGATGGGATTTTTTTGGCTTGGTAGCTTCTCTCCCCCACCTTTATTTCTTCATCCACAAACAGGATAAGAAAACTTTGAGAGAATTTGCACACAGCTCTAGTTCCTGCAGAAGGGAACTCCTGCAACTCTTTACATTCATCTACCAGCTCCTCTGCATGTGGGGTGTTTTGCCCCGTCCTTCTGCCCCATCCTTTCTTGGGAAAATCAGATGAGGTTTGGGGATAGAAATAAACAATAGTTGGGAGTTGGGTGAGGGATCTTAAAAGGGTGGCGAACAGAGATAGTGACTAGTGTTGATATTACCCAGAGCGGTGTGTGTGTCTCTAGACTTGCAGACTACCCTGTGCCACAGTGCCTTGGCCGCCATCCTCCTTTGTGTGTTGGGCAGGGAAACTGGAATCCCATTAGTCACTTTGGGTGGGGACCAGGAGGGTATTTGTTCCCTTGAGTACCTCATCCTCCTGCTGCCAGCGATGCTTTTTTAATCCTGCCCACCTCACAAGTAAGTCATAGTTGCTGAAGTTCACCTCGGACGTGTTTTGGGTTTGAACAACTGCTCAGCAATCGGCAGACCGCTTCAGCCTCTTGTGAGTCAGTCTGTTGCCCCCATAATACTATACTCGAGACAGCGGTATCATGTTGCAGTGATATTGGCTGGGAAATGAAGGCTGCTGTCCTGTGACTTTCTTCCACACAAATGTGCTTGGAACAGAGCTGCAAATGGGGGAATGTGAATATCAGACTGAGCAACGCAGGCATTCCATGTGGATATCAGGACACGGCTGCAAGCCAAGAGTGTAGAAATTAATGGCCCGCATCAATCTCAGCAGAGACGAGCACTGTACTCAGGAAGTTACTGCACCCTTGAGAGACCACATCGGATGATCGGAATGCTTGAGAATAAGGACAAAGGGGAACCTCTTGGCTTGAGTGCAAGGCAAGAGGCCCAGGGAGCCATACAATGGCAAAAGTGTCCATTACAAGGGCCTTTTTGAAGGGAGGGAACTGATGGAGAAGAGACTCAAGAATCGTGCGTCTGGGCAACTAGCTTCCTTGGCTTGAGGAAAAGTTAGAGGAAGGAAGTAAATGGCCCACCTGCAGCATTATACCACTTGTAACAGTCGTAGTTTCTCTCAAAGAATCCTGGGAACTGTAGTTTGTTGAGGGCAGTGCCTGCCTGCCTGCCCATGAAGTGGGCTTAGGCTGCCACCTTGTGTGGCACAACCCTGATGCAGTGCCCCGTGGCACCCGCACCCTCCCCGCTCCTAGAAGAGAAGCAGTGCTGGCTTCTGGCAAGATCTTGTGAGATCTCATATGCAGACCCTCCAACATTTCTTCAATGAAAATAGGGATGTCCCATTCCATAACAATAATTTATGCCCCACACATTTTACTGGGTTGCCCCAGCCACTCTGGGCAGCTTCCAAGATATATAAAAACACTAGCTGTACCTGCCACTTGTTGCTGTGGCTCATTCTGTGTAATTGAAAAGAAAGCAAAGAGAACATGGTTCTCGTACCTCGTCGTCGAGGTCTCCTGTCCCAGTCTCTCCCCTGTGTCGTTCCTGATCTCCTGTAGGTGGGCCCCTCATCCACTCGGTCGATCGGAGGGGGTTTCGGGTTCTCCTGTGTAGGCGGAGTGTCCCCCCCCCACCCGCCGCCCCTCCTTGATCTCCTACCTCGTTGTCAAGGGCTCCTGTCCAGGGCCCAACCAAAGCAGTAAAGAGCTCAAGGCAGCCTTAGACGTAGCAGCTGCCATGAGTGGGATGTGGCAATGCAAAGTCGTCATGTAAGTGTCAGTTTGAGGGGGTTACGCGATTCCCAGAGCTGTGAGAACAGGGGGCTCAGCCACGCTGGCCGTTGCACTGATCCCCTTGTTGTGTATTGAGTCAAAGGATTTTATCTCTGTATTATTATTGTCTGTATTTGCATTAGGATAAAGTAACTGCCTTTTGGTTCCAGAGGGTACAGCTACTATTGGTTCATTTAAGCTGCTGTATTTGGATCCTCTTATTGGTTCCCTCCAAAAGGCAGCACTGTGATTGCCTGATATTGTTCCCTCCAAAATGTATCCCTTTCTAGCTAGTTCCCTGTCCCTATAAATGTAGCCTTCCTGCCCTCAGAGTCAGTCTTGTTCACTTTAATAAAGAGCTGTTACTAGAGAACTGTCTCCAGCATGTTTTGTCAAGAGAGCTGAAATCACAAACCCCACGTCACAACAACTGGCGACGAAGGTGGGATCCGGAATGCTGAGGAGCGGTTAAACACAACCCTGCCTCAGAGTCCGGATTGCAGCTGAGAACAAGACTCACTGGCCAGCTGAGAAGATGACCCTGCCCGCTAGGACAATGGAGAGTCCAAGGGTATTGGAGCCCTTCCAGCCATCAGAGCCCCACACCTGGGAAGACTACGTCGAACGCTTCGAGTTCTTCGCAGTGGCTCAAGGGATCACCGATGCCAGCAAAAGAAGGGCCACATTCCTGAGCTACTGTGGGCCCGAGACCTTCAAGCTAGCCAAGGCATTACTTGCTCCAGCGAAGCTGAGTGAGACATCTCTCCAAGATATTCTTGCCTGCCTAACAAGCCACTTGGCGCCTACTGAGACCAAGATGGCCCGGCGGATGGAGTTCCATAAGAGGCAGCAGCATGCTGGGGAGTCTGTATCCGCATTTCTGGCTGAACTCCGGAAGCTCGCTCAGCACTGCGGCTTCCAAAATCTGGAAGAGACTCTCCTGGATCGGTTTATTGGTGGTCTGAGCAGCAAGAAAGCCAGAAGACGCATCGTGGCTAAAGAAGAGGTTACCCTTGCTTCAGCCTTGAAGGAGGCCACCGCCACGGAGAATTATGAAAGAGAGGAGCTTGATGCCAGTCGCAAGGCCACTAAGCCACAGATAGAAGTTGCGCATGCCATGGACAAGCTAGAGGCTACTCCGAGCCAGAGCCCAGTCCGTGGGGTCGAGTTGGTGCGTCAGGCATGCACAGTGCACAAAGATCACCGAGGCAGTTGCCCAGGTTGTGGCGGAAACCATGGGCGGAAGAGTTGTCGTTTCAGGGATGCTATGTGCCGGATGTGCGGGAAGACAGGTCACATCGCCAGGGTCTGTAGATCGGTGGCGTCAGGAGCAACAGGAGCACCTAGACTGGAGCATCGCAGACCGCCCACAGCAACTCATTTTCAAAAGGACTGCCACTACATAACGGAGATCAACGGGAGGGCCGTGCAGTTTCCAGCGCAAGGCAAGGCACACGTCAAGGTGAAGATTGAGGGTCAGCAGTGCGACATGGAGGTGGACTCTGGATCTGCATTCACCATTGTGTCGGACCAGACCGCGAAGACATTCTTCCCCAGGGGTAAGTTGCCCCCTCTGGAGCCCTTCCCGGCAACCTTGCAGTCGTACTCAGCAGGCCGCATCCATGTTATGGGAATGTGTGCCGTGAGAGTACAGTTCCGGGACAAACAGGCTGTACTCAAACTGGTGATTGCGAAGGGCAGTCGCCCCAGTCTCCTGGGCACTGACTGGTTCCCCGCCCTGGGACTGAGTATCTCAGGGCTTAATTCAATCCAAACCTGCCCTGAGATGAGCGAGGCATTATGCAAGGAATTTGCTGGTCTCTTTAATGGAAAACTGGGTTGTTATAAAGGGCCCCCAGTTGACTTTGAGTTGGACCCCGGGGTGGCCCCAATCCGACTCAAACCAAGGCGAGTGCCATTTGCACTGCAACCCAAGATTGAGGCAGAGCTGGATAAATTGGTCAAGCAGGGAGTTCTCTCACCCGTGGACTCTGCTAAGTGGGAGACTCCAATCGTCACGCCCCTTAAAGCAAATGGGGAAGTCAGGATATGTGCAGATTACAAATGTACTATCAATAAGGCACTCAGGGGAAACTCATACCCCATTCCAGTCGTATCACATCTGTTGGCTAAACTGGCTGGGGGCAAGGTGTTCGCCAAAATTGACCTGGCACAAGCTTACCAACAGCTGCCAGTAACCCCACAATCAGCGGAAGCACAGACTATTGTCACACATAAAGGGGCATTCAGAGTTAACAGATTACAGTTCGGAGTTTGTGTGGCCCCAGGGATTTTTCAAGGGCTCATGGAACGCCTGTTAAGGGGTCTGCCGGGGGTCTTGCCATTTTTTGATGACGTTTTGATTGCTGGAAAAGACCCACAGGAACTGGTTGCGCGTGTCCGTGCAGTGTTGCTGAAGTTCAAGGAGGTGGGGTTGCAACTGAAAAAAGAAAAATGCAGTTTTGGGGTGCCAACTGTGGATTTCTTGGGGTTTAAAATTGATGCATCAGGCATCCACCCCACAGATGCTAAGATTAAGGCCATCATCGAGGCACCACGACCACAGAACAAGACGGAGTTGCAGTCATTCCTGGGACTTATTAACTTTTATCATTCATTCTTACCCCAGAAAGCTTCGGTAGCTGAACCATTACATAGACTTTTGCAGAAAAAGAATGTGTGGCGATGGGGGCGGGAGCAGCAGAAGGCTTTTGACTCCTTGCGAGAAATGCTGAGTAGCAGGAGCGTCCTTGCTCATTATGATGAGTCGAAGCCGCTGGTCCTGGCATGTGATGCCTCTCAATACGGCCTGGGGGCTGTGCTGAGTCATAGGGAACCGGATGGGTCGGAAAAGCCCATCTCTTTCTATTCCCGTACGTTGTCACCCACGGAGCGCAACTATGCTCAAATTGATAAAGAGGCACTAGCAATTGTGTCAGGAATCAAAAGGTTCTATGATTATTTGTACGGTCGCCATTTCTCCATTGAAACGGACCACAAACCACTGTTAGGGTTGTTCAACCCAAACAAACAAACGCCACAAATTCTCTCCCCCAGAATGTTGCGTTGGTCAATATTCCTGAATGGGTTCCAGTACACCTTGACCCATGTGCCGGGGAAACAGTTGTGCCACGCTGATGCGCTGAGTCGATTGCCCCTTCCTGGCGGGAGCAATGAGGATCCTGCTCCGGCGGAGCACATTATGATGCTAGAAACACTTCCGGGGGCTCCTGTAACAGCTACTGATATAGCTGAGATAACGAGGAAAGATGCTGTTCTCTCCCGTGTGCTCACTTGGGTGGGGAGGGGGTGGCCAGGTGGTCCGCATGAAGAAAAATTCAGGCCTTATGCGACAAGGCAGCACGAATTGTCCATGCATAAGGGTTGTCTCCTATGGGGAGATAGGGTGATCATCCCAGCACCACTGAGAAACAGGGTTCTTGAGACGCTTCACATGGGACACCCGGGAATGGTCAGGATGAAGTCGCTAGCCCGATGTTATGTGTGGTGGCCTGGAATGGACCAGAACATAGAACAATGGGTACGAACATGCAAGGCATGCCAAGAGGTGCGGCCAGAAGTGGCCAGAGCACCAGTCCACTGGTGGGAGCAGTCCAGGACTCCCTGGAGCCGGCTGCACATAGATTTTGCTGGGCCATTCCAAGGGAAGGTCTTTTTGGTTATCGTTGATGCATATTCCAAATGGTTAGAAGTGGCGATGGTCCCTAGCATGGCATCAGCTGCCGTAATCAAGGTGTTGAGGCAGCTGTTTGCAACCCACGGGTTACCTGAGACCATTGTATCAGATAATGGGGCAGCTTTTGTATCCCAAGAATTCAGGGCATTCTTGGCTGATAACTTCATAAGAGGGGTCACATCCGCGCCCTTTCACCCATCCTCCAATGGGCAGGCTGAGCGCATGGTAAGAACAGCCAAAGAATCCATTGCGCGCTTAATGGAGGGTAACTGGTCGGCTCGCATTGCACGAATGTTATTTTTGCAGCATGCGACGCCGTGTACTGCGACGGGCAAATCGCCAGCTGAGCTGCTCTTAGGTAGAAGACTGGTAACGGTGCTGGATTATGTCCACCCAGATAAAATGCCAAACCGTAATTCAAGAGCAACCCCCCAGGCTGAGACTGACACAACAAGGTATCTCGCCCCTGAAGATCTGGTCTGGGTGAGGAACTATTCACGAGGTCCGCGGTGGGTGGCCGGTGTGATCACCCGGGCTAGTGGACCTGTGTCCTATTATGTGACCTTGGAAAATGGGCAAGTTTGGAGGAGACATATAGATCAGCTGAGGCGCCGGGCGCTCAGCAGGGAGGAGTCAGATAATTCATCCCTGGCTAATGACGCACAGCTGCGAGACCAGAGTGAAGATGGCCCAGAGGTGCAGTCACCAGGGGCTTCAGCAAATGAACCAGGGTCTGCTAGTCCTCAGGATGACGAGGTACAGGTAGGGGACCCTGAGATGTCTGGGACTCCATCTGTTCCTGACGAAACCCCTATAGCAGCCCCTCCACCACAGGTAACACCCAATCCAGAACCTGCAACACCTGTTGTCAGGAGATCAAGTAGAAGTTGTAGGACCCCACAGTACCTGAGGGATTACGTCTGCTGTGCTCACTAGGGGGGGAGGGGTGTTGTGTATTGAGTCAAAGGATTTTATCTCTGTATTATTATTGTCTGTATTTGCATTAGGATAAAGTAACTGCCTTTTGGTTCCAGAGGGTACAGCTACTATTGGTTCATTTAAGCTGCTGTATTTGGATCCTCTGTCTTATTGGTTCCCTCCAAAAGGCAGCACTGTGATTGCCTGATATTGTTCCCTCCAAAATGTATCCCTTTCTAGCTAGTTCCCTGTCCCTATAAATGTAGCCTTCCTGCCCTCAGAGTCAGTCTTGTTCACTTTAATAAAGAGCTGTTACTAGAGAACTGTCTCCAGCATGTTTTGTCAAGAGAGCTGAAATCACAAACCCCACGTCACAACACCCCTCAGGTCCCCCCCTTCGAAAGTCTCGTTTTGTGTGGCATCCTTGCCCTTTAGCGCAAAATGGTAAGCATCGGAAGTGGAACGGCTGAACTTAAATTTAGTTAGCTGCGAAATTTAATGTACTGTCTACATTTAATGTACTGTCTACGGGACGCGGGTGGCACTGTGGGTTAAACCACTGAGCCTAGGGCTTGCCGATCAGAAGGTCGGCAGTTCGAATCCCCGCGACGGGGTGAGCTCCCGTTGCTTGGTCCCAGCTCCTGCCAACCTAGCAGTTCGAAAGCACATCAAAGTGCAAGTAGATAAATAGGTACCACTACAGCGGGAAGGTAAACAGCGTTTCCACCTGCTGCTCTGGTTCGCCAGAAGCAGCTTTGTCATGCTGGCCACATGACCTGGAAGCTATATGCCGGCTCCTTCGGCCAATAGCGCGAGATGAGCGCTGCAACCCCAGAGTCGGTCACGACTGGACCTAATGGTCAGGGGTCCCTTTACCTTTACCTACATTTTTAAAATGTATTTTTTATTAAAGACTACTGTAGCTGGCTCTGCCACACATTGCAGTGGCTAATCCCTGTGACTGCCCCCACCCTGTCCCGATCCATGACCTATTCTGTTCCTTCCCCCTGCTTGGCTCATCCCCCAACTACCTCTTCCCCCCAACCCCCACCCAGGTGAGTCAGTACCTCCATTTGGCCTAGTCTGTAAAGGCTTCGGCCTAGTAGGAGGAGGAGGAAGAGGAGTGGGCGGGATTATGGCAATTTTTGCCATCTGTTCCTTTGATGTCCACTTGAGGGCGGTATATTTTGCCCTTTTTTAAAGAGAAAATCACGTTTTTAGGTGTGTTAGGGGTGGGATCTTAACCATCTAAGGTTCTGCAAACACTCTCGTATTGGCAAGGAACGCTGTGTCCAAATGTGAGTGGAATCGGTCAAGCAGTTTCCAAGAAAAGTGGACTATAACAAACATGGCCCTTCTACATTATATACAGATTTCTTGGTTTACAAAAGTATGTTCAATGTCTCTTTTTTCAAGTTACTATTTTCTACAGGTCAGTTTCATTTGTTGAGACATTAGTGTTACATTAGGAAGAAAAGGGGGGGAAGAGGTGGCGGGGGCCAGGGTGGTTGGGGGTGGGGTCAGGTAGCGATGTTTCTATTATTCTATTCATTTGTGAAGGTTCTCTCTGCTATTCGCTTGTGTTCCTTTGGTGGTGAGAGAAGTTGGGGTTGGTCTAGTCTAGGGTGTGGTTGCTTGTTTGTGATTGGCTGAGGTGAACTTTGTTTTCGTGTGAGCGGGGTGGGTGTTTTGAATCAGGATAGCCATATTGATTTGTACCGTCTACATTTTCAAGTAGTAATGAATAATACGGTATTGTTGATCTGATGTTATTCACCACCACTTTGGTGAGTAACAAAGGAATTTTGAAGTAGTAATGAATGCTATTCATTTACTACTTTAAAATGAGTAACATTCATTACTACTTTAATATTACTTGGTTACTCACTGAAGTATTAGTGAATAACATCAGATCAACAATGAAATCATGTTGATTAAAACAAATGCAGGATGCATCATAAATCAGGGGTTGCCAGTCTCTTTTCTTGGACCTGTGGGCCTGCGGAGAAACTGCCTTGGGTACCATACATGTGCTGCAACAGCAGACTTGCTCTTCTTCTCCTCCACCACTTTCTAAAACAGTGTTTCTCAACCTTTTTTGGGCCACGGCACACTTGTTCCGTGAAAAAAATCACGAGGCACACCACCATTAAAAAAGTTAAAAAAATTAACTCTGTGCCGCCCTATATTATAATTATGACTGTAAGAAACACTTGCCAAATATTGCTTTCCGGCGGGTCAGTGTTGTGTATTGGCGGCCGCCAGGCACGTGACAATGCAAATCGCCCTTCTTGCCGCCGCACGTCGCGGCACACCAGCCAGCGTCTCGCGGCACACTAGTGTGCCGCGGAACAGCGGTTGAGAAACGCTGTTCTAAAAGCAATTAGGATTGGAAAAGTGTTTTCACTTTCCCCCCAAGTTAGCTGCCCGCTTCCTTGCTGTAACTCCACCCCCCTTGAATTCTTATCCAGGGGAGGGGTTAGGGAAATGGCAGTCAGCATGTTCTAGAGAAGACCTCTGAGGGTGCCACACTGGCAACCCATGAATCAATAGGTCAGGTTATTACATCAACATACCTGGACGCGGGTGGCGCTGTGGTCTAAACTAATGAGCGTTGGGCTTGCTGATCAAAAGGTTGGCGGTTCAAATCCCCACAATGGGGTGAACTCCCGTTGTTCGGTCCCAGCTCCGGCCAACCTAGCAGTTCAAAACCATGTCAAAGTGGTTGTTGTTGTTTAGTCGTTTAGTCGTGTCCGACTCTTCGTGAGCCCATGGACCAGAGCACGCCAGGCACTCCTGTCTTCCACTGCCTCCCGCAGTTTGGCCAGATTCATGTTGGTGGCTACGAGAACACTGTCCAACCATCTCGTCCTCTGTCGTCCCCTTCTCCTTATGCCCTCAAAAAGCCTACTTCAAGTTAAAAGTACATGAAACTGGAAGGTTTGTATTTCAAGTGTAATGTCCCAATGCCTCATAAGAATTGTGTTGTTGTGCAGTGACGTGTGATACCTAAAAAAACAACAACCATAAAAAGTAAAAACATAATAAAACATTAAACATTTTTTAAAAAACTTCCCGATGCAAGATTGCCTTCAGATGACTTGGGGGTCGGATAACTTCATACCCTCCAACATTTCTCTAATGAAAATAGGGACATTCTAATGAAATGTGGGACATTCCAGGATCAAATCAGAAACCCTGGAAAATAGGGACACTTGGAGGGTCTGCATATGTATGCTCTGGAAGAGCTTGTAAGAGCTCGGGGAGATCCTACTGGAACCCATTGTTGCTTTGTGCAGATCACTGCATAACCACACAAGGGAGGCCAGTGGTGGGGGCTTGGGTGGTGGGCTGGGACCTTCCTGTCTTGCCTCAGGCAGTGAAATGGAACATGCTGCCCCTGGTTGAGGCTGCTGCTAAGAGAGTTGTTGGAAGACCTCTTCCCAGAGTTTTCTCTCAACCCACCAATTACCGTATTACAAGCAGAGGCTTAAGCAAAAGGGTCTTTATATTCCTCCTCTTCAGTGTGAATAGCAACTGGGATTTGAACGCAGCCCTTCCTTTAGGTGCCTCAGCTGTTTACTCCCCTTTGCGCACAAGGGGAGATTTGTCTGAGACTGTACTGATTACTTGGAGAACAGGGCGTCAAAAGAAGCCTTTCGTTGCGTCTCGGGTTGGGGATATGTGGCTGAGATCAGCAGTAGGTGTGCAAATGTAAGCAGGTGTGTGTGTTCCTGAGACTGTTCTGGGGTTTGAGATGGGCCCCAGAGTACCCACTTGCCTACTTCTACTCCAGACCATTGCAGTTTCTCCTGCATTTCAAACCTACAGAAGTATTTAATTCCCCCTTCACACTCACATTTCCACACCATTTCACTGCATTTGAGAATAAAGAAATCTTCTCCTCCTGTCAGTTATTTAGAGGATTTTATGCCAGCACCAATCCAGGACTGCCGTTTGCTGTTCAGGCAACTGCATCAGCACTTTCAACATCCTGTTTTCAAGCATCCTTTGACTTGGCCGTAATAGATTTGTTCCTTAGAAATTGGCATGGAAAATGCTGCCTATGTCTTTATAAAGCCTTGTTGCAGAAGGGGGAGGTGGGTTAGCTGTTGCATTTCAGGACACGTTTGTGACAGTTTCAAGATTGGTTGCTCTGTCAGTAATTTCCAAATATACCTGATTTGTGCTGGTTTTGCTGTTTTTCGATTAAAAGAACTGCATTCACCCACTTCTTAAAAACTTTGTGGACCAAACCAATTGATAAAATGTTGTTGAAGATCTTCAAAAGGGTCACTGCACAAACTTGTTGTTTATTCCAAGTTTTAACAACAGCTTTTATCCTTAAAATGCTTGCTTGCAGGGCCAGCGAGCCAATCTGGTACAGAGCTTGATCTAGCATTTGCTAAAGTCAATAACTTTTCTGTTGACTTCAAAAGGAAATGGAACTGTGATGCTAACACCCTGATCCGAAATGCCTTTGCTTGAAAGCAGGAGCTATTGATTGCCCTGGAATTAGCTCCCAAGCAAATGTGCTTAGTAGAACAACCTAGTGTCACTTATAAATCCCATTGAACTCAATAGTACCGTAAGTATCTATATTGTAATGTGCTACAGAACTTTGAGGTGGTGGTTGTGGGGCTTCTGGTGGCAATTGTCTAAGCTGGCCTTATGGCACAGACAGCTAGCAGAGGCAGAAGGGTCTATGCCTCCCACTGGATAAACTGCTGTGATCTGTAGTAAAGCCCTCCGAGAAACATGGGCAGGGGTGGATGTCCTAAACCATGGCTGGGGAACACCTAGCGCTGTTGGGCTCCCAGTTCCAGTTATCCCTGACTACTGGCCAGGCTGGGGGTGATGGAGCCCTGCTGTGTCTGGAGGGCCATGGGTCCCTTGCCCCCGTTCTAAACAATGCTTTTTATATCTTGTGGAATAAAGAATAATATGATACTTTATCATATTACTTTATCATAGACCTCCCAGGCCTATGATTTTTACAGGTGTTAAGATTAGAGCCTGTAGAAGAGAAGCATCAAAAACAAAATGGTCAAACCAGTTTCTTTTGTTAATACCCTGGCATATTTCATTTGGTTTTTATTCACTGCATTTATATCCCTCCTTTTTCTCTATATAGCTCAGTGATGGAACCTGCATTTTCAAAACTCCTCCACTGTCTGCAATTCTAAAAGGTAAACAGGAAATTGAACATCTCATTATAGTTGACTCTTGGTATTTCAGAAATCCTCAGTGAAAGTGAAATTTATCAAAACTCTAGAAGTGAATGTGCTGCCTTGTAGTTCTTTAGAAATATTATTAAATTGGCTTAATATAATTTCCTTGGGGCAGAGAATTAATTTAAGCTTTAGGACAAGTGTGACTGATGATTTAAGTGGGACCTCTAGAGGCTGAAGCATTGGAAATAATAATTACTAGCAGCCTCAATTAATATTTGCAAGAGACTTAGCAGATACCTGAAATGAAATTGATTGTGAACAAAGTGGATAGTGAAAGTAAGATATGGTATTAGATGCATATGTTAATTTGTGGGTTTGCAAGCAGTCTCTGTGAGTTGTTCCTTGGCATTTGAGACAGTTTTTCCCAGGCTACTGTGGATTGGTGGTATCCAGGGAAGGGGCAATCAGCAGTAATTAAAAAGGCAAGTGAAAAGAGAATGAAATAAAGAAGCAAAAGGATAGTGGGAAGAAACAAAGTAAGCCAAACAGAACCTTAAAAATCAGAGAAAAGAAATGATTCTTCTCGCCATCAAGATGAGCCAGTGGGAAGTGACTTATGAAAAGCAGGGACATAGGAAGTTGCCCTGTACAAAGTCAAACATGGGTCCACTTAACTCAGTATTGTATACACTGACTGGCAGCGGCCCTACCTGGAGTTACTGGGAATTGAACCTGGGACCGTCTGCCTGCAAAGTGGGTGTTTTGCCACTGAGCCATGGTCTTTCCCCTCTGTATCTACCACGTTAGGTTGGTTGCTGCATCACTATTCAGTTGGCAGGTAAAATACCTGATATTTCATGGTTCATCCTCGTGGGAGGGGAGAGACTTGCTCTAGATGCAAAAGGAGGACAGGAGGGGTTCCTTGCATCTTATTAAATAGCTACATCGTGGAGGTGATAAGAGGAAGGTTAGCTTTCCACATTCCTATGTGGCAAGAAGCACATGCTGAAATTCCTTCTTCTGTTTGTTAAAAGATGCATGGCCTCTGCTATCCTCCCTTGCACTTGATTTGGCCATCTCAAAATGGGGAAGGTGGGGAAAGGAAAAGGATAAAGATGCACACACAAAGAAAATATTGATGGCATCATCTGCAACAACACCCATTGTACAGTATTCCACATAGGATAAACAGGCCCATCTCTAAGCAACTGAATAAGTGGGCATCAGAAGTGGCAATATATATTTGTTAGAATGGGGAGAACATTTCAGCCTCTCTCAATGCTCTTTACCTGACTTTTAAGATGGCCAAACTAAAACACAGAAACTACTGAATTACACATTGAGAGGTTTGATGCTATCACTTGCGGATTGAATCTGCCACTATATATGGTATATACTGTATATAGACTACTTTTAAACCCAGGAAAATATTCTCAAAAGTTGGGGGTCGTCTTATACACCCAGTCGTCTTATACGCCGGAATATACTGCATTTAAATCACATTGTATGTGGTATTGGTGTTCCAATGCTAGGATGCCTGTGTTATTTACATACAGGGGTGCCAACATAATTTTCTAGGGCTCTTTCTCTCTCTGTGAGCTCATGTGCCTTTTTATTGGTGAATGTACACTGATGATGCTAAATAGGTGTTAGGAACATAGGAAGCTGCTTCATGAGTTGGACCATTGGTTCACCTGGTTCTGCACCGGCAGAAGTTCCCAGGGTTTCAGGCAGGGTTTTTTCACATCTCTACTAAGAGATATCAGGGATTGAACCTAGGACTTTCTGAGTGCAAAGCAATGGCCTTTGGCCTTAAATGGGCTGTGCTGTCCATAAAAACCATCCCTATGCGGAGAATCTCTCACCTGGTACAGTCTTCAGTTCAAACAAGGCAAGTGTGCAGCAGGGTAATTTTGTCAATAGTGTCAGACCTGAACCTGAGAATTGTACATGAACAAAAACACACACACTGCAGCCAGGATGTCACTGGACAGCCTCAGGCAAGACAGCCTTTAAGTTCCCTATTTGTAACCTCATAGGCTTACTGTTAGCATGAATAAAATAGAGATTGCCTAGTGCTTTGTTCTAGATACATTTAAAAAACTACTATGCACACAGTCTTGCAAAATCTTTCATGCATATTCATAAGCATAATGATTTCAAAAGCTTCCAGCCATAAGGTGAAATAACTGGTTTTTTGCCAGAGGCCAGTTATTTCATCTTATGGCTGTGGTGTGGTGTAAAAAACTTTAGTTCACCCCACCTTATTAACACTGCATGAACATTATTCTTAACTTTGATTTTGTATTTTTTTAAAAAAAGATGCTCAGGCGATTGATGAAAATATGTCCCATTATAAATGTAAAGAAAACACCTTCTGAGACTACTTTTAAGCCCTGTGCAGAGGGGTCCTGAGTGCAGAAATGAAGAGGAGGGAGGGGGGAGTCCTGGTAGCCCCCACCAGTGACCGATAAGAAGGCAGGAAGCCTTTAATTAAAGATGTTCTTGGGTTACAAAAGTACATGCATTGTCTCTATTTTCAGGTTGCAGAGTCTTTTTTACAGATCAGTTACATTCAATGTGAGACATTAATGTTGTATATAGTGTAAGGTTGGAGAAGAAGAGGGGGGAAGAGAGGGGGGTGGTAAATTTATATATCTTTTACTTAAGTGTGTGAGCTTTTTGTCAGCGTCACTTAAGGAGGTTCTCTTTCTATTAATTTATTTTTGCTTGGCAGGGAGAGAAGTTGGGAGGGGGCAGGACATGGTTGGTTGCCTTCAGTTGACTGCAGTAAGATGTGTTTGAGTGGGTGGGTGGGTGGGGGACCCATCCTCTCTGTTGAGGGAGGCAACATGGTGACCGAGGAGGAGGAAGCTGTAAGGCTACGTCACCAGCCTCTGGCACTGATTGTAAATAAGGCAGGCAGGCTGAGGGCAGGATGAGGTTGGTGGGGGCACAGCCCCATTTGCCCTGCTGGCCTTCACTAAGATTCAGGCTCACACGCACCTGCTCCATTCTCCTTTTTCAAGGTGCCTTTTCTACAGTGCACCCAATGGTTGTGCATACAAAACACAGACATCCAATGAAAATGAATGTTAGAAGATTCAGGACAGATCAAAGGATCTCGTCACACAGAGCAAAACTATGGAACTCACTCCCACTGGAGGCAGTGCAGTGATGGTCACTAACTTGGGTGGCTTTAAAAGAGGAACAGGTTATATCGAGGGCTACTAGCCATGATGGCTATGCTCTCAATACCAGTTGCTGGAAACCAGGGGAGGGGAAAGGGCTCTTGTGCTCAAATCCTGCTTGTGGGTTTCCTACAGGCTCCCAGTTACCCACTGTGGGAAAAGGATGCAGGACTGGATAGGACACTGGCCTGATTCAGCAAGCTCTTGCATATCTTTGGTCCACCTACCTGCACCTAGGTTGCCTACATGCAACTCCCATCCTGTGCTTACATCTTCCCTCTGGACCTTTTGAACATGTTGGAAATTGGGTGTAGGGTCAGCAGGAGATCGCCTACCCCCTTAATTATCACCCACCCACATGGGCGTGGCCAAGGGGGGACAGGGGGGCAAGTCGGTTCTGCCCCCCCCAACAAAAGTCCTGCCCCCACAACAAGTCCTGGTCATGCCCATCCAGCCACTGTCAGAGGTGAGCAATCTCATCCTATAGAATGGCAATGGGCCCACCATCTAGGTGCAGGAACCCACCCGAGAGGCGCGGGAATTGCGTCCCTGTGAGTTCCCCCCAGAAAAAGCCCCGCTTATAAGTGTTGGCTCCCAGGTCAGACCAACCCACCGAATTCTGTGGGGCTTATTCCAAAGGAAGGATGTGTGGCCCCCCCGCCTGCAGATGTGCGCAGCTTTCACCAGAAATTTACTCCCACGGAAGCGTGCATTGGAATACAGCCTGATCCTGTGCGCGTTTACTTGGAAGGAAGCCCCATTCGAGCATTTCACCCATTTAACGCAGCAGTCGATTAGTCGTTCCTCCACCGCCGTGGGGCTAAGCGATCGAAAGCTTGCAACCTAATCCTATGCGCGTTTTTCATCCAGCGTCTACTCAGCTCAATGAGATTTTCTCCTAAGTATGCGAGCGAGCACAGGCGTTCAGCCTAATTCTACGCACGCTTACTTGGAAGTAAAGTAGGCCTTCCACCTCCAAGGTAGCGTATTAGCCCCCGCTCTCCTTCCTATCCGGAAGCCGAGACCTGCGTTGGGCGTGCGCCGCGTGCTCCGACCCATCCTCCCAGGAGCGCTTCTGGGAGAGCCGGGGGTCTCTTGGCTTCCTTCGGGTGCGCGTCGCAGCAGAGCGGGCGCAAAGCGTTGCCAAGCTCCGGGAGTCGCGCGGCCCTAACCGCACACGCGTTCCGCAAGCGCGCGGAGACCACCCTCCCCGCAGAAAGCGAACGGTAATTCCTGCGCGGGTCGTAATTGGCCTCTTGACTTTACAGGTGCGGAAAAGCTGCCTCCGCCTTTGAGGTCAACTCTGGAGCCAGTAATTTTTTAAAATTTGCAGTTGATGTTTGGAGATTTTGCCAAAAAAAAAAAAAGCTCAACGAAGCTTTTGTGTCCGGATTATCAGGTGCCATGGTCCCCCCCACCGTGAGTTACACGGACCCCCAATTGCGAACCACTTGACTAGCTGGTGAAGGTGGAGGAAAGAAACTTTTGTTAGTGCCCTTAGACGGAATGTGGGAGGAGGCAGGAGATATTGAGGCGAGGCTCTTTTTAGGGTCTGTGCAGGTACTGGGTTACCCCAAGGCCTGCTGGGAATAAGAAACACAACGATGGCTAATTCCTAATCTCTGGAAATAATCATAAAAAACAACAACTGGCTGTTACTCTGGTCTGTCTCCATCCCTGGACAAAACTCAGAGTCCTTGAAAAGTAAAGAGAAAAAAGGCAGTCTTAGCATGGCTTAACAATGGCTGAAAATAATTTAAGGAGCTGTACTACTAGGTATGTAAAAAAGCCAAATTGGGTAACTTTACCTGGCAGCTGGAGGGAATGTTACTTGAGAGAGAGAGAGAAATAGTCCCATCTCCAGGTTGCATAAGATCCTTTTCCTCCAATTTAGACTCTTGTTGTTGAGTGGCTAAATTCATTATTTTCCAAAACATACAAAAAGTATAAACACCTGAAGATGGGATGTTGGAATGTTTGCAGCTTTCTCTCACATTCCATTTTAAGACTGTCTAGATCAGGGATCCCCAGACTATGACCCGGGGGCTGGATACTGCCCAAAGGTCTCATTTATCTGGCCCCCGTCGCCTTACCAGCGTGGCTGCCCACTTCCGGGCTGAAGGAGGACCAGAAATAGCTTGCACGCATGCGCAAGCGTCATTTCCAGGGCACTTTCGGGTCAGAGGAGGCCCGTGCGCTTGCACACAAGCTATTTCTGGTGCTCCTGTGACCCGGAAGTGCGCCGGAAATAGCGTTTGCACGCATGTATGGGCGTGCGCTCCCCCGCCCTCCGGCCCGCTGCGCGATCGGTGCTTCAGGCACTGGCCCGAAGCGCTGTAAGTTTGGGGACCCCTGGTCTAGATGCAGACTCCAGATGTTGCCATATGCCAAAATTTTATTTTGCACCTGCTGCTTTATTTACCAGCTGGCCTGATGAAGAGTTCTGGAGAACACAAACACAGTTTTGTGATATTTTCCTAATGAAGATATTGCTCTAATATAATTTTTGGATTCCCTCCCCTCCCCCTTTGGGGCTAACATGGCTGGGTTTTTTTTAACTTTTGATGTGACAAAAGTAAGTACAAGCTTATAAGCACAATCCTTTGCTATTTAAATGGATGGGCCTTAAAAATGTGCTTACCTTATAACATCCATATTCAAAAATAGAAAATAAAAAAATAAAAAATAATAAAAAAACATTTTTCCGTATTGCCATATAAACTCACCGGTTTATATGGTTGGTCCCCTTGACATTCTTGATTTTAATGGGTAGACAAGACCTATTTTGAGCAGGGACAGCCTGCTCTCTATTCAAAGGAAGAGGCGTCTAAAGGTTGTTAAAATGCATCAGGTAGGAAGTTTTGAAACCCCAGAGTCTTAAATATTCCAAACAATATAGATTTTTGAAGCAGCTACTGGAATAGGTGAGGCATTGGACAAAACTGGAATCCTTAACAAGGAAGATCAATGGGATGGTAATGAGAAGCCCTTCCTTGCTGCCTGCATGGCATCCTTTGTGTTGCCCCTTAAGAGACAAAAATTGGTTCAAGGGGGAGATGATGGTGCTTCCTCTGCAAGGGTAGAAGGAGGGGCATGTTTAATTTCAGCTCTTTAGACATTTAATTTTTTGAGGCAGTGGTAGAATAGAGTTAAAGTAACAATAGAAATGGCAAAGAGGATGTGAAAGAACTAGAAAGAGTTGAGGATTTTGGAATGTCTCTGTTAACTTGAATGTGATTTAATATTTGTATTCTGCTTTTCCAACAACAAATGTTGATCTCAAAGCAGCTCACGGTAAGAACAATAGCATTAAAAAACAACAAACATTGCAATCACTAATACATATAAAGATTACAGTAGCATATAGAGCAATAAACGAACAAATCCATCATGACAATTAATACAATATAAACTCTCAGTGATTTGAAATAGCTGTTGAGTTCCCAGGCAGCAGGATCTTTCATAGTTTTTAGCTTTGACTTCTTTTTCACCTCCAAAGAGAGAAATTGATGACACCTGTGTTGTTCCTTCCAAGCATATAGTGCATGCATGCATATGTGTGTAAGTGGGGTTGTGCCTTTGGTCTTGCCACTAATGCTTCACCTTTGGTTTCTTGTCTGAAAAGAGAGTCTGCATGCATTCAGTTTTGTATGGGGGGGCAGCCTTTGCTAACCCAGTGCCATCTGGGTATTCTTCTGGCTAGGTTTGATGAGAGCTGTAACCCCACAATATCTGGAGGCTACTAGGTTGGTGAAGTCTGGGGTGGGCCTTCCATTGCATTGCAGAGGCTCCCCTTACAGTCCATTAAATGTAGTGGCCCCCCAAGCTATCTCCTTGTCTTCCTCCAGAGGTTCACTGTGTCCAGGGTGGGTGGAGGGGAAGGGAACAAGTGAAGTGGGCTTATGAACCCTTCTATTTTCAGTTGAGTAAGAAGAGAAATGTTTTCCCTGTCCCATTTCTACAGTAGAAGGAGACAATAGCATAAGAATGCTTAGCCATGATTGCAGCTTTGTGTGGGAAAGCATAAGAGGTCAAAAAAAGTCATGTTGGTACTTGTGAAGAACAAAGAGCTTTTCTCTCAGCAAATGGGGCTTCAAGAAAGAAGGTCTTACACAAGGTGACTTCACTCAGAATGATGTGTCGTCCAGCTGTGCAGATCCGACCTGATTTGCACATAATGCTAAGTCAAAGCATGGCTTAACACAAACAAGCACATTTTCAGCTTCCCAGACAGAGATTCTGGCCACAGTTTTCCTGTCACAGTGTGTATTGTCATTGTGCTTTAACATAATGTTACATCTGGACCTGAGCTTGTGGTTTGTCTTACTGCAGACAAACCACAAGCTGGAGCATTTCTATGCCCTTTCTATGCTATGGGAAGTGGGGAACTTTGGAAATAATTTAGAAGGGGATATTTTAAAGAACTTTAAATCTTTAAAAACTTTATTTTCCTGCATGTTTTGTAACTTTAAATCTCTGCTGGGGCTTTCTCACCAAAGAGTACTTGCCCCACACCTGGATCCAGGCATCCATGGAATTCTCCTTTTATTCTTTACCCCAAATACCAAAAACCAGCAATATCATAGGGACATGGAAGCTATTGACTGATTGATTGATTGATTGTGTTAGTGTTAGGAAAAAAGAAGAGGTTGTAAGCAGAGACTACCCTTTTGAGCAATAGCTGATAATTGTTGAGGCTCTGAGATTAGAATTTGAAATTGGTAATTTGGCAACACTGTCTAAAAGACATTGAAAGTCTTTTTTTGAGGGAAGGCACGACTTGCTTTCTCATTTTAACAGTCCTGGGACAGCAAACTCTGAAGCTTAACTGAGTTTATTACATCTGCCTGTGACCTTTTAGCTGGAAAAGTTTAGCTGGCATACATGGGGAGGGTGTGCTAATCCCATTTTATGATCCCCACATCCTTCTGAAGTGAACAGCCAAGGCTACCTAGTTTCCTTGATGGGTGACTAAAGATTTCAACTCAGAACCTCCCATTCTTATCTAGACCTTTTCTGCTATACCACACTGACACTTGCATTTTTTAAAAATAGGAATTTGTATTATTATTATTTTAAAAAGACAAGGCTACGAATAATAAATAACAGGCACATGAGAAAAATCTCCAGAATTAAAACAAAACATAAGTAAAAATAAATCTATATATATATAAATGCAAAAGATAGAGGGCTTTATCCACTTTTTCTTTCACTGCCCCCTATATGATGCAATAAGACCGAGGCTCCTTCTACTAATTCCACCGCTCATTGCCTTGGAAGATGACCACATGAAATTTCTATTGGTGGACGCTAACCCCAGGGTTAGGGACCCAGGTGGCGTTGTGGGTTAAACCACAGAGTCTAGGGCTTGCTGATCAGAAGGTCGGCGGTTCGAATCCCTGCAACGGGGTGAGTTCCCGTTGCTGGGTCCCAGCTCCTGCCCACCTAGCAGTTCGAAAGCACATCAAAGTGCAAGTAGATAAATAGGGACAGCTTTGTCATGCTGGCCACATGACCCGGAAGCTGTCTGCGGACAAACGCCAGCTCCCTCGGCCTATAGAGCAAGATGAGGGCCGCAACCCCAGAGTCGGACACGACTGGACCTGATGGTCAGGGGCCCCTTTACCTTTACCTTTTAACCCCAGGGTTACCCGCAGAGTGGCCATCTATATCTTGCAGACCCTGAAACTCAGGGCCCTTTTGACAGGCTAACTTTCTCTAGCCTTGGATCTCTCTAAATATTTTGCCACGGACAAAATCCACATGATTTGTCATAGTTTTTTTTACCAAACTCTGTCTTATATAGCATGATTTTATATTCGCCATTTTGCAAGTTTATTTGATACATTCTCTGTATAATAGGTTACTGCCTGGATCCTTCATGTGCTATGGCCAACCGGCTAATGCAATAAAATTTTGTGTGTTAATAAAAATGTAAACCGGCCATGTTTGCATGTCTCCACTTTTCACCGAAACCGCTTGACCGATTGCATTGAAATTTTGACACAACATCACATGCGAATATGCAAAGGATCTTGTACAGTTTACTTAGACAGATGTCACACCCGAGGCAGGTAAATGTCCATTTTAAAGAACTCAATGGCCGGGTCCCGCTAGTAAGATATAAAACAAATGATGGTGTTATAAGAATTTTGAGGTCATATCTATATATATATAATAATTGTTCATAAAACATGTACATGAATGTACAGGCACATGTCTGAAGCAGCACAGGAAGACAGGCCTTTCTGACACCATTTTGACTCTCTCTCTGACCAGGTGTTCCTCTGCAAGGAAGAAGTGGGGTGGGGGGAACCTTCTCATTGTCTCAGGAATTAAAGTGATAATCCCTGGCATCCTGATACCTGACTGCCAGACAAAAGGGTGTGATTAACTTGGCTGGGAAACAGGGAAATGTAAATATCTCTCAATTTTGTTGATTAGGTTTTGGGGGGCAGGGGGCAGGGTCCAGACTGCTCAGATTACTGCCACCAGACCTCCCCTTTCATGATGTACCTATGATGAATCTAGGGAGGGGGGTCTTGGGCTACACCCCTTCTGTGACATATGGATGATGCTTCTGGGGGGTGGGCTGAAACCAATTTCAAATTTCTTTTTAAGGGCAAGACATCTTTGTTTGGGGTTCCTTCCTTGTTCTCCTGTGTGAGAGGAAGGACCCTGTTGCAACAGTTAAAATAAAAGTGCCTTGCTTCGTACGTCCTGGTTTGGTCTCTGTTATTTGGTGGGCAGGAGACGCTTAAATTCGTCTGCTTGCCTGGATCCTTGAGCTCTCCCTGGGTCAAGATCCATTTCTCTGGGTTCATAGGAACCAGCTTAAATTTTACAACAATTTGGCGACCACTTCGGGGACCCAGTTTTGCCTTGAGCTCCGGGTTCACTGAGGAAGGGGAGCCCAGCGCGCCCTTGCCTCTTTTGCAGGGGGGTAAACCAACCTCAGGACCCGAGGCACTTGGTAGTAATTGAGAGTCCAAGCGGGACCCCCAGGACGAAGCAACGTTTAAAGGGACAAGGCTGTTTTTTTTTCAGGAACCAGTTGGAAGCTGGAGACAACGGGATTCGACTGAAAGGATCGGTCGTGAGTATTAAAAGGGGACACCTTGGGTGAGCTAAGAACCACAGCAACTAAAAATCTATTTCTCCACTTGGACTATCCTTTTCTACTCTCCTCTTTGGACCTTAGTTGCAGCAAGGCTGCCAGGCACAGTTACAAGGTAGAACTGAGGTCCAGGGCAACAGTCTTTACGTTAAACGCAGAGCTCAGAAAGACTGTCCCAGCTCCCTTCTGCCAAACTGAGCAGAAGTCTGAGCAAACTGTCGCTTTTCTACCAATCTGGGAATCTGGCTATCCCAGCTCTGTTTCCTATTCCTCTGCTCTTAATCTTCGGGTGAAGACGCCCCCCTGCCATGGCGACCTTTGTTAGGTATGACCCATGACCAGAGATTGCAAGTGCGCCCGTTCCTTTCCTACTACTCTGTATCTCTGTATTCCTCAGTTCCGACCTGACATTGCGTAGGCAAGCGTTCAGTAGGATATGAGTCTAGTGTGTAAGAGGCAGGGAAGTTGCTGTGGAACCCTCAGGCAATTGATGACCAGTGAGAGGGTTCCAATAGGGTTTTAGCTGCACCAGGCCGCCTAGTAGTTAGTGCACGCGAACGGCAGGCAGGAACACCACTAGGACGTGGGGGTGAGTCATAGACTCGGGAAGTTAAGAGTGTCCAGGAACAGGGTCGGGGACCCGAACTGCAGTATAAAAAGGCTTAAGTAAAATGGGTGCAACCCACTCTAAGGAATTCCTTTCCCAGACTCCCAACCGAGGCAAAGCACAACTGAGGCTTGGCTCCGGTAAGGACTTTGAGGATGAAAGTCCACTCCAATTCGTTCTCTTAAATTGGCACGAAATCCCCGGGGCGGACAAGCTTGAAGGGAACCAATTGCAAAAACTTTGTAAGAAAAAAACACTGGGTCCGCTTTACTATGGACCACCCAGATGAGGGGAAATGGCTACCAGGAGGTTCCTTTAACATACAGTGAATCTCCGCTTTAAAATTAACCCTGGTGAACTCTGAATGAGAAAAGTTTTGTGAGGAATCCTACAAAGTATGTTATGGTATAAAATTATATATGTTTGCATGTTACATGTTGTCTGTGTTGTCTGTGAAGTGTATGTGCGTCTGATCCTTGTGTCTGCTATAGTTCATTGTTCCCCTTAAAGTAAATGAGAGATATAATCCAGGTTTAGGAAATTAGGGGTTTGTGTAAAATTTGGCCATGACACCCACAGACTGCCTTTTTTAAAGCATGCATAGTTTAAAATAATATAATAATAAGGCAAGCTTGCTTAAATAATCTTATGTAAGGGCTTGATCAACCCAAAAACAATGGCAAATATTTAAAAGAGTGGAGGTAGTGTGTAAAGGTTTGTTTTAAAGAGGCTGTAGAAGGCCATTTTTTCCTCTCCAAAAGTAAAAAGAGGGGGCAGGATGAAGGAAAATAAGAGTAGTAAGTTTGAAAATGCTTGCTCAATGCTTTGAAAATATTTTGAAACTTGAAAATGTTCACTTCATGAGGTGTGCAAATGTTTGTTATTGAGAGAGGCTCTAAAAGGGAGTCTTCCTCCAAGTGACTAGAGGAATATTGACTAAAGGAAAATTGAACAGCTATTCCTATAAAGGTGAATTGTTTGTCAAAAGTAGAGCTTCCTTAGCCAGGAATTGTCTATCTGAGTCTAGTTTTAACTTCAATTGTGTTGGGCTCCTGATATCACCTCTTAAGGAAAAAAACTCATCTGCTAAAGGGTTCTATATAAAGTTGGTATTTTCATTCAAATCTTGTGAATCCTGTATCTTAGAGGGTTAGACTAAATGACCTCAGGGTCCCTTCTAACCCCCATTTTAGAGCTATGTGAAAGGCAATGTGTCTGATGTGGTGATGGGTTGAAATTCAGCCCAGCTCTGCTTTCTGGCAAGGAAAGATTATTGGTTTTCAGAGTTGGAACAAGAGTGTAATTGTTGTTTTTGTGGAGTGATTATATAAGTTTTTATCACTTTCTCTATTAAGGGTTAAAGTTTAAGCACATATGAAAGTCTTGAACATTTCCCAATCTTTCTCTAGAGAGTAAAAGTGGGGTGTATGTGCATACCTACCCCTTTCTGTACAGAAAGGGGGAGCGGGAAGGGAAAAGGGAGATTGTAACCTTGAAAATGTTTGTTTGTGAACTCATAATATTTAAGGTCTGTGTCACAAGGGAGCCATGTGCTCTGTATGTAATGTTTCACCATGTGACTATGGAATATGGTGTTCCTTCTAGGGAAATGTTATTAAAAGTAGAGGATCCATAGCCAGCAAATGTCTATCTGAGTCACTTTAACCTTGATTCAAATGGACAGAATGGTTTTAGTAAGGAAGTAAATTCCCTCTTAAACTGTTTATCCAATCTTAAGGTTTGCTAAAGGCTTCTATATAACGTTGGTACTTTTAATCTTCCCCTTCCTTATTTTTCCCTTAGTACACACATGTGCTTCCGTGATAGGGCATAGCCTGTGTTTCCTTCCCAGTCAGGCGTCTGTACTCAAATGTATGTGTATCCTAAGGGCAGTGATAGTGTTGAGATCCCCATATTTCAGAAGGGGTGGACTAGATTACTCAAGATCCCTTCCAACCCTTTCCAAACTTGCAAAAAGGAGGGAGAGAAAATGTGTTTGTAAGCACTGAAAAGTGAGTTTCTGTGTAAAATCTAACCCTACTTTAAAATCTACTCTTTCCCCTTCCCTTCCTTTATTCAGATGGTAATGTTGTCAAGAGGTACAGCACTTTAAAAAAAAAAAAAAAGGGTATAATAGACTGCCGAATCATGAACTCTGTACATGCACAGAGGCTATGTCAGCTTGAAGAGGAAAATAGAGGAGAAAAAGGAGGTTTAAACTAAGGGGCGAAAAGGTTATAATCTGCTCATGAAATATTATTCAAATTTCTTAATGTAAAGCTTTGAACCACTGAGGGAAAACAACCTCATGTATGTTACTGGTCCATCAAAGTTAAATGGTTGCCAAGTTTCAAAATCTTAACATGCCAGATTCTTTCCACAGGTATAAATAGCAGAGTACTACTATAAGTCTGTCTCTTGAGTAGTTTATAAATTAATTAAGAGGTTCAAGGTTATGCTTTGCACATGAAACTTAAATTTAAATTTCCTTATGTAAAAATAAATAGATAAAGAACCATTGAGAACCATCAACTGTTTAGAAGCTGCCAATTCCAGTTCAACATGCAAAACTCTGTACATTTTAGGAACATTTCCTGACTGATTTTCACATGAAATAATTTTCCCTTTCCAGCAGAATACTGAGATTCAGGGTGTGGAGAAATTCTTTCAGAACCTTAATGCAAAATTATCTCCCAATGGGGGGGGGGGACACGCCACCTAAACAAGCCCCCTCCACACTTGGAAATTCATAGAAAATTGCTGTCTACCAGTTGACAGACTATGCAAACAAAAGGCTCCATTTCTTTCCTAGCAGGTACTCAGGATGGATACTTATCTCTCATTTGCATTTCACCCCGAAGCATTACCCTATGTTAATATAACCCTCCCTTTTCTAATGTAGCAATGATTGAGTGTTTTGCCAATTTTTTTCTTCCACAGCACAAAAAAAAAAAAAAAAAAAAAGTGAGGAGTGAGGAGATACAAACAGTAATTTCATTTCTCTTTGGCGCTTCTCTTTAGCTTATAAATAATCTGCTTCCATTTATTATATCAGTTTTTCCATTATGTCTATGAAATTATTCTAACAATAACCAGGTAAAAATTGTTGTGTGAGTGGTAATCTAAATTTTATTTTGTTTTATTTTTGTATCTTTTTTTTTTGGTATTTCTACTTTTTCTTTCTGTACATACAAATGTAGCATCTAAGTCATTCTTTCCTGTAAATAATAATAATAATAATCCCTTTCAAACAAGATACATGAACCTCAAAGAGAATTCAGAACCACATAAGGAAAATGTTAATAACTTATCGATTGTGTCCTAATTAACAAAATTTTTGTCCTTTGTTTCCTCCACAGCCAAACTAGGTGAAGTAAATTAAACTGACTGAGTAGACAATAACAGCAGTAATTAAATAACTATGATCTTATATTATTTGCAGCTCCCCAAGAAGAAATTTCTAGAATATTCTCCCCTTTCTTGACTATTTATCACTATTATTTTTTAACTAATTATATCTTCAGGCCCCAACCCCCTGCAGGCCTATTTTCAAAAGGATGTTTTACAGGAAACCAAATTGACATTTTATCTCTTTGATCACAACCTAAGAAGGAGGACCTAGAAAGCTATAACGTTTCAGCAAGGTTTAGAAGTGCTGTTATAGAAGTACTGTTAACTTCCTCCCAGTGACTCGAAGGCAGACAAGAAAACCCCCTTGTTGGAGATACATGCAAAAGCAGCAAGAATTATCTCAAGTTCACCTGATTGCCTCAAGATATACAAATGGCGTATAATTAATAATTTGAAGGTTTTGTGCATTATGTGTTATATAGGAATACTGAAATGTGTCAAATGACTTTGGGACAAAGGGGGAAAGTGAATTGCAAGGACATTCTCTCTCCTTGACCTCAAGACTCTGTGCCCTAGGATTTAAAAGCAGCCGGAATTGTCTCAAGATCATGATGGCCTCAAGACATACAACTGATATATAATTATTAGGTCTTATGTTGCGTGATATTCGACAGAAACATTGAACTATGTCTGACAGTATGTTATTTCCACAAGGAGGGGGAGGTGAACCAATTTTGTGTTTAATTGTTGGGTTTTTTTTTAAAAAAAAAAAATGTATAGTGTCCCAATGTTTTTTTTTTTGTATTATTGCCATGCATTGTATGCCTTTTAAAGGATCAGGATATTGCATAGTTCAGTATTTAGATTAGATCAACTTATGACCACATTTTCTTGTCCCACCTGGCACTCTGCAGTGTGCCAACCTTCTCTACACATTTTTTAAATTTGTTTTTACTCATTTTACCAAGAATAAGCTCCAAGATCCATGAAACACCAGATAAATGAAGGTATTTATGTCTTGATTTAACAGGAATGATCCCTTTTAGAGTTAAATTTGACTAATTTGGACATGTTTTATGGGGCTGTATAAATTTTAATTTGGCTTCAGTTCTAATTGGGCAAGTGTATCCAAGGTGCAAGTAGCTTTCTTCCTTTAAGAGCAACTGGGCAACTCCCTACAGTGCAAGGCCAGAGCCTATAATAAAGGCCCATAGAAAGCCCAAGGCAAAGGCATCTCTCTCATGACATGTCCAAACCTGTGGCAGCTATGGTGAGTGCCAGGCGACATGGTCAATATGAAAGCCCTAAGGGGATTCACCAGGGATTGTTGCTGTTGTGCCACGTTGGAGGTGTGCAACCAGAGGAGAGCTAGCTTTTGACACCTGAGAACACACAAAAGGGTAAACAAGCAAACTGCACTTTCCAGTCAATATTGGTGGACCATCCTGTTAAGTGTAATACATAGACCATTTTTGAGAAATGCTTCTCCCAAAGTACTAAAACAACACATCTGGTTATTCTTTTGTGGGGCAACAATTTTTAAGAAAAATTATAGCCCCAAATGGGGAATTGTTATAAGAATTTTGAGGTCATATCTATATATATATAATAATTGTTCATAAAACATGTACATGAATGTACAGGCACATGTCTGAAGCAGCACAGGAAGACAGGCCTTTCTGACACCATTTTGACTCTCTCTCTGACCAGGTGTTCCTCTGCAAGGAAGAAGTGGGGTGGTGGGAACCTTCTCATTGTCTCAGGAATTAAAGTGATAATCCCTGGCATCCTGATACCTGACTGCCAGACAAAAGGGTGTGATTAACTTGGCTGGGAAACAGGGAAATGTAAATATCTCTCAATTTTGTTGATTAGGTTTTGGGGGGCAGGGGGCAGGGTCCAGACTGCTCAGATTACTGCCACCAGACCTCCCCTTTCATGATGTACCTATGATGAATCTAGGGAGGGGGGTCTTGGGCTACACCCCTTCTGTGACATATGGATGATGCTTCTGGGGGGTGGGCTGAAACCAATTTCAAATTTCTTTTTAAGGGCAAGACATCTTTGTTTGGGGTTCCTTCCTTGTTCTCCTGTGTGAGAGGAAGGACCCTGTTGCAACAGTTAAAATAAAAGTGCCTTGCTTCGTACGTCCTGGTTTGGTCTCTGTTATTTGGTGGGCAGGAGACGCTTAAATTCGTCTGCTTGCCTGGATCCTTGAGCTCTCCCTGGGTCAAGATCCATTTCTCTGGGTTCATAGGAACCAGCTTAAATTTTACAACAATGGCATTTAGTCTGATTATTTTCTTTCTCTTCAGAAGCGCACTTTCAAATCTTGATTCCTGCTTCACAGTGAAAAGGACTGTAGTGACTTCTCCCCCAGAATTTATAGAGCCTTGATTGGATTGTCTCTTTCATTTAAAAAGTTTGTTTTCTTGAAACAGTAATCCAGTTTTTTCAGAACATGTCTCTTTCTTACATCAATGAGCACAGGAACATCTGGTATGCAATTGATCAGATTAGAACGTATTATGACTGTTCTACACAATCATCCCCCTTGGGGTAGGAAAAGATTTTGGAGTGGTCAGTGGGCAAGGAAGCTGCATTTGATGTGCATGGACAGCAGACTCTAGAGACTATCTGAACATGGAGCAGATTTGAGAAAATATTGTATTTGACAAAGGCTTGGGAGAATATTGTTATGCTAGGCACTTACGGCGCTTAGTAAATGGTATTTCTCAGAGTGTACATTCTGCTTGTCTCCCACATTATGCCAGAAGAATAGTTGGTTGCATTTTGAAAGAGGATACAAATTGATGGACTTTTTAAAAAGATGCTTTAAAAAACAACTACCGTACTTGAGACTTTTCCCATGTTGAAATTTGCCTTCCAAGATCTTTCAGTTTCTAGCGTTCTGTACCATGCTTAACTGCCATACACATTAAGTAAAAATAAAACAAACAAATCTAGATTTCTTGTGGCTTCCACTTTAGCGAGCTACAACTTGCTTCATGCAGCCATTAGTAACAGATACCACTACAAGAGTAGACAGGTGACCCATACCTTGGAAAAATTGAGACTCAATTACTGTGACCTGCTGTATGTTTGCCTACTTTAACTGTTATTTGGAAGCTGCAGCTAGTGCAGAATTTTGTGGCTATGTTACTAAGTAGTGTACCTATATCTGCATACATGCAACATACCAGTATTTGGTTACCAGTCCAGGTTTAAGGCCCTAGCCATTCGGGACTACTATTATTACTACTACGTACTATGATGGGCTTGAGGGCATCCTGAGCAAGTTTGCAGATGACACCAAATTGGGAGGGGTGGCTAATACCCCAGAGGACAGGATCACACTTCAAAATGACCTCAACAGTTTAGACAACTGGGCCAAAGCAAACAAGATGAATTTTAACTAGGAGAGGAGAAATGTAAAGTACTACACTTGGGCAAAAAAATTGAAAGGCACAAATGCAGGATGGGAGACACTTGGCTTGAGAGCAGTACATGTGAAAAGGATCTAGGAGTCTTGGTAGACCACAAACTTGATATGAGTCAACAGTGTGATGCAGCAGCTAAAAAAGCCAATGCAATTATGGGCTGCATCAATAGGAGTATAGCATCTAGATCAAGGGAAGCAATAGTACCACGGTCTTCTGCTCTGGTCAGACCTCACCTGGAGTACTGTGTCCAGTTCTGGGCACTACAGTTCAAGAAGGATACCGACAAGCTGGAACGTGTCCAGAGGAGGGCAACCAAAATGGTCAAAGGCCTGGAAACGATGCCTTATGAGGAACGGCTTAGGGAGCTGGGTATGTTTAGCCTGGAGAAGAGAAGGTTAAGGGGTGATATGATAGCCATGTTCAAATATATAAAAGGATGTCATATAGAGGAGGGAGAAAGGTTGTTTTCTGCTGCTCCAGAGAAGCAAACACGGAGCAGTGGATTCAAACTACAAGAAAGAAGCTTCCACCTAAACATTAGGAAGAACTTCCTGACAGTAAGAGCTGTTCGACAATGGAATTTGCTGCCAAGGAGTGTGGTGGAGTCTCCTTTGGAGGTCTTTAAGCAGAGGCTTGACAGGCATTTGTCAGGAATGCTTTGATGGTGTTTCCTGCTTGGCAGGGGGTTGGACTGGATGGCCCTTGTGGTCTCTTCCAACTCTATGATTCTATGAAATGCTGTAACCTGCAATTTGAACTAGTAGCTGAGAGAGTTAAGAATAGTTGTGGTCCTCTCTGCATTTGCTGCTAACGAAATGCAGGTTTCTCATGATTTGAGTTTCTCCACCTCAGAAGCTATTGTGTAAAATACCTGCAGCCTGTTCTTCTGTGACTGAATATAGAGACCTGAGTGGGAGAAAAAAACACCGCAGACAGGATTTTAGCTTTATGCGAGCAAAAAAGGGGAGCTAAGGAACGCTGCTGTTGCGGGTTTATGCAAACAGGTAGCACCTTTTCTGGACATGGATGCAATTTATTTTTCAAGTGCTCTGATTGTAGCTGGAAGTATGGTTTAAATAAATAAAGAAAATCAGTTTTAGCTCTAAACAACTCTTGATTGTTTTGCTATATATCAATTATATGGAACAATGCTTTTAAAATAACCTACTTTAAAATGTATTCAGCAGTTTTAAAACATGTTAAAGTACACTTCTAAGACTTCCCATCATTGAGAAACACTATTTTTGCTTCCTAACTAAACTACAGTCCTTTGCCTATGGAAAGTTCTGGATGCCTACCGGTAGCAAGCAAGCAGAGCTTTCCAAACTTTTCATGTTGGTGACACACTTTTTAGACATGCATTGTTTTGCGACACAGTACAGTAATTCAATTTTACTAGCAAACCAGAGAGTAACTTTCCAGCCCCAGGAGGAGCGACACACCTACAGCCGACACACTAATGTGTTGCAACACACAGAAAGCTCTGAAATAAGAAAACTTGCTTGGTATCCTTGTGTGTGTACAGAGAGATCCAAATGAAGAATGTTGTTGTTGTTGTTGTTGTTGTTGTTGTTGTTGTTGTTGTTATGGTTAATGCAGTGCATGTGGTCTGTGTGACTAAAAGTTTTGCATTATTCACATCGGATGCGTCAACACACTTATTTAGTTGCAGATCAGCCTGTTTTAATTGTTAGAGCAACCAGGTACTTTACATGGTTCCTCAGGAAACAAACAGATTTCAAAATGGCAAATGTGATTTAAATTGATTTTTTTTGCTTGGTGAAATGCAGCACAGTCCTGCGTATGTTTACTCATTAGTAAATCCCATTAAGGGAAATGAAACTTAATCCAGAGATGATAGCCTTGCATCATATTTTGGTTAAATTAAGGCACTCCTGTGTCAGAGGCAAGGGTGTCCTTTGTAATCTGCCTGGCCATGTTACATTTCTCCTCACATAGTTGTGACACCCGTCATCTCTCTCTCTCTCTCTCTCCCCCTCCCTCCCTCTCTCTCTCTCCCTCCCTCCCTCTCTCTCTCTCTCTCTCTCTCTCTCTCTCTCTCTCTGTGTGTGTGTGAGTTGTCAACTCTTATTTCATCGGACATTTTTCAAAGGTTGGATGGTCATCTGTCAGGGATTCTTGAGCTGTGATTCCTGCATTGCAGCGGGTTGAATTATCCCAAATTTAAGGGTCTGTGAATGGATATTTTTGAGAGTCTGGACTGAGAGTATGGTTTAGAGCAGAGAAGAAGCAGGGCCTGTAGAGGCCTTGAAGGGAGAGGAGTGCCATCACTATAGAAATGGTAGAGAAATTCATGAGGTTGATACTGCTAGAAATCCTGTATATGTGTGAGTTTCTCTAGAAGGCTTCACTTGAGGCCATCATGTGTTGAACGTACTGGCCACATAAAACCCTGCCGCTGCCCTAAACATGTTTTTATTTTATTACAATTTGGTTGCCTGCTTTTCATGATAGAATGTTCCCCAAGTGGGGGACAATACCAGCAAAACACAGGAAAATGATACAGTCATTTTCAGTCAGTGTGGATGTATGTACCATAGATAGGGGTCCATCCACACAGGATCTGAATGCGCCACCCCCCAAAAATAGATAAGGATTCAGGCTTGCTCTAATTTTGGTGTGAACTGTGCATTGTGGCTGCAGTGCCCAGCATTGCCAGGGCATCTCCAGCAAGTGTGAGAGAGTATGCTGGATGTCTGGAAAGGGGGCCATGGGGGTTGTTGTTGTTTAGTCGTTTAGGATTAGGAGGGTTTGTGAAGGCATGCAGAAACTAATATGCTGAACAATGATTAATGTTTACATCTATTGCTTGCTCATTTTTTTCTCACCCTGCTCTAAACTAAGTACAAGATGCCACAGCTCCTCTTCAGCATCTGGGAACCATCTTGCTGAATGACAGCAAGGCCAATCTAATCCAGGGTTCAGTATCTAACAGTTCCTTGCCAAACTGAGAACGTTACAGCCCTCCCCTGTTGTCTCTCATAGTTGTTGTTGTCGTTTAGTCGTGTCCGACTCTTTGTGACCCCATGGACCAGAGCACGCCAGGCACGCCTGTCTTCCACTGCCTCCCGCAGTTTGGTCAGACTCATGTTCGTAGCTTCGAGAACACTGTCCAACCATCTCGTCCTCTGTCGTCCCCTTCTCCTAGTGCCCTCCATCTTTCCCAACATCAGGGTCTTTTCCAGGGAGTCTTCTCTTCTCATGAGGTGGCCAAAGTATTGGAGCCTCAGCTTCAGGATCTGTCCTCCCAGTGAGCACTCAGGGCTGATTTCCTTCAGAATGGAGAGGTTTGATCTTCTTGCAGTCCATGGGACTCTCAAGAGTCTCCTCCAGTACCCTAATTCAAAAGCATCAATTCTTCGGCGATCAGCCTTCTTTATGGTCCAGCTCTCACTTCCATTTAGCACCCCTTTAAGTTTAAGTGTTGAGGGAGACAGATCTCCCTGGTGTCAGGACTTCCTGAGCTAAGAAACATGGCAGCTGTGTTTTTCCTCAGCACTTTATGAAGGTGAATTGCAGAATCATGGAAGTGGCTTATGGCGCTGCTGTGAGAGAAAGGGAAGGGGCAAAGGAACAGGCTTGAGTTTTTTCATCCACTTTGCCCTATGTAAGAGTACTGTTTTAAAATGAGACTCTTGAGGCTTTGGTTATTGGAATCGATTAAGGTGACAACAGTCCTGAGGGTCTTAATTGCAAATTAAGATAATTACAAATATGTTCTTGGCAAGAGGCTTTTTTTGGGGGGGGGGTGATTTAGGAGAATTTCTTCGGAAAGGGAACATCTGGTTTAAAGGGAAAAAAAGGGCTGTCATTTTGATGGCAACTACCGATTGGCGTTGGTGCCCTCCCAAAAGCTCAACAACTCTGGGTAATCTCCCCCCAAAAGAAGCTCAGCAACTTTGGGCAATGCCCCCCGCCCCCATTTTTTTGTTGCGGTCCCCAAAAATAGGGCTCCTCTTATACATGGGGGCATGTTATACATGGAAAAATACAGTACATCATGTGGATGGTGCTTGAATGGAGGAGCAGCAATCTTCCATAAATGCCCCCTGAGATGCTTTGAATCACAAAGCTTAATCCCCCTTCAGAGGGAAATCTGGGAATTGTAGCTCTGTGAGGGGAATAAGGAGTCTCATAAAACTCTTCGCACTCTTAACTAACTACAGCTCCCAGGATCCTTTGGGGGAGGCCATGACAAGTGCTTTAATGTATGGTGTGAATGTGGCCTTAGTGGGAATTTGGCCCTGTTCCCAGGTGGTGGCTCTCCCAGCCTGGTCTGCTGTTCGTGCAATTTCAGACACACATGTACATCTCACTCGGTGAGCACAGGGTCCACTGCAAATGGACCACTGTGGACACAACTTCCATTGAATGGCAGGCTGCGAATGCACTTAGGTGTCAGTTGTGTAGAGTAATCCCTGTGCACGAACATGTGTGAACATTTGCAGGGCGACATTCATTTGGGTACTCAGAGTATTGCTGGTTTTGGGTGCCTGTGTGTGCTGGCAGGTGGATGGGTGTGCGTCGCTATGTGCCCCTGAGTATAGTATATTCAAGGGCGCTTGGTTTGAGCTGCTGTTTCCTTTTAAGGGACTGGCTTGTCTCTTTGAGCTGGAGGAGGGTGTGGGAGGGAAAAGTCAATTGTAATGATATTGGAGCTGTATTACAAAGAGAATAAATTCTTCTCCCGGAGGGCTTTGGCTGATGGTTCCCCCCCTTTCACTTTCTTCTCTCTTTCTCTCCCCCCCCCCCTTTGTGCTGGATACAGCTGTAGAACAATTGATTTCTCTGGCAAGGAGTTAAGCCTTGCACTTTGAAATGCCTCAAGTTGCGAGAGGAGTTTTCTTCTTGCTGAGGCTGCCATGAGAACAGTTCAGAGGGGTAGCAAGAGGCCTTGCCTTCTTCTTTTGACTTAACTCTGGCTTCTGTTGCCTCTGGGTGGTAAATATAGGGGATTGCACCAATATATTCCATTGCTTGCTTGCTTGCTTGCTTTGTGTGTTTGTGTGTATGGGAAACACTAATGGTGTGTAGGTGGCACTGTGCAAGTAGTTGCCCGCAGCTATTGTGAATAGTAGGGCTTTTCTCCTTCTAACACTTTTTTCCTTCTAACAAATAATACTGTGGCAGATTACTAATATAAAGGGGTATGCAGGTGGGTGGAATGGAACATTTTTCTTTCCCAAAGCTGGAATAAAAGTGGCCCACCAACAGATCACTAGCCAATTTCAGGTGGGTCACCTAGGGCCTGTGGGTTGCTGGGGTCCTTGCACAGAATCAATGTCTTAATTGTAGTGGGATCCTGACAATGCACTCTTGCGTTGTACATTTAAAAACTGATTAGTAGACCATGGGTTCTTTTTTTTTAATCTTAAAAAGGCTCAAGTCAGGCCAGCTCTGCAGGTAGACCTCTATTGTAGAACTGGTATTGGAGGTAAGATATACAAAAATGGGTAAAAGCTTTTAGGGCCCCTCCAGACCTCCTTTTTATTATGCATTTGTGGTGTTTTAAGCTCATGATGGTATTGGACAGCTTATATGTGATCCCAACGTTCAATACTGTTTTCACCTGCAAATGTTCTGGGGTGGACGTACTGGTTTGCTTCTGATTGGTGACTGTCCAATAACTTCCTGCTGAAATCCTGTAACAACTTGTACTGCAAATGTTCTAGGGAGTTTGGTCCCATATTTGTTGTACTATACTGTACTGCAAGAGCCTGACAGTAATAACAGTAACTTGCCTGGGGAAGCATGGCAGAAGAACTAGTAAGCTAGAATGATGTGTGGACAGTTCAGTATGAATCTACCACTAATGCACCATAATTGCACCAATGACACGTTTGTGGGATGCAAAGGGTTAAGTGCAGTCAAGTCACAACAATCCCTAGATAGTCCACTTGGAGGACTGAGGAGGAGGATATGACTAAACGTAGTTTCCTCTTCCTTCACATGCAAATGAGTTGAGGAAGTGGCAGATAAATCCTGAAGGAAACAGCCATTTTCTCTCTCTTGGACCAGACCTCTTGGACTACACACATCTTAGTGAGTCTCTCCCTCAAGGCCTCCAGCCTAGAGAGAGAGATGAGATGGAGTCTCACTTCTTATAAGTGAACTTCACAATGTATATATTACCTTTTAACTAAGCAAGTCTACCTCTTGAGTGTGCTGTACCTCGAGATGCTTGTAAGTAAACATCTTTTATACTTTTAAGAGCATTGTGTTGTGTCTTTTCTTTTAAGAGGGAAAAAGGGGAAATACCAGGAAAATACACTTTATTTTAGTGGCTTAAATCAAGCCTGCGCAAACGTTCTTCTGCTGTGTATTTTGCAAAAGGGGAATGTTTTTACTCTGCTAAAGTTTTGTGCTTGCTAGCGCAAGCGGGGATAGGATATATTAAACAATATCTCCTCATCCACATTCCTGAACATTCCCACATAGGGTTATTGCGGCCCAGAGTTGCGTATTTTGTGTATTTTTGAAGGATTGATTTGGATTGTGATTTTGAGCTGTGTAGGATTTTTCCAGTTAGAGTTTCCTGGTTGAGCACATGGTCTCTTTGTTCTGCAGTGTGCTTGGGGGATTAACTACCCCTCCCCTCCCTCAGAGTTTGCAGCACTGAGATAGCTCAGAGGTAGTGAAGATATTTTTGAGATTTTTGAGATTTTGATTTTGATTTTTGAAAGATTTTAAATTTTGGAAATTTTGGAAATTTTTGAAGTTTTAAGATGGCAAGCTCCAGTTTTGGTAGTGAGGCAAGACCAAGTCTTATGCTGCTTGATGACAATAATTTTGTGCAATGGAAGCAGCGCATTTTAGTTTATCTTGCTGCTAGGCGTGTTCTGCAGGCCATTAAGGAAGAAAAGCCTACAGGAACCGATGCAGAAGCTTTAGCCAAGATAGAAGCTTGGAGTATTAAAAATGATGAAGCCAAGCACATAATTTTGAGCAGTTTGAGGAATGAGCATCTATCGATGATAAATTTTGAAGATGATGCATCTAAGATCCTAGAGGACATTGAACGCATTTATGCACAATCTACAGAGAGTTCCTATAGATATTTGTTGGATAAGTTACTCAAGTTGAAGATGAATTCTAGAGAAGAGTTTACAGAGCATTTTAAGAATTTTTCTGAGATTGTTCAAAGAATTGCCTTTACTCCCAGAGCCTTTGATGATGTGACTAAAGTAACGTTTATGCTTGCATCATTGGGACCTACGTTTGCTCCTTTTAAAAGTATAATGGATCACACAAAGGATTTAACTTTTAATGAGCTTATCAACCATTTAAGAGAGGAATGCAGAGATAGCCTTGATTCTCAAGAAAGGAATCCAAGGAGGAAGGATAGCAGCTATGCATCCAAGCATTTTGGAAAGTCCAGAGAGACATCTAGAGAAATAATTTGTTTTAGATGCAATGGGAAAAACCACATAGCAAGGAACTGCAAGGGTTCAAATGGGGATGAAGTTGAATCCCACCCCTCAAAACCACAAGGCATTAAGAAGGGGAGTCGTGAGCAAACCATGTTGATGCAGGAGAGGAGTCTAGCTGTCCAGAATCGTGAAAATAAGCGCAATAAGTGGATTCTTGACAGTGGAGCGAGTTCTCATTTCTGTTATAAAAAGGAGTATTTTAATGAGATTAATAATGATGAATCCTCTGAAATTGAGATTGCTGATGGCAACATTGTAAAGGCATTTGGTGCAGGAACTGTGAACTTGCAATTCAACGTAGATTATGAGACAATTAATACAAAAGTGACTGAAGTTAAGTTTGCACCAAAACTCAATTGCAACTTACTGAGTGTTTCCAGTTTGGACAGGAAAGGATTTAAAATTACATTTGAAAAAGGGCAATGTATTGTGACTAAGCATGATGAAGTTTGTGCTCAGGGCACACTAAAGGACGGTGTATATGAGCTTAATATTTCAGAGAACCAGCGGAACCAGTCGACAAGGATGGCCCAACCAAGCAAAAGGGATCAAGCAAGTCTGGAACCAACAAGTGAGGAGTTTGTATTTTATCCTCTTGAACCAATACAAAGCACTAATCCACCTTCTAGTGTCGTAGCACCCCCTATAGGTGACACCCGAGAAGACGCGGAGGTTCAGGCCCCTGGCAGCACCAGAGACGAAGAGGATGACGAGCAGCTGTATGGGGATATGCCACTGCTGGAGGAGGATGAGGAAGCTGATGCGGTCGAAAGACCAGAGGTCAGACGCTCATCCAGAACCAACAGAGGTGTTCCACCATTACGGCTGTCCTACCTTACAAGGTCGGCGTCTCCACAGGAACCTTCCAAATGGGAAGAGATAGAGAGGATGCCACCAGATGAAGCCAGTCTCTGGAGGAAAGCTGCTCAGGAGGAGATAGATGCACTTCATCGGAACAGGACCTGGACACTCACAGAACTACCTCCTGGTAAGGAAGCAATTGGAAGTAAATGGGTGTTCAAGGTTAAAAAGGGTTCAGAAGGGGAGGTGCAACGCTACAAAGCTAGGCTTGTGGCACAAGGTTTTTCCCAGAAGTATGGTGAGGATTACGATCAAGTGTTTGCACCGACAGTTCGATACAGCAGTGTCAGACTACTTTTAAGTATTGCAGCATCTAAGCAAATGTCGGTTTACCATATTGACATTGCGACAGCCTTTCTTCATGGCGAAATTTCTGAGCAGATTTATATGAAGCAGCCCAAAGGTTTCATTAAACCAAATGAGGCACATCTAGTGTGCAAGCTGCAGAAGGGACTTTATGGTTTGAAGCAAGCAGCGAGGGCTTGGAACCAGAAACTTCATGAGATGCTGGTGCAGCTTGGGTACAAGCAAGGGACTGCTGATAAGTGCTTGTACACCAAACAAAGGGATGGACAGTTTTCGTACATTTTAGCCTTTGTTGACGACCTTTTAATTTCTACGTCAAATGAGAAGGACTATAAAGACATAGTCAAACACCTCAACAGGGAAGTAGAGGTCAAGGAACTTGGAAAAGTGAAATACTACTTGGGAATTCAAGTTGAGAGAGAAGAGGATGGATCGTTCTTACTCAGCCAAAGGCAAAAGATAACTGAACTGATTGAAAGCATGCAGATGCAGGACGCACACCCAGTTGCGACACCGATGGCCACAGACTTCTTGAAGAATCAACAAGGTTCGAAGTTGCTGCCAAACAACACGCAATACAGGTCAGCGATCGGCAAACTTTTGTATTTGGTTACCACATGCAGACCTGACCTGGCAAGTGCAGTGGGGATCCTAAGTAGGAAAGTAAGTTGTCCCACTGAGCATGATTGGGCTGGTGTTAAGAGGGTTGTTCGTTATCTAAAGGGAACCATGGACTGTAAATTAAAACTGCCAGCCGTCAGAGACCCTAAACTGCTTGGGTATACTGACGCGGATTGGGCTGGGGATAATAAGGATTATAAGTCCACCAGTGGTTATGTTTTTATGTATGGGGACGGAGCTATTGCATGGGGAAGTTATAAACAGAAATGTATAGTTTTATCGTCCTCAGAATCCCAATACATTGCGGCTTCGGAAGCTTGCAGAGAGATCGCCTGGCTGGATCAACTCCTGAAGGACTTTGGCGTGCCAAGGAAGGGACCTGTCAGCTTGATGGAGGACAATCAGAGCAGTATGAAGCTGACACAAAGTGAAAAGTTCCTTGCACGCACCAAACACATTGGGGTCAGGTACCACTACATACGCCAGGTGATCGAGGATGGACTTGTTGAAATGTGTTACTGCAACACTGACCAGATGACTGCAGATGTCCTAACAAAGCCCCTGCCAAAAGAGAAGTTCCAGGATCTTCGTGGCAAGCTGGGACTCTTGGGTGGTTGATTAAAGTTGTTTATGTATGTTTTTGTGTATGTTGTGAATTGCCTGAGAAGGGGTTTGTGGGATGCAAAGGGTTAAGTGCAGTCAAGTCACAACAATCCCTAGATAGTCCACTTGGAGGACTGAGGAGGAGGATATGACTAAACGTAGTTTCCTCTTCCTTCACATGCAAATGAGTTGAGGAAGTGGCAGATAAATCCTGAAGGAAACAGCCATTTTCTCTCTCTTGGACCAGACCTCTTGGACTACACACATCTTAGTGAGTCTCTCCCTCAAGGCCTCCAGCCTAGAGAGAGAGATGAGATGGAGTCTCACTTCTTATAAGTGAACTTCACAATGTATATATTACCTTTTAACTAAGCAAGTCTACCTCTTGAGTGTGCTGTACCTCGAGATGCTTGTAAGTAAACATCTTTTATACTTTTAAGAGCATTGTGTTGTGTCTTTTCTTTTAAGAGGGAAAAAGGGGAAATACCAGGAAAATACACTTTATTTTAGTGGCTTAAATCAAGCCTGCGCAAACGTTCTTCTGCTGTGTATTTTGCAAAAGGGGAATGTTTTTACTCTGCTAAAGTTTTGTGCTTGCTAGCGCAAGCGGGGATAGGATATATTAAACAATATCTCCTCATCCACATTCCTGAACATTCCCACAACGTTGCAGAATACGCCTGCCAACCCCTCTTGCTAATTTGAAGAGGCCCCAACATTTTTCATGTAGTGGCTTCTTTTCCATATTAATACAATGTTGACATGGGGGTGGTACGATGCCAAACAGCTCCTGGCGTGGCTGGGGTGGGAGAGGTGGCTTGCTGTGGAGATAATATGGATGCTTGGATTTTCCAGTATGGTCAAGGCCTCTCTCTAATTTTCTAGTCTTATGGACTGTGATCTGATTGACCTCTGTTGGGTCATTTCCTCCTTGGAATCCTAAGATTTTTTTTGTTCAGCTGATTCTTGTACCCGAGTCTGCTTGATTTAATCTCATGACTGTGTTGTCTATCTTGTATGAACCCAGGAACACAGAAGAGAGCTTTCAGCTATCTTTGACCAAGCCTCTAGCTGAGCCATGGCTCTGGCTTATGAAGGCTTGCCTGGATATACCCTTCGGAGTGAGAGCACTTTACGCCACCAGAGAAATGTACATGAGTCTCCCAAGTTGAACCAAAGGTTTTTGGTCTCTTGTTTGTGCACTTGAGGTTAATGGCCCACTTAGGATAGTAGTGCGGAATCTCTGGGCCTCATGGAAGTTGGCCTGCCAGGTGGTTTTGGGTAAACCCTAGATTGAGCCTTGCATTTTTCAATTTATTTCCAAGGCTGGAATAAAGTGTGCATGTAAACCTTACTGCCTGGGTTGTATGCAATAGGTTTTTGGTTTTTTTCCTGGGGGGATGCAGGCTTATGCATACCCCTAAACATTTTGTGAATCTTTGTACTTGTGTCCATTTACTGTATTTATTTTTTGTGATTTGAGCTATAAAATGGTGATCTTCTTGAGTCAAAATCAGAGTACCCCTAAACATTTTTAAAGGGGGGAAAAGCATTGGTTGTATGTATTGTTACATACCATCCCAATCTCTAAGCAGTGCAAGATTCCATGGGTTTCAGGCACTAACCCAGTATTTGTGTTTCCTTTTCTGAATAAAGCACAGCAGAGACTGTGGTGTTCTTAAGATGTATAATTTTATTTACACGTATATACAACCTGTACCTAGATGGAGGGATGGCTGAGCATTCACATCCTATGAGGGTCTGGCTTCCCCCATAAGGGCAGCTCTGGATTCAGAGGATGGCAAAAAGGCCACCCTCTGTCTCTTTGTTTCAGCCTGTCATCCTCGGCTCATTTGGAGTTCTGCCCCTGCTTTTTCTTTTTGCTGCTAACTGACTCCAAGGACATCCCTCCAGCCTTCTGATGGTTTCCCTGCTGGGCCATCACCGGCCTTTGTCCCCTGCTAATGGCTATCCACGTAGCTCAGCTGAGCCAACTTAGCACAACTAAATAATCCAGGGGTTTTTGTGTTGGGCAGTTTAATCAAACCTTGATTATTTGAACCTTTACTAAATCATAACATATTTAGGAGGATCTAGCACCCCCCACACCCCCAAGCGCATAACACTATTCTTGTGCATAAACAAACAGTAAAATCCGACACAAAGAAAAGTTATGTACCTAGAAAGGTTCAATTTGTGGTGAACGCATTTTGGAAACGAAGCAAATACGTTCAGTTTTCCTCATTGTGGTGAATCCTACTCTGCTGGTTGCAGTGTTAGAAACTGGGATAGGAATGATAGGAGCCATGTGGCTCCTGGGACCTAGGTTGGGGGCACAAAAACAAAATGTTTAGGCACATTTTTTCCCTGCCTTGTTACTAGGCCACGCAGTTCCGCAGAAAAAAACAAATAAAAATGCTGCCGGGTGAATCGGGGTCTGCAAGGTAGCACCATGCTACCCCGCCAAACGCCGGATTCACCCAGCAGTGCCATAGCGTGTGTGTGTGTGTGTGTGTCTTTGGTGCTGCGTCAGGTGTTTGGCGGGGGTAGTGCTGCAGCAAAAGACCTGCATCTCTTGCTGCTGCAGACCAACTGACTGTAGCCAGGCAGTTGGAGATGCTAGACATCTCAATCCAGTTGCAAAAGGCGGGTTGCCAGTCACAAAATGCAACTGGTGCCCTGAGAATTTCGAATGCTGGCTGGTTGTGGAGAAGGTACTGGAGCAATGCAAGATCTTAGAACACTGCAAATCGTGTGTGTTTGAATAGCCCACAATTAATTGCTGGTCACTTAAGGCTACAAAAGAGCTACTCTTTTCCACATCCCCTCAAGGGCTGTGATTAAATTAAGCACAATGGCTTAAAATGAATATGGAAATCTTGACTGCTGGAATCTTGTGTGCTTGATTTTTATTAAAGAGTGTCTGCTTAAGGGAAATGCTGTTCTGCCAAATAGTACTTCAAAAGCCATAAAGCTAATTTGCTTGCAGGTGGATACCATGGTTAAGATACTTTTTTCCTCCTCAGATGAAAACCTGGCACTTGGACTCAGAATGGAAGCTGGGAACTGTGGTGCCCTTTTTGGGCAAATGCCGGCCATTTGTGGGCTATTGCTGCCAAAGGTGCACACCAAAGAGCTGGGTAAGAAGTTGAATTATTTCAGTTCTTATATTTGTACCCTTCCTTCCCTCCAAAGAGCTCAGGGTGGTGCACACGGTTCCCCCCCCCCACTCCTCATTTGATCCTCACAACCACCTGTGTGGTAGGTTATATATTTAGAGAGAGATAGGAAATGGCCCCAGGAACTCCCAGTGAGTTCCTGGCTGACTGGGGATCTGAACCTGGTCTCCCAGACCCTAGTGCAGGGAAATGCTGAAAAAGAAGGGTTGATTGCCAGTCATGGGTCAGTCTGCTTTTGTTTGGCCTGCCAGCCCACGTGACTTCCCTTACCTTGGGCAACCATTGTATAGTTTGGTACTGCTTTAAGGTGGAAAATGTGCTAACAGATGGTCTCTGAACTAGGAGTAGCAACAAAAAGGTCATGGATTTGACTCCAGCCACTGTTCAACTTGAGCAGTGGGCTCTGTTCATCTACCCATCTGCCTGTTGCCTTGTAAAACTTCCACATACACCCACATTTTTATTAGTTTCATTACACTTATTAATCACTTTCAACAATGAAAACAGTTGCCGTAAAAACAGCTATGAAATGTTTTTTTTATAAAACAATTAGAACAATTTCACATACAAAAACGACTTGAGATCTAATACAGACATAGGATGGGATAAACACCATGCATGCGCTTTTAACTTCAGTTAAAAAATTCAGTTTTACTTCATGCTGCCTGGCTGTGACCCAATAGGTTGCTGATTGAAAGGAACTGAAAATAAAACAGCAGTCATCATGATGCCGAACTTCATGGTGTAGCCACAGTCAGAAAACACTGTATGCTTCTGATCTTTAAAAAGTTATCAAAAAGAGCTGCTAAATTAAACAAGTGCTTGGAACACTTTCACCTTAAGGCTTAATGGGACAGAGCTTTAAGTTTAGGGGAAGAAATGACATAAGGAAGGGAGGACAGGACTTGTGGTGGGTGTGTAAAAGGATGAGCAGCGAAGGGGGGAAGTCTTTTCTCTCTCCTGTGATAATAGAATTCAGGATCATCTAAAGAAGTTGGCAGGCAGTAGGTTCGGGAAAGGCAAAAGGACATACTTATTCACACAATGCATCATTAACTAATAAAGTTCATCACCACAAAATGCTGGTTGGGTGGTTTTCTTAATTAATTAGGCAAATATGATCAGGAAATGTCCATATTTAGAGGCAATATAGAGTGTGAATCATCTTAGAGCTGGGCACTTCTGGAGGCAGAAGGATGGCTTACCTTGGTCTCTATCTGATCAAGCAAGTTCAGACCAGATGGTGTTGTTAAGTACTGCTTGGTAAGTACTAAGTTGTTAGTACTGCTATTCACCTCCAAGCTGGGGGGTAGGTTGCTAAGTTACAGTGGAAGATGGAAAAGTCAATGGACCTGAATCTTGTCCTTTTTCTACCTTCAGGAATTCTTTTTCCACAAGAACATGATCTCTCTTGGATTTTGCAATGTAATTAAAATATCAGAAGGAAACACCAGGTAAGCTCTGGAGTGGATGGGAAGGTGGCATGGGAAAAATGTCTATATACTCCCCTGGCTTTTCCCACATATTTTTGTATAACTTACAGTGCCACCTGTGCTCTGCTTCCATCGTCTTATCCTCTCACAATCTCACATTGTTTATACTCATACTGGGGTTTAAGGACATCATAAGCTGCTGTGGTCTGCATAACATTCTTAAGATGTTGCAGGTGCATGAATTATTAGGAATAGCACAATGTTAGAAAGTCCACCAAGGATTATACTTGGTTGTGTGACTTTTGCTCTGCACCTTCTGCTCCCTGGATCAGTGTCTCCTCCTGGTGCATTCCATTTTTGGCCTAGCATTGTACCTTCTAGACATTGGCAGTGCAACCTAAAAATCCATACTGCTAGTGCAGAAAGTAGAAATTTGAATATTCAGTGTTTGCATTGTGTAAAAAGAGGCAAAAACAGTAGAGCAAACCTTTGCTTGGTGTAGCTGGGGGTTTTAGGGCGGTTGTGCACTGCAGCTTACCTGACCTTCTTGGCCACAAGCTGCCCCACCAAGTCCCGGTCTACTAGCTGCCACTTGTCCTATGCCGGTGATGGGCAACCTTTTGAGCTTGGTGTGTCAAAATTCGCCAAAAAATCCAAGCATAACTTGGGTGGTGTGTCACTTCAAGAAAAAAAAAACATAATTTCACAATATTTATAGTTTAAATAACAAAAATGTTTATAGTTTAAATAACAAAAATGTATAATTTTAATATATAAGTGTATTTAATAAACCAAAAACTAATTATTTAACCAAACCAAACAAAAAACCCATTTATTTATCACAAAGTGCCAGAGTTGTTGAGCTTTTTGGGGGGAGCTGCTGATCAAAGTTTTGGAGGTGTTTTTTGGGTGTGTGTGCAAAAGTTGCTTTGCTTTTTTGGGGGGGATACCCCAAAGCTGCTGCGCTTTTTTGGGGGGGGGGGGAGAACAGAAATAAATGGCGAATAATACCTTCGCTGGAACTAACACACAGCACCGACATAGTCTGGCAAAGCACCAAAAAACCCCAGCACAGAACGGGTTAAAAAATGAATGCTGTTACACCCAATCATCATCTGCTAAAGTGCCAGAAAAAAAACAGCACAGAAAGAGTTAAAAAACCAATCTCTGGCTACCAGCAGCAACAACAACAACAAAAGGAGCGGAGACAAACTGTAGGAGGAGCAGGAGAACAAATGGGGGGGGGGGACAACAACAGCAGCACAAATGGGCCGATGGGGCGCGTGCCAGCAGTGAGGGCTCTGCGTGTCACGTCTGACACGCGTGTCATAGGTTCGCCATCACTGTCCTATGCAGTGCTACCCACTGGGAGGTTGATTCTCCTGTGTCAGCCTATTTAGATTAACAGTATTGCTATTTTGTAGTACCTCTTTTATTTCAAGAGGGTTTGTCCAGGGGAACACCCTGATGGACTATGCCTTATGTTAATTAGGGTGGGTGGGTGCCGTTTGACATCAAAAGTCTTGGACCAGCTATTCAAAGAGTGCTGTGTTTGGGTTAGTCCTTTATTTTCTGTGTTTCTTGATTTCCGCTTACTTCCTCTCCCCTCCCCTCTCTCCATCGCCTCCAAATTAAAATGTAGATAACAAAGCTTTCTACCTCATAGGATTTGTGTAAGGATTAAAGGCTTTATTCTCATTAGCCTGATTCCTAATTACTTTAATTGTAGTTTGTGAAGTTCTTTGAAAACTGAAATCCCCAAAGTGCTAAGTGTTATTAACAGCAGGGAGGAGAGAAAGTACTTGATTGATATCAGAGCAAAAGCAAAGATTTTTTTAAGGGGGGTGGGTCTAGTAAAGTGAAGCCCTTTGCTTTATGATCTGGATAACACAGGCCAGTTTCCACCCTACTGTGTAACTCCTTTTCAAAGTGGGAAGAACTCTGGAACAAGGAAAAATAAATTCTGCTTCAAGGAAAATGCCATTAGTTAACCACATTTTGCAATCTAATGCTAAATTATGCAAATGTGTTTTCCTTAATAATGGACATTTTGAATGCTGTTTTAACACCTTAAAATCAGAAGAATTGTGTTTGACTAGTAGTAAAGCAAACATTGCCCTCAGGATCCCAAAGATCAAGAAAGGTTCTAGAGTTACTTCCCCCCACCACAAACCACCCTTTGGCTCCAAAACCCTCCAAGTCAGTTTGCAAAACAAAAAACAAACAACCCTTGACACAATTGCAAGAGGGCATTCATGTGGTCAAAGTATGGCCACCTCATGAGAAGAGAAGACTCCCTGGAAAAGACCCTGATGTTGGGAAAGATTGAGGGCACTAGGAGAAGGGGACGACAGAGGACGAGATGGTTGGACAGTGTTCTCAAAGCTACCAACATGAGTTTGACCAAACTGCGGGAGCCAGTGGAGGACAGGAGTGCCTGGCGTGCTATGGTCCATGGGGTCACGAAGAGTCGGACACGACTAAACGACTAAACAACAACAACAATTCATGTGGTCTCCTCTGTATGTTGTTGGCCTACAACACCCATTGTTTCTGACCAGCCCTGCTGACTACGGCTGATGGGGTTGAAGGCCAACAACATCTGGAGGGTACCACACTGGGTGAGCTAGATAGGATTAAAAGTCAAGCTGGGAGACTGTCTCCCCTGCCCTGGCTTGAAACAACAAGAGTTAAAGGCTCATATATAAGACTAAACTGTGGTTAATCTAAAACAGAAGCAGTGGCTTTTGGTCCCTTATGGCTGCGCTGAAGCAGGAGGAGTGAATGAATCTTTTAAAAGCCTGACTGAATAAAAATATATATTTTGTCCTAAAAGAGGGCGGTAGTTTAATCTCCATTAGAGCACTGCCATCAAGAATGCCCAGTCCTGCATCCTCATCCTTGGGGCAGTTCCTCCAAAGATGATTCTAATTGATGAAACAGGGATCAGGCCAATGGTCCATCTAGTCCCACATTCTGTTCTCGTGGTGGCTAACCTGATGCCCCAGTGGGAAGCCCACAAGCAGAACATGAGCACAACAGCTCTTTGCCCACCTGCAATTCCCAAAAACTGGTATTCAGAAGTATTCCTCCAGACTTCCTTTTTTGTTGCATTTCTAGGCACAGGTCCACGTCTGAGTGTTTTTGTGGTGATGATGGTGCTTTCCCCAGGAATACCCCATGTTTTACTGCCAAATCGGGACAAATGGCAATCAAGTTTTCTACAGATTGCCATTTACTCTGATTCAGAAGTAAAATGCAGATTTTCATGGGGAAACTGCCAGGACAAAAGAAACCCACTGACAGAGAGCTTTAGAGGTTAGCCCTGTGCCTCAAAAGTGAGACACAAAAGGAAGTATGGACGAGCCCTTTGTGCCAGTTGAAAGCCAGTGCAATTTTAACAGCTGGGGAAGCAATCTTCCAGAACTATTCTGGTTCCAGCATTTTGCAGCAGCAGGTATAGATTCCAAACCCTTTTTAATGGCAACTCAACATTGGTAAATTAGATATTATAAAGTACATGTATAGATTTTGCAATCTAAACAGAGGATGGTCATTCACTTCTTTGCCTTGCTTCTGAAGTTTCTGGCTGGAAATCACTGACATATTTTTTGCTACCTGTTGTGCTGATGGCCACTATTTTATTTGCCTTTAAAAATGAGTTGGGTGTCAGTGAGGTCAGGTCTATCCAGAAACAGCATATATTTGATACCAGGTACTATGAGAGACCCCTTTCATGGATTACTGCCTTGTCGTGGTGAAGGGGCTTGAATAACTCAGAGAAGCTATGAGCTATGCCATGCAGGGCCACCCAAGATGGACAGGTCATAGTGGAGACTTTGGGACTAAACGTGATCCACCTCGAGCAGGAACTGGCAAGCCACTCCAGTATCCCTGCCAAGAAAACTCCATGGACAAAGACAACAGGCAGATAAAAGTTATGATGCTGGAAGATGAGCCCCTCAGGTCAGAAGGCGTCCAACATGCTACTGAGGAAGAGCGGAGGTAGATTCAGAGCTGATGAAGTGGCTGGGCCAAAGCCGAAACGTCACTCAATTGCAGATATGCCTGGAAGCGAAAGGAAAGTCCAATGCTGTAAAGAAAAATATTGCATAGGAACCTGGAATGTAAGAACCATGAACCTTGGTAAGCTGGATGTGGTAAAAAAATGAGATGGCAAGAATAAATATTGACATCCTGGTGATGTCAGTGAACTAAAATGGACGGGGATGGGCGAATTCAGTTCGCGGATGACTATCATATCTACTACTGTGGGCAAGAATCCCATAAAGGAAATGGAGTGGCCCTCATAGTCAACAAAAGAGTGGTGAAAGCTGTACTGGGATGCAATCTCAAAAATGATAGAATGATCTCGATACGAATCCAAGGCAGACCTTTTAACATCACAGTAATCCAAGTTTATGCACCAGCTCCCGGTGTTGAAGAAAGTGAAATCGACCAATTCTGTGAAGATTTACAACTCCTTCTAGAAATGACGCCAAAGAAGGATGTTCTTCTCATTATGGGGGATTGGAATGCTAAAGTAGGGAATCAAGAGATAAAAGGAACAACTGGAAAGTTTGGCCTTGGAGTTCAAAACGAAGCAGGGCAAAGGCTAACAGAGTTCTGTCAAGAGAACAAGCTGGTCACCACAAACACTCTTTTCCAACAACCCAAGAGACAACTCTACACATAGACATCACCAGATGGGCAGCATCGAATTCAGATTGATTATAATCTCTGCAGCCAAAGATGGAGAAGCTCTATACAGTCAGCAAAAACAAGACCTGGAGCAGATTGTGGCTCAGATCACCAGCTTCTTATACCAAAATTCCAGTTTAAACTGAAGAAAGTAGGAAAAAACACTAGGCCAGTAAGACACAATCTAAATCAAATCCCTTATGAATACACAGTGGAAGTGAGGAACAGGTTTAAGGATTTAGATTTGGTAGACAGAGTGCCTGAAGAACTATGGATGGAGGCTCGTAACATTATACAGGAGACAGCAACGAAAACCATTCCAATGAAAAGGAAATGCAAGAAAGCAAAGTGGCTGTCAGCAAGCAAAATGCGTGGGAGATAGTGAAAGATACAGGAAATTGAATGCAGACTTCCAAAAAATAGCAAGGAGAGACAAGAGGGCCTTCTTAAACAAGCAACACAAAGAAATAGAGGAAAACAACAGAATGGGAAGAACCAGAGATCTGTTCAAGAAAATTGGAGATATGAAAGGAACATTTCGTACAAAGATTAGGACAATAAAGGACAAAAGTGGAAAGGGCCTAACAGAAGCAGAAGACATCAAGAAGAGGTGGCAAGAATACACAGAAGAATTATACCAGAAAGAGGTATACCCTAGGTCAGCGTTTCTCAACCGGTGTTCCGCGGCACAGTAGTGTGCCGCGAGACACCGGCTGGTGTGCCGCGTCGTGCGGTGAGGAAAAGGGCGCTTTGCATTGCTGACGGACTTCCGGTGAGGCAAGATGGCTCGCGGCACGGCAGCGCGAAGCTCCTGAGAGCGACCAGTGTGCCCGTGCCGCCAGCCTAGCCTCCGGACCGCCGGAACCGCCGCCGCTGGTACGCGGGCGCCAAGTGAGCCCAGCGGATTGACCGGGGAGCCGCTGGAGGCCCCCCCCCCGCGACCCCACCGGAGCGACACCGAAAGCGCCCGGCTGGAGGATCGACGGATCCCTGGGCTCTGCGGCAGCCACGTGGGCGTCGGAATCGCCCGGCGGATCAAGCGGGGAGCCGCTAAACCCCCCCAGCGAGCCCGCCTGCGGCCGGGAAGAGCTCCAAAGCCCGGGACCTCCCACCACGCGACGGCCCTTCCTCGTCGCCGCAGCCGTCGCCGCCCCAGGAGAAGAGGAAAAGGAGGGAGGCCCCCCCCAGGTGAGGGAAAAAGGGAAAGATAGGGAGGAGAGGGCCCCTCGCCACCCCCCAACCCAGGTGAGAGCGCCTGGTGGGTCTGCCTGGCTACCGCGCAGCAGTTCTTCAGTGGCGTGCTTTACGTCTCCCCTCCAAACTAAACTAAATATAGGGCGGCACAGAGTTGGTGTGCCGCGGGATTTTTTTTCATAGAACAAGTGTGCTGTGGCCCAAAAAAGGTTGAGAAACACTGCCCTAGGTAGTGTGTTTGCTGACCTTGAGCCAGACATCCTGGAGAGTGAAGTCAAATGGGCCTTAGAAAGCACTGCTAATAACAAGGCCAGTGGAAGTGATGATATTCCAGCTGAACTATTTAAAAGTTTAAAAGATGATGATAATAATAACAACAACAACAACAACAACAACAACAACAATAATAATATATTATTTATACCCCGCCCATCTGGCCGGGTTCCCCCAGCCACTCTGGGCGGCTTCCAACAAAACATTAAAATACAGAAATCCATCAAACATTAAAAGCTTCCCTAAACAGGGCTGCCTTAAGATGCCTTCTAAAGGTCTGGTAATTGTTGTTCTCTTTGACCTCTGGTGGTAGGGCATTCCACAGGGTGGGTGCCACTACCGAGGATGATGCTGTTAAGGTGCTACACTCAATATGCCAGCAAGTTTGGAAAACTCAGCAGTGGCCAGAGGGTTGGAGAAGATCAGTCTACGCCTCAATCCCAAAGAAGGGCAGTGCCAAAGAATGCTCCAACTACCGCACAATTGCGCTCATTTCACATGCTAGCAAGGTTATGCTTAAAATTCTACAAGGCATGTTTAAGCAGTATGTGGACCGAGAACTCCCAGAAATGCAAGCTGGATTTCGAAGACGCAGAGGAACCAGAGACCAAATTGCAAACATGCGCTGGATTATGGAGAAAGCTAGCTAGAAAAACATCTACTTCTGCTTCATTGACTACGCAAAAGCATTTGACTGTGTCGACCACAGCAAACTATGGCAAGTTCTTAAAGAAATGGGAGTGCCTGATCACCTCATCTGTCTCCTAAGAAATCTCTATGTGGAACAAGAAGCTACAGTTAGAACTGGATATGGAATAACTGATTGGTTCAGAATTGGGGAAAAAGTACGACAAGGCTGTATATTGTCTCCCTGCTTATTTAACTTATATGCAGAATTCATTATGCGAAAAGTTGGACTGGATGAATCCCAAGCCGGAATTAAGATTGCCGGAAGAAATATCAACAACCTCAGATATGCTGATGACCCAACCTTGATGGCAGAAAGTGAGGAGGAATTAAAGAACCTTTTAATGAGGGTGAAAGAGGAGAGCGCAAAATATGGTCTTAAGCTCAACATCAAAAGAACTAAGATCATGGCCACTGGTCCCATCACCTGGCAAATAGAAGGGGAAGAAATTGAGGCAGTGAGAGATTTTACTTTTTGAGTTCCATGATCACTGCAGATGGTGACAGCAGTCATGAAATCAAAAGACGCCTGCTTCTTGGGAGAAAAACAATGACAAACCTAGACAGCATCTTAAAAAGCAGAGACATCACCTTGCTGACAAAGGTCCGTATATTTAAAGCTATGGTTTTCCTAGTAGTGATGTATGGAAGTGAGAGCTGGACCATAAAGAAGGCTGATCGCTGAAGAATTGATGCTTTTGAATTAGGGTGCTGGAGGCAACTCTTGAGAGTCCCATGGACTGCAAGAAGATGAAACCCATCCATTGTTAAGGAAATCAGCCCTGAGTCCTCACTGGAAGGACAGATCCTGAAGCTGAGGCTCCAATACTCTGGCCACCTCATGAGAAGAGAAGACTCCCTGGCAAAGACCCTGATGTTGGGAAAGATGGAGGGCACAAGGAGAAGGGGATGACAGAGGATGAGATGGTTGGACAGTGTTCTCGGAGCCACCAACATGAATCTGGCCAAACTGCGGGAGGCAGTGGAAGACAGGCGTGCCTGGCGTGCTCTGGTCCATGGGGTCACGAAGAGTCGGACACGACTAAATGACAACAACAACTATGAGAGACAACAGGGGAGGGCTGTAACGTTCTCAGTTTGGCAAGGAACTGTTAGATACTGAACCCTGGATTAGATTGGCCTTGCTGTCATTCAGCAAGATGGTTCCCAGATACTGAAGAGGAGCTGTGGCATCTTGTACTTAGTTTAGAGCAGGGTGAGAAAAAAATGAGCAAGCAATAGATGTAAACATTAATCATTGTTCAGCATATTAGTTTCTGCATGCCTTCACAAACCCTCCTAATCCTATTTATGGACAAGCAAGAGGCATTATCAGAGTTGAAGGACACACTCCCAAACCCACTGAAGAAGGGTGTGAATCAGTGATGGGTGAAGCAAGGGGAGAGTTTCAAGATCCAGGTAGAGAGGCCTGAGGAACCAGCTTTGGCTCCTCATTCTGAGGTTCATTACCCTGCTTTAGAGTTTGGGAATGGACCTTGGATTGACTGCCATATTCTGGGCAGCTGCTACCCCCACCCCCATTTTCAGCTCTTAGGAATGTCACAGATATTGGCATCCCTTTATTAATCCCTTATGTATGAACTTTCTCCCAGGTTCAGAGGCTGGCTGGTAAGGAGACTCTGCTGCTTCTTCACAGTGTGTGATTGGAAAATTTGTGCTGATTCCCCCAGTGATCTTCAAGAAAGAATCTTCCACAGCAAGAGGTACTGCTGTTAGTGGAGGTTGGCCCATTTGAGCAAATGGGATGCCATCTCATCTTCAGTCTGCCCTCATTCAGCCCCCACCTGCTTGTCTTTTATTTACATCCAGTCCAAGGGATGACACTCATTGCTTGTTAGTTTTCTCTCTTCAGTCTCAGTGTTGCCCTTGTAGAATTCAGCAGGGAAGATGGTCACAAAAGTAGAATGAGTTGGCTCTGCCTGTTATTGGCTCTGGCTCCCCCTAAGGTTGGGCGCCTGGCCTTCTGCCCTACCAGTCCCAATGGCCACTATCACCTCTGCTGCTGTTAACTTGGTGCACTCTGTGATGTAGTGCTTAAGAGTGGTAGACTTGTAATCTGGGGAACCGGGTTTGCGTCTCCGCTCCTCCACATGCAGCTGCTGAGTGACCTTGGGCTAGTCACACTGCTTTGAAGTCTCTCAGCCCCACCCACCTCACAGGGTGTCTGTTGTGGGGGAGGAAGGGAAAGGAGATTGTGAGCCGCTTTGAGGCTCCTTCGGGTAGTGATAAAGCAGGATATCAAATCCAAACTCCTCTTCTCCTCTTCTTCTTCTCTGGAGGTTGAGCACCCTTTTTGCCTTCTGATGTTAGGTTTGGTAGCATTTTTTTTTTTGGTAAATAATTTTTATTCATTTTCCAATAATAATGAAAAAACACACATTCATATTAATAACAAATCAAGCCAAAACAAAAAACAATACAGCCAATTATAGAGTCCAAATTAAATAATTTCAATGGGACTTCCCATGTTCTGGATTTCAAGAGCCAATGTCCATCATTTATTTTCTTCTTTCTACTTTGCTACTTCCCGATTTTCCAATCCTGATATTGACCATCCTCCTTTCTCAGTCAGTCAGTCGCTGGTATAACTCTCTACAGTGGTACCTCTACTTACAAATAACTCTACTTATGAATTTTTCTACTTACAAATGGAGCTCTGTCCGCCATCTTGGATGCGGTTTAGATTTTTTCTACTTGCGAATTTTTAGATAGGGTTGCTTCGACTTACAAATTTTTTCTCCCAATGCATTCCTATGGGATTCGACTTACAAATTTTTTCGACTTACAAATGTGTGTTCAGAACGCATTAAATTCGTAAGTAGAGGTACCACTGTATCTTGTTTTGTTTAACGATTCCATATTTCTGTAATCACGTAGGAGGCAAATTTTTTGCATATTGTTCTCAGTTATAATATTTTGAAGCACAGTCCTCTTTCGATGACCCCTCCTTTCTCTGCTGATGTTCTGCTGATTCTTGCTGTAAAAGGCTCTGGGCTTCCATCCAAGGTTGAAGTTAATTAGCGACGCCTATTGTCTTTGATCTTTCTGAATAAGCTGATGTTTCAAATGTACTGTAGGGGTGTACTTCAGGTTTCCCCATAAAAAACCACGCCAGCTCTCTAGGACCCTTGGACAGCTGGCAGGAATCCAGAGTTTACTGTCACTCTCTTTTCAAACCGTATGTGATAATATTCCATGCAAGCAAATGCAACTTTTCTAAAGTACATCCCTTTTGTAGTTCAAATAAAAAGTATCTCTAACCTCCCTCCGGTAAGGGAGACTGCTTTTCCTTTTCCTTTCTGCATCGCAACTGCTGTTGTCGCCATCTTCCCTCCTTGGCCCGAGCCACTTTCATATTTGATCTTACTCTGCCAAATTTGATTCGGGCTCTCCACCGAGGAATGTAAGCCAATACATCCAATTAGTTTTGCGCCTCCTGCGTTTCCTTTGGATAATTAATTCTTTCTTGGTGAGGTTCACCAAATCATGAAATAGCAGATATAACGAAGACAAAAATATGGCAGGCGCTCACCTCATTCATCAAAACGCCAAGATGAGAGTCTTTTTGAAGTCCAGAGCTTGGCCTCCAGCGATCGTGTAGTTTAGCAGATTTTTCTTTTACCTCTTTCCAGAACACGCCTGTTTTTTTTGTCCAAATCTTTTTAATTTTTTTAAAACAGGGATTCCCGGCTAATGAGACTGACTTTGGAGAGTTGCCAGATTTGTGCCTTGGACATCACCCAGTGTCCCTGCCTCCACATCTTGTTGCGGAGCGCAGATAACGGACGATCTGTGGGTGGTGCAGCCCCCACCCCACCCGGGGAGGGGGGTTGGCAGAGCTAATTACCCTCATATTAACTCTGATTTACTGGCATGGCTGGGAGTCCGATCTCTTGGGAAACAGCCATATCTCACCGCCGGAAGCCGGATGTCTCCAAGTTAGGTAGCATTTTAGTAGCCCCCATGGCATTGGCAGTGAGAAGCAAACCCACCTGTGCTACATCTGCCGATGGGCTTGGCAGTTCAGCTGGTAGAACATGAGACCCTTAATCTCAGTGTCATGGGTTTGAGCTCCACGTTGGGCAAAAAGATTCCTGCATTGCAGGGAGTTGGACCAGCGCTACAGTTCTGTGATTTCTATGATCTGAGAAAAAGCTGTGTGTGTTGCATGCCTACTGGCTAGCATCCATACCACCACTTTCCTTTCTAAACTGGCTTGCGAGTGCTCCAGTTGGAGAACAGCCTTTACCAAAGGTGTCATGAACTTTGAAGACGCTCAAACCCAGATCGAAAGGGAGAATCGTGCTAAGAGGAAGGCACGTTTGGCAAACCCTCACCATGATAAACTCCTGCCCAGAAACCTATGTTCCCACTGTGGAAGGACATGTGGATCCAGAATTGGTCTCCACAGTCACTTAGGGACCGTGTTCATGGAAGACAATCTTACTGAGAGCCAGTGTGGTGTAGTGGTTAAGAACGGTAGACTCCTAATCTGGGGAACCGGGTTCACGTCTCCGCTCCTCCACATGCAGCTGTTGGGTGACCTTGGGCTAGTCACACTTCTTTGAAGTCTCTCAGCCCCACTCACCTCAGAGAGTGTTTCTTATGGGGGAGGAAAGGAAAGGAGAATGTTAGCCGCTTTAAGACTCCTTCGGATAGTGATAAAGCGGGATATCAAATCCAAACTCCTCCTCCTCCTCCTCCTCTTCTTCTTCTTCTTCTTCCTCTTCTTCTTCTTCTTTTTCCTCTTCTTCTTCTTCTTCTTCTTCTTCTTCTTCTTCTTCTTCTTCTTCTTCTTCTTCTTCTTCTTCTTCTTCTTCTTCTTCTTCGCTACAAGTGATTGCCAAAGAAGAAGATTCCCAGAACAGCCTACAACTTTAAAAAAAGAGAGAGTAAATAATAGCTTCTTTGTTAGTGTAGTATACAGACACTGTTCATCAGACAAAATGTATCTGACATGTTCACGAATCTTTGTAAGAAGAATTTATAAATGTAGGTACACAACTTTGAGAGGAAAGCAACAACAGCTGAAGAAAAGGACAAGACCTGAGATCTCATGTTTGACTTGTAAGACTGTGCACATAGAGGTTTGCAAAGCCAGGCTCAGCTGTGCGTGAACAGCCTGTTGTGACATCACATCCATTTTTACCCTTACGTGCAAAATTGTGTTCCGTCTTCCCAGTTTTTAGAGTATGGGGCTTCCAGAACATTCCATCCACAACACAGTGAAAATACTTAAGTTCATGTCCACACACTTCATGTTAATTAATGGAGAACAATGTCCATCTGGTATACACTATCACATAACCCCCAATATAGATGCTAAAATCATAGGAATAGCCTCACTGCTAGACTAGACCAGAGCCCTATCTAGTTCAACCTCCTGTTTCCCACAGTGGCCAAACAGGTGCCTCTGTGAAGCCTACAAGCAGGTCAACTGGAGGTGGCATATAGCTATCATGGCCAGTAGCCTTCATATTTCTGTTTTCCACGATTTGAATCTTACCTTTTGTTCCCACTGCCCTTCAACACCGCATTGTGGCTGTGAATCCATAGGCTAACTGTGTGCTGTTAGAAGAAGTCCTCCACCCCACCTTCTTCACACACAGCCCAATTTTTATACCTAGATCATGTCCCCTTGTATGTTCATGTTGTGAACAGCCCTGAGATCTAATTTGTTGTATACAAATCAAGGGCGTACCCACCACTGGGCAAGTTAGGGCAGCTGCCCTACTCTAGAAGCAGGGCTGGTGGGCAGAGGCGGAGCACAGCCCGGCGGAGCGCGAGTTCGCCATTCCCGCCGCGCCGCACCCTCCCTCCAGCTCCCCGGTGCGCCCTCAGGCAAGGCCAAGCGCGGTGGGGAACCAGGGAGCGCGGCGCGGTGGGCGGGAACGAAAATCAGAAACTGTCTGTTTCCTTCTTGAACTTCTGGATCCATGGAGTACTTAACCTGAAAGTACTCAACCTGAAACGTACTTAACCTGAGGTATGACTGAACAAAAGACTGCTGAGAAGTAACTGCAACTTAGGTGTCATTTGAGGCAGCCCTTCAGAGTTCCAGCGCCCCTTTCCTGTCTCATGTGCATACTCAAGATTGTTTAATCTACATTAGTTACCTTTTGGGAACATTTTAGCTATCCAGGCAGTTTCTGATTTTCTTAAAGCCCCAAACATTCTTCCTAGCTTACAGACCTCTCTACCTACATGTTTGCATGTGCACAAACACAGGTGGACCATCCTCTCATTCAGTTTTGAAAAATCTTGCTGTAGTGCTTCTTGACTCTTGGGATAAAGACAGAGGAACTGTATTTGGAAACCAGCTGAATGTGAATGCACACACTTCCCCATCTGTTTTTTGAGGCTGGGTGGGTCATGCGTTCCTCTGGGGTCAAATAAAGAATTGTACCAAGCAGTGGTTAGTCTGCAGTGGTTCTGAGTTAATGTGGAACAACCAGGCACCGTAGCAAGGGCTGTTCCAGTTATAGGCAAGCACTCTTGTCTAGATCCTTCAATCTGTACCTACATGGCGCTTCAGCTCTCCTTTCCCCCCCTCCCCCTGGGTCTCTTCCCCTTACTCCTCTGTAAACTACCTGCAAGTCTGTCTTTGATGTCAGGCTGCTGAGCTGGGATGACCAAAGCATTTTGGTGTGCAAAGCTGTTGGAGGTGTATAAGGCTACAGCCCAAGACTTGCCAGTGATAACAGAAAAGCATATATAAAAATGCTCCAGTAGAGTTTTTTCAGGCAAAGCTGCTGGGATTCCTTGCAGTCTGAGGGCGTTTTTTGACAAGTGATGCTGAAAACGCTTCTAAATAAGGATTGTGTCCCTTGTGAATGGTTAATGTACCACAGAGGGTGGGAGAGAGTGTCATAAAAAAAATCACTGTACATTCTAACTTATATAGGTTTTTACTAATGTAGGAAATGTAAAGGGGAAAACACAAGGTTTTCTGAACCAGAATGCACAGCGTAAAAGTTCACACAGCCTTTGTGAACTTGCATATGTAAAAGAAAAAAGTCCACAGGGGAGGTACACCCAACAAAATACGTAGCTCACAGCGCTAGTACTGTATAAAAAAACTTTGCAACAAGTGCATTCAGTGTTATTTAAATCACAATGCCTGATTCAGAAATAGAACAAAGGAATGCCATAATATATCACAAAGTATTTTCAAAATGGAATCTATTGTGCACATACATAGTATTGGTCTAATGCCTTCCTTTCTTAAAGCTGATGCTCCATTTTGTAGGACAGTGAAATATTTCTGGTTATCAAGCTCTTTTCAGCCCTGACTTTTCAGTTTCACAGCAAAGTCCACAATACATTATTATTATTATTATTATTATTATTATTATTATTATTATTATTATTTGCACCCTTTTTTATTGTGCCGAGGCACAATATTGTTTTATTAGCAGAGGCACAATATTTTTATTGGCAGAGGCAGAATTTCAGGAAGTTTCTGAGAAATCAAGAGTTCCTTCAAAGTGGACAGGACTGTTACCTTACTTATTTGGTTGTCAACAGGATTCTGTAAGGCAGCCAACAATATACAGTATTTTAAAATACAGCTTAGGTCCAGACTGATTGAAAGACCTTATAGGAACCTGCGCAGGTTTTGAGATCTTGGGGGGAGGGCTTCTATTGTTTCCACCACACTCACAGGCACACTTGGAGGGAAGCAGAAGGAGGCCTTCTCGGTGGTGGCTCCCAGACTCTGGAACTCCTTCCTTTGGAATTCTGGCTCCCTCCTAGTTGTCCTTCTGCTAGCAGGTGAAGTTCTTTTTACCCCAACAGGGTTTTAGGAACTGAAACTGCTTTTAATGAAAGGGCTGGTGCCATGCTGCTTTTATTGTGATTATCAGATAGATAGTTTTAATTTTATCTGTAAGCCACCTTGATTCCCTGTTAGGGGAAAAGGCGGGATATAAATAAATATGTAACAGTAATAATAATTACAGAAATAATAATAAAGGTTAGAAATGCCCATGGTTGTATACACAGAAAAAGAGAGGTTGGCATTTGTATGGCACATACATGGGAATTATCCTTCCTACAATTCTGTATCTTGCTCTTACATTCACTTGTTATTGTTTGCATTAATATTATTTGTATCCTGTTGTTCTGCTTTAAGTGCCCAGAGCAGTTAATGAGAAAGAAGAACAAATAACTTAATTTGTAATTTCATGAACATGACCAAGAGCTGGGCTCGTAAAACAACAGCCAATCATAATGCTGACACATTCTTGTATCCAAATTTCAGTTTATCAACAAGTTTTAGAGAGAGATGTATTTGTGTTCTGAAATTTGTGCATAATCTACAAGTGTCCTTTTTGACTGTCTAAATCCTTCATCAAGTGCTCATTGGAAGAAACACATATATTTGTATTCTCCTTTTTGTCCATCAAGGGTACAGGACATTGTGTGTCAGAAAGTGCCTCAGAGCAAGGGGGATGCGCCAGAGACCAGCATGCCAGTCCCACAGTGGATGCAGAGAATTCACAGCATTCTCTGCCAGATCCAGTCCTCTGTTTCTCCTCTCCTACTGAGGTATGGGATTGCAAAGGAGGGGGGGGTTAAATGGGTAGGTGTGTATGCTTACAGAGACTGCATACCATACATTTCAAGCACATTTCCCCTCTCTCCTGGGAAATGTAGTATGCCCCTCACAGAGTTAAAATTACCAGTACCATTAACATACTACAGTTCCCAGGTTTCTTTGAGGGTGCGAAGGTGTTTTAAATGTATGGTGTGTACGCAATCAAATATGAAGTTGTGGAACGTAATCTTTGGCTATGAACCACCTCTCTCTCATTTTAAAAAAGCTCAAGACAGGTAACAACAAAATTGAAATGAATTTAAAAACTGTAAAGCGCCATTACAAAAACATTAAAACATTAAATATAAGAAATACAATACACCAGGAGCAGCAGTTCAGTGCACTGAAACCACAGCAAGCTTAAATAATCATGCCATCAAAAACCTGCCTTCCAAAAGACCATTAGAGAGGGAATAAATAAAAAAATAAAAATGGTCCTGTAGCACCTTAGAGACCAATGAGGTTGATGGACTTCCATTTAATGCTGCTCAATGTGGTGCCTTCCATGATTCTAGATTCAGGTTAGAGAGGGGTTAGACGTGACTCCCTGCGGTTCCCTTTCCCCCTTCCCCAGCCCAGTGAAAATATCCAGGGCCTGCACTCTCATTGGACAGACTAAGGCAGTTGCCTCCGGTGGCAGATACTAGGGCAGCAGCAGTGGCAGCTTTCCAGCCATTCTTCTTGTGACCCCTGGATGTTCACCTCTGTTGGAGGTCAGAGGTATGTGTGCCAGGGGCCTGTGTACCACTCTGCAAAGTAACCTGCTACCCTCATGTGGCAAGAGGACACTGTAAAGTTGCCAGTTTTGCGGGAAGATTAACCTGCAACTCCAGTAAGTTTCTGTACATGGAATGTGAGGGAGTCATCTTGTCCATTGCCTCAGGCAGCAAAATGACTTGGACTGGCCCTGTATCCATCTTTGATATACAGTGGAACCTCGGTTTACGAATTTTCGGTTTACAAACGCCGCGGACCCATCTGGAACGGATTAATTCACTTTCCATTACTTTCAATGGGAAAGTTCGCTTCAGTTTATGAACACTTCAGTTTATGAACAGACTTCCGGAACCAATTACACCCATGCTTCGGGTTAAGTATGCTTCAGGTTGAGTATTCCGCGGACCAGTCTGGAACGGATTAATCCACTTTCCATTACTTTCAATGGGAAAGTTTGCTTCAGTTTATGAACAGACTTCCGGAACCAATTGTGTTCATAAACCGAGGTACCACTGTATCAGTTGGCTTGCTGGGATTCATTAGTAACATTTTTAGAGTAGACAGCCAGTTCTGGCAGACTGCTGACTCAGGCCTGTTACTGCCCCTTGTGACCCAAATAATGCACAGTAGAACCCACCCAACTATCCCTCATAGCTGCAGAATGCAGATTGCAATCGATAGTGGCAAGCAAGAGGGTTTTCAGGATAGCCTGTCTGCCACCACTGTGCTCATGGAGAGTGCACTTGCTGCTAAACTTCTAAGGGACCCCACACTTCCTGGCAACCTGCTCTGAAAACCACTTTGCTAGAGGTTTTAATTTGCTGAGTTTGGGAGATTTGTGAGTCATACCTTTTCTGCACTGGCTCTTGACTCTCCTTCCATTCTTGTTGGGAGTATAATGCTAATATTTTCCGCCGAACCCATATTTTGCAGCTTTAAAAAGAATGTACCCTTCTTAGATCTTCCCCCACCACCCCCAAAAAAACCACATGGTGAAAATAATATATTTCTATAATTCAAATGTATAGTTCTATCTTACTCACCATGCAGGAGTGTGTTCACTACTAAATCTGGGGATATAATTTCTTGTTGCCCATTACTTCTAGAATTTTCCCTAGGCTAAAGAGCAAAGAGGTCATCCTGTTGGTGTCTTGAGGTTAGCTGTCCTGGTAAGATCCTGGGCTGAACTGCAGCAGGATCTCACTTTGAGATTGTAGGATTTTGATCCCAGGTTTTCATTTTGCATGTTGCTGAGGGTAGATGGGAGCTACATTGCCAGTAGGTGCCTGTTTGCATTGTCCTTTCTTTGCTTATGGGTTGACTACACCAGCATGTGGCTGCCTTACCAGTTTGTCTAGGTATTTTTCACTCCATAAGACACACTTTTTTCCTCCTAAAAAGTAAGGGAAAATGTCTGTGCCTCTTATGGAGCAAATGCTGGTACCTGGAGCCAAATTGCCCAGGGGCGAAAAGCAGATCTTGCTTGTTTTTTGTTTTTAAGAAAGAGCTAAAGGCTAACAAGAGGGAAAGAGGGTGTTGAAAGGAAGCAGCTCAACAGCTGATTGCAAGAGATCAGGGAGGGAGATAAGGGACCTAGCTCCCTTCCCGGCCCCTCCCCTTGCTCAGGCCTCCATTGCTGAATGTTCTGCAGAGGCAGGCTGTTTGTTTCCCCAGCAACATGTGACTGGCTGATTGGATTATCTGGCTGATTAGATTATCAGAAGCTGCAGAACTGTGAGTTGAACAGGATTTTTTCCCCTTTGCAAAGTAAACTCAAAATCTTGGAGCTCCTTTAAAAAATGGGGTTTTTCCTCTTTGCAAAATAAGCTGATCCCCCCAAAACGGGGCTTTCCCCCTTTCGTCCTCTGAAAACTAAGTGCATCTTATGGTCAGGTGCATCTTATGGAGCGAAAAATACGGTAATTAGATCTTCACTGTAGCATTGAGTTCAGTGGAAGGATCTAAAGAGCCTGACGTTGTCAACAACTACATCATGACCACTCTTTATTATGGTGAAAGATCAGAAAACAGCCCTGAAGTTTTATATATATAAAAAAGGATTATGACACTGTGATTATGTAAATATATTGGTCAGCAATTACTGTTTGACCTTGCAGTGGTGCTGTTGAATGACTTTGATGCTTCATTTTAAGGAAGAGAGGGAATCTTTTGGTGACTGAAAACCTCGAGCAAGAGATTAGGGAAAGGGTTTTCCCCCTATATTTTATTTATTTATTTGAATGATTTATAGCCTTCTCTTCATCAGGGTAGATTACAAAATAAAAAACAACAACAATCAGAACAACAACCACATTGATACATAAACCACAATGAAATGCAAAAATAAAAATAAAAGAATTTAGATAAGCACAGTTAAGAGATAGCCAAAAACAAATCACAATACACCCACAGCAGCCAGGCTATATAGTCCGTGTGTGTGTGTGTGTTTTTTAAAGAAATCAGTACCATGTAACTGTACAGTACTTTGATATAGTACCCTTGAGTGTATTTAAAAATGGCTGGGAGATTCTGAGAAAGGATTGATGCAAGATTTCCCCCCCTTATATCAATGATCTTTTGGTAAATCTTTGCTTGTTGGCTTGTGGTTTTTAAAAAGAAAGTGAGGGGGTGAGAGAGAGGCAGCGAACTTCATTCAGGAAGTCCTTTGAAACCTACAGATGAAAACCACAGTGTATAAGAGGCTTCTTATTAACCCAGCACCTTTCATCAACTTCAAATTAACACAAGTTAGGGACTAATAGGAAAAGCAGCGGCCGTGAGTGCATGCAGTTAACTCAGAGAAAGGGATGATTAGCTCAGAAGTTCTCCTTCCCTGTTTGGAGGGGGTGGGGGTGATGATGGGGAATGAGCTGTTTGGCATGATTGTAGGTGGGGGTGCTGCTAACCATAGCGCTTTGGGGGGGGAGAGGTAGTCTTTGATGAGAGAGAGTAGCTGCCCAGCTTAATGGGAATATTTTTTGGGGGGGGGGCAGAGTTTTAGTTTTCCTGTTGCAGTTACGAAATGCATAAAACATAGACTTTTAAATAGCTGTGACCATCTTTGGGACCATGCCGAATCCCTACTTACTTAAATCAGATCAGAAAGGAGAAACCTGTACTGTGTCAGATAATTTCCTTTTTCTTCTTCTTTTGTGTCAAAGAAATCATAGATTCTTGTCTTGTCTTGTATTTTTAATCTCTACAAGTGGTACCCAGCCACGCGTTGCTGTGGCTCATCCCTGTGACTCCACCCCACCCTGTCCCGACCCATGACCCATCCTGACCCCTTCCTGCCCCCATCCCCAACCCAGACGAGCACCTACATCCACTCCCTGCAAACCTGAGCTGAGCTGTTTTGGAGAGGGAATCTTTTCTAGCTGCAGTACCAGTGGAGTCGCCGCTAGAGGGCGATGTTTTGCAACCTGTTTTTCTGTTTTTTCCAAAAAAGCATGTTTTTACCTGTGACAGGTGTGACATTTGTATAATCTAAGTTTATATGAACACTCCCATACTGGACCGCAACGTTGTGTCAAAATTTCAACTCAATCAGTCAAGCAGTTTCGGAGCAAGCTGAGCACACACAGCTTGGCATTTTACATTTTTATTTATATAGATACAATGTTAGGTGCTCTAAGAGTTGAATAGTGGCAACAATAATCTGTCCTAGAAACCAGTAAAGTACCCTGGAAGAAGGCAACAGAGCTGTGGTTGCCTTTCTCCCCTCTCCCCTCAAAGGCTTTGATTCTATGTGCTCATGCCACTTGGAGCCTCTTAAGAGTTGTAGTGATGCTTGCATGCTTGCTTGTTGCTTTGTGGGTTTTTTTAACCACTTCCTCTCTACCTTCAGGCTCATCCACTGGGCTCTGCTAAAACTTCTGAATCAAATGTTTCTTGGCGTGATAATCCACAACGGGCAACTGGAGATGGTGCGCAGGGCTGCTGAGGTGGTAAGGGATGCTGTTTCCTGGGTGGATGCAAGAGGGTTTCCCATTCCCAGCAGTATTGATAGCTTCATTAACGTGTCACTCCAAAATTCCAGACCTCCACCCAAACTGATGCCAAAGTTTAGTGCCAGTTTTGTGTCGCCTCCCAAACTGAGTAAGTTAATGAAGCTCGTATAACTGACCTCACAGGGAAAAAAATATATAATGTGGGGACCGTATTTTGGGAATGCAAATGGGCTTGGCAGGATGCTAGCACAACATGGGAGTGCCTGGTTTTTATTCCCATGTTGCCTTTTGCTCTGACAAGTCCTGTACATGTGCATTCCTTTTTCTTTTTCTTTTGTTCTTCATCTGCATGCAATCTCATTAACTCAGAGTAGATGATAAAGGCAAGAGCAAAGCAAAAAATAAAATAAAATATGGAAATAATGAGTGGGGAAGTAGAAAGAAAAAGAAGAAAAAGAGAAAGATAAAATAAGATAAAAGAAAAGAAAACCTTAGCAAAAAAATTACATGCAAGCATCTTTCTTCTCTACTTTTTGTTAAACATTTTTTTTAGGTTAAGGTGTCTCAATCATTCATTTCCATTCCCACGAAAAGCCCAAGATAGGTTCTCTATTATTGATAAATGTTAACCATATTCTTTCTTTTAACTTTACCTCTATTAATTCCCACCACCACTGCTCCATATTGAATAATACTAAAAAAAATCGTCCATGTCTATATTAAAGCTTCTTCACTGTAATCACACATTGAGTCCATATTATTTTTATTTTTCAGCACATGTCCACTTGTTCATGTCTAGTTCTGTGTGTTCAGTTCCATTTCTTGTTGTATTCCACTTCTGTTGTGTTATTCCATTTTTTTTTCTCATTATATGTCTGCTAGTTCATATCCAGTTCCATGTTTTCAGTTCCATTTCCAAATCTCTTTCTCTAGGACAGGGTTTCTCAAACTTGGGTCTCCAGCTGTTTTTGGACTTCAGGCCTCATCATCCCTGACCACTGGTCCTGCTAGCTAGGGTTGATGGGAGTTGTAGTCCAAAAACAGTTGTAGACCCATGTTTGGGAAACCCTGCTCTAGGACCTTCCATTTTCCTCCCCCCCCATATTTTTCCAGAGGCAATACCATAATTCTAATAGCAACATTCTTTGAATTTGCTCTAGGTTGTATGCAGTCCTTTCTCTCTGCTTAACACTAAAGAAAGGCTAGTACTGAAATCCCAAAGCTGCTCCTGTGCATTCCTGAGTTTCTTGATCATTGAGTACCTAACCTTTGAGTCCAGCTAAATGTGGGCTTTATTCCTCTTGCTTTTATGATGGAGGTTTCATTGCAGGTATTGCTGGCCAGGTGCCAGTCACAGCCTTTCAGCCTCACATCTGCGGTATGAGGGTCATGATGCTGACCTGCAAAGAAAGTTTCTTTAGTGTTTGCTAAACAGTGTTTCTCAACCAGTGTGCCTCCAGATGTTTTGGGACTACAACTCCCATCATTCCTGACCACTGGTCTTGCTAGCTAGGGATGATGGGAGTTGTAGTCCCAAAACATCTGGAGGCACACTGGTTGAGAATCACTTTGCTAAGAGAATGTCTGGGAGGAGCCAGCCGGGTGCCCTCTAGATGGCAACTACCATCAGTGCCAGCCAGCACAGAAGTTGTAGTTCAAAATTTCAGCAGGGCAACAGGTTGGCTAAGCCTGCTCTAGAAACCTGTTTAAGTGATAAGTATTGGGTTTTTAAACATGGTTAAGCATACTTTCTGCTTTTTAGAAGAAAATGAAGCTTTTATTTTGCTATCCCTACTTATGCTATTTTAACTTCATGAGCCATGTGTGGTTCCTGAGCCAGACCCCTCCCCCCACCCTTTCGGGTGCTCTGGTGCCTTTTTTTTTTTTACACAAAGCTTTTGCACTCTGCCCTCTTTGGTATATTGTGTATGTTTGCTGTTGCTTAGGACTGTTGTTTTTCTCTTGTCTCCAGCCTGATGTCCCTGTGGTCTTTTTATCAACCCACAAATCTCAGTTGGACAGGCTTTTGCTTCAGCTCCTCCTCATCTCGCAGGGCCTAGGCACACCCAGGGTCACTTGTGAATACAAAACCTATCCTTCAAAGTGCAGGTAAGATTTCAATTTGGAGTGCATTTTGAGATATGAGAACATGTTTTTTCCACACATTTTTCTGGGATTCCCCCCCCCCTTTCACGTTCAACCTGCTTGAGGGTATTTGGATTTAGTTTCATTCCAATGTGCCATTTGCTAAGAGACTAAGCCAAGTGAAGGTTGGAATGTGAAGGTTGTGTTTACAAGAGAACCACGAGAGAAAGGCGTAATGACACATAGGCAGGAGCTATTGCTATAGCTTGTGAGGACGAAGGAAGGAAAGATAAGAAAAGTTTCATTCACACTTTCGCTTGTGCTGTGCCCAGGGGCATAGCTAGCTGCTCCAGCACCCAGAGCAGCAGGGGCATGGCGATCCGCCCACACGGGTGCCGTGGCGATAAGATAAGATAATCTTTATTGTCATTGCCCCCCTGCGGGAACAACGAAATTACTCGGCTGCTCCATCCACGCACAGGGGGGCAATGACAATAAAGATTATCTTATCACCACAGCACCCCTGTGAGTGGATCGCCATGCCCCTGCCGCTCTGGGTGCCAGAGCAGCTAGCTATGCACTCCCAGGAGAGACATTTGGCTCAGGCATGCTGCGGGCCAGGCTGCATGGTAAGCGACGCCCCCTGCAGTGTGCCATTTTGTCACCCCCCTCAGGGATGACACCTGGGGCGGACCGCCCCCCCCCCGCCCCCTTTCCTACGCCCCTGGCTGTGTCTAGGAAGCATGGGTCTGAAGGGTTTTCCCTTTGCCCTGCTCCTTTCCAGGGGAAAACCCACTTCTTAGCTTCTCAATCATGGAAAACCTGAGTTGCCTTTTTGCTCTGAGCACTAAAGAGTGGTTTTTCCTGGGGAAAAGCAGCAGGACAAGAGGAAGTGTGGATCAGCTCAAAATTGCTATGCCTTGTGCTTAAACTAGTATAAACTACTCGAAGCAAGTATTGCCATAGATGGACCTAGCTGCCCCTTTGCTTCCGTTTGCTTGCTTGTGCTTTTCCTCCTATTTATGTGCCACTCCTCAGCTACTTGCTGGTTGAGGTTGTGTTGCATCAGCATTGCAATGCCTAAAAAGGTGCCCTGATAAATGTCGTCTAGTTTCTATTTGGCCATTCCAGGCTGAACCCACAAGGTATTGAGTATTGAACCCCAATATTTTCCCAATAAAGGCGACTTCTGAATCTGACAAATACGTTGTTATGCTTGAAACACGAACTCCCTCTTGGTCTGAAAAGGCAATCACCCAGGTGGCCTCCTGCCTTTGTCGCCATCTGACAAGGCCCTCTTCCAGAAAGAGTTTAGGTGGTGGAAAGAGAGAGGGAGAGATACTCTATTAAGGAAAGAAAGGTCCATGGTGGGAGAATGGAAGGAGAGACTCTGCTTCGCCACCTCACCCTGAAGTTTAACCTGGAAAGGAACCCAACTGCCCCCCTCACAGTGCAGCCCCCCCCCATGCAGCTACAGAGGCTTGGCTTTCAAGGCTGCAATTGTATAGTTGCCAACCTAGTGCCCTCCATCTGTTTTGTACTACAACTCCCATCATCTCCAGCCAGCCATGGAGGGAACAACAAGTGACATCAGGGTGGTGAAGAAAGGTTTGAAGAGTCTGACACTGGTAGTGTTTCTGAGCAAGGCCTTTCCCACTTTTGATTATCTCCCCTTTCTCTGCCCCTCAGTTTGATTCCTTATGGAAGTTTCCCTTCCACTTGTTCTCAGTTTTGCAATTAGTGTGGGTGGTTCTGTCTTGAAAAAGCTTTTACCACTTCTGCTGATGCTGAGTGCCGTTTGGCTCTAATAAATCAGATTTCTTAAGTCTTATTAAATGAAATAACAATATTTTAATAATTTGTGGAATTTGCATAATTTGTTCTGCCCACAATGAACTTGCGGAATTATGTTTTCCATCTGGATAGATTTAGATATATGATTCTTTCCACCCAGACCTTTCCGTCCCCCCCACCCCACCACCAATCTATTAATAACATTAGAAAATTGGGGGGGGGAAATCTGCATGAAGTTATGCTTTATTCTGTTCCTCTAAAAAGGCCCTGCAAACTTATTTAAAACATATACATGTTCTTATTTTCACACATTTTTTTCTTCATAATGCAGAGTATTAAAGCTGCTGTCATATTTTTCAGGTCACATCCTCACCATACGTTTAAAGCACCCTTATACCACATTAACAATCATGGCTTCCCCTAAAGAATGCTAGGAACTGCAGTTTATTAATGGTGCTGGGGGGCTTCTCCTCACAACTCTCAGCATACTTAAACTATGGTTCCCAGGATGGGGGAAGTGGTAAAAAAAGTGCTTTGAATGTAGATGTGACCAAAGCTTATTTCCACAGCTAAAATTTTGTTTGCATTCTTTTAAAAAAAGAAAAGAAAAAGATGACTGTGGCTGACAGGATTATAATAAAAATTTATTATTTATACTCCGCCCATCTGTCTGGGTTTCCCTAGCCACTCTGGGTGGCTTCCAACAGAATTAATGATGGTGACGACGACGACGACGACGACAACAACAACAACACTATAAAATATCAGACATTAAAAACTTCCCTAAACATTCTAAGTTGCATCCCACAGACCAAATCCTGCTCCTACACAGGAGGATGTGTGTTGGACCCAGGGTTATAATAAACCAGCCCTGCTCTTGTTCCTCTTTGTTCAGAACCCTGCTGGCACTCCTAGGAGGGGTATTCCTGCCGCAAGGAGTGGAACAGGCCCGGGACAGTGAGCAAGGAGTCCTCTCCAGAGCTGTTTTGGCTTCAGTAAGTTTAGTGTTTGATCTTTGGAAGGAAGGGAAGTTCTGATTGCTATGGGCTGTGAGCACTGGGGGGGAGGGCGTTGGTGCTGAGGGGGGGAGGAGGAGGAGGAGGAGGAGGAAGAGACTTGGCTGAGAGTTTTGAAGTCACTTCTAAGAACACTTGACCAACAGCCACTTACAGTAATGTGGCAATTTGTCATATTGGATTTACTTTCTCATGGGCTCCACAACAGCATTTCATCTTGTGAATGACCAGATGATGTTTCCTCACATTCTGGCTTTGAAGCTTGGCTACATATTTCCATATCAAAAGTGGCCATGTATGGCTGAGGCAACCCAGTCAGGTGGGTGGCATATAAATAATAACTACAACAACTATTAGTATTATTATATGAGCCAAGCTAAATGTGATGTAGGAGATGCCATCGTGGCTCTCCTGGTATGCTTGAATACCTCCTCTTTGCTTGAATAGCAGCTTGGAGAGTTCAGGGATTTTAACAAGGGAACTGGAAAACTGCTAGTTGACGCTCCATATCGAGAAACGTCCAGCTCTTTCTCCCTTGAGTCCCTGTATGCCAAAGCCTTGCTGTGGACATGTAGTAGTGGGAGACATTCCTTAGGGTGTTCCAAACTAATCAGCCAATCTCCAGGGTATGAATTACAAAAGGCTTGATTTTTAATAAATGAGGAAGGAAGGTTGAGTGACACAGAGTGCAAGACAAAATAAACGCACAGAGGAAACTAGCTAACTAGCCTAGCAAGCTATGTTTTCCACATAAGTGCCAGAATTGCATTAAGTCTTCAATATGCTTGCCAGAAGACAAAAGTAGCAGAATGCATCCCATCTTTATTTTGGGTGATGTGAAGGGTGGATAATATGCAGCCCAGAGGGACCCAGCTACTGGAGGGTAACATGGAACAGTAGGTGTGAACATCGGGTAGTATTTTGAACACTTGCGAGATGGGCAGTCAGGGTGCTTAGGGCAGATTTTCGGGAGGGAGGTGGGGGGCAGTTTCTTACTGCTGTACTAGATGTTTGTTGAGCATCTAAGCCTCACCTTTGTGTGTGCAGGTTCCTTGGGTTTCAGTACTGCCTTCTGGTGCTGATATTAGCTGGAGTTGGGGCAGAGGAGAGAGTAATCCCTTCCCCCCCCCCTCCCTGAAGCTACCGTAATTGCAACTTGGAAGGGGTCATTTAAATGGGGGTGGGGAAAGGGTATGTGTATTGGGGGGAGGTTTAAAGCCCTCCTTTAATGGTTGCATTTAACTAAAGGATGTGTAACACTGAAGATCGGAGATCTGATCTAGTTTACTCCTGAGGCAGACTCTGATGGTTCAGTACAGTATTCTGAATCTTCCCCAGAGACAGGCAGAGAAAGCTGGAGGTTTATCTCTGCTTATTTCTCCTTTTGCAGCCAATTGTCCCTAGGGGTTGGATCTGGGACAATGAGCTGCTAAAGCAGAGGAAGGCGGCCAGTGGTTCTGCTTCTCTATTTCCCTAGGATGCTCTCCAGCCTTCTCCGCTTGTCTCTGAGGGAGCTGTAGAATTTTCAGTGGTTAAGGCAGAATGCACCCATGCAGGAAGCCCTCGTTCAAGTAGGCCTGACACATGGAAAGCACTTAATGCATGTCCTGGCCCATTCGCTTGTTACTGTTGGAATGTCTGCAATCAGTGGTCCGTATTTGCGTGCGTGAGCATGCTGCTGTAATGCTAGCACTACAAATGAATGGGCATGTGGTTAAGTTTACAGTGGTACCTCTACTTACGAATTTAATGCGTTCCGAGCACACATTTGTAAGTCGAAAAAATTTGTAAGTCAAATCCCATAGGAATGCATTGGGAGAAAAAATTCGTAAATCAAAGCAACCCTATCTAAAAATTCGTAAGTAGAAAAAATCCTATCTAAACCACATCCAAGATGGCGGACTGAGCTCCATTTGTAAGTAGAAAAATTCGTAAGTAGAGTTATTTGTAAGTAGAGGTACCACTGTACTTTAAATGTGACCAGGCATGTCTGGGAATATCACACAGGTTCCTGTATCCTGTGTGGCCTAGGCTATTAAGAGCCTGGCTGAAATGTGACCACCCCATAATGAATGTAGCTAGGGTGTAGCCAGTCAATTGAGACAACTATGCTGGCTTTATAAGGATGTGGGTTGAGTGGATCCATTAAAACATTGGTATGTGCTGAATATTACATCTTAGGTCAAATGTTTAATGATTTGTAGAATGGTTTAATTCCATCTGCCTACAATGACCTTGCAGAATTTAGCTTTCATTATGGCCAGATTTGGGGGCCTTACTCAAGCAAATTGTGGTGTCTTAAGAACTCTGTGTGCCTTCAGTTTGCAGGCTTTTTTAATTGCTATGGTTAAATAGTTTCTGTTCTGAAACCAGAACATCACAAATCTCGCCCACAGGCTGTTTCTCCAAAATGTATAGTTAAAAAGAGGGCTACCAGAGGAACTTTGAAGTGTATAGATGCAGAGCTGCAAACTCACCCCCCCCCCCCGGAATATGATATGGGGACAATCCTGATGCTGTGACTATGAATTCCTGGCTGAGCTATCGAAGGTTAGCTGCAGATGAAATAGGTAGTCCTCTCTCGAGAATAAAAAAGGATACTAGTACTGTTGAATGAATTCCCACTGATTGGAAGCGGGGTTTTTTTAAAAAATGAAATTGGGTACCTGGACAAGTGAAAGCGACAGCACAGAGCCTTAAAGGAATTCAGGCTAAAACCGATGTAATGGAACATAGCTGGTTGGCATTCAAAGCAGAATAATAAACAGCTGATGAACTCTTTTGAGTAATTTGATATTCTGCTACAAGAAACAAGGCACAATGACTCTTGGTTATAGTTTTGAAAGTATGTTTAATGCTGATTAACATCTACTGGTACATACCACCTTGACAAAAAAAGGGGCCTTACATCTGATCTGGCTAATTATAGACCAATTAGTTTGCTACCTGTAATTAGAAAATTAAATGTGAAGCATCTTTATAATAAGCTAATTGATTGGATAACTGATGAAGCTATTCTTGCCAAAGAGCAAGCAGGATTTAGACAAGGCAGATCCACTGTAGACCATTGCTTTGTACTAGCCCATTTTATATATAAGTATGTTAAGAAACCAGGTTAAGAAGCCAAGTTGAACTCTTCCAGTATAGATAAAAGAGTATTGTTCTTGATTAAATGTCTATATAAAAACACTGTGCTGGTAGTGTGCTGCTCTACAAATGCTCACAGAATCCATACCAGTGACAAAGGGAGTTAAGCAAGGTTATATCCTAGCTCCCGCACTGTTTAATTTATATGTAAATGATATTGTCCAGAGTTTAACATCCCCAGAGTATCATGCCCCTAAATTGGCCACAAAAGCCACCTCTATATTATTATACACAGATGATGCAGTACTTCTATCTTAAACAAAAGTGGGCCTAAAAAGATGGATGAGGGCATTCTCAGGATACTGCCAAAGATGACAGCCGGCTGTGAATTACAAGAAAACTGAAGTCATTGTGTTTTCAAGAAACTATAGGGCCCATAGATGGTATATGGATAATTGGTTGCTCAAACAAGTTAAAGTCTTTAAATACCTCCGCCTTATTTTTCAGTCAACAGGGTCATGGGGAACACATCAGAAATATGCAAAGGGAAAAGCATCTCAAAGCACCAAAATTCTGACACGCTTCTTCCATACAAAAGGTGGCAATCAGCACTTGAAGTTTTTTAAGCTAAACCCCTCGCACAATTATTATATGGGGCTCAGATTTGGAGAGACCTTGGAGCTACAGAAGCTGTTCAATCTAAGTTCCTAAGGCAATTCCCCCCCCCCCCCCGTTCCATCCTGTTTTCCAAATGTTTCATTGTTCTTGGAGGCTACTCTTCTCTCTGTTGAATTACAGAGTTGGTGTAGGTTAGGACATTCAATTATTGGCTTCGGCTAAATTTAAACCCCAACAATCTACTACAATTAGTATCACAAGATTGTCATGAGAGCGCTTGGACTAAAATTATCAACCAAAAGCTTTAATTTTCTGGTTTATCACCACAACAGTTATTAACACTGGGCTTCAGTAAAGCAAATAATTTAATTAGACAGAGCCTATATGTTACTGAGTGACAGAATAATTTGGCCACGATAAGGAAATTTTGTCCATGGTATGATTATTTTCCACCTAGTCAATTTGACACATTGGCATCCCATTTGGAAAATTTAACAATTCCAAAATACAGATGCGCTTTCACTTATGTAAGAAGACTAAATATGCTGCCTTCAGCTGTACTTGAGGGTCAATTAAAAAAAAATCACTGGAAAACGGTTATGTCCCTGTGGAGATGGCAGTATTAGCTTGAACTGTTCATAAAGATTTGAGGAGTGAGGTTATTACCCCTCTACTACTACCCATACCAGTCACTCAACCATTGCTACTGTGTCCTTTCTTCTAGCTAGCAGATCAAGGTGATCAGGTGACAGTAAAAACTGCAAATTTTTTAGCAGGGGCAATTACAATAAGATCTATTATTTGATTGTTGATGGAAACCTCCAGAATGTGTTTTGTATAGATAGGTTTTTACCTCTATCTTCAGTACATTTTATTTTATTGCTATGGCTAGTGGCTGATGCAAATAAAGATTCTTCAAATGATGTACAGTATTATGCTTCATTAGGGCTGAAATGAGATTTGGTGAATTTGAATCTCTGCTGTGGGTGGGTGGGTGGGTGAGCCAGTTTTTCTTTGCTCATGTTTGCCTGGTGAGGGAACACAGAATAGTCTTTAGTGTCTACGAGACTACGGATATTCATGCATGGTCTCCTCAGAAAAGCACAAAAGACAATTTGATCTTTTCGTTCAATGGGGAAGCAGGTTTAAAAACCTGCACAGCTTGCTTCCTCAGCCAGAAAGTGACAATTGCATTTGCAAATTGTCGTTATAATTTCCTCCTCTGCCAGACAACTTTGAGGAAAGCACAAACATCGCTTCCCACTCCCATGTGGATGTTGGTGCTTCCATGTGGCAACAGGCTCATCTGTTACATTAATGGTGGATCAGCTGAACCCCTGGATTGTGTGTTCATGTCATGGGCTCTGAACTGCTTTGATGTTTTTGAAATGGGTGTTTTTCTTATTTGCTTGGCATGAAGACTTATTTGGAGCATAAGGTCAGGCAGATGGCCCATCTAATTGAGGGCTCATCTCCAAATGGTGAGTGTTGAGGTCAGTGCTTTTTTCCAAGAAAAGTAGGTGCTGGAACACACCATGCAGTTGTTACAGCAAGTCACTGGGCGACTTGCAACAGCCCAGAACAGATGCTGGTACCCCTGGTTCTGGTGCAAGTCAAAGAAATGTGCCTCCGCCTCCGCCCCTCTCTTAGATTCAGGTGGATGATTAGGGCATCTTGGAAGGGGCCTCATTCAAATGCCTGTGGCTGCAATGGTAGAGGCCTGGCTGGAAAGCTTAAAGCCCACCACCACTACATGGGAGGCTAGGTGTGGCTAGGAGCTAGGTGGAGTCGTAGTTCTTTAAAAAAAAAAAGTGTGGACTCACACATGCTCACTCACATCTTCCACTTTGACTTGAAATGTTCATTTTGGACTTCTTAGAAGTAGGTAGAGGCAAAAAGTGGGTGTGGGGAGCACTGGCCCACAATGGCGCCCACCTGAGAGGTGCTGAAACTGCTCTGGCACACTCTGACTGAAAAGCACTGTTTTGAGATGCCCTCAGGAAGCTCACAAGCAGAGCAAGATGGAGATAGCTCTGTCCTGATGCTTGCCCCAGCTGCTAACAATTAGAAGTATACTGGAGATTTAGCTGTTGCAGTGGCTGTCGCCATGTTTAAGTCATGCAGGGGGCGTTGTATTGTCAGGCTGAACCTTCTGCCAGTTTGTTGTGTGTTTTTAGTAGCTCTTAAATTCTTCTTTGGCGATCACTCGTAGCCAAAGCCATGTCTTCCATGAACACGATCTTAACAGTGTGTCTGTAAGTGACTGTGGAGGCCAATTCTGGACCCGCACATCCTTCCACAGTGGGGACATACAATAGGTTTCCGGGCGGGAGTAGATCACAATGAGGATTTGCTAAATGTGCCTCCCCCTCTTAGCTCATTTCTCCCTTCAATCCTGAGTTTGTGCTTCTTCAAAATCCATGATGCCTTTGGTAAATCTCCAATTGGAGCGCTCACAGGCCAGTGTTTCCCTGTTGTCGGTGTTTATACTATATTTTTAAAGATTTGCCTTGAGAGTGTCTTTAAACCTCTTTTGTTGTCCACTGGCATTACGCTTTCCATTCTTAAGTTAGGAATAGAGAAGTTGCTTTGGAAGACGATAATCAGGCATCCGAACAACATGACCAGTCCAACAAAGTTGATGTTGATAAATAATTGCTTCAACACAGGTGATCTTTGCTTCCTCCCAATACACTGGCATTAGTTCGCCTGTCTTCCCAAGTGATATGTAATTTTTTTTGGAGACACTGTTGATGGAATCTTTTGAGGAGTTGGAGGTGGTGTTTGTAAGTGATCCATGTTTCACAAGCATACAGTAAAGTTGGTAGTACAATAGCTTTGTAAACAAACATTTTGGTTTCCCTGCAAATGTTCTCAAACATTCTGTGCTTCAGTCAGGAGAAAGCTGCACTCGCAGAGCTCAGGTGATGCTGCATTTCAGCAACAATGTCGGCCCTTGTAGGAAAAATGATATTGCAGTAGAGAGATAATATTTCTCAGTTTATTCAACAGACTTGTATGATGTCATTCTCCTGCTTTTTCATTGTCTCCCTCCACCAATACCCCAAGTGAAAAAGTCGCATCTGCTCTAGCCTGGACTTTGCAGCCTTTATAACTTACGAAAATTGAGAGAATACACAGAATTACTTCTGCAATTTTTATTATCCTGTATGTTTTTAGGATTTTGCTGGTCATGGGGGAGAGTGAAGAGCTATGAAGAGTACTGACACCCTACCCCTACCCACTGGAAATCTTATTGCACACTCTCTCTCTAGCATCTGATATTTTGGCAGATGTTGCCCACACAGTTTCAATAATATATTCGCAAGCGTAAGGGCTTTTTTTTTTTACAGGAAAGTTCTATCCTCAGAGAGCTGAATTTTGTGTCCAATACCACTTGCCGTGCAATTTTTGCATGCCAATGGAATTTTATTTATACTGTATTTAAAGTATATATTCATCAAAAATTGATTTTGTTCTGACACGCATCATCAACTAAAATTTATCAGTAAACATGTTTCTATTAATTTAGGGCTTAATTGAGATCAGGGATTTCTCTCCCCCCCCCCCCCGCTCTGCCTCCACAGTATGTTGAGGAAGTTCTCCAGAGCAGACAGCCACTTCTGATGTTCCTGGAAGAGGCCTTCGCTGGTGCACCTCAGGTCTCCGCCTCCAGCAGGGAGTGGCTGAGCTTGGTCTTCAGTGCGTTCCATTCAGGCACTGTCCCTGACGTCATGATTGTGCCCGTTGGAATCTCCTACGATGTGGCTCCTGACTCTGGTTACAGGGGGAAAGTGGTAAGAACTGCTGTGGTTGGGTCTGGAGGAGCTGAGAATCCATACTTGAGAGTGGCTGGGGCAACCCAGTCAGATGGGCAGGGTAATCCTCCTCCTCCTCCTCCTCCTCCTCCTCCTCCTCCTCCTCCTCCTCCTCCTCCTCCTCCTTTACAGTGAACCAGTGGGACCTGCAGCAAAATATTCCATGTGGACTACTCCTGTTTGGGGTGCATGTAAGCACGCCACTCAGTCCCTCTTGTTTTTGTTTTGTACTATTGTACTATTGTATTATTCTTCAGGTCTGCTGATTCTGCCCCTTACCCCGTTCTGTGTGTTTGGTACCATTTTGGCTACAAAAGTATCAGCACTTGAAGAATGAGTTTGCTGTTATATCCCATGCCCACTGAGCCATGCTCAGTCATCATTGATGGGGGAGGTGTGTGGAGTCACTGGTGCCCAATCCCTGCTACATAAAAGTACTGGATTTCTCCATTTATTTCTAAGGGTACTTCTCATGTCTGTTCATTCCTGTGAACCAGGACCATGAGATGGTTCTCTCTCTCTCCTTTGTGTATCTGCATCTCTCTCCTTTTCCAGACCTGCCTGCTTTCTCTTAGTATGGGCAACTTGTCACTGAGGGAGACCACTTTTAAGAAATGTCCCCATCAGTGCCTGGAGCTACCCAGTTACCTCTTGCCAAGGAAGGGAATATTGAGGAGGAGCTGATAGTTGTTACAATCTTCCGAGTGGGCCTTTTAAAATACTTCTCCAAGCACTTTGTCTATATCTTCTGGCAGCAAAATTGGAAATTAACACAGCCAAATTGAACTGGAAGGTGCTCTGGATATATCTGTGGAACAAGCTGTCATCCAGCATGAAGTGACTTTGAGTGATTTCATCTTTGAAGTGCTTCAGAGATGGGTCAAGATGGGCCTCTTATATTTTGCAATGGGACAAGTTGAAGGAGAATCACTTGAGAAGCTCTGCTGAATGGTGGTGTGAGGAAACAGTTGTAGTGGAGAAGTCAGATTTCTTTGCCACCATCACTGCCTCAAAGTAGGATCAATATTGCGCTCTTCCTGTGTTCACTTTAGACTCATAGGAAATGCCTCATACCAAGTCAGGCCATTTGTCTACACAGATTGAAGATCTGGAGACCCATAGCCAGACAGGAGTATTGCCCAGGCCTTCCTGGAGTTAGATTTGGGGTCTTCATTCAAATCATATGCTCTACCACTGAGCTACAGCCACCCACATATTAAGTTTTCCACCACTGGGATACAAATTGTCTTCCAAGCTGCTTCCTGTGCCTTTCAGGAGGGAGAATCAAAATGTTGAATGCTTCCCTACTGTATATATTGAGAGAGAGAGAGAGAGAGAGAGAGAGAGAGAGAGAGAGAGAGAGAGAGAGAGAGAGAGGGAGAATATATACACACACACACACACCCTGAACGTATATAATATTGCTGCAAGTAGAAAACTAGTATAGCAGGGAGTCAAGTAGTCTGGAACCTCTCTCCTTACTTGCACAGTCTTTGTTTTACTTAAGGAGTATTAAAAATAATTGATCACACACCTGAAGGTGCATACAGAACTCTACTCCTTTATGATTCTGCTGCATATGTTAACCAAGTCTGAATTAATATTTTTAACATTTGTTCTGTTTTCCCAGAGCCCCACCCAGACCCTTAGCCTCTGGACATCCCTGTGGACCATCTGCAGAGCTGCTTGTAGAGGACTGGGCTGTGTCCGGGTTGATTTTGCTCAGCCCTTCTCTTTGCAGGTAGACCCCCGTTACATTTGACCCAGACTTGTGGGAATAAGAAAGAGAATTGCTGGGGAGTGACAAATCTTCCCAAGCCTCTGGTGGAATGGGTGGCATTTCAATTGGCTTCTGTTCCTTTTTCTGCCTAGGAGTATGTAGCAAACAGCCTCTTCAGGCAGAGCAGTTCTGGAAAGTGTCTGGAGGAACTCCTCTTACCAGAAATACTTGGAAAACGGTAACTCAGCTCTGGAGTAGGCTAGGCCTGCGAAGTGTCATCAAGGTGTGGCAAAAGCTTGACTCTCAATGTCACTTGTAAGACAAGTGGAAATCTTTTGAGCAGTGGCGGTAGTGGGGTGTCTGAGCGAAGTCAATAGCATGCACTGTTCCATGTCATCATGTGCCGTCTGTGCCTCAGCACATGTGTCCCATTACTGAGAAGGTTGAGCTGACTTTAATATGGATCCTGAAGAGATTGAAGGTCATGTGGCAAAATACACAGAGGAGAATAAAGCGGTCCCTAAGGAGAAGGAAATTGGTGGGAATTTGGGGCAGGGCTGGGGGCTGTCTTACCATGGGATGAGTTGGCAAACAAGAAATCCAAAAAAGCCCACACAGTCAGCAAACTGCTTGAAAATCCAAATTAGGAGACATAGAAAGCCCTTGTGGGGGGTCCTTCCAATTGAGTCCACCTAAATATAGTGTTGGGACGTGGGTGGCGCTGTGGTCTAAACCACAGAGCCTAGGGCTTGCCGGTCAGAAGGTCGGCAGTTCGAATCCCCGTGACGGGGTGAGCTCCCATTGTTCAGTCCCAGCTCCTGCCAACCTACGTGTTTCCCCTATTTTAAGACGTAGTCATTTTATAAGACGTAGCAGGATTTTTACACTTTTGCGGAATTAAGCCATACCCCGAAAATAAGCCATACCCCGAGCCAGCGGAACCCAGCATGCCGGCCACGGCAGGAAAAGGAGGGCTGCTGGGTTGGTGCCCGGAACTGGCTACTGCTGCTGCTGCAGCAGCGCCGCTTAGAATGAGACCGCCGAGCGCCCCAGCAGCGAGACCGACGAAGCGCCCAGCAACACAGCACGGAGCGCCCCAAGCCACAGCAACAGGAGGAGGAGGATTCAAAGTGCTATAGAGCACCGCTGGGTCCCGGAGACTCAGGGCACTCCGCGCGGCGCTGCAGGGCACCGACCCGACAAGCCGCCTCCTCTTTCTCCGCGGCTCGGCACCTTGAACTGGTTGCTGCTGTTGCTGCTGCTGAAGCGCCGTGCAGCTCTCTATCCGTCCTCGCCCTCAACTGCTAATTTCTCCCTCACACACAGGCGGGGGGGGGGGAGAAGCAGGAGGAGGCACAAGCACCGTGCGCTCGGCCCTCTTTCGGCGTCGCCAGACGAGCCGCGCTGGGAGCCTCCCCACTCTTCCCAGAACTTTTTTCCACTCGGGCAGAGCGCCCGGACGGGGAAACCCCTCGGCGTCGGGAGCCCTGCTGGCCCCTTCCGCGCCGCCGGAATGTTGTGGAGCCGCATGGCCCGAAGCAGAGCAGCGGCAGGTGACAAGCGGCGGCAGGAGCCGCGCCGCCGAAATGTTCTGGGGCCGCATGGCCCAAGGCAGAGTGGCGGTAGGAGGCAGCGGGAAGTAAAGGGCAGAGCCGGGCAAAAGAGCTCGACACTTGCGTGTTGGTTTGCCCTGGTTCCCACAGACCCCTTCCCGTCAGGAAAATGGCAGCGGCAACCGTGGCAGTGGCGGCGTTAACGGCGCCAGGAGGAGGAGGCGGGTGCAGTCCGAGGCAAGGCGCTGCTCCGCTCTCCGCCTGGCTCAGCTCATTTTTGCGGGCGGCTTGTGTGAGTGGATTTCTAGTGTCTGGGTCGGCGCGCCTGAAAGGCAAGGAGGAGCCAAGGAGGGAGAAAGCAGGGCGGGAGACGGGAGGCCCGCGGCCCCTTCCGCGCCACCGGGGCGACAGGCGGCGGCGGGAGCGCTGCTGGCCCCTTCTGCGCCGCCGGACTGCATGGCGAGGAGGCCTGCCGCCCCAGCGCCCGGAACCGGTGGCTGCAGAGCAGAGCGCTCCGCAGCGCCGGACACTCAGAGCGCCCAGCAGCGCTGGGAGGAGCGCCGAGCCAGCGGCCTGGCCCCTTCCTGCCTGCCACCCCACCGCCCGGAACTGGCAAGGAGGAGGGGAAAGGGGCACCTGGGAAGGAGTCGGGAGGGCCCTTGCTGCATGAGCCATGGGCACGCGGCTCCTTCCAAGCACAGTGAACGCCGTGCCTAGCTTTGAGCAAGAGGCATGAAATGGACGCAGCGACGAGGGTGATGGCTGCGCGGGCGGTGGCCGCGTCACGTCTCCTGGCAGCCGTGGGGGCTCTCGGTGCTGCCTTGCCCGGGCCCCGCATTCCCCGGAGGCCTTCCGCCTCGCCAAGCTCGGCCGGCCTCATGCGGTGGGTGGAAGGCGCGCGGGTGGCCTGTCTAAGGCCGGGCGGGATCCCTCAGCCCTGCTCATCTTTATGCATTTATTTCGCGAAACACCCCCCCCCCCAAAAAAATCAGCAGGAACCTTGGAGCGGTTGGCGGGGGGGGGGATGGGAGAAAGATTTAAAAAACCAAGACAAAGGTATCACCTCTTCCTGGCCCGGCCAAGGAGGCCTGCCGCCCCACTGCCCGGAACCATAGGTACCATAAAAATATAATAAAAATAGGACATCCCCTGAAAATAAGACACCGTGTGTTTTTTTGAGGAAAAAAAGTTATAAGACGGTGTCTTAAAAAAGGGGAAACACGGTAGTAGTTCGAAAGCACGTCAAAGTGCAAGTAGATAAATAGATACCGCTCCGGCGGGAAGGTAAACAGCGTTTCCGTGTGCTGCTCTGGTTTGCCAGAAGTGGCTTAGTCATGCTGGCCACATGACCCGGAAACTGTCTGCGGACAAATGCCAGCTCCTCAGCCTATAGAGCAAGATGAGCACCACAACCCCAGAGTCGTCCGCGACTGGACCGAACAGTTAGGGGAACCTTTCCCTTTCCCTCTAAATATAGTGTTGCCATGCTGCTACTGTGCATTTAAAGCACCTGGCTTCCTCTGAAGAATCCTGGGAACCGTGGTTTATCCCTCAGAGCTACAGTTCCCAGAACCCTCAACAAACTACAGATCTCAGGATTCTTGGGGGAAGTAGTGTGCTTTAAATGTATGGTGTGGATGTGACCTTTTCCACCAAACTAAACTGTGACTGTTCGAAAAAACAGACTGCTTTGCAGTGTTATGTACATTTAATCCTGACCACCTGCTCTTTGGTGTGTGGATATATAGGGCGGGGTCAGAAAGAAAGGGGTGGTGTTTGTGGGCATAACAGCCTATAGGGAGAGGAGGGTTAAACCTTCGCACCCCAGCTACCATGCTGACAAAAAAAACACCCCTCTGTGGAGCAATTAAGCCTAGGAAGAAAGCTCCCACTGGGGTCAGTGGGATCTCTTCCTGCTTCCCAGTGGGATCTCCCCACCCCATAGCTTAATTGCTGGGTGGTGGGGGGTGTGTACAGGTCAGGTCTTAAGGTTTGCCATCTCTTAAGGCCCTCCAGGCCAGAATTTTGCTTTGGTCTAGATTCTAGAGTCTTCTGGCTGCTCATTTTACAGTGATGAGGTTCCCTCCTTTTAGATGGGAAAGAGACTCAGAAACTTATTCAGAGATTTTAAGGGAATGAAGATGAGACAAGTATGAGCCTTTTTTTTTTTACAGACCCATAAGTCTGCTTCTAAGATACATGTTGAAATGGCATGCAAGAGCTTACAGGAAGCCAACAATAAACTCAAAAGTCACAAATTTGCAAGCGACAAATAATAAGCTTCTTCTGAGTCAGAAGCTGAGCAATGCTTTCTGCTGACCGGGGTCTTCACATATTTATGTGAGGATGTAGTGGAAGAATCCTGAACTGTTTAACTAAAAATAGCTCAACAAGGATACTACAGCTTCATATTGTCTATTGACAAACGTACCTTTGATCAGTGCATGACCTCAGAATTTTTTTAGATTTCTTCGTAACAATAGCTTCTGCAAGAACAGCTAGAACAACATCTCTTTAGCATTCAAATTCCCAGCAGAAGTAAACTTTGATTGCAGCCAACAGCAGGTCTTGCGTACTTGTCAGAAATTACAGCTTCAGCATCCTGTAAGCCTTTTAGCAAGCAAGATGGAAAACCTCTGGCTTTTTGTCAGACTCTGGACAGCTAAGATCACAGGCCTTTAATATAAACTTTAATTAGGTTGGCTTGCCGGTCAGCTGGCTAGTTAAAAATTGGCAGTTGTCCACCAATGGTTTGACCAGGGTCAAATATTCCAAGAATGCTCTTGTGTGGATGGCAGGCTTAATGCCTTAATGTCATTATGGTGTCATCTGCTAGAATGGGAGGCCTAGCCCCCTCAGCCTGCAGCAAATGTGGGAGCAGAACAAAGTTGCTCCCATTCATTGGTGGCAAAGGCAACTGCATAGTAGGGTGGGAGGCTCAGGAGGAGCTACATATACAAATCTACAGCTGAATTGCTACAGATAAGAGATTTGAATAGCCTAATTTAAGTGTCAGTTAAACTGCTGGGAGACAGAAACTTTTGCCAGTCTACAGTAAATCATCCAGCAACCTTCCCGTAGATCCCAGCCCACCTTCTGCCCACCCTGGCAGTTTACTAAACTAGATAGACCAATGGTTTGACTTGGTAAAGGCAGACCCTCATGTTCCTTTCTGAAACGGTCTGCTTTAGTTGGTGGTGTGTGCCAGCTGAAAACAATGCTGAAAGCCCATAATGGGAGCACTGGTATAAGCCTCAGCAGTAAGGGCCTCTGTAAGCTTTAAAATAGGAGTGAGGAACCTTTCTCGTGCCAAGGGCTACATTCTCTCAGGGGCAACCTTCTGGGGGCCGCACGTCAGTGGGCAAAGCAACAGATGCATTTTTTACCTTTTGACCCAGGTGGCGCTGTGGGTTAAACCACAGAGTCTAGGGCTTGCTGATCAGAAGATTGGCGGTTCGAATCCCTGCAACGGGGTGAGCTCCCGTTGCTCGGTCCCAGCTCCTGCCCACCTAGCAGTTCGAAAGCACATCAAAGTGCAAGTAGATAAATAGGGACCGCTCCAGCAGGAAGGTAAACGGCGTTTCCGTGTGCTGCTCTGGTTCGCCAGAAGCGGCTTTGTCATGCTGGCCACACGACCCGGAAGCTGTCTGCGGACAAACGCCGGCTCCCTTGGCCTATAGAGCGAGATGAGCGCCGCAACCCCAGAGTTGGACACGACTGGACCTGATGGTCAGGGGCCCCTTTACCCTTTACCTTTACAGTAGGCTATGGCCCAGTCATGAAAAACCAGAAGTTTCTATGGCACCCCTCTCCACCCTCTAGGCATTGCCACAGTGAAGGGATGTGTCAGGCAAAAGCAGTTGTGGAGGCCGCGGGAAAGGTCTGCTAAGGGGGTGTGGCCTGGGAGGAATCCTGACAGCCACATCCATGCCCCTGGCCTGAGCTTCGCCAGCTCTGCTTTAAAAGTTTCAGAAGCTACTGTGGAATGTTTGGCTTAATTTCTTTAAAAAAAGGCACAGGTCTTGGAACAGTCTGTTTATTCAAGAGGTACTGCTGAATCTGTTTAAAAGAAGGGGCATGGCCAAAATTGGTGGTGTTAAGTGGGTGTGGCTAAGGAATACAAGGCAAGTGTGGCTAGAGGGAGCTCCGATTGTTCTGTCCCAGCTCCTGCCAACCTAGCAGTTTGAAAGCATGCCAGTGCAAGTATATAAATAGGTACCACTGCGGCAGGAAGGTAAGCAGTGTTTCCATGCACTCTGGCTTCTGTCACGGTGTTCTGTTGCACCAGAAGCGGTTTAGTCATGCTGGCCACATGATCGAAAATCTGTCCTGGACTTAACCTTCCAGGGATCCTATCCCTTTCACTTCTACCTAGAGTGTCAGAGTGGGACCATGAAGATCCAGGTTCAAAACTCCACTCCACTGGGTGTCACCACCTTTTAGCCTACTCTGCTGCATTTGGTTGTTGAGAGGATGAAGTGTGTGTATGTGTATGCAACTGCTTATGCCTTTCTGAACTCCTTTGGAGGAAGAGTGAGATGAAAGAAATGTAATAGATAAAGGATTAACACTACTAGCCCAGGGTGTGTGGGGAAGCAACAACATCTGTACTTGTGATATTGTTTTTTTTGAAAACTGTTCATTCCCCATCATTCTTCCCTTGCCAACTTTCCTAGCTGTAGCATTTTGGATTGTGAGAAACTGGAACAATGGTCACCAGGATCCGAAGGCATCATAGCTCTGAACAAAGAACAGGAAATATTGGTGTACAATTTGGGCCTACACACACTGAGCAGTGAGTAGTAATTTTGTCTGGGGTGGTTGTTTTATTGAGGAGGCAGATGCCTAGCCATTCTTGCACAGCTTTTGCAGTGATTGATAATTTCTGCTCTTGGACTACATGAGTGTAAGGTGCCCATCATGATAGGAGGTGGTTTGCTGTGGCTCTGAATGTTTCTGTGCTCAGGGCTGGCCTTCCAGTTAAGCTTAGCAGGGTGGCTGGGCATCATTCTGCTGCATTTGTGCATCAGATGCAATTTAATGATAATTCGTGCTGTGAACACAGCAGAATGCCCTCCCCTTCCCAAAAAGAGGCAACCCTTCATGTTGCTGCGTGAGTTTTGCCAGGTTTGCCATCTCATTCAGAAGAAAGGCCTAGAAAGATAACATGAGAAGTGGGCACTCCTCCAAGAGCAGGAAATGCTTTCTTTTGCACACTCTGGAGCTAGCATGATGCAGTGATTAGAAGGCTAGCCCATGACAGGGAGACAGATTCAAATCCCCACTCAGTCAAAAAGCTTCCTTGAGAGACTTTGGGCCTGTCTTTCCCTACCAGCTCCATCTAAAGGGTTGCTGTGAGGAGAAAATGGGGAGGGAAGAACCACATGAGCTGTCCTTGGCTCCTTAAATATATATATTTTTAATAGGTTACATAAATACAGTAATTTTAAAAAGGGGAAGTTGTAAAACCATTCCAATGAAAAGCAGGACAGTATAGATTCAGCATGAGAGGTGGATCCCACAAAATGAAATATCTTAACTGTCCTATGACAGAAGCAAAGGCATTGGGCCTGCCACACTGTAGGGAGGGTGATAGTTTAGGACAGGCTTCCTCAGGACAGATTTAGGTTACCAGACGTCCACATTTCCTGAGGACAGTCCCCGGATTTACAAGTCAGTCCCCATACAAAATCCATTGAAGTTGCAAAGTGTCCCTGGATTCATTGAAAAATTTCTGGTAACCTTACTCCAGATGTTTTTGGCCTACAACTCCCATGATCCCTAGCTAGCAGAACCAGGAGTCAGGGATGATGGGAATTGTAGTCTCAAAACATCTAGAGGGCCGAGGTTGAGGAAGCCTGGTTTGGAGCTGCCACTGAGAGAGGGGATTGAATGTAAAAAGTGATGCTATTTTTGCAAGGGTGCACCATGTCTCCAGTTTTAACTTGGGAGGGGGGAGGGTTCCTTGGATATAAAAACTTTGGGAAATGCTGTTCTAGGCTTTTGAAGGAACTCCCAGTTTCTGTTTGCACAGAGATCTTTATTTAAATAAGTGCAGCTTCCAGGTGATGGCTCTAAAATTTCAAGTCAGTGCTGTAGGTTGCTGCCAAAAACCAGAGGCTGAGGAAGCACAAGTAAGCGGCTAGCCGAGGTGTTCTGCTTAGCCTAGCTCTGGTACATTATTTCCAGGATCTCCGTGTTGTGTTCCTGGCGCAAGTGGCTGGCTATATGTGCTGCTCATTTGGCAGATGTGCCATCTGTGTCCCTGTCTGCATGGCAGAAGCAGAGAGAAGGAAGCGGCTTCTTCGTCAGGGCCACAGATGGCCCTGCAGGCAGATGAATACATGCAAGCTGCTAGCTTCCGCCTCAGACTGGACGAGAAGCGGCACAAACGGTGGTTGCAGCTGAGGCCCCGAGCACTTTGTGGCAGCAGCAGGAAAAGGGGCTTCTTTTGGACGCTGGAGAATAATATTTGGAAAGATGGGGACAGATCAAAGGCATTTCAACAAAATAAGAATATTTTAAGAAGTGACTTTTCTCCGCTCCTCAGCTGGGGAGGACTTGCTTGTCTCATGCTGAGCTTCAGGGATGCCCTGAGGACTTGGCAAAGTGCAGTGCAAGCACACTTCCCAGCTTTGAGGCCAGGAGACGGTCAGGAACATCTCTCTGTGTCACTGCCCTCCAATAAGGCACTCAGAGCACCCCCTGAAGTTCAGTGTGACCCCAGTGGTGGCCCATGGGGCTCCTTTCTGGCTCCAGGCTCACGAGGGCAGGGGGCCTGCCTAATCCAAAAGAATGTGAAGGGACAAGTGCCAATTCGGGTAGCCTTCTGTCTGTGTGTTGGGTAACTGAAAGGTTCTGCCGAGCAGCGAATCACATTAGGTTGCTCTGAGCTGCAGTCACAGCCTCGCCAGTTACATAAAATATTCAACTCACGTGTCAAGGTGTGTTTTTTTAGTTTATTGCTCGTCTCCCAGAGTGTGGATGTAACTTTCCACTTATTGGTTATTTTAGTATAATACCTGAACTGCTCTGTCTTCGCTAATGCACAGGCTGCGTGACTTTCTGCAAATGGCTCACAAGCGTGTGTGCCTGCCCCCCCCCCTCGCTTTATGATTTGGAAAAAGAGTGCTTTGCCCGGAAAAAAACTGTCTTGCTGAGGTGCTTCCCTCAGCCAAGGGGGTGGGCAGCCAAGAACAGAAACTGTCCCATTGCAATCAGTTTCTTCAGCTAAAAGGCAGCTCAGGCCCCCCACCAAGTGCAATCTTCCTGAACGTCTTCTCTTAATGCAGAATTCTGTTCTGCAATCATAACCCCCCTTCAAAAAGCACATTGTGGAGTTGGGAGAGGTGCAGAAAAGCACAACCAAAATTGTTAAGAGGATTTTCCCTGAAATAGTTACAATGTTCAAAAATTAGGGTGATTAAACAAACTGTGGAAGAAAAGAATATGAAGATTCCTCTTTTGAATCAACTAAAGAGAATAACAACAACAAGCTACACTTGCTTTGTCCTGTCTCTTTGCAGGTGATCTTTTAACAGAAGATAGTTACCTTGTTTTGTTCTTCTCCTCTCCCTAAATGTTAGGAGCAGCCTGAGGGCCCCATCACTGATTTTTCTCTCTGACCCTTTTGAAGCCCTCTAACTTCATGCCCTCCCCCATATGCCTCCCCTTACTCCTGCCATTTGGACACAAGGTTGGAGGAAATCTGGGTGACAGGAACACATGGACAATTAGCGGGCAATGAAAGGCCTCTCTTCTGAGCTGTGAACTTTCCTGCAGAGGAAGCAGCCCTTTCAAGTTCTTCTCTGCTAGCCAGAGCTCCTGCAGTGCTCAATTTTCATCTTCACATCCTTCATGCTTCTGTTTTATCCTTGGCTGCAGGATCCAGTTGGATTAACCCCCCACTCTCCTTCCACCAGCCAGACTTGTGCACATTTGCAGAAGGGAGGATGGGCTGAGGCAGACTGTGGCTCTGGACTCTGTGGGCTTGAATGGCGTTTAGAGACAAGGAAAACTTCCCTGCCTTTGAGCTCTCATTATGAGATGCAGAGTGAGGGCCTACCTCAGGTAGCAGATTTTTGGCCAGCATGAAGGATTGGATGGATGCTTTTAAAGGAAGGCATATTCATGGAGGAGAAGGCTATCAACAGCTGCTAACCACAATGGCTGCATGGTTGGAGGCAGAAATGCTTCTGAATATTACTTGCTGGAAGCCACAGGAGGGGAGGTTGAATTCAGTATGCAGGTTTCCTATTGGGGCATATGGGTGGCCACTGTGAGAACAGAATGGTGGACTTGATGGTACAGTGGTACCTCGGGTTACAGACACTTCAGGTTACAGACACTAAGAACTTTGCTTCAGTATGAGAACAGACAGAGGCGTACCCAGGATCAAAATTAGGGGGGCAAGGGGCTGGGCCAAGGCACGGGAGGGGAGGGGAGGGAGGAAGGGCGGGGCGGGGGAGGAGCCAGAGCACGATGGCTGCCAGGCGAGGGGGCCGCCGGCAGTAGCAGCAGCAGCAGGATTGGCAGCAGTGGGGGAGTATCCAGAGGCAGGCGGAGGAGGAGGAGGAGCACAGCCCAGCGGAGCATGAGTTCGCACTCTGGTTCCCCGCCGCGCTTGGCCTTGACGGAGGGCGCGATGGGGAGCTGGAGGGAGGGCGCGGCGCAGTGGGCGGGAACGCCGAACTTGCGCTCCACCGGGCTGTGCTCCGCCTCTGCCCGCCAGCGCTGCTCTCGTGCGCCGGCCCTGCTTCTAGGGGGGGCAGCTGCCCCCCGCCCTGCGCTGGGTACGCCCATGAGAACAGAAATCATGCGGCAGTACGGCAGCAACGGGAGACCCCATTAGCTAAAGTGGTACCTTGGGTTAAGAACAGTTTCAGGTTAAGAACGGACCTCTGTACAGTCAAACCTCAGCTTCCAAATGGCTCCGTTTTGGAATGTTTTGGCTCCTGAACGCCAAAAACCCGGAAGTAAATGCTCCGGTTTTCGAATGTTTTTCAGAAGCCGAACATCCGACGCAGCTTCCGCTTGAGTGCAGGAAGCTCTTGCAGCCCATCGGAAGCCACACCTTGGTTGTTGAACATTTCGGAAGCTGAACAGGCTTCCGGAACGTAAGGTTTGACTGTACATTGGCCTGATCTAGCAGGCTCTTCTTATGGGAGGCAAGCAAATCCATATGGACTGGGTGCACTCTGCCAAGGAATTGTCCTACATGAATTGAAATGGGTGGCTGCTACACAAGAGCCTCCTGCTCATCTGTGCACAACATTCCCTTCAGGAGATCTTCCCAGTTGATTGTGCCCCATGGTAATTGGTGGGAGCCCAAGATATTTTGAAATGGCAACCTGCAAAATCCTATCCATGGCTCAGTTGGGTGATTTTCCTGATACAAGGCTTTCCCCAAGTTATCTTGGGTGGGAAGTGTTTCTGTATGGATATTCCATCTCTGCGTGTGAGCATATGCTCTCTGGTGTCACTTCAGATATTCACTAAGTAAGCAGGTGCCTTTTCTCTTCTCAGAAGCAAAATAACTCAAAAAAGATGATTATCTGTAAAAAGGATCTGCAGTGATACAGAGAGCCATTAGACTTCCGGGGATATAATTGAATGAAATAATAATAAACATTTTCATATTATATTATGGAGAATAGATTGTGCAGATGTGTTTAATTATAATACCGGTACTTTATGCAAGAGACAGAATTTGGCTTCCTTTTTTATAATGACACAGAGTTAATATAATGCGATGTGTAGCACTCCCCCCCCCCTCTTTCCAGTGTTTTATCTGGTTGTAAAGCAGGTGCAGGTTCTTTTATACAAACGGTGAGTTCTTTAGACTCCTTTGTATTGCAGCCTGGAGTGAAGGGTTACAGGCTGACCACTGGCTAGAATTGCCCAAGTCTCCTTATCTTTTCTGACAACCTGACCCACAAGGTCCCGCTGAGTAGATTTGGTTTGGCAACAGTAAATGCAGTATTCTGTGTGGCCCCATTTTACTGGCTCATCAGCCCACCGTATTTTCAACATGCAGCATTTTCCACATGGAGTCATAGGCACTAGCAGTTAACCGTCTGGTTTCTTCTCTCTTTCTCTCTCCTCCTCTAGCTGGTGTATCCTGTTCTGCCATCATGGCTGTACAGATCATGTCTGCACTCTTTCTGCACAAACACAAAGAGGTAAGAATGTGAAAAGGAGCTGGATCCAGGATTTCCTTTTCTTAAGTATCCCTGAAGCAACCGGGGGCTTTAGTGGCACCTCTGGGGATGATGGGAAACTGGACTTGGTTCTGCCAAACTTCAGGTTCTGCTTACCTCAAAGACCCCAGGGATAAGGGTTTTGGAGACCCAAAGATCTTGCAAAGAGAGGCTGTGGTTAATCTTTATCTTATAAATGGGGTAACACAGATGGGGGAGAGCATGAGGAACCTTTACCCGTCTAGGTTTTGCACACACATGTAAAAAATCTTAAAATGCAGTGTGTGCATGTAATAAAACACACAATCACAAAGCAGCTCTTTGAGAAACTGTCTTTGTGTCTCATTTGTACAGTCAGCGGCCTTATTAGGTGTGTTGCCTTGCAGTGTGTCAATGGATCCTTGTTTACAGGGCCACAGCTGAGGTACAGTGGATGCTCGGGTTGCGAACGTGATCTGTGCGGGAGGCATGTTTGCAACCCCGCAGCGGCGCATCTGTGCATGCGCGGGTCGTGATTTGGCGCTTTTGCGCATGCGCAAACTGTGATTTAGTGCTTCTGCACATGCGCGAGCCCCGAAACCCAGAAGTAACCTGTACCGGGACTTCTGGGTTCGGCGCGGTGCGCAACCGAAAACACGCAACCTGAAGCAGCCGTAACCCGAGGTATGACTGTATTGCTGTTCTGTTATCTGCATAAAACCAACTTTCAGGTGTTGGCAATGGTAGCCGCAGTGCTTGGTTCCCATAACTGAATATGGGAGTAGACAGCGGTGTTTCTTCCCTTTGTTCTGTTCCCATTTAGGATGCAGAGAGGGGTAAAAACTTTTATCAAATACGCATGTGTTCTAAAGCAGCCTTCTCCAACCCTGGTACCCTCCAGATGTTGTGCACCACAACTCCTATCATGCTTAGCAACCTTTGGCTAGGATGAATGGAAGTTGAGGTTGTGGCGTTTCACCTCTAGGGGTCTAGCAAGAGTTAAGTTGCAAGGGAGGTAAATGGCCAATGGGAGCTCTCCAGGCAGAAGCAGGGGTATATAAGGAGAAGCAGTCAGTCAGAAGGGGGTTGTTGATGGGAGTTGATGAGAAAGGTGGAGAGGATTTTGAGATAGAGAGAGGGTTAGAGAAGCTAGTGAGGTGAGCTGTGGTGCAGAATCTGAAAGAGTAATAAGAAGGGAACTTCAGTCAGGGAGGAAAAGGGGGGAACTAATACTAAAGGTTAAGTTTAAAGAAAAGTACTTGAGAAACCAATAAGAATTTATATGCTTGTAAGATCATCACCTAAATAAACTTATTTGTTTGGTTAACTTTTCATCTGACTGGAATCCATTATTGGTGTGCCAGTACACAAGATTTACTGGATGGTGGCAGCAAGGGAAGAAAATAGGCTAGGGAGGTACTGGGTCAATAGACCGTTAAACGTCCGGGGGCCCTTTACCGGTGTATCTCACCACAGAGGTCCATATACTTGAAGGCACCAGGTTGGGGAAGCAATCTATGCCTTGTAAAGAGCATGCCTGAAGGATGGTGCTCATTGGGATTTTCCTTACCTTACCACAATAACAAGTCTGCATCTCCTGTCTTCTGTCCTCTGCTAGGGCGTCTTCCTTTCCCAGCTGATGCAGGACTTTGTTTGGCTCACTGAGGAGATCCTGCTGCGCAGCTATGATGTGGGGTTTTCTGGGCAGGTGCGTGATGTGGTATTGCATGCTCTGTTCCTGCTGCGGGACTGCATCTCCCTCTACCACCTTTCCCTGGGGGATGTCCTGGTGGTTCCCAAGAAGACAGACAAAGCCATGACAGAGTTGAGCCAGCACAGCACTGCCCTCTTGCCTGTTTTCATCCAGGAAGCGGTTGGAGGTGAGTTGAGAGGTTTCTCGGGCTTACAGGAAGCCTGCTTGAATTATTCCTTTCTAATTACCGTAGCTGAGATAGATTGGGAAGGAGGGGTCTAGAGGGGGCCCAGCGTTTAGGGGTAAGAAAAAGGCTCACAGTGCTGCAGACTGCAAGAGAGCAGAAGTTTCTCTTGGTGCCTCAACTCCCCTTCTCTCAAGTCTCTACTGCAGGCCTGGCCCTGCTTGTGCCAAGCTCATTGGTGGGTCCCCCACCCAGTGCCAAATTTTGCAAGGCTGCACAGCTTAGGAAAGAAGATGTGGGTGGCCTTGGTCAAGGCTAACAATAGCATTTTGGGGGATTTCCCAGTGCAAACCTGAGATTTTCAAGGAGATCAAGAGCCAAAGGAATTGGGGCTATATCTCAGCTGTGCAAATGCATCCACAGAACTTAATTTACTGCAGAAATTATTAGAAACCCATTCACCCACCCATGCGTAGCTATCAAAGTAATTGCCATGTGTGACTTAAAAGGGGAAAGGGATTTGCTGTGTTCTCCGTACTGTGCACACTTTCATGCCTGCTATATCTTGCTTTTTAATAAACAAGCGTTTCACCAAAGATGACACTTTGGTAACTTGGGTAATAAAGACAGGTCTTTCCCAAGGAGTTTCACCCACTTCTTTAAATAAGCCTTTGAAAACCACAGGCATATCACTATCTCTAAGCAAATACGGTAGGTAAATTTTGACCAGACCTGAATTTTCAAGTACCTCTCTCTGGGAACAATACAGGGGACATTTAAGGTACATCCTGCACAAGGCCTTCCGCTTCTTCCAAATCACACATCTTCTTCTAAATCACTAAATTTAACTGCTGTGGAATGAGACAAACATAGCAAGTAAGTGCTAAATCAAGGGTCAGCAAACTTTTTCAGTAGGGGGCCGGTCCACTGTCCCTCAGACCTTGTGGGGGGCCGGACTATATTTTGAAGAGAAAAAAATGAACGAATTCCTATGCCCCACAAATAACCTAGAGATGCATTTTAAATAAAAGGACACATTCTACTCATGTAAAAACAGCAGGCAGGCCCCACAAATAACCTAGAGATGCATTTTAAATAAAAGGACACATTCTACTCATGTAAAAACATGCTGATTCCCGGACCATCCGCGGGCCGGATTTAGAAAGTTATTGGGCCGCATCTGGCCCCCGGGCCTTAGTTTGGGGACCCTGTGCTAAATGGTTTTCCTGACTCCTCTCTGCAGTCTGTGCTGCCAGTGCCCTCCTGGTGGAACTGCTGCCCTACCTGGGAAGCCCTGAGCAGCTCAGGGATGTGGTCCTGGTCCAGGAAGAGCTCCACAACAAGACTGTCTTGCTCGTCCAGCTGCTGCCCAGGGATTTCCTCCTATGCCAGGTAGGGAGCCCCTCTGTGATTTCGAAAGGGCCATTCTCTGCCTGCCGAGCCCCACTTGCAAAGCCTGCAGAGCTATGGAGCAGGATTCTTGCCTGCTGTGATCTTCCTCAAAGGCTCTTCTCTGTGTCCCACCAACACCTGAGTTGTGCTTGGTGAAGAGGGCTTTTCCCCATAGCCACACCCAGGCTCTGGAACTCTCTGCCAAGAGGCTTGCCTTGCCCTGCTCTGATGGCCTACTGCCACTGTGCAAGGGCCTTTCTTGATTGGGTCTCTTGAGCTGCTGGTTTTCATGGACTACACCTCCCTCAGTGACTTTGGCCTGGGCTGGAATGTGTGTCCTTAAATTGTGATGACTCCTCACCTTCCTTGCTTGGCTGGAGAATGGAAAGGGAGGGAAGTGTGTGTGTGACCGTCCTGCTTTTGCATAGCTGGAATATAGCCGGCAGTATAAAGGTAAGAGTAGCATTCATTGCTCTTCCAATTTTTGTCCCTGGAACATCTCCTGCAGGCCATTGCTGGAAAATCGTATACACTCCTGCTCCGTACTATTCCAGGGTCACTTGGTTGTATGAATTCTCCATTGCAGATACACAATGCCCCCATTGAGACAAATATTATTTAAAGGTGCTTTGCTATAATTGGATGGGACCTTGTGCATCACCACTAATTAGTAACAGAAAAAGGTGGAGCGGGGGAGAGAAGAGAAATGCTGGATAATGGAAACACTTCAGAGAGGCAATCTAACACTCTTGAATACAGTAATACCTGCCCATCTCTTGTCTCTCATTGGGGCTAGTAGAGAGTGAAGGTCCTGCTGATTTGCTTTTGCTTCCTCCTAGCCTTGCCAGTCTCTGTATAACTACTGCCAGGTTGCTGTGGACAAGTTGATCCAGTGTGGACTGTTGGTGGCTGAGGAGGTAAGAGAAGCTCCCAGGGTAGGTGTGTGTGGTGCTGTGGCCAGGGGTGGGGGGAAGTGAGGAAATTGAAGGAGTGTGTCATTTAAACACCATATGAGTTCATCCTTGTGGAATGATAATATTTTGCCTGGGTTTCCCAAACTTCTGATCACTGGGGTACACGCACTGTATTTTTTGTTCCATAAGACACACTTTTTTCCTCCTAAAAAGTAAGAGGAAATTCCGTGCGTCTTATGGAGCGAATGCATAAGACACTGATACAAGCATGCCTCCTCTTGGGGAGGGCAGCCCAGTGCTGTAACTCATGCAGAGATGCAACAAGCAGCCTCTCTAAAGGTTTGGGAAGGACTGAATAACTTGCATGCACAAACACACACACAGAGGCAGCAAAATGGTTGCTGATTGGGCAAACGTGAGGCTAGAGCAAGGTAGGCAGCCTTTTTGTGTGTCGCCACTTTGGGCTCGCAGCAGTTCCCTGGTGACACACTGCTTGGTCCCAGCCCAGGCCCCTATGGTTGCAGCAGAGCCTCATATCTCTTCTTCCCAAGGTTTTCAAAAATTGGTTTCTTTCCTTTCCTCCCAGATGCCCAGTGATGTCTTGGTGTGTGACACAGCCCAAAAGCGCTTCACCAAGAGGTTGCTGTGGAAGGCAACAGACGACTTTGCGGACAGCGACAGTGATTACAGCGACGAGACTGGAAATTGCTGCTTCAAAGTACCGTGAACCCCATTCTGGAAAAACTCCCACTGGAGTTCCCTTTCTCCTTCAGTTGCCTCCGAGGCAGGAATTCTGTCCACCCTTTGCCCTTCTCTCTCCCTGACCCAGTTGTCCAAATCTCTCGCCTGAAGGCAGCTATGGCCAGGCAGCCCAGTGTTTTTCTTTTTGCTGCAAGGAAATTTGATACCCTCCATAAAATATTTTACTCTTCCCATGCTCATCCCCTTCATAGGATTTTTCATGCCCTATGAAATTTTGTGTGGTAGGACTTTCAGCATTTTGGGGGGTGGGGAGATGAAGTACAAACACAATATTCAGGGTATGTAATTGATATCTTTTCAATATGAGGTGTGGCCAAAGGGTTTTCTTTACACCCTCTCTCAATAAATTGGTCTCACTGCAGTCACATTTGGAGCAGCCAAACCCAGATGTGTTCCTCTTGGGAAAAAGATGCCTGCTTTTCCCAACCAGGCTTTCTAGCGGGGTGGGAAAGGTGTCTGTTGTGCTTCCCTGCTGCTCTGAGGATCCTTGAAATCCTCCTGCTGGCTTTGGCTTCATGTGGGAAGGGCGCCACAGCTCTGGAGGCCACCCTCCTTCCTCATCCTCATTGTCAGAGGGAACATCAAATTACCATATAAATTCCCACTTCTTTTGTTTCCCAGCACCCACATGACACATCCCGAGTTCACAACCTGTCTCTTCAAATGCCAGCTGTGTGGGCTGAGGCTCTGAAACCTTCCTCTGTGTTCTTTCAAGAAGGGAGCGAAGTTCCCTGTAATTAACTGGCTGGTGCTGAGGACGGGGAGCGCACTGAGCTCATCTCTACTTGCTGCACCACCTGGGAGAGACTTTCAGCAGTTCCAAAACATCTGGATGCACAGCACCACCTCCCGGGCGCACAGAGGCTGCTTTTAGACCTCTCTCTCTGCATATAGTTTCTTACAGGGATGGTGTTTCTGTAGATATTTCCACTCTGCTGAAAATGTAACATGGTGTGTACAAGGCAGTTTTGTCCATGAAAACAGATAATAGAACTGTAGCCACTGACATTAATGGGCCTAGGTTAAGTTTTATCAATTCATTTCAATGCTTCTACTATGGGTACGGCCAGCATTGGATACAACCCATGCAATTTTCACAAGGGTGGTGTATTGAGAAAGATTGTGTTTGTATCGTAGCACGAGCGCTTATGTTGTTCCCCACTGGTGTTGCCTAGCTTCTGTGGCATGCAGGCTGTTACTCAAAAGAATAGTGTGTTGTGCATGTTCCCAAGGGAGTTCCATTGGCTTGGGGTACTTCAGATGGGTTATATTGTGGGATCAATGCTTATCAAGCCTGTAAGTTTTTGCTGTGTCCACACAAAGCAGTCGGGATCAATATGTGAACCTTCATCTCATCAGAGTCCTTGTGTCTCTCTTCATTTTTTCTGTCCTAGATAAGCCAGGTGGAAAACTGCTCCAACTTTTTTGTGTTCCTCTGCTGTCTTCTGAGCCCTTTGCTGAAGACCTTGGAAAGAGCCACTGTATTCCTCTGGGAAATGGAGTCTCCTCAGTCAGGTATATGCCCCACAGCCAGGTTCCTCTTCCCTTGAGTGGCTCCAACAGCCTTAAATTTCCCTGGGAAGGTGCTTCCAAGCATTTGCAGAAGTTCTGCTCAGTGGGAGGACATCTGTTCTACATGCAGAAGGCCCCACCAATGAGCAAAGCTTCTCCGAATGCTAGAAGCACCCAGCTTTCTCTCTTTACAAAAGTATTTGCAGTTACTACAGGATTAAGCTTCCTCTGAATAGCTCAATGGTTTCATTTTAGCACACCTTAAGCAACTGCTGCATGGTAACAATTGATGGGTTGTTACTGTCAGGATTTGACTTTCCCTAGGTGAAATTAGCCTTGTGCTGATTTGATTTGATTCAATTGCAAAGCCCAGGTGCTGTTAGTTAGGTTGTGCACCCACTAACTTGGGTATACAACACAAAAGTTACTGCCCCCTGCTTTTCTTCAGGTTCTCGTGTCCATTGTGTTCCACAAACAGCCTTTTCCTTGCTACATTCATGAGCAAGGAGGGGCCCAAACTGGTAACAGCCTAGCAGTGTCCCATTTTCCTGGAGCCACATTTGCCAGCCTGGTGCCCTCCAAATGTTTTGGACAACATCTCCCATCACCCTCAGCATCAATAAAGCTGGTTGGCTGAGCTGATGAAGCCTAAAGCCACTGAAAGGCCCCCAGGATGGTGAAGGCTGCCCTTGAGCACTGATTTCCACACTTTCTGCCTGCCTTGTCACAGCTGTGCTCCCTGTGTGTTGCTGAGGATTCTGGGGCATGTGCAGCCTGGAGGAGAACCCAGCTCTCCCTTGCAGTGTACATGTTTCCAAGGAGGATCAATAGTATTGCGGAAGCGTGTTTGTTGGGGAAGGTTTCCCATCATTATTGATCTGGGACAGCTCACTTGGTAGAGTGTGAGACTCTCAATCTCTTATGCTCTCCCCCTTGGCAAGCCCCTGAGAAGCTTCTGGGGAAATCCTAGGATGCCTGGAACAGTTTGAAAAACACAACCTTGAACATACTAGTGAACTGGAAGTGTTCAGCTTAGTTACTTCTCATACTTAGGGATACTTTGCCTTGGGCTTGTGTGCAGCCAGGAGGACTTTGGGTTGCATCCAGTGCTATTCCCCCTCAGAGTAGACCCCTAATAGACATTGCTGAACTAAGTCCTATTAATTTCAGTGCATCCACTCCTGAGTAGATGTTAGTCAGCTACTAGTCTTTGTCAGCATTTAGTTTACTTCAAAACTTGGTTGATTACATAGGAACCAAAGATAGTGGATTAAAATATAAAATTGTAGAGTTGGGAGGGACCACGAGGGTCATTAAGTCCAACCCCCTGCAATGCAGGAATATTTTGCCCAACATGGGGCTCGAACCTATGACTCTCAGATTAAGAGTCTCACGCTCTACCAGATGAGCTATGCCCAACTCTGATCAGTATCCAAACAAAGCTGTCTTCGTTCACCAGTGTTTGTTTTGAACCACTGTCTCTCGGTGCCTTCATAACAGCAGGCTAGGATTCACTGAAATGGAAGGTTGAAGGAGAGGGGAGAGCTTGCAAGCCAAAGGTTTTCCTTGAGTTTGCAGCACTAACACCATGTTTTGACACAGCCTTCACCAATCTGGCTGTACTGGGCAAGGCTGGTGGGAGCAGTAGTCCAAAAACATCTGAAGGGCATCAGGTTGGCAAAGGCTTGTTGTCGCATGTGTAGAACAGTCCAATATACAACTGCATCATATTGGTAATGGGTCCTTACAAGTACATAAAGCTGTTGCTGGTTGTGTGATTAGGTTTTTTCCTGGTGTATGTTGTTTTATAATCTTGCATCTCAGTGGACTATTCTGTTAGTTAAGCCCTGTACTGCTTCTTAAGAAAAGTGGATGCCATTAATCAACCGTGTTTTGTTTTTGTTCATTGACAAACTATACTGAAACTGTGATTGCACGTGATTTATTCTGAATTTTAAAAAAAGAAACCAATGATATTGTTGAGTTTTTTTCTATCTTTGGACACAGCCTGGCCCTGCGGGTTCATATTTAGAATTTGAGCTGCTGTGACCCTTACAGACATCCTTCTCCCAGTGCTAATGGTGCAGCTGAGGCTAGTGATCTCCCTTTGCTTTCTGCTTTGTGTCCTTCTGACCACCAGCACTGCTGTCCCCTACAGAGTCCCAGTACGTGGAGAAGCTGCACTGTTTTTTGGCAAGGAAGGCAAAAGAAGACTCTTCCTTTGGTGAGTACAGAGGCCCAGAGAATAAGTGTAAAGCCGGTGTGATGCAATGGTTACAGGACAGTGCTGCAAACTGGGGCTTTCCCAATTTGAATCTCCCCTCTGCTGCCATCAATTCCATCCACCAACCAGCAAGATGGTGGGATAATGTTGTTGACTATTGTTGTTAGGATCACCACTAGATAATACACTTTGCAAAGCACTTTGAACATTTGAAAGGGCTATAGAAATGTTGTTGTTGTTTAGTCGTTTAGTTGTGTCTGACTCTTCGTGACCCCATGGACCAGAGCACGCCAGGCACTCCTGTCTTCCACTGCCTCCCGCAGTTTGGTCAAACTCATGTTCGTAGCTTTGAGAACATATAAATATGCTAAGCAGCTAAGGTTTGTCATCATGTGGCAGTTTGCTTGGCCACCGACAGATGGTGCTGTGAAGTACAGCATGACATTAGCCTGAGAGCTGCCAGGCAGCAGCAGCAGTGTAGGGCAGAGGTGGCAGGCAGCCCATGGAGGAAGCCATGACAAACTGAGACAGCTCTTCAGCAACTGTTCTGCTCTGCTGCTGCCATTGCCCAGCTCACTACTGCTGTTTCAGCCTCAGTGGCAGAGGCTGAGGGAGCAGGGAAGCAGGGGGAGAGCAGGACAGAGCTGACCTAGCCTGTTGTGACTGTTCCTTTGTGGCTTGTCTTAGCTGCCAGCTGCCTGCTGCCACCTCACCTCCCTTTTCCTCATGGAAGGCAGCTCTAAGGGGAGAAGTTGGTGAGGTCTAGGGGCACTAGGGGCTCTGGCAGGTAGGGGTGGCACTCCTTTGGACCTCCAACACCATGGGCAGGGGGAGGAAAAGTAGATGGACAGGCCTGATTGACATGTGCGCTGCCCTGCCCCCGTCAAGGTTGGCCTGTGAAGTGGAAGCCAGAAAGGTTCCCCACACAATCTAATGGGTTAGTGGAGGCAGGGTGGGGGTGGCGAGGTTTAGGGGGTGGGGGGATTGGTTGGGAGGCAGAGCAAGCAGGAGTGGAGCCCCTAGTCACTTGTTGATAATGCTAATAGCTTTGATGACCAGCTGAGCATTCTTTTCATGTTAGCATTTCTGTCTCTTTCTGGGTATGTTGCCTCCTTGCTGGTTCCCTGGTGACAAGACTTGAGCCTCTGCAGTTAAGCAAGCTGTGGGTCAGTCAGCAGCCTTGAACTCCACTTTAAGAGAGAAACCCGAGCCTTTCACAGTCCTACAGCTGCCAGAGATACTTTGGCGAAGCAACTATAGGCAGAAAAACCAGTTTCTTGGTAGTAACTTTATACTGAAGGACAGTAACTGCCCTTGTTGATGGACAAGGATTTTGTGACCTCATAAAATGGGAAATTACCTAAAACCCTTTTATTTTAAGGACCCCATTTTCTTAAGCTGAGGCCTGTGGCAGTGGTGAACCAGAGCTGTTAGCCTAGATACATGAAGGCCACTTCCCCCATGGGTGTTTCCCATCACTGAAAAGGCCCCAGTTCCTTAAACTCTTCTTCCTCCTCCTCCTCCTTCTCACAGGCTTTCACAACACCCTCTTCTTTTTCTGCCCATAAATCTCTCCAGGTTTGTTTTATAGGGTGGCAATGACCAGGGCCAGAATAATCCTGGTCAGGCCATAAAAGCAAGAGGAACTCCATTTTCTAAATCTCTCTGCCTCTGATAGAAAGTAAATTAGACAGCACTTTGCACACAGGCACAGCATGTTTGCACATCTAATGCAAAGATCTAACCACACACAGCACTTCTAAGAAATTCTAGCATAAACCACAAGAGCAAGAGGATGTAGCCCACCGCAAATTATAAGTAGAGCACAACCACAATTGTGCCTGTAAAATTCCACATAGACACGTGTATGAAGGTACCAGGTACATAACGCCACCTAGTAGAGTTGGGCGGGTGACTTTGCATCTTGGGGTGCTCTCTCTTGATTGGTTGATGAAGTACTGCAGAAAGGCTGATCTTCACTTCACTCTGTCAAAAAGGTATAAAAGCACTCTGTGTATGCCCATGGGTCGGGCAGAATGAGAAACTCATTCTCACTGCCACCATTTATTGCAATAAATGTTTTAATAAATCTGTTTTATAATATGTACAACTGCCTGAGATTTCGTCTGGTCAATTTGGGAAGCCAATCATCCATATTATATTTCTGGTGTCCTTACAGTTTTACATCCTTCTTAAACTGTAGCAAGTAAAACTTTATCAATACTTAGCTTTTGCACAGTGTGTTTTGAATGTTCAAAGTGCTTATTGTATCCTATATTCTAATCCTCCCAGTGGTGGGTGATTATCCAAAATTGCAGTTGAGGGGGGGGAAGGCTTTGGCTCCACAAAGACCACCAAGTGAGTTGATGACAGAAACAATGTTTGAACTGAAGGTTTCATGTTTGATGCTCAGTCCCTTAGTTACTAGGCTACAGCAGCTCTGACATGGCATTTCCTTTATTGTTTTAACCAGCACAGCATAACCCCCTGGGTCTAGATTAGAAGCTAGTTTTTACAAGCCAACTTTGCCCCCTAGTGCTTGATGACATTACCTCACTGCAACTGTGCCAACACTAGACTCGAAACCTGTCTGGGGAGTAGGGGGCGCCTGTCCTCTCTCCCACATTGAACCTTTCTGTCCATTTCATTTTACTTTTTCAGAATGTGTCTGCAGAACTCTGACGACCATCTCTGTCCGCATATACAAGGAACTGGGGGTGAGTGCCCTGCCTTGCCTGCCCCTCCAATGTGCGAAGACTTTGATCGCATTCCAGATTCTCCCTTTTCATGCCCTTCACAATCCATTTTCAGGTGTTCCTGATTCTGCAAATTCAGTTCTTAATCTGAGATAATTTCACCACCTGTATTTCATCTTGAGCGTCTCGGAAGTGTTGGTTTATTTAAGAAGCAAAAGCAGTTTCCTAGCCCCTATGGTTACAGTACAAAAAAATGTGGGTTGTTTATCTCTTTGTGCTGCTTTTTATACTCCCCCAGGGTTTCAGGTCCTGCTTGTCCTGGATCCCACCCAACAATGGTCTACTGATTGGGAGGCCATGTTCAAATTCCACCCGAGTGATTTTGCATGCCTCTGTTGCTACCCTCACTCCTGGTGTTCCATCTCGCCAAATGCAGGCAGTTGAATGGGCGACTCTTTGCTATACAGCTATGTGGCCAAAGCGCTGTATACTTTTGCAGCCACTCCCCCTACAGAGTTTGAGTGAATTTTTTTTGTGTGTTTTCAAATCCAGTGGAGTCTAGCATTGATTTCTCCTTTGCCAGATTACTGAGGATATGATGTATGTATATCTATGTATCCCCTGCGCATGTACATCCAGTGTTGGCTTGGCACTCTCAGGCAGAGGCTGAGGGCATAGAGCCCCCCCCCCCCCCACAGCCCTTGTTGCATCTGCCTTCATTGGGGTATGGGATTGCTAAATTCCCCCTCTTTTAATTTCCACTCTAGGTGCTGAGAGAAGCAGCAGGTCAAGGGGAGCCCATTCTCCATCTCTCCGAGACCTTCTGTGCCAAAGAGAACCAAGAGAAGCTGGAGAAATTTATCCAGCAGTTTATCTACAGCTAGTGTCTCCAAGGGGCCTTGTATGGTATCCAGGAAGTGTAGTTTTTGCTTCCTAGGTGTATATGTTGGAGTGGGGTATAACTAAAACTTGCCACTGCCTTCTAACTTTATTTTGAAAGTTGTCTTCTCACAGGTGTGTGACCCTTTTGAAATCCCAGTTGAAAAGTTGCCTTTCATGTCAGGACTTCAGTGAGCCAGTGTTGAGGCCAATTAGTAAAGAACTAAAATCCATTTGTAGTTAAACATTATGAGTGTAGTTCGTATGATTTTGTGTTTATTGTACCCCACCCCTGGGAGCAATTGTTGCTGACTTTGAAAGTAATAAACAATATTTTCTGACTGCATTTTTAACTGTGCCTGCTCTGTCCTTCCCCAACCTGGTGCCCCTAAGGTATTTTGGACTACAACTCCCATTATCTCTTGCATTCAACAAAAGCAGGTTAGAGAAGGCTTCTCCTTAGTGTGCATAGCTAAACAACTGTTTACATCCATGAATGCACTGAATACACCAGGCATCCCCAAACTGCGGCCCTCCAGATGTTTTGGCCTACAACTCCCATGATCCCTAGCTAACAGGACCAGTGATCGGGGAAGATGGGAATTGTAGTCCAAAACATCTGGAGGGCAGAAGTTTGGGGATGCCTGGAATACACTGTTGAAACCTGCTTACAAGAAAACCTGCAAAAATATACCCTTGGGGGGAGGGAGTGTTATCGTGTCCAAAAGTATGGTTGAAATACTACTCCTTTAAAAAACCATCAACGTGGAGCTTCAGACAAGGCAAAGAGCATTGTCAGGTAGTAAGGTAGTTAGTAAAAGGTGTTTGCAGCCTTTGGCCATCCTGATGTTGCTGAACTACAACTCTTATCATCTCTGGCCATAGTCCATGCTTGCTGTATCTGACAGGAGTTGTAGCTCAGCAACAAGGTGAGAGCCAGTTTGGGGATGAAGAACATCTGGGAAATCACACATTTTAGTGGCCCCTGTTTGTATATGCTGGCCCAAAGATAGTATCAATTGGCAGAGAGAGACTTTTTTATTAGGAACAGGAAACTGCCTTGTACCAAGTCAGACTGTTGGTCTGTCTCGCTCAGGAAGACTACACTCTTTGGCAGCAACTCTCCAGAATTTCAGACAAAGGTTTCTTCTAGTTCTAGTCGGAGGTGCTGGGGATTGAACCTTCTGCATGCAAAGCACACCACCAGTGCATGTTGCTAGTAACTTAAATGTTGTTTTGGACATATGCTAGTGAAGGTTGACAAAATAGGGAAATATCTATTGCTATGCATTTGAAATTGCCGGTATTCAGATGTGATTACCAAGAGTTACCAAACTTTAGGTATTCCAAGGACTATACAGCAAGTCTTCCTCAGACTTCCCTGTCCCCCTCGTAGCTGGGAACCCTCTGCCAGAACCATACCGAGCACAGAATAGCTACCGTATATCTACTTGTGAAGAAGGGACCCTTCCTTGCACAGCTATTGGTCAAACACCTCCAGGCCCTTTGTGAGATATTTCAACCTGTGGCCCATGAATCAAAATTCCGTGCTGTAAAAAAAAGTTGTATGTCTAGTTAATTCAAACCCCCAATTAGTTTGATAGTACTGTAGCTGCTTTATTGTAAGTGAACAATCTAGAGAGTTCTGTAATACAAAGGGGAAACCCACCCACTGTAGCCTGTTTTGTACCAGAGACGATGAATGACCTCCCTCTTACTTCTGGTTGGCAGAGGAAAGGCAAGACTCAGGCTCACCTTCATGTCTCTTCATTGAGATGGTGCCCAGGAATTGCAGTGCTGTTGAACCAGTTTTTCAGGCTCCGTCTTCTTGTGACTCCTGGGAAGTCTCATCCCCGTTCCCTTAATTCCAGAAATCCCTTAATCTCTACTCATGATTGGATTTGGTTAGGAGACTCAAGTAGAGCAGTTGCAGCTGTGCAGAGCCAGGGGACCGGAATGGATGCAGCAGGATGCCATCACGCCACCTTGTTTCGGATAGTTCCCAACTCATCGATCTCACACTGCACTTCATCTCCCCTCTGTGGTACAACAGAATTACAGCAGCTCCTACATTAAGTTGCAATAATAATGTAACACTGACACAGGAGACAATAGAAGACTTCCAGCTTGTGCAGCACCCCATCTCCAAAGCTTATGTTCCCCCCTTTTTTTACAAATCTAAATGCATGTTTATGTATCATAAACATGCAGTTGTAAGTGCAAATTACAAAAAAAACAACCACAAAGTATTTGGGTGTTCAGCCCTTAACAGGGGCTTTTGACTGTCCTCCCTAAATGCTAAATGCTGTTGCCAATTGCTAATAGAGCATCTGTAGGGTAGAGATGCTCTACCCCAGGCATCCCCAAACTGCGGCCCTCCAGATGTTTTGGCCTACAACTCCCATGATCCCTAGCTAACAGGACCAGTGGTCGGGGAAGATGGGAATTGTAGTCCAAAACATCTGGAGGGCCGAAGTTTGGGGATGCCTGCTCTACCCTAACATTAACATTATTTTGTTAAGGGTGGGAGGGCAAAGTTGGGCTCTTGCCAGCACGGCACAAGTGGAGGCAGATGAGCTTTGCATCCACTCCTGCCCCAGCCCCACCTGCACTACAGTTATTTCCCTTTCACTGAGAATAAGGGGGGAATTCACTACCCCCACTACACCCCAAAGGGGCCCCATCTAGTCGAGCATCCTGTCCTCATAGGACCCGAGTGCAACAGCAGCACTCACCCCACTTGTGTGTCCAACTAACTGGCATAGAGACAACCTTTTTCTAACAGTGGGCACAGAACATAGCCGTCATGGCCACTAGCCCTTGATAGCCTTATCCTCCATAAATTGTTGGCCGTCACTGCCTCTTGCGGGAGTGAGTCCCATCATTTAACTCCGCACTGTGCAAAGGAGGACATTATTTTGTTTGTGCTGAATCTTCCAACATACAACTGAGTTTCCTCACCAGCGTTGAGAGAACAGGAGGGGCTGGATCCACCCCTTGAGAAGCATTATGCCCCACGGTGCAGGCATCTGCTCCCCAAACAATGCACAGGGGTGGGGGATCCCATGGTGGCAGAGGGGTCTGCCCCTCCAAGGTCAAACGTCTCTTGGCCCTCAGAGATGAAGATCTGGTGCCTTCCTGTGGCCCTTGCAATGCCCAGCCAGAGGCCATAGGACTGAAGGGTGAGTCTATTGGCTTTATGGGATGACCTCAGAGCCGCTGCCTTGTTCAGAATGCCAAAATGCTACAAAGGGAAAATGAGCAGCCCTGCCAATCCTCCAATCAAAAGAGTTCAAACAAGGGAAGATGCTGGCAGAGCCTACAAATTAATTGGGAACAGGGCTCACCTTCAGAAAGATGGGGGGCTTCCGGAAAACTCCAACACCCGGGGGAGTCCCCGTGAGGAAGACGTCTCCTGGGTACAGGGTGACAAACCTGCCAAAAACAGGCCAGAGCAAGATTTATTATTAAAAATTAAATTTTTATACTCCACCCATCTGGGTGGCTTCCAGCACATATAAAAACATACTAAAACGTCAAAAACATTAAAAAGTTCCTGATACAAGGCTGCCTTCAGATATCTTCTAAACGTTGTATAGTTCCTTATCTTGACATCTGATGGGAGGGCATTCCACAGGGAAGGTGCCACTGCTGAGAAGGCCCTCTGCCTGGTTCCCCAGAACTTCACTTTTCACAATGAGGGAGCTGCCAGAAGATCCTCGGAGGTGGACCTCAGTGTCCAGGCTCAACAATTGGGGGGGGGGAGAAGAGGTTGGAGACGCTCTAGGGATACTGAAGGCATACTTACTGTATTTTTCCATGTATAACACACACACACACCGTGTATAACATGACCCCTATTTTTTGGAACTCCAAATACAGTGGTGCCTCGCTAGACGAATTTAATTCGTTCCACGGGTCTTTTCTTATAACGAAAAATTCATCTAGCGAATCCCATAGGAATGCATTGAATTTTTTTGAATTTTTTTTTTGCCCATAGGAACGCATTAATTGAATTTCAATGCATTCCTATGGGAAACCGTGATTCGCTAGATGAATTTTTTGTAAAACGAATTCGTCTAGCGAGGCAACCTCCGCTAGAAAAAACTTTCATTAAGTGGAAATTTCGTTAAGCAGGGCATTCGTTAAGCGAGGCACCACTGTAAAGAAATCCCCCATATGCACTATCCGTGTATAGGATGACCCCCAATTTTAAACTTGGAAAAAATAGGGGGGGAAATATATTCTTATAGACGAAAAAATACAGTAATTAATTTGGTACCGTATACCATCTGTAGATCTCAGGGCAGTTCACAACATAAAATACCGGATAAAAACAGAAAATACATAAGAACAAATATAACAACAAAACAAACCAATAACCACCCCTCCCCATCCCATAACACATTTAAAATGACATTGGTTGTCAATCAGCCAAAGGCCTAGTTAAAGAAACATTTCTGCCCGATGCCCAAAGGTGTATAGTGAAGGCACCAGGCGAACTGCCCTGGGGAGAACATTCCACAGGCAGGGGGCCACTGCAGAAAAGGTCCGTTCTCGTGTTGCCACCCTCCAGACCTCTTTCGGAGGAGGCACGCGAAGAAGGGCCTCGGAGGATGAATGCAGGGTCTGGGTAGGTTCATAGGGAGAAAGGCGGTCCTTGAGGTGGTCCTGAGCCATTTAAGGCGCTATGGGTCAAAGTCAGCACTTTGAATTAGGCCTGGAAACGAATTGGTAGCTAGGATTGATGTAATAGACTCACACTGTATTGCCCCAGTGAGCAACCCAGCTGCTGAATTCTACACCAGCTGAAGTTTCTGAACTGTCGCCAGAGGCCGCCCTACATATAACGCATTTCAGTAATCTAACCTCGAGGTTACCAGAGCATAGACAACAGTAGTTGAGGAGGAGACGGGGGTCATGGAGAGCACCTACTTGGAAACCCATGCAACAAGGGCCTCCGTCTTGAATATCAACTGGCTGGTGCTGCTGTTCTGGACAAGCTCCCCATTCACTCGGCAGCGGATGCCCAGGTTGTGGGGGTCTGCAGAGAGCAACATGAAATCACACACAAAAGAGAAGGTACAGCACTTATTAAAATGGGGCATCCTTCTGGAAACACAGGAATCACAGAATTGCAGAGTTGGCAGGAACCACAGGGGTCACCTAGTCCCACTCCCTGCAACGCAAGAATCTTTAACCCCAGAGTGGGGCTCGAACACCATGACCCTGTAATTGAGAGTCTCATGCTCTACCGACGTGAGCTATCCCACAGAAGTTTCCCTAAGTCCACCTAGCTTAGTACTGTCTATCCTGACCAACAGGGACTCTCCAGGAGTTCAGATGGGAGCAATCCCACCCTTACCTAGAGATGTTGAGGACTGAACCTGGGACCTTCTGCATGCAAAGCAGATGCTCTACCACTGAGCTGCAGCCACTTCCTCATAAGGCCCTTATGGATTTGCTCTAACAAAAGTATTCTGTGCTAAAATCAGGAAAGAACGATGGAACCCTGCAGTCTTATCCGTTCAACTACTGGGTCCCCGGGGCACTTAATAGTGTTATTAATGTACATCGTAACTGCACAGACTTTACTGCAAACACTTTAGAAACCTCTGGCTGCAATCCAGCTGCAGTCCGGTAGGTCCAGATGTGTGTTCCCATGGCAGCATCCCCTTTACATCAAAGAGATGCATCCAGCTAACAAACCTGCCAGATGGTCATCATAGGTTGGGCTGTGCATCCAGAGGCCCGGGAAGCTGCTGAGACTCACAGACTGTTCTTGCTGGAGTGAGGCAATGTGGAAAACTGCCCTTACAAAGAGGCAAGAGATCAGTAGCCTGGGACAGTACCACAGAGGTTTTTTTTTTTTTAAATGGGCTGTTTATTCACACAAAATTTGGTTATTATCCTGCACTTTGCAATGCAATCATCCCATCACTTCTTCTTTTTTTAAAAAAAAAGTTTTATACAATTTTATTGAGAATAAAAGAATGTACAGAAATACAAAAACAAGCAGGAAGCATAGATACAAGGCTAAGCCTTCCTGCCCCTTTTCTAACTGCACTGGAAAGCGCAGGAGAAGCACCGCTGGCCAGCAATGTTGCACCACCTCAGTGTGAACGTATCAGGATGTATGCTCAACAAGCAATACTGTGGAACCCCTGGGCATGCTTAGTGCAAACAAATGAGCATGGATGCCCAAGAAACAGCAGGCTCTGCAGCTCCCCGGAGGCTTGTCCTTGCTGACTAGAGGCATCTGTGATGCCCACTTGACCCACCTCCACTGCAGTACTGCAGCAATTTTTAAAAAAATCAGTGCAGTTGAGTCAGCACAACTGATGACTTATTCAGACTATGGGTGCACATACGGCCCTGGGTGTTTCCCTATCTGTACTTCTATTGTAAGGACATTACATTTCTGCAACCTCAAACCAAAAAAATGCATCTCTGCACAGATGGATACACCATGAACAGTACGGCAGGCCAAGAAATCAAGGCAGGCAGGAGCAACAGTGATTGGAGCAGAAGGAAGAGGACAGAGCTTGGTCAGAGAGCCTTAGTGGTCCTCAGGTGACCCACAGGTTGCCCAAGAGGGTTCTAGGAGATGCAAAATTTACTCTAGAGCAGCTGGGAAGGGATCCTGAGACAGGCTTGTCCTCGCCTCAAAACCTGGAGGCAAAAAGAAAAAGGGGGCGCTGTCATTGCCGGTTCCAAACCTGAGATGGAATCCTTGGTGACAAGGGCTGGTCCCAGGGGGCAGAAGGTGTCAAAGGTCTTCCCCAGAAGCCACTGCTTTCCATTTTTCTGCATCTGCCAGTCTCTGGCACTCACATCATGGGCAACGGTGAACCCGGCTACATGGCTCATTGCATCTGACTCCTGGAGGAGAGAAGCAAGATGCAACAATATTGCTGTGAAACTGGGAGCTGGAGAAAAAAAAGGTTAATGGGCACTTCCTATATTAGGTAAATTTCAAGCGATGTTGCCATGGGAACTAACAGGCTATTTTGTGTTTGCTAATGGCATGGCTTTATTCTCCTCCTCCCCACTTCTGCACTGGTATATTCCTTTTCTACTCTTTCTTCACTCTCCCCTGTGCTTAACAATATTTTACACATCAAACCTCGTTATCATATGCAGAAGAATAAAATGAGGAGACCCGTGCACACCACCTTGAGCTCCTTGGAGGAAAGGTTGGATATAAATGTAATACTAAACTAATAAATACCACTGAATGAATCTTTGGAAATTCCTGGGATGTAATCTAGGGTTGCATTCAGACGTAGTGTTTATTGTGTTAGTTTTAATGGTGGTGCTTCAGTCCCAATTTATGAAATTCCTTTCACATTGCAAGACCAGTTGCTTTATAGAACTGTGGTGTTTTGATTGATGTACTATCATGTTGTGCTAAATTTTAAATGGCAGGAAAGAACTGGATGCCCAGGACATAGTCCCAAATTTTGTCATGGATGGTACTAGATACTGACAACACAGCCATTTTAAGCTACAATCCTGCACCCACTTATTTGGCTATGCCACAGAAAACAATGGAACTTACTTCTGAGTAGATATGTGTAGACCTGCAGTGCAGTGTTAACTCTGCAGCTCCCTGCCCTGGACACCCGGGAAAGGGCAAGCTATAAGATCAAAACAAAACCACAGGTCCCAATGTGGTGCAACCTGCCGACACCTGGCTTACCTGGATGTGTTTTCCTTTCTTCCCAATGATGAAGGCCAGCTCCGCCTCCCAGTCCACTTGCTAGAAGAGGGAACAGGCAAGGTCAGTCTTGGCACCTGGTAGATCAGTGCTGGGCTAGCAAGGCCAGCAGGGAGAGAAACACAGGAACCTGACTTGGACTATTCTCCCCATGTTCCATGCTGCCTTCAGGAGGCCACCCATGGCATTTATCAGAGTTGGTGGGAATTGCCCATGGGGAAAGTGCTGCCATGGTCCTCAGGTCCTGCTTGCAAGCTTCCCAGAGGCATCTGGCTGGGCAATGTGAGAAAATGATGCTGGACTAGGTGGGTATTTGGTTTGATCCAGCAGCCAAGCTCTTCTTGTGGCGCAACTGGTAGCACTGGGGCCACAAGTCCCATGCTGGCTCCCCATACCTTCTCTTGTGCAAGCCACCCTCTTATTGAAACTAGGACACCACAAAGCTTGTGTGCTTCCCATGGGCTCATGTCTGGCCACTGTAAGACCAGGATGGTGGACTAAAGAGGAGCCATTGGCCTGATCTAGCCATTGGCCTCTTCTATCAAAGGCTACCTGCCACGATGGCTATGCTCTGCCTCCACAGCTGGACATCAGAAACAACAGAGGGGAGAGCAGTCTTGCAGTCGGGTCCTGCTTGTGGGCTTCGCACAGACATGTGGCTGGCCACAGTGAGAGCAGCATGATGGACTAGATGAGTACCCTTTGGCCTGATGTAGCAGGCTCTTATGTTCTTAACCCATCAGGATTCTAGGCTAAGGAAGGGTTACTGCAGTATTCCTCAACCTTGGGTCCCCAGATATTCTTGGAAAACCCAGCCCCATTTACTTCGCTCTCTGCTGGGTGGATGATGTCGTCGTAGGGACCCACGATGGAGCTGCTGAACTTGCTGAAGATTATGGGCTCCTTGGGGATCTTGACATTCTGCTCCAGGCAATGATCCACATAGTTCATCCCAACACAGATCACCTTGTCTGGGTTCGTGACAGGAGCCAACAGGGTCACCTTGGATCGCGGAAGGACATGCTGGCCAGACTCCTGCGCTCTGTGGGCAGAGGATGGAGTCAGAGGCATCTCAAGTGGGGACCCCAGACAGTGTCAGGCAAGGTGGCAGAGAGAGCAAGAGAGCAAGAGAGCGAGAGAGCGAGAGAGAGAGCTTGCTGTAGCTTCTTCATTGCAAGGTTTTGAAATCTCATTTGTTGTTTCCAAAGCCTGGCAAGCCTGCTTCACAGACTAGCCACCCCTACCGTTAGGCAGAGTGAGGAGATGATCACTCTGCTGGTGGCCGACAGCCCTGCTAGTTATTCCTCCTCAACCCAGTGGCTGTAACCTCCTGTTAGATGGCTTGCCAACCTTTTTATGTCTGTGAGCAGATTTGGATTTCTAAGTAAATGCTATGGATACCACTCTCTCTGTTCCGTCCCCAACACCCTTGCACACTTCTCGGAGAAAGAGAAAGTGTGTGTGCCTCCACAGGGATCTGGGTAAAAGTTGGATCCAGCAGATTTAATCTGAGCCTTGAAAAGCACATAGAGCTGAAAGCAGAAGTGGGAAAAGGTTGCTCTTCCTTCAGCTCTACATACCAAAGGGAGAAAAATATAAACACCACCTCACAACCAAGGGGGAGGGGAGAGAATCAGAGGCTTTGTGGGTGCCAGGAGAAGACCCCAAGGGTGCCAATGCGCCCATGGGTGTCATGCTGGCAACCCCAAAGTTGTGTGTGCCGTGCAGCCTGCCTGCACCCCATAGCTAGCCTACTTTCCTCAGGTGTAGTACAGGACACACTGCCCTGTTGCCAGGATTGAAACAGGAGGCACCAGCCCAGTCAGCTCCGAGGCCTGAAAGATGGGGGAACCATCTCATTCTTTGTCTCAGGTAGATACAGCAACCCAGTTGCTAGATACTAACTACTCTTAAGACCCTGGGCATGGGCCGTGTTTTTACAGCGGGGGGGGGCGGGGGGGGGCTTTTTCTGCCTCAGGACCACATTCCCTTCTCAACAACCTTGGGGAGCCACCTGCCAGTCGCAAATGGGGCCAGCAGCAAAAGTGAGTGCCGCTTGGCAGGGGGTTGGACTGGATGGCCCTTGTGGTCTCTTCCAACTCTATGATTCTATGAATAAAAATGCAACTTTTGTACACTGAGAAAGTTTCCGCATGCACTCACACACCCCTTCCAATCCTGCACCCAGGCAAGCACAAGCGATGACCAGAGTTCATTTCAAGACAATGGCACCTTCTAGGCAGGTGAAAACACTGCCGGAGGGTGTGAAGCAAGGCCACTGAGGGCGTTGCCTGGGTCTAAGGGTCTCCAACGTTGGTGTGGAGGCTTCAGTGAACCCTTCACAAAGCCACCCTGCTTGGCCCTATCCCATTCCACTTGTTCTGAAAGCTCTCCACCTCCACCTCCTCCACCACTACCACCACCACCACCACCCTCCCCCCCCCCCCAGCTCCAATGACCCAGATCTTGCTCCTCTTGGCTTCCTCCCTCCACCAGCCAGCAGGTCCTTTTATAACCCTGAAGACCTCTAGGTACCTTTTAGCAACAGCAAGGGCTGCATCTCCTCCTTCCAAGAAGGCACGCATGTTGCTGGGCAGAGAGGCGTCAAAGGCGTTCAGGTCCACCACATCCCCTCCATCCTTCTCCAGCCCGATCCGGGGCTCTGCCGCAGACTCCTTAGGATGGAACTGGACCAGCCTCATGGCCCCGCTCAGGTGGGACACACACCTGGACCCTAACTTCTTCCAGTGGTGGCTCCCCAGCTGTGGCCAGCTTGGCTTGAGACCCACCAGAAGGGGTATTTGCAGCTGGCCCAGCATCCACACCTGCAGGGAGGTGGAGAAAGCAGGCTCAGAGAAAGCAGCCCAAGGGGCACAGGTGGAGGAAGAGCAGCCACTAGGAAATCCTGCAATGCAATTCCCCTTTGTGGGGAAGGGAGCTGCTCAGGAGGCACAACACCACATTTGAGAGGCAGTGAGATATCTGTTGAGTCCAGCTGCTGAGGGCCAAGGAAAGGGAGCCCTGCTGAATATGCCTCTTCAAATACCTTGAATACAAATACTTTTCAACAGTGGCAGTTCACACGGAATTGGGGCAAAGAACACGGAGGCTGATGGCTAAAACCGTATCCGAGAGCCAGTGTGGCGCAGCGACTAGGAGCATTGGTATAGAGACCTGCACTCCAGGGGGCTGGACTAGATGTCCCTCATCCCAACTCTACCATTTTGATTCTATGGGTCAATCTCCATTCAGCCATGAAGTTCCCAGGGTGACCTAGGGCCAGCTGGCCACTTGCTCCCTCTTGGCCTAACCCATGGGTAGGCAAACTAAGGCCCGGGGGCCGGATCCAGCACAATCGCCTTCTCAATCCCACCTGCGGATGGTCTGGGAATCAGCATGTTTTTACATGAGTAGAATGCGTGGTTTTATTTAAAATGCATCTCTGGGTTATTTGTGAGGCATAGGAATTTATTCTCCCCCCCCCAAAAAAAAGTCCGGCCCCCCACAAGGTCTGAGGGACAGCGGACTGGCCCCCTGCTGAAAACGCTTGCTGACCCCTAGCCTAACCCGCAGGGCTGCTGTGAGGATCAAGCATGGGGGAGAACGAGATACGCCGCCTCGAGCTCCTCGGAGGAAAGGCAAGAAAACAAGGCATTGCCCCTGCTGCCTCCGACCCCCGCCTCCAGCCCTCCCCCTGGAGACCCCCCAAAAGGAGGAGGATTCCGCACAAGCTGCTGCTGGAGGTTGCTCCCCCCCCCGCCCGGCCAGTCCGACTACAGCTCCCAGGAGGCAGTGCGGCAGCAGCAGGTGCGCGCGCCCGTAGAGATATGAAAAGTGGAGAGCGAGTGGCCGAGGGGAGCAGAGACTTCCTGCTTCGAGTTTTATTCTACGAAACACGCATCCCTGCTGTAGGAAAGGGTCGGGGTCGGGGCGGCGTGCTCTCCATGTTGCACGCTGGCTGAGTAGCGGCGGCGCTCACAAGAACAGCCCCGCGGTGTCGCTGCTGTTTCCCCTGATCTCGCTCTGCAGCGAAAGGAAAGCGAAAGCGGCGGTTCTCAAGGCAGCAGGCGAAGCGCCGGCAAACCAGGCGGGCGCTGCACGAGGGACAGCCGAACTGGAGGTCCCGAAACCTGCGCGCAGCACCAGGGAGCGCCTGCGGAAGAGGAGCCTCGCTTGGAGGGAAGCCCCGCCCGAGACAAAAGGCTTCTGGCTCCTTTGCCTTCACCAGGCAACCAGTCCGGGCGCGGCCGCCTCCGCCCCGGATCCCCACTTGGCCGCTGCGGCAACTGCAGTTACTCACCTGTCTAGTGCGCACAGCGACCTCTTGGTAGGGTTTCTTTGTCGGCGCATGCGCCACAGTAGTCCTTCCGCATAAACTGCAACTCCCAGCATGCATCTCGCTCTCGCCAGATAAACGGGATGGCGGAAGTTGGCGGGTCGAGGAAGCGCGCAATGGCGCCTTAAACGGTTTTTGCTGAGGCTGGTTTATTGAGAAGCCGTGGCCAGCCCATTTCACCCTCTGACGCAGTGTTATTGTGAACCGCCACATACATGCATATGTACATACTTTTCTTTGTCTGCCGCCTTTCCACAGTTCAAACCATGCTCAAGGCGGCTTACAACATGAAAAAATGCGTAATTGCAGCATAACGAAAGGACTACTCATTAGCAATAAATAAAACATCAAAATATATGCAACCAAACTGAACAATGTCCACATAAATCACAATATCCAAAAGAAAAATACAAAAAAGCAACACACCCCCTGCAGTGAAACAAAAACAAACCCCAAACTCAAACAGCCCAGCCCATCTGATCTTGCACACAATACATGCAGGCCACAGCAAAATAAACAGCGGGGGGAGGGGGATCTTCTAATGATGGTGTGAACTTTGTTCCACATGTTAGATTTCTGAAAAAAAAGAGAAAAGATGGGGCGGAGGGGTAGGGGATGGGTAAAACCTTGTGGGGAGCTACTCTTCCCCCGACAGCCCCATAGGATTCCTTATCTTCAAATCCAGAGGTTGACAGCTATGGGGCCCCCTCCTCCTCTCTCAAATGTCATGCGGATAACTTCTGGGCTACACCTGCACAAAAGCGCTTGTTTCTAGAGACCCAGAGCCTGTTCCTCTCTGAGGGACGGGGCCCAGCGCTCCCAGGCTGCAGCACCCAGCCCAGGCTGCAGGGAACTGGAAGCAGCAGCATGAAAGCCTTGCCCTGGTTTGCTCCTCCTTGAGGAGAGGGAGTGAGAAGGGAAAAGGAAAAGGAAAAGCGAGAGGCTTTTTCTCCAACCAAGCCAGCAATGTCTTCTATGTAGGAGCAGAGGGGGACATTTGGAGAGGATCCATAACTTGGCAAAGAGACAGAGAGAGCAGCAGCAGCAGCAGCAGCAGCATAGCAGAAATATGTGGAATACAGTACAAACTGCAATACAGGACATAGCATTTTACTTTGAAATATGAGACAATCCTGTGTTATACAGGACGGGTGGCAACCCTAAGCCCCACCCAACTCTCACAGTGCACACCATTCTGATGAGCTCTTTTTGGGGATGTTAACAGTGGCCCCCCCTGCAGAAGGAGTGGGAGCGTCTTTCTCAGACGTGGTGTCCCCGAGTGCTTACTGCCCCAAGTGCTTACTGAGACTAACTTCTCACAGTGCTGGGAAGTTCTGCCATCGCCTTACTGGAGGCTTTGATGGCACCTAAGGACATTGAGGCCTGCTCCTTTGATGAACTAACGAAGACAATGACAAGGCACCTTGCACCCCAGCTGACAAAGAACCACCACTGTTACGATTTTGCCCACAGAGAGCAACAAGCGCAAGAGTCAGTGAGTGAGCACATTGCAGCTCTCCGGGTAATTGTGATGTATTGCCAATTCACTAACCTGGAGGAACGACTGCTTGAAAGGTTCATCATTGGCATGAGAGACAGCCATCTCCGCCGCAAGCTGCTGGTGAAAGATGACATCATGACATGGCAACGGCTTTCAAGAAGGATAGTGCCCACGAGAAGCCCCCAAATTCCCGAGCAGAAGGGGGCACTCGTCGCATCCAGTGAGACAGGTCGTCTTCTGGAGATTCCCTCCACGAGGATGTCCACCGAACCCTGAGCAGACCTGACCGCAACCACCGCTCCCAAGCAGCGTGCACATTGTCAAACCAGCACCTGTCTGATCCACGGGGTACCTGCGCCAGCTGTGGGCAGAACCACGATCGTAGGACATGCAGGTTCCGAGACATCACGTGTCGGGGCTGTGGGAAGATGGAGCACATTGTACGTGTCTGCCACTCCAAGAGGCCCTCGATGAGGAGGATCTTCAGTCAATCTCTTCAGCCAGGGTATATCAATTTTCGTCCCCAGGGTCCAATAAGCTTAGGGTGCAAGTTAGAATTGAGGGAAATCCGTGCAGAATGGAGCTGGATACTGACTCATCGTATTCCATAACACCTGATAAGACATTTAGAGAGCTTTTTCCCAATGGGGGCCCCCCTCTCCGACCGGCCACCGTGGTGCTCTCCTGAACTGATATAACCAAATGAGCCAAAAGTGCAACTCTGCTACCTCAGCCATAATATCCTTACTGTATTTCCTTTGCCCAAGCTGGGAATCAGACCATTGGCCCATCCAGTTCAGTACTGTCTACACTGACTGGCAGCAGCTCTCCAGGGTTTCATAGAGGGAACATTCCCAGAAGATGCCAGGGATTGAACGTGGGGTCTTCTGCATATGAGGCAGATGGTCTGTTATTGAGCTATGGTCCTTCTCACCTATCACTCCAAGAGCACCTGGACATTTCTTCCCCAACTGCTTACACACACACATCACTCAGAAGCTGTTTAATCCTTGCCCATTCAGTGGCTTCTTTGTGGTCCTCCAGATGTTGCACTCCAACTCCCATCATCTCCAGCCAGGATGGCCAATGATCAGGGATGGCAGGAGGTGCATCTGGGTGGCATAACATTGGGTGACACTGGTTCACTGGAACAAAATGTAAGAGCATCTCAGCAACCCCAGAGAAATACGATGGGCAGAAGCTCCTTGGTCTTTTTTGATGCTTATTTTATTAAAATAAACAGTGACTGAATATCAAGTAGTTACAGAGAACAAGAACCAGCGACTGTCTCCCCATATTGTGCTGTGAAAGGAGGTTTAGGAGATGCTGGAATGAAAGGCTAGTGGGACATGCGGCCATTCCTTATACTGTACATATGTCAGGAAGCATTGAGTGCAAACTCACAACATCCTGAGAGGGATCTGGGGTGTGGGTGGGAGAGGACAAGGGAGCCACGCTTCGTAGCCTGGTTGGCAATGGGAGACCCTGTCTTGCCCAAGGCAAGCAGAGCAGAGAGATGGTGTGTATTGGCTCTCCTTCCTTGGAGGTTTATAAGCAGAGGTTGGGTGGCCATCTGTCATTGATGCTTTAGTTGAGATTCCTGCATTGCAGGGGGTTGGACTAGATGGCCCTCAAGGTCCCTTCCAACTCTACAATTCTTTGATTCTATGTGTGACAGGGGGAGCAATACTGTAGTCATCTGCGTCTGGAGAGAACAAGAAGAGAAATATGAAATTGACATTGCAATGTGTAGGGCCAAGTCCTTTTTGAAGTGCTGAGTCTGATCACATTTTGGGTTTATGGCACGGATGGTGGTTTTTTAGGGATGCTCATGAAATCTCCCTCTCTGGGTTTGACATCCCAGATTCCCTGATCTGATTTCTGGAATAAGCAATCAGTCACTCTGAATTTTTGATTCCTGAGCTTTGTACAGACTCCTGCAAAGCCAGAGTTTGCTGCAAGTTCCAGTTCAGGTATTTCCCTTTCCTATACAAATTACTAATGGACATCAGTGTTCTGATTAAATTGCACCACAAAACGGAATTCTAATGTGATCACATCAGGACTCGCTTTCCTTTTGTTTTGCACTGTGATTTGATCAGTGCAAATATGTGCTGGTGTATATCAGTAACTTGTAAGGGAAGGGTGCAAATGCAAAGTGAAAAGTAGTGGTAGAATCCCTAAATTAAACCAAGTGGCAGGCAGAGATGTCCAACAAGAATGGAAAGGGGGGGGTCAACTCATCTCTGCTTTTCAAATTTCTGCAACCCCTGGACTTCCTCATTAAGGGAGAGGAAGGTCAGGAAAGGGCAGTCGGGATGCTCTCAGAAAAGCAGCTTGCTCAACAATCCCGATCTCTCTGTGCCATGCTTATTACAAAGCATTCTGGGACACCTTCCTGTAAAATGTATCCCAACCACCTGCATAAATTGTGTCTATGCCCTAGAATGCATCCAAGAGCCCTCTGCAAATGCCCAGGAGTTATGGAACAGACCAGTCAATGTGGAAAACATCTCTGGTGGGACCACTTGCAGATGCTGCCTTTAAAGCTCATTTGAAGGACATCCCCTCAAAGAATTCTGGGCACTGTTGCCAAAGGTTGCTGGGAATTGTAACTTTGGGAAGAGCAAACTACAGTGCTCAGAATTCTTTGAGGGAAAGAATATGCTTCGAATATGCTTTAAAAGTTGTGTGTGTATACGCAGCAGAAGAGGCATGTGGGCCATAACAAGTCAAATACAAGGCCACAGACTTTAAAGTCTATACCATCCTTCTGCTTTCCATGAGACTATGTCAGCTGAGCACTGGCTAACAGAGATCAGGATCTAAGGACTTGCCTGCAGTGGTGCAACTCTGCAGAGCTAGCACACATCCAGAGAGCTCTGCTGCCGCTGGTCTTGCACACCTCCCCAATGGCCATTGCAGGCCACTGTCCGTCAGGAGTCAGGGTTTCCAAAGCGACTTGTGCATCCTTCTCTTGTTCCTCTGACTTCAGCTGAAGGGAGAGTGGAGGGTGGGGAAAATGTGAAATACAGAATATGGAGCACGAGGGCCCAGCTGGGGGGTGGGGTGGGGCATAGATCCCCATGAGGGATGGCAGATGTGCAAAACGGTAGTTTCCCTATTCAAGGCTGGCTGAAATGAACAGCAGCTGTGCAAGAGCACAACTCTGAAGGGGAAAATGGCCCTATTCAAGTACTGAAGGATTTGGTGTTTGAGAAATGGAGATTAATAAATTGGGGGGGGGGGGAGAAGTGCTGCCATTCACTCTCAGAAAAGCAGAATCCTTCTCCAATATGCTGCTAGAAAAATATCTTTCCCTGGGCTGATGAGACATCTCTTCTCTCGGAGCAATTCCCTGTTGTACTAGAGATTCCTGTAAGAGCCCAGTCACCCCCCCCGCCCCCGCCATCTTGCAAGCAAACAGCATCTCTTTCCCTTTTTGCCTTTTATTCCCCCCCCCCCCCACCCTGAAATATAAAAAGAGTTTTTGGTTGTTTTCTTTGTTTCCTCGGAAAGACGTGTGTGCTTCACAAGAGAGATGGACAGGTCTGTCCAAGTGCAGGCCAAGGAGGCAGGTGGGGCGGGAGAGACATGGCAGGATCCCGGCAGTGGCGCCCTAGATGACATTCTCAAACAGCTGCATGGAGGTCATGATGTTCTCATCCTGGTGCAGGGAGACAGAGAGAGAGGAGGTCGGAGTGACTGACTAGGAACCTAAAAAGAGCATCTGCTGGATCAGGCCAACAGCTCATCTAGTTGAGCTTTCTGCTCTCACAGGGGCTGACCAGGTGTCCCCATGGGAAGCCTGCGAGCTGGGCACAAGCACAATAGCAGCACTCTGCCCAGACACAAGGCTGGGATGAAAAATGTTAACGAAGTTCAGCATCTTCCACTCCCATGGAGATCCTGCGTGGGCCGGACTGGTGCAGCACGATGCTGGAAATCGTGTCTGCTCATGTCCACGGCGCCGGAAATCGCTTCTGTACATGCCCAGACGCCGAAAATCATGCCTGTGCAGAAGCAATTTCTGGCATCTGGGCATGCACAAAAGCGATTTCCGGAGCCGCAGAAGAGAGTCCCCACGCTGTGCTGGTTTAGCGCAGCACGCAGGGACTCGCTGAGTGGGTGGCTCGGTTCAGGGGCGGCTCGTGAGCCGGTTAAACGGCCTCCATGGGCTGCTTCCGGCCCATGGGCCTTAAGTTGCTGAGCCCTGCATTAAACCCTTATTAAAGATTCTAGTAAGGAAGCCCAAAGCACTCATCTACACAGAGGTGGGTGCTCAATGCCACTCTGCAGGATTCATTGCTATGACCTTATCGGTCACCCTCTCCCATCTGTGGAAGAACTATACAATTCCCATTGACTTAAAAAAGCAAACAATATTTCACAAGATTCATCTCATCCTGGATATAGTCTTATTGCACCGCTGCCTTCGGGCAAGATATTACAGAACAATAAAATCAAGAATGAATAGATTAAAAAACAGTTTCTATCCAAGAGCTATAACCATCTTAAATGCTGTAACTAAATAATATGATCTTGGGGAGCTGTGATGGGTGTGTGTGTGTGTGTGTGTGTGTGTGTGTGTGTGTGGCTGTAATTGTGTTTTTGTTTTGTTTTTTATGGGATGGCATTCAATTTCGTTGTACTATGTACAATGACAATAAAGTATCTATCTATCTTAGCATCTTCAATCAGTCTCTGATGGGGATGGGTACTTCTGCTTGTCTCTGCAGCAGGTCTGACCAGATGGCTCAATAATTTTCAGTGCAAAGAGGCAGCAGAATCAGAGGAGGCTGCTTGCTACATCTCTGCTTGTCACTGATCTGGGCTTATATCCACAAACCAGGAGGCAAATCCAGATCAGTGACTCATGCAGTGGGCAAGCCTTACACAAAGAGGGAAAACGTGTCCCTCCGATCTTAATTCTGCAATAATTTGGAAACTCTGTGATAATGGAAGATCATGGAGTTATAGTGGAATCCTCAACAAGCAGGATGGCTGAATTTCCTGCAGTGGGCATGCATGAGCCATGGGCAGTGCCTATTGGATGGTGTCCATGACAACTATACAAACTAGCACAACTGCTACATTTCCGCTGACTTTTTGCATCAGTTTTGAATTGCCAACACCTCCAAATTTAATTTTTTTTTTAAAAAAAGAAGTGTTCCCAATGATTTCAGATTTTCATCCTCAGCTTGAAAGCGGGTATTTATTGGACCTCTTAAACAGAAAAGCTTTAAACCTTTTAAATACATAAATAAAATGACACCACCCCCCACTCCTTTTAAAAGGGGCACCAGGCTGTTGGTCTCTTGCTACAGGATTCTGTGGGGCTATTCTTGAGCTCACCTTCTGACACGTCTCTAGGAACTCCTCAATAGTGACCACGCCATCCTGATTTTTGTCCATTTTCTGAAATGCAAAATGCGCTCTGTGAGTAGCAGGCACCTGACCCAGATATGCAGAGCCCAGACTCCCCACCCTTCTCCACCCCCAGAGTGTGCAAGCCTGCCCAAGATGCCTGCTGTGCCCCACTGAACAGTCAACTGAGAGGTTCCCTTTGCCCTTTCCTGCAGCTTGTGCTTCTCCTTCCATTTGCAATCTGAATCAGCATTTGCGTTAAGCCCCAATGTGCTCCGATGGACAGTGCTAAAACTTTCATAAAACTACAGCCTCAGTAAACGGCATCCACCACCCTCAGCTAGACACGCAGCAGCTGAGGCTAGTTTTGATTTACCAGAATGAACATGAAGCAGAGACTTGGGAATTCCTTAAGCAAGAACCTGGGGCCTCCACCAGTTATTTATTTATTTATCTGCAGATTTATAAACCACAAAAAGTTACCAAAGAAATGTACAACAAAACAAGATACAAAAGATAACAAACTCAGTAAAACAAAAACAATAAAACCATTTCTAAAACTGTATGTTTACTACTCCATAAAATGACAGGGAAAGCCTTCTTAAACAAAAACAGTCTTCAACAAATGTCAGAAGGCTTGGTGCTTGGCTAATTTCAGCTGGGCACTAATTCCAGAAGGCTGGAGCTGCAACACTAAAAACCTGGGGGTTGTAGCCAACACAAAAGTTCCTTTGTGCAAGGAAACCTGCTTGCGCAATGAACTCTTTCTTTCTTCCCTCTACTTACTTGTCGCCCAGTCTGTCCCAGAGGGTTGTGGGAACCCCCAAGCAGATTGGGGGGCATGTAGGGGAAGGAAAGGAGGGCAAGCTTCATTGTACAAAGGCAAGTCCTAGTGCTTTTTTTCTAGAAAAATACCATAAAGTTGTTACAAGTTACAGGTAGGTGGCCGTGTTGGTCTGACGTAGTCGAAACAAAAAAATATTAAAAAATTCCTTCCAGTAGCACCTTAGAGACCAACTAAGTTTGTCATAGGTATGAGCTTTTGTGTGCATGCACACTTCTTCAGATACCAAGTTGTTACAAGTGTCACACTTTTTAACTAAAAAAAGAGAGGTGCGGGTACTCTGTACCCTTGGGGGGAAAGCACTGGATGCAACCCTCAGGGTGTTATCCAATTAATGCCGCCTGTCACTGCAAGGATTTCTGCTTGTGCAACTGAACGTTCCTTCCTTTCCTCTCTTTACAGCCCCCTAAATCTGTTCCAGGCATTCCCCAACTCCCCAGAGCACATCTAAAGGTGTGTGGCAGGGATGCTCCATTGAGCAAGCAGAAACCCTTGTGCTGACAGGACATGTTAGTCAGATACTGCCCTCCGTCTCTGGCATGCACAGCTCTGGGGCATGCAATACCCCAACTGAGGACTGCAATTGTCAGGCAGGAATATCTGGAGTGAGACTGTTGCCCCTCAGTATTAGCCAACATGGGCCATGGCCACGGATGATGGGAGTCGTGGTCCAGATACACCTAGAAGGAAAGTGCACAGTGGGCACTTGCGGAGAACTGCACCATCCTGCCATGGACTTCTGTGTCTACACAATAGCTTCAGGCACCTGTAACTTCTGTTTCCCCCTGATTTCACCTTGCCTGCTCCTTTTCAGCGCCTCCCAGCTGCTTTCTTTGCTAATCAAGGACTTACCTGCTTCCCCACACCCCGAATCCCCTTACCTGGAAGAACTTCTCCACGTGCTCAAAGGGAGCATCTTCCCGCAAGATTGGGTAGGTGTAGCGGCCCATCATGTCATAGATGGACTTCATTATTGCCAACATCTCCTGGCAGAGAAGGACAGCAAAGCTTTCAGAGCAGTCGAGAGGCTGGATGAAGCCAGCTTTCACCCCACTCCTTTTCTATCTTTAGTGGACTCTTTAGTTTGACTCTGCTCAAAGGCACGAAGCTTAAGAGTCATGTAAAGGATTTTTGTACTTCTTACTTAATCAGCCCTATCTTCCAGCCAGGGGAAGAGGCTGTAGCTCAGTGGCTAGAGCATCTAACTTGCATGCAAAAGGCCCCAGATTTAATGCCCAGCATCTCCAAGTAGGGCTGGGAAAGACTCCTCCCTCGAGTCACCCTGCCAAATAGTGTACACTTTACTGAGCTAGATGGACTCAATGGTCTGACGTGAGATAAGGCAGCTTCCTATTTAAATCAGCCCTTTCTTCAAACCGCAAGGACTGTGGTGCAGTAGGAGAGTATGTGTTTTGCATGCAGAAGGTCCCAGTCAGAGCCGTCTTTCCTATTGGGCTTACTGGCATGTTGCGCCAGGGCGCTGGCCTCTCAGGGGCACCCCAGCGAGTGGGGGAGCTGCGCGGCTTTGCTGGCGGCCTCCCCTTTCCCTGCACACCTGCCAGCTGTGCCCCATCAACCATATGACTGGCGGGCGTGCAGCTTCCTTCCCAAGCCTCCGCAGGAGGAGAGCGATCCCTGCAGAGGCTTGGAAAAACGTCGACAACTCGACAACTCTGGGAAATGGTGGGTGGGGTGGAGGCGCCGGAGGGATCTTTGTACCACGGCGCCGGATATGCTTAAGACAGCCCTGGTCCCAGTATCCATCTGGATACCTTGACCTGATGAAATATAGAGCTGTGCAAACAAATCAGGATGAATGCTCAATAAACAGGTGTCATTTGAATGAGCCCAGAGCTAAACCCCGAAGAACAGGGACTGTAAAAAATTCATACTACTAAGAAGGACAGTTTTAACAAACCATCCCCAAAGTCATGGGGTGGGACAACACAGGACACCGCTTTACCAGGGACAGAGAAGGTTTATGCTGTAAGTAAGGACAGTAGAGACATTTTAAAAGGTAGCCTCAAGGATGCCAGAGCACAAGTTCTCTCTCTCTCTCTCTCTCTCTCTCTCTCTCTCTCTCTCTCTCTCTCTCTCTCTCTCTCTCTCTCTCACACACACACACACACACACACACACACACACACACACAAAACTCACCTCCTTGGTGATATAGCCATCCTTGTTGATGTCATAAAGGTTGAATGCCCAGTTGAGCTTCTCATGCACTGTCCCACGCAACAAGATCGAGAGGCCAATGACAAAATCCTGCAAGAGAGGAAGGGGCAGAGCAATTGGGTATCCCATGGTGCAGCTCCCACAAAAAGAGCACACCTTCCCTCCACTCTCAAGCAGCCACTTTCAGCCAAATGAAACATAACAGTAATAACACCGGAGCATAGGAAGCTGCCTTATGCAGATTCAGGCCTTTGGTCCAGCTAGCTGCCCAGTGTTTTCTAGGGACGGCTCCAAGAGGTTTTTCATATGCCCTGCCACTTTCCCCAGGAAAACCTGCTGTTTATCACTGAATCAGAAGAAGCGTCAATCCACAGGAAACTCAAATGACATTCAGGTTTCCCGGGGAAAGCAGTGGGGGAAATGTAAAACCTCTGGGACCCATGCCTAGACAGCACAGAACAAACAGGAGTGTGGACAGGCCCTACAAGTGGCTCCCCAGGGATTCAGACAGGGAGTCTCTCCCAATCCTACCTGGAGATGCTGGGGACTGAACCTGGGACCTTCTGCATGCAGGACAATTTAATTTAATTGTACACAGGTTGTACAATGACAATAAAGGTATTAGTATTAGGACAGATGCTCTACAACTGAGCTACAGCCTTTCCATGTAGTGCCTTTGTAACATGTGTACTGTGTATAATCTGCAAAGTCTCAGTGGTGCTCCTAGGACCTCCCTGACGAGGCTAGAACTGTCCCTGCTTCTCTGAAATTTGCCACGCCTGTGAATTCCCTTAAGGCCAATTAAGGCTTTTCTACTGCAGATTCAAGAGCGGTTTTTATGTTGACACCTTCCAACTCTGTGTTGCATCCAATGATATTCATACTTAGAGTAGACCTATTGGAGCAATGTACACAACTAATAGTTGTTAACTATAAGTTGTTGCTGTTGGCATCTGTCTGTCTCAAGAGACAATGGTGTGCGCCTCCATCTAACCGCTGTGTTGGGGTGCAAGCCTGGGCAGCATGTAGGGAGGTCCTGGCCAGCCAAGACACACACACACACCCCGGCCTCGCTGATGTGGTCCAAAGGAAAGCAGAGCAAGATATTTGGCACCAGCTTTGCTGCATGAGTTGCTGGAAGTTGCCATCCAACTGTTGTAGGGACTCTACTCCGGATTTGTGTAGGATTTACTCCTTAGCCTTTTCTTCTCTTGAAGATACCCCACAAGGCAATGAAGGTTTAGGACCAGAGTTTTCCTTCTCCTAAAGGGCTACCTTAAGGCATCTTGCTCAAGCCCCTCTGCTGCAAAATTGGGAGTTGGCACTGGCAAAGGGGCAAGGGACCCAGGTGGCACTGTGGGTTAAACCACAGAATCTAGGGCTTGCTGATCAGAAGGTCGGCGGTTCGAATCCCTGCAACGGGGTGAGCTCCCGTTGCTCGGTCCCAGCTCCTGCCAACCTAGCAGTTCGAAAGCACATCAAAGTGCAAGTAGATAAATAGGGACCACTCCGGCGGGAAGGTAAACGGCGTTTCCATGTGCTGCTCTGGTTCGCCAGAAGCAGCTTTGTCATGCTGGCCACATGACCCGGAAGCTGTCTGCAGACAAACGCTGGCTCCCTCGGCATATAGAGCGAGATGAGCGCTGCAACCCCAGAGTCGGACATGACTGGACCTGATGGTCAGGGGCCCCTTCACCTTCACTGGCAAAGGGAGCATGCAGGGGATATACAGACCACAGAGCAGGGGGGACCAACAGAATGCTCCCATGTGCCTGTATGCACTACGGTGCCTATGAAAGGTTTCATCCATTCTGAACAGAGGAGAGGTGCAACAAGCTTCTCTTTATCAACATGTGCAGCAATAGATGATGTGGGTGCCATTCTCCCATTGATGGGGCAGCTGGTGTGCCGGGGGGGAGGGGCGTCCCCTCACCATTTTGTGGCCCTGCCTCTTTTTATGAGGCAGGGTTTGGCAGGGTTTTGTATCCAATCCAAAACCTCTTTGAACAAGGTGGTGTTTAGCAAAAGAATTGCTGGCGTGTAGATCGCGGGAGAGGCCTTCCCCACCTGTCCCATCGCGTCCAACCGATTTTACCTCCCAAATGGTTCACCAAGGTCTGCCTAGAGCCACAACCCAAGGAACAGAGAGAAGAGCCCTTTACCTCAAAGCGGATGGCTCCATTCCGGTCCACATCAAAGGCATTGAACAGGAAATGCGCGTACATGGTGGCATCTGCAAAGGGAACAGCAGAAGCAGGTGGGCTACAAGGGCTTGTGGAGTCTTGCTTATTCATTCTCCCTATGAAGCAGGAACACAGGAAGGTGCTGGATACTGCCAGGCTGGTTGGTTCATTTAGCTCAGCATGGTGGGAGCCCTCCAGACTTGCTCGACTCCAACTCCCATAATCCTTGATGATGGTTAAGGATGATGGGAGCTGTAGTCAAGCAACTCGCTGGCTGGGCTTGATGGGAGCCAGAGTCCAGCGACATCTAGGGGGCCAGAGATCTTCCTCAATCCTAGTCAGTACTGACTGGCAGGGGCTCTTCAGGGCTTCAGGAAGATAGTCTTTCCCAGCCCAGCCTGGGGATTGAACCCGGCCTCTTCTGCATGCAAACATGTGTTCTAGCACTGAGTGACGACCCTTCCCTGGCTCACACACCTTAGCAACAGGAAAGGACCTGCTTCACAGCAACATCTTTCTATTGTGCAAGATGGAATAGCACATGTGAAGGGACCACATTATTTGCCCGGCCACCACACAGGTTCCTGGAACAATGTCCCCATGTTGCTGAGGCCATTTATCCATTCATGTCCTGCATTTATTTTGAGGACTCAAGATGACATCCATGGGATTTTTTTTTATAATCACATTTTTATCATCACAGCAATCCTGAGGTTAAGCTGGGACGAACTCAGAGGCTGTGAAAACGAATGAAGGATTAACATCAGATTGATTTATGGGAATCACCTGAACTAATTAAGAAAGCAGTGCAAATGTGAGATGTTGGCAATCCTCCGACCTCAGAGCATGGGAAGTCAAAGAAAGATATATGATTTGGCTTAATATTTGGACTGTTTGATTATTTTTTAATTCGGAATGTCTTTAATGTGACCTTTATTGGATTGTTAAATTGGGAAACTTAAAAAATATTATTAAAAAATGATATAGGCACAATTGCATCCATGTTTCAAATTAAACTGGTTTAATTATCATGCCCTTGCTCAGAAAGACCCTGAAACAGTAGTTCTGAGAGAAGGCTGGGGATAGCATACAAATAATTCTGTTCATCTTCATCAAATTACAATTACTCAAACTTTATATACAAATCTGTGTCCTATAATTTTGGTGATACATTTCTGCTTTTGTTTTACAATGCTTAAGTGGCCACCTTAGTTAGGGAGCTAAGAACGCTGACAATTTCTAGCACTCATATAGCCACCCCCTAATAAAACTACAGTTCCCAGAATTCTCTGGGGGAATTAAACTGGATTGATGGTTATGCAAGTTCTTAGTTACCTGGGCATTTTTTACCATAGGAATCCACCCACACCCTTGCCATGTTCACCTGCCTTCACCAGCCAATATAGGCAGCAATACATATTTGGATGTATAATGTAGCAGACTTTGCCAACCTGGTAGGCTGATGGGAGTTGTAGTCCATAACACCTGGAGCGCACCAGGCTGGCAGAGGCATAGCAATAAGAAGTTGGCTAGGCATTCTTGCTTTTGCATGGACCGCCATTCTGGGGGAAAGCTTTGTGGCAGCATCACTCTCACAGGGGGCTCAGCGCCTTAACTCAAATAGCAGCTGAAATGAAGACATCAGTCTCAGACTCACCTCCCTGCGGGAAGAACTGAGCATAGATCAGTTTGAAGGTCTCTTCATCCACCAAGCCGCTGGGGCACTCCTATCAATGCAAGTCAAAAGGAAGTTACCCTCTGGAGGGTCACCCACTGGCCATTTGGAAACAAGCAAAGCCTCACTCTGGTCCCATGTGCACTTCCACCCCAACCCTCACTTTCTGTTATGGCCCAACATCTGACCCAAAACAAAAATCACAAGACCATCCTTAACCAAATTAGGTTGCCCCACATTTGCATAATTGCAATCCTGATAGATTGTTGAGGGCTCACGACACACACCATAACTAAACACACATTGCTACCTTCTCTACTGTGAACAACAGGAGGCTTCAGCAAGGGGTGTGTCCCTGTGTGAGTGCCATAAAAAACCCTGTGGGCACCACACTGGTGATTCCAGGTCTTCCGTAAGTCATGTGCACTCACACCAGGAAGCTGAGTGGGGTTAAGAACATAAGGCGAGCCTGCTGGATCACACCCAAAGTGGCCCATCTAGTCCAGCATCCTGTTTGTAAGGCCAACCAGGTGCCGGTGGGAATCCTTGGAGCAGGACATAAGCACATGAGCACTCTACCCACAGATGAGTCCCAGCGCCTGGGATTCAGAACCAACTGTGGAGGTAGGGCATAGCCATCATGGTCAGCAGCACTGATGATGATGCATACCCCCCTGTACCCGCAGGTCTCAGGGTGGTTACAACTTACAATCACAATATAAAACCCACAACACATAATCAAGACAAAAACAACTCAACAACTCCACCCCCCCCCCTGTATTAAAAGGGCATTGGATGTGAATGAGCAAAATGCCTGGTTAAAGAGGAATGTTTTTGCCTGGGGCCTAAAGGTGTATAATGAAGGCGCCAGGTGAACCTCCCAGGGGAGAGCATTCCACAGACAGGGAGCCACTGCAGAAAAGGCCTCTTCTCGTGTTGCCACCCTCTGGACCTCTCTTGGAGAAGGGCCTCAGATTATCTCCTTGAGGCATTGCATTCCTGAGCCATTTAATAGCCTTATCCTCCTTGTTTTCGTCTAATCTTCTTTGAAGCCATCTACCGTAAGTTGGTGGTCATCACTGTTTCCTGTGGGAGTGAGTTCCATAGTTTAACTATGAGCAACTAAGTTATAGGATCTGACTGCCGAGGTGAAGGGAAACTGGGAGTTTTGTTTTTTACTTGGGGTACAAGAAGGCCTTGCAGTCAAATTCAAATGTCATGAAACCAGAGGAAGTGGAACGTCAAACTTTCTCCATTAAGCAATATTTAAAAAGTTGTAACATGAAAGTCTGTCTAGAAAATAAAGGCTGTTGATTCATTTGTCAATTCTGAGATGGATCCCAGTGAAAATGGAATAATATGCGCTGGCAGAGAAACAATTAACTTAGTATTTCGATGATGCCTGAGAGCCAAGTATTACAGGAAACAGTGATTAAAGATACATGGAACAGAATGCAGGGTGGTTTCTTGAAAGGCACTTCATGCTGAAGCCAAATGACGAGGCTTCTTGGGCAGATCTACTCAATAATCCAAGTCTCTGCCAGAGCTCCCTGTCTTTCCTCAGGGAGAGCTCCACAGGGAGAGAAAATCACATCTTTAACTGGTTTAGGTCCATTGGGTAGATTTGTTCTTCTTATGCCTGGATATTGGAGGAATAGGGGAACCTGTAGCCTTCCAGATATTGTTGAGCTCCTATCATTGCTGGCCACCTGTCATGCTGGCTGATGGCAGATGTAGTCCTACCACCCCTGTAGTGTGCAGGTAAGGTTAGCAACTCCTAGTACAGGGAACTTGATTCTCCCATCCCTGCCAGAAAGAACACTTAAGAACTTTAAAACTAAGAACCAGTGCCTGAGTTTCCTTTCCCCCCTTCTCCCTCCTAATCCCTTTTCCTTTTGTGCTGCATCTTTTAAATTGTAAGCAGAGACTGCCTTGATTATGAATCTTTGTAAACTGCTTTAGGAGCTCCTTTTCATCCAAAGAGTGGGGTAAAAATACTTATCCAAACAAGATGGCACAAAAACACTGGGGCTCTTCAGTGGCCCACCCTGATAGAAAAATCTGATCTCCTGAAAAGATGCTCTGAGATTTCCCACGGCTTGGGGAAGTCTGGAGTTCAGGAAATGCCTGGGTGGGTGCAAGAAGCCAGTGGAAGCTTCCCACTCACGTTCTTGAAGCCTCTATAGAGGGATTGCAGTTCCTTCTTGGTGAACTTGGTCAGAGCCTGAAGCTGGTCCAGCCCTTCTGGCTGATGCCGGATGGTCGAGAGCTCGAGCTCGCTGTCGCTGCTGTCTGCAAAGAGAAGAGGGGCAAACTGACCAGTCAATAAGAATGCCTGCTCAAATAAGCATCAATCAAACCACTTACTGATTGAGACAATGCTTTAGCGAAGTAAAATATCCTATGAAGGAGAGAATGTCCATATGCAGGTCATCTTCACAGCATCAGAGACGCCCCCGATGGTCTGTCTGGGCGTTCTTGCCTTCATGGGATACCTAAGGACCAAACTACACATTTGTCCACTCTGGAAAAATGCATGTAGCGCTAAAGAGTGGATTTTCCCTGGGAAAGGAATGGGCAAGGGGGAAACTGTTTGGACCATTCATAGAAATTGCGGGTCAATTGGAAAACCCCTCAGACCAGTGCTTTCTAGGCATGAGAGAAGCAGAAGTGTGGACAAGCCCTTGCTATGTTGATGATAGCTCTTTTGGACTACAGGTCCCAAAGTGTTCTTTGTCAAAATAGGGAGCTGGGTTTTCACAACAGCTGACCCTGCAAAATGTGTCTTTGAAATCTTTGAAGCTGAAGCATAAGATTTTGTTTTTTGGAGGAGAGGAAAGCATTCAGTTTTACCTCTTTACTTACCCCTGAAACATGCTTTCTAACCTTTCAGTTGGATCTGAAATAATGTATAAGAACAGGTGTGCTGAGTTCCACCCAACATAGGGGGGGGGCGTCGTGCTCGCATGACATCACACATGCTGCACACTGCAAGGCCCAGCGAGGTCCCTCACGAGGCAAGCCACCATGAGGTCCAGCTCCTCAAGATTGGGGTGGGTGGGTCCTCAGCCGTGTCCCAAAAGACGGGGGGGGGGGGTGGCCTGAAGACAACTCTTGCTCTATGGGTTTGGCGTCTATGTATGAAAACAAGCCTCCTCCCACAAACACCTCATGCACAAAAATATATCAAATACTTTTGTGGACAATTTGCAAGTCAAATCTCATGAAGTCTTAGGAAACAATAAAAAACTTTTTCATCCTGAATATTTTAGGAGAAATGTGTAGTATTATGGGTGTGCACTTGGTTTCCATAATCTCAAACTTAAGTGGGTTGCTTTGGGGATACTTGGGTCTTTCCTGAAACAAAGCAGGAATTCTCTGAATAATCCCTAACAGAATTTGGTTCTTTATTTTTTTAAAATATATTTTTATTAAGGGTTTTCTTGGTTTACACAGATAAGTGCAATGTCTCTCTTAGCATTTTTACAAATCAGTTTCATTTGTTGAGACATTGGTGAGGAGAGGGGAAGGAAAGTAGATGGGGGGAGGGTTGGGGGTGGGGTGACAATGTTTCTATTTTGCTTAATAAGTGTGTGGGGTTTGTGTCAGCGTCGCGTGTGTAGGTTCTCTGTTGTTCACTTGTTTTCCTTTGATGGTAAGAGATGTTGGGGTTGGCCTAGGATATGGTTGTTCCTTTGTGGTTAGCTGTGGTGGTCTTTGTTTTGTGTGTGAGTGGGGTGGGTGAGTGTTTTGGGTCATGTTAACCATATTGATTCGTATGCTGTGAATTTGGTTCTTTATGAAGCTTCAGAGCCAATTTGGAGAGCTGGAGGGACACAGACACCCAAGTTCTTCATATAAGAAAGACATCAAGATGGATGGAGGGAGAGGAGGAAGTGTAGTTTTGTGATTGACAGCTTTAGCTTCCAAACAATGCCCTCAATTTTCACGTCCCACCCTGCACCTATTTGAAATTTGACAGGCTTCCTCCACTTAGCTAATGTTGTCTATCTCTGGAAATTTCATCCACTTCTGTCAAAAGGTTATACAGTGATTGGCTCAGCCAGTGATTAGCTATTCAGGGTTGAAGTGAGATGTCTGTACACCAATCTGTCAGTATATGCACAGGCAAGCCCTTTGGATCAGAGCCAACATATCAAAAAAATGTGACCCCCCCAATAGAATACTATGAGCACCACTGGTTAAACTGACTCAGCCAGTCAGATCTTTGCATTCTGACCCTACAAACTTCTAAAGAGTCATTTCCATAGCTGCCAAGTTTTCCCTTTTCTCGCGAGGAAGCCTATTCAGCATAAGGGAAAATCCCTTTAAAAAAGGGATAACTTGGCAGCTATGGTCATTTCTGGCAAAAGTCATTTTACCCAAGCATGCAAATGACTACAAGAAGTTCATCAAGCATTTAAAAATAGTCATAATGGGAAAGGGATATATTATGGGAGTTATGTGTCTCTGTTGTTTAATTTGAGCCGGGGTGGGGGCACATGCTTAACTATCCTCGTCTTACTAGGCACCAGGGAATTGGGGAATGTGAGTTGGAGGGGATTGGCTCTGTGAACACGGCGGCGGCAGCTGCTGCTGTCACATGGCCTCAAGGAGTTTTCAAACTGACTCATAGTAAGTCTTTCCATTAAATCAAGGTTAAAACAGCTCATTTTCCTAAGTGTAACTAATGGAAAGCAAAAACAGTTTTACCTGCAGAATCTATCTCACTCTCTTTTATTAGCAGATCAATTTTATTAGCAAACCCAGGCATGGGGGGGGGGCAGTTCAGGGAGGTGGAGTGGGCAGGGTTTACCTTCAAGAAAAAGAGATGCCAGGGATTCAGGTAAGTCAAGGAACTTGACCCTCTGACCTGGAAACTGTTCACTCTGTCATGAGATAAATGTACTCCGCTCATGCTCAAGGCCCATTCACACTTGGTCCACTACTCACTATGCTCTACAATTGAAAACTAATGCCAGGGAGAGGTTGAGGTACAACTTAAGTCCTGGTTCAGAGATGGTAATTATTTTAAAAATCAGCAAAAGGAGGGAATAGAGGGCATTAAGGTCCTGGGTCTGTCTGTGGTGACATACAACCTTGTTTTCGGGGCAATAATAATAATAATTTATTTTTTATACCCCGCCCATCTGGCCGGGTCTCCCCAGCCATTCTGGGCAGCTTCCAACAGAAGAATAAAACACAATAATCTATCAAACATTAAAAGCCTCCCTGAACAGGGCTGCCTTCAGATGTCTTCTAAAAGTCTGGTAGTTGTTTTCTTTTTTGACATCTGTTGGGAGGGCATTCCACAGGGCAGGCGCCACCACCGAGAAGGCCCTCGGCCTAGTTCCCTGCAACTTGGCAAGAGACACATAGAGTAGTGCTTAGAATGTCAGACTGGTAGGACCAAGGAAATCCAGTTTCAAATCCTCATTCGCCCACAAAGGCTGTTGTGGTAATAAAATTGAGGTGGTGGAGAACCATGTAAACCAACCACAGCTGCTTGAGCAACAGCAGGATAAAAATGTAGGAAGTGGCAGATGTGGGTGGGCATTAAAACTGGGGAAAGTGGGAGACAGGCAGATCTGACCCTATGAGCACAATCCAGGAAGCACTTGTACTGCACAATGCCCTTGAAATGAATGGTAGTTAACTCTTAAGATGCACAGACATTTGAAACTATTGTAATTAGGTTTATAGCTGAAAATGTTTGGCAAATTTTAGATGAATGTGAACAGTAACCTCCCCACCCCCCATTCCAATTCACACAACTGAAAAACATATTTAAGAATTAAGAACAACAACAAAAACGGAATTTGAAAGGTTAATTAGGAATACATTTGGGGGGGGGGGATAACCTATCAAATATTACCGGTAACTAACGGAAGTGGGAGAGTGAAGCACAGGCACATTGTATAACAAAATGGGGGAAAGAGAGAGAATTAATTCCTGGATGACAAGATCCAAGTTTGAGGCAAGTACTCAGTGAGAGAAGCCTAGCAGAGATTTAAAATCACAAAACATGCAGTAAACTAAAGCATGGAAATATAGGTTGTTAGACTTTTAAAATATGTGCCCCTCCAAGTGTGTTCTAAAATGTCCCCTGAGAAAGTTTCTTTCCAAAGTTTCCCTCTTCTCCAAGCATAGGCGGAAAAAACCATATGTTTGGTAAATAAAGAAATGGTTTACTTACAAACTCTCCGAAGTTCAGATTCATATGCTTCAGAAAACGTGCAAAGGCAAGTTACCGGTAGCTTAGTTATAGAGGGGTAAATGTTTCTAGATTGGTATAGAATCATAGAATCATAGAATCATAGAGTTGGAAGAGACCACAAGGGCCATCCAGTCCAACCCCCTGCCAAGCAGGAAACACCATCAAAGCATTCCTGACAGATGGCTGTCAAGCCTCTGCTTAAAGACCTCCAAAGAAGGAGACTCCACCACACTCCTTGGCAGCAAATTCCACTGCCGAACAGCTCTTACTGTCAGGAAGTTCTTCCTAATGTTTAGGTGGAATTTTCTTTCTTGTAGTTTGAATCCGTTGCTCCGTGTCCGCTTCTCTGGAGCAGCAGAAAACAACCTTTCTCCCTCCTCTATATGACATCCTTTTATATATTTGAACATGGTTATCATATCACCCCTTAACCTTCTCTTCTCCAGGCTAAACATACCCAGCTCCCTAAGCCGTTCCTCATAAGGCATCGTTTCCAGGCCTTTGACCATTTTGGTTGCCCTCTTCTGGACACGTTCCAGCTTGTCAGTATCCTTCTTGAACTGTGGTGCCCAGAACTGGACACAGTACTCCAGGTGAGGTCTGACCAGAGCAGAATACAGTGGTACTATTACTTCCCTTGATCTAGATGCTATACTCCTATTGATGCAGCCCAGAATTGCATTGGCTTTTTTAGCTGCTGCATCACACTGCTGACTCATGTCAAGTTTGTGGTCTACCAAGACTCCTAGATCCTTTTCACATGTACTGCTCTCAAGCCAGGTGTCTCCCATCCTGTATTTGTGCCTTTCATTTTTTTTGCCCAAGTGTAGTACTTTACATTTCTCCTTGTTAAAATTCATCTTGTTTGCTTTGGCCCAGTTGTCTAATCTGTTAAGGTCATTCTGAAGTGTGATCCTGTCCTCTGGGGTGTTAGTCACCCCTCCCAATTTGGTGTCATCTGCAAACTTGCTCAGGATGCCCTCAAGCCCATCATCCAAGTCATTGATAAAGATGTTGAACAAGACTGGGCCCAAGACAGAACCCTGTGGCACCCCACTAGTCACTACTCTCCAGGATGAGGAGGAGCCATTGATGAGCACCCTTGGGGTTCGGTCAGTAAGCCAGTTACAAATCCACTGAATGGTAGCATTGTCTAGCCCACATTTTACCAGCTTCTTTACAAGAATATCATGGGGCACCTTGTCAAAGGCCTTGCTGAAATCAAGATAGGCTACATCCACAGCGTTCCCTTCATCTACCAGGCTTGTAATTCTGTCAAAAAATGAGATCAGATTAGTCTGACATGACTTATTTTTCAGGAACCCATGCTGACTTTTAGTGATCACAGAGTTTCTTTCTAGGTGCTCACAGACTGTTTGCTTAATGATCTGCTCTAGAATCTTTCCTGGTATTGATGTCAGGCTGACTGGGCGGTAATTGTTTGGGTCCTCTCTTTCCCCCTTTTTGAAAATAGGGACAACATTTGCCCACCTCCAGTCTGCTGGAACTTCGCCTGTTCTCCAGGAATTTTCAAAGATTATTGCCAGTGGTTCTGAAATCACCTCTGCCAGTTCTTTTAATACTCTTGGATGTAGTTCATCTGGCCCTGGAGACTTGAATACATCTAAACTAGCCAAGTATTCTTGTACTACCTCCTTACTTATTCTGGGCTGTGTTTCCCCTGCTGAATCATCTGCTCCATATTCTTCAGGTCGGGCGTTGTTTTCTTTCTTGGAGAAGACTGAGGCAAAGAAGGCATTGAGGAGTTCTGCCCTTTCTCTGTCCCCTGTTTGCATTTCACCATCTTCTCCTCTGAGTGACCCCACTGTTTCCTTGTTTTTCCTTTTGCTACGGACATACCTATAAAAGCCCTTTTTGTTGCATTTAACCTCTCTAGCGAGCCTGAGTTCATTCTGTGCTTTAGCTTTTCTGACTTTGTCTCTACACGTGCTGGCTATATGTTTGAATTCCTCTCTGGAGATTTCCCCCCTTTTCCATTTTTTGTACATATCCCTTTTAAATCTTAACTCAGTCAAAAGTTCTTTAGATAGCCAGCCTGGTTTCTTTAGGCACCTTCCATGTTTCCGTCTCATTGGTATTGCCTGAAGTTGTGCTTTTAATATCTCCCTTTTAACAAACTCCCAACCATCATAAACTCCCTTCCCTTTTAGTATTACTGTCCATGGGATTTCACCCAGCGTTTCCCTAAGTTTTCTGAAGTTGGCTTTCTTAAAGTCTAGAATTTGGACCTTAGTATGCTTGGTTGCTCCTTTCCGCTGGATAATAAACTCCAGAAGAGCATGGTCACTCCCACCTAATGATCCTGCCACTTCTACCCCACTAACCAAGTCATCACTATTGGTTAGGACCAGATCTAAAATGGCTGATCCTCTTGTTGCTTCTCCCACTTTCTGGACAATGAAGTTGTCTGCAAGGCCAGTGAGGAATCTGTTCGACCTTATGCTCTTGGCTGAGTTTGACATCCAACAAATATCAGGATAGTTGAAATCCCCCATTACTACTATCTCACTTCCTTTGGAATGCTTGGCCATCTGTTCCAGGAAGGCATCATCTGTGTCCTCAGTTTGGCTTGGGGATCTATAGTAAACTCCCACAATGAGATCACTGTTGTTTTTCTCTCCCTTAATTTTGACCCAGATACTCTCAATTTGGCTTTGAAGTTTTAAATCCTGGATCTCTTCACAGGTATACATATCCCTAACATATAAAGCTACTCCTCCTCCTTTCCTGTTTGGTCTATTTCTCTTAAATAGATTGTATCCCTCTATTACTACATTCCAGTCATGAGACTCATCCCACCAGGTTTCAGTGATGCCTATTATGTCATATTTAGTTTGCTGTACCAAGAGCTCAAGTTCATCTTGTTTATTTCCCATGCTCTGTGCATTAGTATACAGACATTGAAGACCGTTGATCATTCCCCCATGTCTCTTATTTAAGGATATTTTCGTCCCACCACTAGGTCTGCATGCTGCTTGCTCCATTTGGTCCTTGACATTTGGTCCTATAGGACAGGCATCCCCAACCTGTGGCCCTCCAGATGCTTTGGACTACAATTCTCATCATCCCTGACCACTGGTCCTGTTAGCTAGGGATAATGGGAGTTGTAGGGCAAAACATCTGGAGGGCCACAGGTTGGGGATGCCTGGTATAGGAACTCAAGAGTGGGTGGTGAGAGCCATGCAGGTGAGCTGGAGCAACCAGCTCAAACCTCTTCACATGCTGAGCTTCTCAGGTAGATTGGAAGAGAACAAAGGCCTGATTACCTGGTTCCTCCCTAGGTGAGGGAAAGTGGATAGAGCTAATCCCAGCAGGACAGCTTACTCTATGGTAATTATTGCATTAATTAGACTTTATGCATTAATTATGACAAAGCTGACACACTATGCATTAATTAGACTTTAATTAGCATCTTGGTTATATGAGGCTGGTTATCCCACAAAAAGATCATCAGATGGAGATACCAAATGAGGTTTAGGAATCTTTATTTTGTGTTGGCTTAGTGTTTGGTTTCGCCAGAAGAGGCTTAGTCATACTGGCCACATGACCCGGAAAAACGCTGGCTCCTCCCTTGGCTAGTAAAGCGAGATGAGCGCCGCAACCCCAGAGTCGTCCACAACTGGACTTAACAGGCAGGGGTCCCTTTACCTTTACCTAGCTTTTACAGTAGGCATTTATTATAAAGAAAATGTTTGAAAATGGCCTGAGTTGCACTTGTCACATTGGAGAAGTAAAAGAAATTTAATAAAGGTTTTTTTAAAAAGAAAAGAAAATAAAGGAAAAAAGAAATAGAAAAAAACCACCAAATTTTAAAAACTACAGTAGTTTGGTTTATAACTAATTATAACCAAAATTTGGTAAAAAATAGATAAATGTGAGACACATCTCAGAAACCTCAGAGGTCTCCCCTATGTTGCACATTCCATTTAAGATGTCATGCTAATTTGCAAGTATGAAAGACCAAAAAAAAATTCATTTTAATATGGGAGAGCTGCTACAGTGCAAAATAGAGTGTGTGCCTCAATGGACAGGAAGGGGAGTTGCAGGGCTTGGAAGAGACCCCTCTTTTGTGCCACAGGTGGTTTTACTACATGATACACACAAATGCCTCTAGCTGAACTTTATTGGGTTTTTGAGGAACACCTCTTTGAGAGTTGGTGGTTTGGAGGGCTTCCACATGGCAGCTTATGGTGGATTTGCTGGTGTCCATGCAAAAAGGCCCATCTAGTCTGAGCAGCCTGTTCTCACAGGCGCCAACCAGATACCTATGCAGAGAGCATGCAAGCAGGACCTCTGCACAACAGCATCTAAGCACTTGACATTCCGACCAACTGGTGTGCAGAGGCACGCTGACTTCAGTGGAAGGAGAACATAGCCATTGTGGCTAACAGCTGCTGAAGCATCCATCCAATGCTGTCCTCATCAAAATGTGGCCCCCATATTTTATTTAATCCCTTTCTGCTCTTTAAACATTTATCTAGATTAAATGTAAAAATAATATGGGGTGCCATTTTGATGAGGACAATGTCATGTGGATGCTGCATGAAACCTGTGTGCTTGAGCAGCACTGAACCCACCAGGGCCGGCGCATCCATTAAGGCAAACTAGACAGTTGCCTAGGGCGCCAAAATGGAGGGGGCGCTGGCACGACGGGGAGCACTGCTGGCTTCGCAGGACACGCTCTGCCACGCAGCCGCTCCGCCCCAATGCCATCTACCCGCGTGCCCGGAGCGCCGAGGGCAGCAGCATGTGGAGGACACGTGGGGGGAGAGCAGCCTCTTCCTGTGGCGCGCGCGCCAGAGCCAAGCCTTCGGCTCCAGGCGCCATCACCGCGCTCTACTTCTCGGGCGGGCGGGAGCAGCTGCTGTTGCGCCCGGGGGGTCTGTGGCTGAAGCCCGAGGGCAGCCAGAGCAAACCCAGCCACCAACGTCGCAGGTAAGCAGGAGGGGCGCTGGGAAGGGAAGGGGGTGAAGGCTGGGCCAGGCCCGCAGTGAGGAGGCAGACGCCCGGAGGGGGGGTGCGCCAGAAGGTGATCTCGCCTAGGGCGCAAAAAACCCTAGCACCGGCCCTGGAACCCACAATAAAATTATGTAGAACTGCCATTGGCGCACCAAAAATAAATGTGCCTGGGGGGTGGGGTGGGCAGGGGGAAGAGGCCAGGAGGCAGAGCCCAGGGTTTGCAATCCACCGCAGAGGAGTGGCAAGCGAAAGAAAGGATTAAGTACCCACACAGAGGACACATTTGCCAACTTCTACTTTTAACTATGGGTGGCTATGACAACTCTCATTTTACCCATGGAAAAGAGGGCGTGTCTTGGAAAAAGAGGACATATGGCAGACTAGGGATTCAGGCAGGGGTCTTGCTATCTGGAGACTGCAGGGATTGAACCTGGGACCCTCTGCATGCAAAGCACGTTTTTGCTGTCTGGTTAAAGACAATCAGGGTTTGAAGTCAAACAGTTAGAAAAATGCTCATTTCCACAAGCTCTACTTTTTACTACTAAAAATGATATCTTGTTGCTTGTAAATGTCTATATCCCCCCTACTACACCAAACATTATCTCCACTAAAAATTGGTCACAATTAAACTCTTACATTGAAAATTTGACAGATGGAAACCCAAACGCCTCATTAGTAATAGCGGGTGATTTTAATGCTAGGGTGGGAATTGATAACAATTAATTACGTACCACTTTAAATTGGAATACCTCCGATGATATTGTCTAGAGACAAGGTTATAAACAGGGAAGGTACATGTTTGCTCAAGCTGTGTAACAATTTTAAGTTACAAATTGTGAATGGCTCAACAGTTGAGGATAGATACGAGGAATTCACATATTTTTCCCCTCGAGGATGTAGTGTCATCGATTAAATTCTGGTCGCTTATGATATTGTAAATCTGATAGTGGACTTCAAAATTGGGATGCGTACCGAAAGTGATCAGCAACCACTGTTGATGTCTATAAATTTAAACTTCAATTTAGAGACAACTAATCGGAATAGCACAAAATTTTGCCAACACAAGCCAATGACCCAACTAAATGGTCTCAGGGAATGAGTGTAGTAGTGGGGCAAAAACTTACAGCTGATTTGAGAAACCAGGTGCTGTCTAACCTAAAGAATATCAATTCTTGTAGTGACATTCTGAAAATATATAGTGAAATTTTCAAAATGTCTGAAGAACTCAACACTCCACCAAATGTCAGGGCATTTAAATACAGAACTAGTCCCTGGTTTGACGATTAATGTTTTCAACTTAAAAGAAAATGTGTCAGATTTTCAAAGATATCCGTACTGAACTAGAACCTGTCTACCTTGATGGAAAAAGAAAATATCTTTGTATTTTGGCTGAAAAGGAAGAAAATATGCCTCCCATAAATGGTCCCAATTACTCGACTCCATCCAAAACAAAAACAACACAGTGTTTGGGTTGTTAGTGAATGGAGCCTGAAACCTGGTGACCATTTAGTTGTTCCACCAACTGGAGAATCCAAATGGACCCAGTATTTCATATCCATATTTAATGACCTGCACGGTGAATTGAATGGAAAGGAGACCAATGATAACAAACTGGACAGACTAGAGGAGTGGAAAGAGGGTGAAAGAGGAGGAAATTAGAGAGATGGTTAATAGTTTTAAACTGGGCAAGTCGCCAGGGCCGGATGGTCTACCAATAGAATTTTTTAAGACTTTCCTAGATTGGTGGGCAGACCCCTAGCTCAATTATTTACTCTCACTGATAAATATGGAATCATTCCCAAAATATGGCTCAGATCAATAATTATTCTAGTCTTTAAAAAGGTGACCCAGGTGAACTAAAGAACTACAGACCAAAGTCTACTGTCAGTGATAGGGAAAATCTATGCTAAGCACCTGTTACTTAAACTGCTTACATGGATGAAAAATCTAAACTTACCAGGGAAAGAACAAATAGGTTTTTCCAAAGGCTGCCCCAGTTTAGACCACTGTCTCATACTTACGCATTTGGTTGAAAAATACAGGTTTCAAAATCAATCCAAGATTGATGCATGCAAAACAGATGCTTTGACCACTGATCTATGGCCATTCCTTATCCAGAGCTCCAGCTTCACAGAATAGCTCCAGATAACACATTATTTTCTGCCACAAGACTCGTTTTCAAGGACCTCTGGGATTCCAACCAGCCAAGAATTTCATACCCCTTTCCTAAAAATAGAGCCACCCCACCCACAGACGTGCAGAACTGGAGGATCCTCTAGCAAAGCAGGGACACAGGGTCACTGAAAGGAAATCACAACCGATTCTCAAGTCTTTCTGCTCTCTGTGTGTTCCGGCACCCAGCCTCTCATAAGGTGTAATTGTCATGGCACCAGCTATAAGACTCCATAGGCCGACACATCTCTTCCCAAGGCTAAAAGGCACTCAGGTAGATCAGGTTGGTCTTGGAAGACTCACCCACTGAAATGGACTGGCAGCAGAGAAGTTCATAGTCAAATTGTATGCAATTATCATTTGGAACTCCTTGCTGCGGGACAGCAGCCCCAAAAAATGGCTTTAGGATAGATCAGATGACTGTATGTATGATAGAGCCATGGGCAACTGTTATGGAATTAGGGTTGAGCCAATGGAGTTCATTGTCCTCTCATTTTCAGTCTGGAATCACCTGTGCAAATGGGAGTAAGTCTCATTCTGTCCTGTCCTGCTTGCTGCCAAGGACCTCCCCATACTCCCTCTTCTAGCTTAATTTCCAGGAGAGTGGGCGAAACCTGGAGTTACAGCAAGGCAAGGAGAAGTGTAAGGAAAAACAGCAGGGGGAGAGCCTCACATTCATTGCACCTCTCAGCGAGACCCCCATTCCCTACTTGGAACAGAACTGATTGATCTTGTAGTCCATGGGACTCTCAAGAGTCTCCTCCAGCACCATAATTCAAAAGCATCAATTCTTCGGCAATCAGCCTTCTTTATGGTCCAGCTTTCACTTCCATACATCACTACTGGGAAAACCATAGCTTTAACTATACAGACCTTTGTCAGCAAGGTGATGTATCTGCTTTTTAAGATGCTGTCTAGGTTTGTCATTGCTTTTCTCCCAAGAAGCACGTGTCTTTTAATTTCGTAACTGCTGTCACCACCTGCAGTTGAGCGCATGGAGCACAAGAAAGTAAAATCTCTCTCTGCCTCCATTTCTTCCCCTTCTATTTGCCAGGAGGTGATGGGACCAGTGGCCATGATCTTAGTTGTTTTTATGTTGAGCAGGAGATAGGGAAGGTGATTTGCAGCAATCACAAGGAGTTTCAAGATCAAAGACAAAGATGGTGTGTGGCTAGATAAGTAGTGGTACCACAAAATAAGCAGGATTAGCAGGTGGCAAGCCAAAGTTTGGACCCAAGCCGCTAAGTGCTGTCAGTGGCACACTTGGGTTGAAATGCACTTGCTGCATTTGGATGTGAGGTTGATTGCATTAGTTTCCCTGGTTATGATAGCACTTCTCTCAAGATATCTGATGTTGCCTTTACACTGTGGTACCTGTTGCATTGTGGAACTGTGAATTTTTTACTGATATGCTGCCCTGTTATGCTAAATGGTAAAGGGCGGAGAAGAACTGTATGCAGGATACCACCCCACATTTCATCACACAAGTGTGGTGTTGTGCTCATGCAAACTGTGGGGAAATTACAACAACAACAACAACAACAACAACAACAACAACAACATATTTATACCCCACCCATCTGGCTGGGTTTCCCCAGCCACTCTGGGCGACTCCCAACAGAATATTTAAAACACAATAAAACATCTAACATTTAAAACTTCCCTAAACTCATTTATTCAAATCTAAATATACTTGCATATTACTGAAACCTCAGTAGAGAGATGTCTTTTTGAGATAATAAAGTGAGTGAGGTAAGGAGGCTGGAGATAGGGGTATCATTTCTACCCTTGCAATGCTAAAACATCCCTCCCCTTGCAGGACAAGGCAGCCAAGGATTCCAGAGGATCCGCAGAGAGGAGACCTCCAGGCAAGGATGAACCCTGAAGCACTGGGGGGAGTGGGGCCATTTTGGATCCATCCCAAGCAGCAGAACCATCCTGACAACACTATTGAAGCCCCCGAAACAGCAGCACTTAGATGGGGTGGGTGGGCAGCCTGTGACACTCAACAGACTGAGATCTCTCTCCCCCTCCTGGCAAGATCTCTAGGAGTCTGAAGGTTGTTGTCAAAGTAAGTCTTCCGCAGTAATTATTTGTCCCAGGGAAGGCTCGACTTAGACTCAAGGTCCTGAGGAAAGACTTCTGTGGATGATTAAATCCTTCCTACTCATTATTTTTGCTATGTCTGCAGGATCAACCCAGCCGTGAGAGAGGCAGCAAGATCCTAATGCATCTTCTGCACTGTCAACAGAATTGCTCACTAAGTTCTAATTGCAGGATCTTTATTACCATGGACGGTGCCAGAGCCAGGAGTGGCAACCTTGGTGTTCCAGCTGGAGGGAAGAAGAGATCTGGTTCTGTGCCGCCCCCAGAGGCAACATGGCTCAGGCCTCAAGGACCTGGATGCACATTCTAAGGCTCCTCGAGAGGACCTGTTAACTGAGCCGCCATCCTGATTTGTTGGTGTGACACGTGCACAGAGGTTTATCAGTCAGTTGTCATGGTTAAGGCTGTTTTGTGAGACATGAGGAAACTCACTGGGTTGGAGATAGGCAGAGCTGTGAGAAGCAGGGAAGCAGATCCATTGTCTGCTGTACATGGCAGAAGGATTGTGTGCATGTGCATAGAAAGAAGTGGCTCGCCACACTTTGCATACCAATTCCAGCCTGGCCCAGGTGAAGGACTTTGTGGGACGTGTGTGGCTTCAGATCCCATGGATCCCAAGCTTCTGGCACCCCAACCCCAAACACTCCATTTCAGGGCTTCCTGCTGCTGGTTACACGCATGTTGGCTGAGGTTGGTGGGAGCTGTTGTCAAAAAATCTGGAGGGCACCAGTTTGGGAGAGGCCACCTTGCAGGCCTCATGTGAACATCACCACAAGGAAACATATAAGAAGCACCATAAATGCTCTTGACACCCCATATAAATACTAAGTGGGTTGTTTTTTGTTTTTGTTCAGATTGCAAAATAATTTGTGGATTTATGGGATAATCCAGTTCCATGTGGAACTGCAGAGGGATTGCCAAAGGATGAGACACCATTACCTCCATTGCCCTTAATGGGTTGCATGCCCACTGGCTGGGGCTGCTAGAGGGATCAGGCAACCTGTGCCCACTTCTCCCTTGACTGGATTCTACTCACTCAAGCTCTGAGGTGAAGTGCTTCTGAGCATATGAGGGCCCCCCCCCATAAATATTTGAGGGGGGCAGACCCTCCCTAGTTGATGAGTGCTGCCATTCAAATGGTGTGCGTGTGCCACATCATGTGATTGATCATGTGGGGTGGAGCTTATCTGCCCCCCCCAATATTTTATTGAAGTTGGCACCCCTGCTTCTGAACAAAGCATGTGCATTGGAAAAGGACTAGGAAGAGGATCCTGTTGGGCCCTGGAACAATTTCTTTGTGCAAAGGCCTTCTGAGCCAGTGGGGTAAAGGTAAAGGGTCCAGTCGTGACCAACTCTGGGGTTGCAGTGCTCATCTCGTGTTATTGGCTGAGGGAGCCGCCGTACAGCTTCCAGGTCATGTGGCCAGCATGACTAAGCCGCTTCTGGCGAACCAGAGCAGCACACGGAAATGCCGTTTACCTTCCTGCCGGAGCGGTACCTATTTCTCTACTTGCACTTTGATGTGCTTTCAAACTGCTAGGTTGGCAGGAGCAGGGACCAAGCAACGGGAGCTCACCCCGTCGCGGGGATTCAAACCGCCAACCTTCTGATCAGCAAGCCCTAGGCTCTGTGATTTAACCCACAGCGCCACCCACGTCCCGAGCCAGTGGGGTACTAGATTGTAAAAGGCAGCCTGGCATACAATTACCAATTATGCCCCAGAACAGCCTTCTGTAAACTTGTGTTCTCCAGAACTTTTGGACAGCTCTCATCAGCCCTGGTCAGCATTGAGATGTGCTTTTGGCATTCTGCATGGTTGTTTCTGCAGTCTTCTAATTCAGCATTTGGGAACCTGATGCCCTTCAGATATTTGGACTACAATTCCCATCAATCCTGGCCAGCATGGACGTAGGATGCCGGAGCTGATGGGAAGATGGCTCTGTTAGTGGGGCTTGGAGTCGAAAACATCTGGAGGGCACCAAGCTGGCAAAGGCTGCCCTAAAAGAGCTGTAAGAACAATTTATGTGGAGTCAGTTGGAGCTGCTCTTCAGAACCTCACTTTAAAATATGATTGCCTATAGAATGGCATTATACTGTATGCAAAGAAAGACCAACAAACATGAAAGAAAGCAATACATCAGCCATCCAGCGCAGAATTAAGTCAGGCCCAGCCATAGCAACAGCACTGATGGACTATCTTCAGCCACTGGAAAGATTTCTCCCATTTTCTCAAGGTCATTAAAGTGCAAGGCCATCTGGCCTCCACAGACATCAGGCCCTACAGTGAAGCAGAAGGCCCTATTTCTTGTAGTCCCCAGCCCAATGTCCAAAGGTGGAAGCAGAGATCCACTTAGAGGACACTGTGGCTTGCGAGGGAAGCTTTATATGGAAGGAGGCTGTCCTTAAGGGTTACCCATTTAACTAGTCAAAATAAAAATAAAAAATCCTTCCAGTAGAACCTTAGAGACCAACTAAGTTTGTCATAGGTATGAGCTTTCGTGTGCATGCACACTGAAACAGAAGTCACCAGACCCTTATGTATAGTCAGAGGGTGTGTGTGTGTGGGGGGGGTGATGGGAATGGGTGATGGGCTGATAGGAGTGGTAAACCTGTTGATGACTGTTAACGACTGTTAATGACTGCAATTGGTCTTGCAGGAAAAAGCAAGGGCTGAGGTGCTAAAGAAAGCTTGATGATGTATAATGAGATAAGAATCCTATGTCTCTGTTCATACCAGGTGTCTCCATGGTTTTAAGCTTGGTAATGAGTTGCAATTCAGCAACCTCTCTTTCCAGTCTGTTTCTGAAATTTTTCTGTAATAAAACAGCTGCTTTGAGATCTTGTATAGAATGTCCTGGGAGATTGAAGTGTTCTCCTACTGGTTTCTCTGTCTTGTAATTCCTGATGTCAGATTTATGTCCATTTATCCTTTGGCGTAGGGTTTGGCCTGTTTGTCCAATATAGAGAGCTGAAGGGCACTGTTGGCAACTGGAAAGAGAAGTTGCTTTTTCCTGCAAAACCAACTGCAGTCATTAACAGTCTGTAACCATTTAACTAGGAATCACTGAGAAGCAAATTACTACAATTATGTTATAATGACTGTTCCATCAGCAAAGAGCGCCTTCTTGAGTTTCATAGGAAACACATGAAGTCCGGCTCAAAAGGAGCTTAAGACCTAAAGCAGAAAATGAGGAATCGACAGAGAGATAAAGGAAGGAAGTATGTGGACAAACCACTTGGACAGCTCAGTTGGTAGAGCCCCATGTTGGGCAAAAAGAGTCCTGCATTGCAGGGGGTTGGGCTAGATGACCCCCGGGATCACTTCCAACTCTATGAAATGCCATGGCATACACTGAGAGCTGGGTTGAATGGAGACAGTGGATAAGCAAAGGTCATGCAGAAAAGGGGGATCCCTAGGAAGTCTTTGAATGAATGGAGAAAGGTGGCATGCCCTGTGCCCAAGCCCATCAGCAGAGCTCTTCTGGGTGATGCCTAAGGCCCACCTAGTTCAGCATCCTGTTCTGACAGTGGCCAACCAGGGATCTCAAAGGGAAGCCTGTCAGCAGGACCTGAGCACAACAAACCTCTCCCTACTTGTGATTCCCAGCACTGGCATGCAGAGGCCTTCGACATGGCAGGTAGGAGATGGCCTTCCTGGCCAGTGAATAAGGACAGGCCTTCATCCTCCATGAATTCATCTAACGCCCTTTTAAATCTGTCCAAGTTGGGGGCTATCCCTACGTCTTGTGGCAGTAAATTCTGCATTTGACTGGGTGTTGTGTGAAGAACTTTTTTGGGGTCTATCTTGAATACTTCAACCACCAGCTTCATTGGATGTCCCAGAGTTCTACTAGCATTATGAGGGAGGAAGAGAAGCATCTCCTCACCTACTTTCTCTAGACCAGGGGTTCCCAACAAAATTTTCTCGAGGACCCCTCATCGAGCCGCTATTGTGACAAGGACCCCCATTAATTCCTAATCCTAAAATTAAAAAGTGAGAGCCAAATTAAGAGTCTTTTTATATTTTATATTTATACGTTTTTTAGTTACAACAGAGTACTCCATCAGTATACAGTTAGTTTTAATTTTCAGTTCTTAATGAGATGAACCACTTTTTAACCAACGGTCCATTTTTAACTACGCGAACTGTAGCTTCCACGAAAAACAACGCTTTGTTTACAAACACTACTGTTTTGCAAAGAGGCAGCGTGCGCCAGGGAGGAGGGAGGGGAATGGAGAAGACAGGGTACCTGCGCAGTAGCGCACAAATGAAGCCGACGCGCGCAAAGCATCTTGGGGAGGTGAGCATTAGTAGAATGCGTGCGCTGCCTCTTTGCAAAACAGTAGTGTTTGTAAAGCGCCACCTAACGGCATACAGCAGAACTACTGCCTCTATCTAATTCTAGTTTTGCGCTAGACGCTGCTCATGCAGGAAGCGGCCAAAACAAAAAATCTGTTATCATACGAAATATATTTAATATATTTTTTATTCTAATAGCATCTTGCGGACCCCTCTGGCATAGCTCGCGGACCCCTGGGGGTCCGCGGACCACCTGTTGGGAACCACTGCTCTAGACCATGAATAATTCTATGCAACTCTTATCATGTCCTTATTCACTCTCTGCTAAATTTAAAGACCCACTTTTTTAAACCATTCCTTGCAGGGGACTCGCTCCAGCCCCCTCATCATTTTGGTTGCCTTTTCCTGCACCTCCCGTGATGGAGCTCCACACTTAGTTACAGTGCAGCAAGGAGAACGGGCAGAGAGGTTCAAATGAGTAGGAGAACATCTTTGTTTCTGCAAAGCGCCTCACCTCCTCCACCCCCAAGTCCGCTTGAAAAGATTTCACATTCTATACCTAGAAACGCCCAATTAAAAGATGCACTGCTACAGAGGCGATAGGCACCGTTTGGTTCCATATAGGAATTTGGGGAGTTTGGGAGCAGTTGTTGGGTTTTTTTGGGGGGAAGACTTTGCAAGGTGCCCACCAAATGTTTTGGTCTGCAACTCCCATTGGGGCTGATGGGAGCTGTAGTTCAAAACAACCTGATGGCACCAAATAGGGAAAGGCTGATTTATAGCGTTTGTCCCATCCCTCAGCTTCTAACCCGCGGCTCAAAGGGTAGGCCTGCTGCCTGCATCTTGGCTCTCCAGGCAGCATAGCTCTGTGCATCTGGTGCTGGGAATAACTGGCCAGAGATGGCCATCACTGCACCCTGTTCGTAGGCTTCCCAGAAGGCTGGTCCGCGCGGAGCTTTCCTTGCTCTTGCCCAGCAAAGCAATTTATGTGCCATCCTAGTCATCAGTCTCCCATCTGGCCACCCTAAAGATGTCTTCAATCTTCACCTCAGTAGAGGGCCGTCTCTTGTCAAGCGGATTTATTATGATTATATATCTTTAACCAGAAACTGAGATGCAGTGTGTGATGTGTTCCCTTTAGCAAGGTCAGAGCAAGCCTGGGACAATGATGCAGCAATGATGTGAGCATATTTTAAAAATAGGACTAAGCTGCCGCCGTGCTAAACCCACCCTGAGAGATGGCTGAAACTGCTGACTCAGCAATGGGACGTTCCATCTAGGGGCAAGGTGTTCTCACACACGTCTCCCTCCTTCCTCCCAGAAGGGTTTGGGGGTGGAGAATGTCTGGGATTTCTCCTTGGTCCCTCCCTCCCTTCATCTCCTGCCTTCTGGACCTTCCTGGACTCTTGCCAAGTGCAGAGGGGAAGAGGCATCACAGAGTCATCCTTGAGGGGTCCAGGAAAGAAGAGATTCAGTTTCTTGGTTTAAGATGCAAGCAAGCAGGTTTTCCTCCTTGGTTAATATTTTATTATCAGCTGCAAAGATGACTTTGTGGTTACTGATACCTCTTGCCTCTGCATTTTCCCGGCTGTCGGAGCAGTGAGGATAAATATATACGAGGAGATTCCTGGGGAAATATGATTAGCCAATGGAGAACATGTGCCAAAAAGCAAGAGACCCCCAAGGGTTGCCCCTGATGCACGTCGAACTCTGTGGATGTAAAAGTGCTTAAGAGAGGGAGCCAGGGAGCCCTTGATTCAACTCTTGCCTCTGCCATCAACTCACACATGGGCCTAAGGTAAGATGCCATGTTTCAGCCTCCACACCACTGGGCACATGGAGATCATAGAATCATAGAGTTGGAAGAGACCACAAGGGCCATCCAGTCCAACCCCCTGCCAAGCAGGAAACACCATCAAAGCATTCTTGATATATGCCTGTCAAGCCTCCGCTTAAAGACCTCAAAAGAAGGAGACTCCACCAAACTCCTTGGCAGCAAATTCCACTGTCGAACAGCTCTTACTGTCAGGAAGTTCTTCCTAATGTTTAGGTGGAATCTTCTTTCTTGTAGTTTGAATCTATTGCTGCATGTCCGCTTCTCTGGAGCAGCAGCAAACAACCTTTCTCCCTCCTCCATATGGCATCCTCTGATATATTTGAACATGGCTATCATATAACCCCTTAACTTTCTCTTCTCCCGGCTAAACATGCCCAGCTCCCTGAGCCGTTCCTCATAAGGCATCGTATCCAGGCCTTTGACCATTTTGGTTGCCCTCTTCTGGACACGTTCCAGCTTGTCAGTATCCTTCTTGAACTGTGGTGCCCAGAACTGGACACAGTACTCCAGGTGAGGTTTGACCAGAGCAGAATACAGTTGTACTATTACTTCCCTTGATCTAGATGCTATACTCCTATTGATGCAGCCCAGAATTGCATTGGCTTTTTTAGCTGCTGCATCACACTGCTGACTCATGTCAAGTCTGTGGTCTACCAAGACTCCTAGGTCCTTTTCTCATGTACTGCTCTCAAGCCAGGTGTCACCCATCCTGTATTTGTGCCTTTCATTTTTATTTTTTTGCCCAAGTGTAGTACTTTACATTTCTCCCTGTTAAAATTCATCTTGTTTGCTTTGGCCCAGTTGTCTAATCTGTTAAGGTCATTTTGAAGTGTGAGCATGTCCTCTGGGGTATTAGCCACCCCTCCCAATTTGGTGTCATCTGCAAACTTGCTCAGGATGCCCTCAAGCCCATCATCCAAGTCGTTTATAAAGATGTTGAATAAGACTGGGCCCAAGACTGGCCCAAGACAGAACCCTGTGGCACCCCACTAGTCACTTCTCTCCAGGATGAAGAGGAGCCATTGATGAGCACCCTTTGGGTTCGATCAGTCAGCCAGTTACAAATCCATTGAATGGTAGCATTGTCTAGCCTGCATTTTACTACGTAGCTTACAGAGAACCAGGCAGAGGACATTCTCGGTGGAATGCCTTCCCATCAGATGTCAAGGAAATAAAAAACTATCTGACTTTTAGAAGACATCTGAAGGCAGCCCTGTTTAGGAAAGTTTTTAATATTTGATGTTTTATCACTTTATTATTATTAATATTCTGTTGGGAACTGCCCAGAGTGGCTGGGAAAACCCAGCCAGATGGGTGGGGTATAAATAATAAATTATTATTATTATTATTATTATTATTATTATTATTATTATTATACAGTGATATCTCTGGTTGCAGATGGGATCTGTTTCGGAACTCTGGTCTGATCCCAAAGTTTCTACAACCGGAGGTGCCTGTTCTGCGCATGCACGAGCGACAAAACCTGGAAGAATACTTCCGGGTTTGCCACTTTCGCAACCCAAGGTTCTACTGTATTATTGGATTTCTGTATTTTAGAATTTCTGTTTTTTTGGAAGCCGCCCAGAGTGGCTGGGGGAACCCGGCCAGATGGGCGGGGTATAAATAATATATTATTATTATTATTATTATTATTATTATTATTATTATTATTATTATTATTATTATTATCAACCAACAGAGGTGTTGTAAGGAATCTTGTGAGTCCTGGGATAGCCATATCATGCATTTAAGGCACATTCAATGCACATTTAAAGCACATAACGTTTCCCAAAGAATTCTGTAGTTTCCTCCTCACAGAGCTACAATTCCTAGCACCCTTTATAAACTACCCAGTTGAGATCTGGAGTCTCCTTCTTTGGAGGTCTTTAAGCAGAGGCTTGACAGCCATCTGCCAGGAATGCTTTGATGGTGTTTCCTGCTTGGCAGGGGGTTGGACTGGATGGCCCTTGGGGTCTCTTCCAACTCTAGGATTCTATGATTCTAATGTTGCTGAAGCATTTTGAATGCCAGTTTCTGGGAATCACAAGCAGGGAGAGTCCTCCTGCTCCGCCTGTGTCTTGCTCGCATGACTCTCACTGGACTAGATGAGCCCCCTTTGGCCTGAACCAGCAGCCAGGCTCTTCTTATGCTAACTCTCCAAAAGCCATATGAATTATTGTCTCCTACAGGCCTGCAGTCACTAAACCGCTCTCCCACAACCTGGGATTCTCCATATACAGTGGTACCTTGGTTGTCAAATGGCTTAGTTGTCAAACAAATTGGCTCCCGAATGCCACAAACCCCAAAGTGAGTGTTCTGGTTTGTGAACGTTTTTCAGAAGCCGAACGTCCGACGTGGCTTCCGATTGAATGCAGGAAGCTCCTGCAGCCAATCGGAAGCCGCACCTTGGTTTGCAAACTGTTCCAGTAGTCAAACGGACTCCCGGAACAGATTAAGTTTGAGAACCAAGGTACCACTGTATTTTGGACTATGACTCCCACCTGTCTCTGCAGCCCTTTGTCTGCAGTGACCATCATACGGTACCCAAACTACCTGAACAAATCACATAAGACTCAATTCTGAAGCCAATTTTAATTATTTTTGATTTTAAATGTTTATATTCCACCTTTCATCTGGATTGCTCAACGGGTGAGTTATTGGTCTGTGTGTTGTTGTTGTTTTGTTCTTTTTTATCTATTTTTTATTTTGTATTTTTATGTTGTGGACCACCCTGAGATCTATGGATGATGGGGGTATATAAATTTAAAAATTAAATACAGTAGAACCTCGACTTATGTTCCCCTTGGGTAACATAAACTTCGGGTTGTGAAAGCGACAAACCCGGAAGTAGAAGCGCTCTATTGTGCCGCGTGCATGCGCAGAACAGGCACCTCCGGTTGCAGAAATCTCAGGATCTGACCGGAGCTCTGGAACGGATCCCGTCCGCAACCGGAGGTACCACTGTAAATAAAGGTAGCCAACAAGAGCAATCCCCCTGGCACTTAATAATTTAAATAAAGCATCCTTTGCAATGTTGGCTCTAGGTTTTGGTGGACCTTGGATCATGTTGCCTCCATGGGCCTCCCTCCTTCAGGGAATCTCACTGCCATGATTACCAGCCTTTCTCCTGCATCCTTGCTGCTATGTGCTTGCTTGCCAGGCAGAGAGCCAAGGAGCAAACAGGCAGTGGCAGCGACTGGTCCTCCTTGCCACCACCATTGTCTGGGCCAGAGCCAGAGGTGGGGAAACAAGTAAGCAGGTTGCTATAGTTTAGAGGAGAGCAGGTCCAGGGGGCTTTGGGCCAGTGAGTGGGCCCCCTGTTGCCATGTGGAGCCACAGCAGACGCCCAACCAGGCCAGCCCTTGGCACCTGATTGAACATGGAAACCGCAGCCATGAAACAAATATTCAGAAAGGCAGCAAAAAAGAGATTAAAAAACAAATACCTTCCTTAAAAGCAAGGGTTCTAACTATTTTCTGAAAGGTTTTTCCTCTCAAGGGTCATAGAAAGCACATGAATGTTCCATTCTTGGGTCACTAGGCCATAAATTCTCTATTTGCTGTGGCCCAGTTTGGGAGATAACACACTTGAAGCATGTGAGTTCAGGCTGAGCTGAAGAAGAGGGGCCATTTGCCCACAGCTGTGCTCAAGTGGAGAGACACTGGTGGAGGCAAATCTGGTTTGAGCTTTTTCTCATCAGGTTATAAAGGTGGGAAACAGGGAATAGTTTTTCAGAATGCTGAAGCAGGTTTAAAAGAGGGGTGACTGCCCATTTGATTCAACTTTCCTCAATGCTGAACCAGATTGGCAGGGTTTTCAGAAACTTGCCACACTTGCCACAGGGGGTTAAAAGATTATTATAGACACTGGGAAGTATAGAATTTTGCATAAACCACTTCCAGCTCCCTTCAAAACCATTTTCTATCCCCATTCAAAGGGTCATACAATGTGCTCTGGCACATTATGCTATAACTTTCCACCATATTGGCACATGGAGGAGAAGGCCTTTAATGGCAAGGATGCTAACCTGAATAAAATATGGGAGTGGGGGGTGCCTAGCATAGAATCATAGAATCATAGAATCATAGAATCATAGAATCATAGAGTTGGAAGAGACCACAAGGGCCATCCAGTCCAACCCCCTGCCAAGCAGGAAACACCATCAAAGCATTCCTGACAGATGGCTGTCAAGCCTCTGCTTAAAGACCTCCAAAGAAGGAGACTCCACCACACTCCTTGGCAGCAAATTCCACTGCCGAACAGCTCTTACTGTCAGGAAGTTCTTCCTAATGTTTAGGTGGAATTTTCTTTCTTGTAGTTTGAATCCGTTGCTCCGTGTCCGCTTCTCTGGAGCAGCAGAAAACAACCTTTCTCCCTCCTCTATATGACATCCTTTTATATATTTGAACATGGTTATCATATCACCCCTTAACCTTCTCTTCTCCAGGCTAAACATACCCAGCTCCCTAAGCCGTTCCTCATAAGGCATCGTTTCCAGGCCTTTGACCATTTTGGTTGCCCTCTTCTGGACACGTTCCAGCTTATCAGTATCCTTCTTGAACTGTGGTGCCCAGAACTGGACACAGTACTCCAGGTGAGGTCTGACCAGAGCAGAATACAGTGGTACTATTACTTCCCTTGATCTAGATGCTATACTCCTATTGATGCAGCCCAGAATTGCATTGGCTTTTTTAGCTGCTGCATCACACTGCTGACTCATGTCAAGTTTGTGGTCTACCAAGACTCCTAGATCCTTTTCACATGTACTGCTCTCAAGCCAGGTGTCTCCCATCCTGTATTTGTGCCTTTCATTTTTTTTTGCCCAAGTGTAGTACTTTACATTTCTCCTTGTTAAAATTCATCTTGTTTGCTTTGGCCCAGTTGTCTAATCTGTTAAGGTCATTCTGAAGTGTGATCCTGTCCTCTGGGGTGTTAGCCACCCCTCCCAATTTGGTGTCATCTGCAAACTTGCTCAGGATGCCCTCAAGCCCATCATCCAAGTCATTGATAAAGATGTTGAACAAGACTGGGCCCAAGACAGAACCCTGTGGCACCCCACTAGTCACTACTCTCCAGGATGAGGAGGAGCCATTGATGAGCACCCTTTGGGTTCGGTCAGTAAGCCAGTTACAAATCCACTGAATGGTAGCATTGTCTAGCCCACATTTTACCAGCTTCTTTACAAGAATATCATGGGGCACCTTGTCAAAGGCCTTGCTGAAATCAAGATAGGCTACATCCACAGCGTTCCCTTCATCTACCAGGCTTGTAATTCTGTCAAAAAATGAGATCAGATTAGTCTGACATGACTTATTTTTCAGGAACCCATGCTGACTTTTAGTGATCACAGAGTTTCTTTCTAGGTGCTCACAGACTGTTTGCTTAATGATCTGCTCTAGAATCTTTCCTGGTATTGATGTCAGGCTGACTGGGCGGTAATTGTTTGGGTCCTCTCTTTCCCCCTTTTTGAAAATAGGGACAACATTTGCCCTCCTCCAGTCTGCTGGAACTTCGCCTGTTCTCCAGGAATTTTCAAAGATTATTGCCATTGGTTCTGAAATCACCTCTGCCAGTTCTTTTAATACTCTTGGATGTAGTTCATCTGGCCCTGGAGACTTGAATACATCTAAACTAGCCAAGTATTCTTGTACTACCTCCTTACTTATTCTGGGCTGCATAATTGATCACACATCCCATTTGAATGGCAATGCCCATTAAGTCTCAGATATTTTAGGGATGTGTGTGTGAAGGGACCCTGGCCCCCAGGAGCTGGCTCCTGACTGAAAGCAAGATGTCATCTCCAGGGTTGGAGGCCATATTCTTCTGAATGCTAGTTGGTGAGAATCAAGAGCAGGGTGTTGCCCTCGTGTCCTGCTTACAGTCTTTCCAGAGACACGCTTTTTGGTAATTGTGGGAAACAGAGTGCTTGACTGGGTGGGCTATTGGCCTGATCCAGCTACAGGGTCACATTCAAGCCCCACGACAAAGCTTTGCAGTGAAGTGGGTAGATTTGGTTCTGGTGGAGCAACCCTTTCCCCCATGCAGATAGGTAAGGGGGCAAAGTCAACTCACATCTCAACACTTCGGTCATGGCTGACAAGCCAATTTCCCCCCAGCTGGTCTAAGCAGGGAAGATTCCCAAGGAGGGTCCCTCTCCCCTGTCTCTTTTAGGGCTTTTAGTCGTCTGGAGCTTAGCTATGCTTTGAGAGACACCAGGAGGGCGGGGAGAGCAAGAGCACAGGAAGCTGCCTTATACCAAGTCAAATCACTGGCCCATTGAGCTTAGCCTTCGCCAACCCTGGTGCCCTCAGGTGTTCAGCGTGACCTTCTGTAAGTTTTACCACCACCCCCAACCATTGTTCCACGCTGCCTGGGGCTGAAGAGGGTTGAAGTCCCACAACTTCTGGAGTGCCTCAGGTTCCCCAGCCCTGAGCTAGAATGATGGGCAGTATCTTTCAAGGGTTTCAGGCAGGACTCTTCTCCAAGGCTGCTGCTTGGAGAAGCTGAGGACTGAACTGGGACCATTGGCTTGCTCCTCTGTTCTTGAGCTCCAGTCCTATAGCCTCCGCCTTTTCCAGAATCAAAAAGCACCCTCCATGGACAAAAAGGGGAATGAGGAATGTGGCATCCCAAGGGGCATTTCACAGTAGGGTCTACATGTATGTATACTATGGTTTGTTTCATTCAAATCCTGCCTTTCCTATACAACGAGGCATATGCAGGGACCCCCGGGGAGAGGGTCTCCCCTCCAGGCACAGACTAGAGACTGACCTGCTTAACTCCCTCAAGGATGCTGCAGCATCAGGTGCCTTCATGCCTCCAGCCAGCCTACTACTGCTTCTCCTTCTCTGCATGCTCAGGTCCCAGTCTAACTGGTCTGCATATGTTTTCACCATTACCATCTCAAGGCCCATCAACCTCCCCCCCCCCCGCCCTGTCCTTTATTTTCCTTATTTTGACATTCAGCCCAAATAAGTACTCTGTGGGGCTCAAAAGCTTCCACCTCACATGCAAAGCCATGGCTGGTTCTTAAAAAAAAAAGTATTGGTGTTTGGTCCTCTCTAGAAATGGGGGAGGGGAGATGATCCTGGGAAAAATTCATTCTTCAGCCACTTGGAAAGGAGGATAGGGCAGCTGAGAGTTTTTGCTAGTAGATTTATCCGTCTCTTCCCCCAGCTGAAAGCCCCACTGGAACTAACAAGTTTTACAAGGGGGGGGGGGAGAGAAAATAGCTTCCTACAACATCATATAGAAACCAGCAAAGGAAGAGGAGTTATTTGGGGGCAAAGAAATGACACCAAATCACAGAGAGTCACCAGAACTCCAAGGTTCCAAGGTTTATGTCCAGTTCCATCAGAATGGCAGCCAGGCAGAAAGAAAGAAAGAGAAGAGATGGAGAGAGCAGATTCTCTAATTGTTACAGACCCCCTTGCTTACAAAAACTAAGCATTTTACATTCACCAGTGGGCTGTTTGGTCAGGGATCAAGGAAGACTGGGTTGTGGGGAGGCAACTGGGTCGACAGAGAGGGTCTTGGGTTGCCGTGAAAGGGGACACCAAGGGCACATGCTCTCGTTACCTTCCATAGACATGGGCTCCAGGATCCCGAACTGTTTGAGGACTGCGATGAAGAGGATAATGACCACCGCCATGGCGCAAAGTTCCATCCCCTGGATCGCCATTGCCAGCCAGCGTCCCACGATGGGCAGCACAGCTCTGGGGGCATGCGACTCGCACCCCGCAGGGCCAGCTTAGCTCTCTTGGGAACCAGAGTGATCAGGAGCCGGAGCAGTCTGTCTGCAGCAGAGCAGAGCAGAGCAGGTCCTTCCTTCCCTCTGCAGGTTCACATCTTCCAGTCCTCCGGTTGGCAGGGGTGAGGATGGGCAAAAGCCTCCTTCAGGCTCGCCCCATTGGGATGGTGCAGGGCAGGGGGAATGTGAACGAGGAGGAGGGGGAGGGACGGGGGAGAGGTAAGGTGGTGGGGGTGACGGCCGGCACCCAAGAGGGGCTTGTCGCTGCTTTGGATCATGAAGGAAAAAACCAAGCCTCTAAAAGTTTCAAAACTTGGAGGGCAAAAGTTCCCCGGCAGCTGCTGCAGCAAGTTCCCGGTGTGATTCTGGCTGCTTCTTCTCAGAGGCAGAGAATGTCATTGTTGTGAAGTCTCCTGATCTCGGCCAGTTAAGGAAGCGGGCACATGCTCCGTCCAGCACAGGCGGCAGGGGTCAGCCAGAGTTTCTGAGGGGCATCCCCCACGCCCTGCAATGCACCCTTGATGGAGAGGAGAGCATTCCCAGGCTGCTGGCATCTCAGCTGTCTGCAATGCCATTGGCTGCAAGGGCAGCTATAAAATATCAGCCCCCACCCTGAGGAGGGAGGAGGAGGGCTGGGAGTCTCTCTCTCCGGGCTCATCTGGCAGGGAAGTCCAGGATGCAGGAGAGAAGGATCACCATGACGACAAAGCTGTGGTCCAGCCTCATCTCCAAGGAGCAAGCTGATCAGCAGAAGCATTAGTGATGTTTTTACACAAACTAGTGGTTTGTTTTGGACAGTTTGCTGCTGCTGCTGCTGCTTCTCTCTTTCAAACTCTCAGTGTTTGCAAGAGCAGAGAAGGAGGCAGCCCCGCTGGTAAGCTAACAGCTGGCACTCTCTGGCACTGTTATGTTACTATGTGATATGTTAAGCTACAAGTCTTGTTTTTTATGCTGCTTTTTTGGCTGAAAAGACCTCCAGAGTGGTGCACCAAAATAAAACAATACAATACCGTTTCCTTTCAAATGTTCCAGCCCCTAAGAGTTATGGGCCCATCCATACCTTGGCTTAATAGCTGCTCCACACTTTCTTATCCCTAAATCCAGAGATTTCCTATGCAATCAATGCAGTTCTCCTATTTGGATTTTCTAACACCGGGAGTCTTTGGATTCAGGGAAGAGAAAGTGTGGGACAGTAGTAGGTGGAGAATCCCACATGGCTAAGGGGGAATTAAAGGAGGCAAAAGGGGGTCACAATCCACATTAAACCCATGGTATGTATGGGGCATGAGTGACCCTGACCATGTGCAATGAGCCTTTCCCTGAAGGGAACATTTTGGCTTCAGTTTTAAGAGAAAAAGGAGACTGGAAGGCAATATGTTTTTGAGCATGTGGAGAAAAAGTACTTTTCCATCCTACCCCCAAAAAGTATAAAGACAAAGTGCCTTTGAGTGCATGCAGACATCAGTGGACTGCAGTAGTATTCTGAGTTGCAGGATGAATTGTACTACTTTAGAACATTGTTAATGCTCCCCCTTTATTTAAAAACTAATCCCCGTAAGAACAGTCATTGCAGGAAGTTGCTCGATCTAGAAAATTTCTCCCCGATCAACGGAAGTCTAGTGTCCACATCAAGGGAAGGAATAGTGCCACTCTAGTCTACCTTGGTCATGCCCCACCTGGAGTCCTGTGCCCAGTTCTGTATGCCACAGTTGAAGAAGGATATTGACAAGCTAGAATGTGTGCAGAGGAGGACAACATAGATGATCAAGAATCTGGAAGCCAAGCCTAATGGGGAACAGTGCATGTTTAGCCTGGAGAAGAGAAGACTGAGAGGTGATGTGATGGCCATCTTCAAATATCTAAATGGCAGTCACATGGAAGTTGGAGCAAGCTTGTTTCCTCTCCTCCAGAGGGTAGGGCCCAAACCAATGGATTCAAATGACGAGGAATGAGATTCTGATTTAACATCAGGAATAACTTTCTGACAGTAAGAGCTGTTTGACAGTGGAACCGACTCCATTGGGCAGGGGCAAAACTAGGCTTTATTTCACCTGGGACAAAGACCCAGTTTGGCACTCCCCACCCCCACATGCATTTGTGAGCCTCAGTGGTGCCATTCTGGAGGATTCACCCAGGGCAAAAGACTGGGATAGCTTCACCCCCTCCTAAGCTACGGCACTGCCCTCGGGAGGCGGTGGACTCTCCTTCCTTGGAGGTTTAGAAGCAGAGGATGGATGGCCATCTGTCATGGCCAGCTGTGATTTCTGCATTGCAGGGGGTAGGATTGGGTAAACCTTGGAGTCCCTTCCAACTCTCCAGTTCTCCAATTCTATGATTCTATATGTGAGCATTTCGCTCGCAGGGAGGTCTTATTTTTAGATGGGGCATGCATTAAAACAACACCTTCTACTGCTTCAGGATTCTATCACCTCACACTGCTGCATGCCCAGAGCAGACCACAATCAATTGATGCAGTGAAATAAAGAGACAGAAAAATAGACAGGGCCACCTCAAAAAACAGGTGGGGGAGATAGATTGCTTTGGAATGTTCCTCCATGCAAAACTCTAGCAACTCCCTACAAACAGACCATAAGTGATAAAGGTTCTAGCCTCACCCTTTGCCTCCTGTGCTGGCTATTTGCAGGAAGTTCTGCTTATGTTTCTCCAGCAATTCTATCATCTCAGCATCCCATCACTTAACCCTGCGGCATGTGTAGACAGACCCCTGCCTCATTTGCCCCTGTGGAAGTCTTTTGATTCAACATGGATTTTCATAGACTGCTTTGTGGATCTTTCAGAATTCTCCTTTCTTTCTGTAATTGTCCCCCTTTCTCTTGGTAAATTTTAGTGCACAGAATACAGCTCCTCCTCCTGTTTGCTGAATCACATACATTTTACAGCAATGGTTCCAATGAACCATCTGAAAACGGCTGAAGGTCCTGGAGGATCACTTAATGATTTTTGTGTCTCTTCGACATTTGTAATGCACTGTGCTAGATGCTGTCTAATTTTTAATTGCTTCTTTTCTTTCCCATATAATTCAATTTGTAATATAATAAAATGCAATGTAAGAAATAAAAAATGCAATATAAATACAATTAATAATGAACACGAATCTTTAACATGATGGAAGTGCCGTCTCCTGCCTTCAATCACAATTTTCAGACATGCTGTGGACCACATGAATGAAGCTCATGGACCAAAGGTGGTCTGCAGACCAGTTTGTGAACCTCTGAGTTACACAGCAATCCTATACATCTACTCAGACGTGGTATGTCCATTGAGAAGTAAGTCCATTGCGTTTAATGGGATTTATTCTCAATTAGTGCACTAAAGGACTGTAACTTTAGTTGCTCAAAAATTGTGGAGGGTTGAACCTTGCCCCCATTTCAAACATATTAAGACGTTATTTTTATTTTATTTTAAAATGAAAATAGGTGGCACAAACACCTCAGCAAAAATGCCAGATTGTACTTAAGCATCAGTTTGACAGATCCACCCCTCCCCACCCTCATTTAAGCATCCTGCTTTCACTGCTCACAAGGAAAGGTGTAAAAAAACTCAATTATTCATGCCAGGAAGAATAGGGAACTTTGATTTATGTCTTGTGGCTTAGAAGGTTTGTGCCCCTTATCTATTTCTATGTTGCAGTGGTTTTTTAATTATTCATTTTAAGTGCTGAATGACTGAGTGGAAGGTAAGCTTGTTCCTAACCTCTGTGATGGGACAAATCACAATGCAGAAGAGCAATTTGCTGAACAGACACCATAAACCCAACTCATTTAACCCCCCTCCTCCAAAAATAAATAAAAAATAAAATTTAAAAAATCCTTCCACAAAAGCAGGAATTATGAAATCATGTGACAGGTAGTTCCACAGGATAGCATTACAGCACAAAATAAAGTACAGTGGTACCTCGGGTTACAGACGCTTCAGGTTACAGACTCCGCTAACCCAGAAATAGTACCTCGGGTTAAGAACTTTGCTTCAGGATGAGAACAGAAATCGTGCAAAGGCGGCGCAGCAGCAGCGGGAGGCCCCATTAGCTCAAGTGGTGTCTCAGGTTAAGAACAGTTTCAGATTAAGAACGGACCTCCAGAACGAATTAAGTTCTTAACCCGAGGTACCACTGTATTCATGTCCTTTACGTCTCATGCTGGCTGGGAAGGCAAGAGAGGAGAGGGGCTATAGTTCAGAGCACCTGCTCCTCACGAAGAAGGTACAACCAACTCACCAAAAGGATCGGGAAGATGAAGACAGCACAGACTTTGGGGAGCTGCTGTCAAGAAATACCAGACTAGATAGACCAACAGCCTGACCTGACATAAGGCAGCAGCTACTGAAGGAACTATATTCTTACAAACCTCCCAAAGCATTTACTGTACACAAATACTCATACTGTGAAAGGGTCTTTAAAAAATGTTTTGCAAATGTCCTTCTTTATAAATCATACACTTTACTATACTATACTGCACTGTACAGTTTCTGCTTATTATCTGACTGTCCTAAAAAGGATTGGTCCAAGATAGACATTTGGCCACCCAAGAGGTTGCAGTGCACAATCCCAGGATCCTTTGCAACATCAGCAGAGATCAGTGGGCAAAACTCTTAGATTAGATCACATCCTGTTTTACTGGCAACTCTAAAAATGGTTCCACTCCAGCTCTCGAAAAACTAGGACTAGCCTTCCCTATCCTGGTGCTCTCTAGACATTTTGGACCATGATATGCATCAGCCCCAGCAAGCATGGCTGCATCTGATGGAGTTGTAGTTCAAAACACCTGGAGGGCACCAGGCTGAAAAATCTGGTTGTCAGGGGTTTAAGGCCGGGTTATCAGAAAGGCTCTCTTTTCCCATGTGAACCCACCCACTTCTTAAGATCACCACCAGAGGCCTTCTTACATGTTTTGACTATCCCTGAGGTTAGTTAGTTTGGGACAAAGTTGGGTGAAGGTGTTCTTAGTAATCAAGTTCAGGCTGCCTACACCTCAGCATACACCCCCCCACACACACAATCCTGGGAACTGTAGTTTGCTAAGGGTGTTGGGAATTGTAGCTTTGCGAGGAGTAAACTACAGTTCTCAGGATTTTTGTGGGGTGTGTTTTAAATATATGGTGTGCATTGAATTTTTAAACTTTTTGTTGCTTTATTGTTGATGTCAGCATTTTTGGACTATTTTTAGGAAAAGTAGTGCATGGATTTCAAAATTAATAAATCTATGTCTTCCAAATTGCAAATATGCGCTGGATTATGGAGAAAGCTAGAGAGTTCCAGAAAAAATCTACTTCATTGCTTCATTGACTATGCAGAAGCATTTGACTGTGTCGACCACAGCAAACTATGGCAAGTTCTTAAAGAAATGGGAGTGCCTGATCACCTCATCTGTCTCCTGAGAAATCTCTATGTGGGACAAGAAGCTACAGTTAGAACTGGATATGGAACAACTGATTGGTTCAAAATTGGGAAAGGAGTACGACAAGGTTGTATATTGTCTCCCTACTTATTTAACTTATATGCAGAATTCATCATGCGAAAGGCTGGACTGGATGAACCCCAAGCCGGAATTAAGATTGCCGGAAGAAATATAAACAACCTCAGATATGCTGATGACACAACCTTGATGGCAGAAAATGAGGAGGAATTAAAGAACCTTTTAATGAGGGTGAAAGAGGAGAGCGCAAAATATGGTCTGAAGCTCAACATCAAAAAAACCAAAATCATGGCCACTGGTCCCATCACCTCCTGGCAAATAGAAGGGGAAGAAATGGAGGCAGTGAGAGATTTTACTTTATTGGATTCCATGATCACTGCAGATGGTGACAGCAGTCACGAAATCAAAAGATGCCTGCTTCTTGGGAGAAAAGCAGTGACAAACCTAGGCAGCATCTTAAAAAGCAGAGACATCACCTTGCCGACAAAGCTCCATATAGTTAAAGGTATGGTTTTCCCAGTAGTGATGTATGGAAGTGAGAGCTGGACCTTAAAGAAGGCTGATCACCAAAGGATTGATGTTTTTGAATTATGGTGCTGGAGGAGACTCTTGAGAGTCTCATGGACTGCAAGAAGATCAAACCTATCCATTCTGAAGGAAATCAGCCCTGAGTGCTCACTGAAGGACAGATAGTGAAGCTGAGGCTCCAATACTTTGGCCACCTCATGAGAAGAGAAGAATCCTTGGAAAAGACCCTGATGTTGGGAAAGATTGAGGGCACTAGGAGAAGGGGACGGCAGAGGACGAGATGGTTGGACAGTGTTCTCGAAGCTACGAACATGAGTTTGACCAAACTGCGGGAGGCAGTGGAAGACAGGAGTGCCTGGTGTGCTCTGGTCCATGGGGTCATGAAGAGTCGGACACAACTAAACGACTAAACAACAACAACAACCAAGCTGTATGTAAGATCCGCCGTTAATGGGCAACTCATTGGCCCAATTCCAGTCACTAAAGGGGTTAAGCAAGGCTGCATTCTAGCCCCGGCCTTATTTAACCTATATATCAACGACTTGATTAAATGTCTGACATCCCCAGAATTTCATGCCCCCAATTTGGCTGCAAAACTAATCTCAGCGCTCCTATATGCGGATGACGTGGTTCTCCTATCACGAACAAAAATAGGCCTAAAAAGGTTGCTAGGAGAATTTTCAGCATACTGCAGGAGAGAGCAGTTGGTGGTTAACTACCAGAAAACTAAAGTTATGGTTTTCGCAAGGAAACACAGGCCACATAGCTGGAGAATGGATAACCAGCCAATTGAACAGGTTAAAGCCTTCAAATATCTGGGCATTGTCTTTCAGTCAACGGGGTCATGGGTCGCACACCAAAAATGTGCCAGAGAAAAAGCATCTCAAAGCGCCAAGATATTGTCCCGCTTTTTTTATACAAAGGGTGGCAAGTACATCCCAGCAGCCATAGAAGTTTTTCAAGCAAAACCCTTGGCGCAGCTACTACTGTATATGGGGCCCAAATCTGGACGGGGATGCATTGTAGTTTCCTTGAAATGGTCCAATCCAAATTTTTAAGACAAATATTTGCCGCCCCTCCATGTGTACCAAACGCAGCACTACGTCTTGAGGCCAGTCTCCCATCCGTGGAAACACGGATCTGGCAAAGAACTCTTAATTATTGGCTCTGTCTAAACTTAAATCCATCTGGGCTACTGCCCTTAGTAATACGGGATGCCCATAAAAGTGTGTGGCTTAAAACTGTGCACCACAAACTTCTTTCATGTGGTCTTCATGCACAGCATCTATTAACGATGGGCCTCTCTAAAGCAAAAAGTTAAATAGATCAGTGTCTGAAGGACATTGAGCTACAAAACGATTTGGCCACAACAAAGAAATTCTGTGCATGGTTAGCGTATCTGCCCCCCTTCGCACTTTGATGCCTGGACATCATATCTGTATAATCCAACTATTCCGAAATATAGACGTTCCTTTACGTTGGCAAGATTGGATGTGTTACCTTCTGCTGTGCTTGAAGGCCGATATCAAAAAATCCCAATAGAGAATTGACTCTGCCCCTGTGGAGATGGTAACTTGGAGATAGTGTCACATGTTCTTCTGGCCTGCTCCCTTTACAAAGACCTGAGGAATGAGATTATCACCCCACTCCTTCTTACCACTCCAGGTCGTTCACCAGCGGCCACATTGTTTTTCATTTTATCTGACCAGAATATCCAGACAACAGAGAAGGTTCCCAGATTCATTGAGAGAGACTAAGGGCCACAATCTGAATGATAATTCTGCCTACTTGATTAGCCTTTTTATTTAGGGCTTATATTTTTATATTTGATGAGAGTATCCTGTTTCTCATATTTTAAGACATACCCATAAAATAAGCCATAGCAGGATTTTTAAGCATTCAAGGAATATAAGCCATACCCCGAAAATAAGACATAGTGATAGGCACAGCAGCAATGCCGCCCACGGCAGGAGGAGGAGGAGGGAAAAAATAAGACCCCCCCCTGAAAATAAGCCATAGTGTTGTTGTTTTTAGGAAAAATAAATATAAGACGGTGTCTTATTTTTGGAGAAACACGGTATCTTATCACCCCTACTTACCATCTCAGGCCTCTCACTTGTGGCCAAATTGACTTTCCTTTTATCAGAGCAGAATATAAAGATATAGAAAAGGCTGTCAGACTTTGAGAGGGCAATGAGATCGAGGGCCACTATTCAAATGATTATTCTGCCTATTTAGGGTTCCTGTCTGGTTCTATTTGTGTATTTGTATGTCTGCTTATCTGATTGGCCTTTTTACCTAGTGTTTTTACTTGTTTTATTTGTATTCTTTGATGCTATGGCCTGTCGGCTATGCAAATAAACTTTGATTTGAAAATCTCATTCCTTTTTGCCTCTCCCATTTGTTTCTTTCCTCTTGAGAACTGCACTTTGGCTGGGAAAGGAGTAGCAGAAAAAGGCTTGACTAGTTTCTGCATAAATGCTGCTCTATAAACAAGACATTGATCCTTATTTCTCTCAATGTAAAATATTAAAGATGCTTAAATGGATAAAAGCTTTAGACCTGAATTCTTTCCAATACGTGGTGCATTAGGAGCCACTGGCCAGTCAGTGTAATGGATGGCACCTAATAGCTTGCTGGGTGACCTGCCTGCTAGACCCCCACCCACCACCCACCCTGCAAAAAAGCCCTCCTTGCTTGGATCAAAGCCCAAGAGCAGGCATCCCCAAACTGCGGCCCTCCAGATGTTTTGGCCTACAACTCCCATGATCCCTAGCTAACAGGACCAGTGGTCGGGGAAGATGGGAATTGTAGTCCAAAACATCTGGAGGGCCGAAGTTTGGGGATGCCTGCCCAAGAGGAACCCACCGTAAGGTCCTTTGATAATAATGAGTGATAGGCAGGGCTGGGTTTATTAGGAGGCAGCATGAGGTAGCCTCATCAGGCAGATGCTGTTGGGCAGTGTGGAAGGATGTTTGCATTTTGACAGATAATGGATACCAGGGTCCTTAAAATCTATTAAAATCTGTCTGATTCCAGCAGGTTCTCCCTTGGCATGAACTGCCCATTTCTGGCAAGCTCCGCCCACAGCAGTGGCATAGCATGGGGGGCTTTGGGCCCTGGGCGTGCTTTTTTGAGGGAGCATGCCCCATGACAGGGTCCCTCACCAGAGTCTGAATTGGCCCCACATGGCCAGCCACAGAAGAAGAAGAAGAGGAAGAGAAGAGTTTGGATTTGATATCCCGCTTTATCATTACCCGAAGAAGTCTCAAAGCGGCTAACAATCTCCTTTCCCCTCCTCCCCCACAACAGACACCCTGTGAGGTGGGTGGGGCTGAGAGACTTCAGAGAAGTGTGACTAGCCCAAGGTCACCCAGCAGCTCCATGTGGAGGAGTGGAGACACGAACCCGGTTCCCCAGATTACGAGTCTACCACTCTTAACCACTACACCACGCAGAGGGTCAGCCTTGGCCCAGGAGAGCAGCGAGCTCTCCATGCCCCCCTCAGTCTGCCTTAAGATCTTCTTCTTTGGCACCACAGCTGCCCTTTTAAGATTTCCCAAGGCTCCCTGCCCAATATTGCCCAGATTTTAAGATGGAATTTCACCATGCTGGTAGATTTTATTGTAACTTTTGGTAACAGAAATTTTATCTGGAAAATGGCAGCTCAATGAAGCACAATGAAGCTGATACAATAAACTGGTATCAAATACATTTAGCACAGCACAGCAAATACTTCTTCACACTGAACATAGCTAATGTAAAGATGGTCACCAACTTGGATGGCTTTAAAAAGGGATGAAACAGATTAATGGAGGCTAAGGCTTCAATGCCTACCAACAATGACGGCTATGTACGATCTCAAGTGTTGGAAGTATTATGCCTATGTCTACAGAATTACAGGAGGAGAGTGTGCGTGAATTTGCTTGTGGGCTTCCCAATGGGGGAAATGGTTGGCCACTGTGAGATCAGAATCCTGGAGTGGATCCATCAGGCTCTTCTTCTAAGTCCCAGGGTTCAATCTATGGCGTCTCCAGGTTGGGTCCGGAATGCACCCTATTTGAAACCCTGGCAGCCAGCATGGACATTGCTGAGATATGTGGATCCAGTCAAAGAAGCTTAATGATCATTTCTGGCCTAGGAAATCTGTGAGCAGAGACAACAGTGGGTTGCAGGTGAGGATGTCCTTGCTACTGGGGAGAATTCATCCTGCTCTCCGTCTGTCTCCAGGTCCTGTTGTCAAGACACCCACCCACAAACCCTTCACCTACAACAACAGACTCAACAAGGGAAAGGTGAGATGGAAATGAAGACTGGAGCCTCTGGCCCAAGATAAGCAATATGATGGAGGTGGCTGGTTTTGCTGAACTATGGTCTCTGTTCCATTAGAAAGGAAGTGAAGAGAGAGACAGACAAACACACACAGAGAGAGAGATTGAGAAATGGACGTGCTTGCCTTCATTTCTCCTCCCTCAACGTCACATCTCTGCCCCCACTCCTCCGGTGCTGAACGATGCTTTACTTCACCACAGTTGCTGGCAAATGCACAACCTTGTGGCCACAGGTCAGACTGGCACGCAGCTCAAGCAGGCCACAGGGCAGCAGGCGGCGGCCAACGACCCACCAGGAATCTCCTTTTGTTTGCTCAGCTCAGCTCATTCATTCAGGTCACTTGCAGTAGACATGCTTATTGATATGCACAAAGCTTGCTGGGAGACGAAACAATGTCAGCTATGTATTGAGCATTCATTCTGATTGGTTTGCAGGGAAGATACTGTATATTCCTGCTTATAAGACTACTTTTTAACCCAGGAAAATCTTTTCAAAAGTCAGGGGTCATCTTATATGCCAGGTCGAATTTCTTATACGGCAAGTATATCCCAAACTCTATATTTTAACTGGAAAAGTTGGGGGTCTTCTTATATGCCCAGTCGTCTTATATGGTAGATGAAGTTGCACCACACTTCTCAGGGCATACTCTTGTCACTTCCCCTGTTGTAAAAAAAAATCCAGGGTGGGTTGTTTTTTTTTAAGCTGGGGGAGAAGTGGGTTTGTTGTGTAAAAACGTCAGATCAGCTTTAATTGCACAACCTGAATATGTGAATCCCACCGGGAAGTAGTGACAGTGACGGGAGCTCTCATGCAGTCAGGTTTTAATTGTTTCCAGCCTATGGCCATGACAATATAAATGGAAATGAAAGAGAGAGCCCACATTGCTTTGGGCAGGGTATAAGGGGCCCCTCCAGAGGTCTTTTTCATTTGCCACTCATGATGATTCGCACTCATGGTTACCAGAGCAGCTATGGGTGATCCTGCCTTCAATACTCTGGGAGGGACTTGTTTCCCAAAAAGCTTCCTGATGAAGCACTGTAACTTTTCATGCCACAAATGCTTGGTGTACTTTTTGTCGTGTTTTTGCTGTGCAGGAAAGTCCTTCCATAAGGCAGAAATACAGTAACATTCAGAAAGCGTAACAGAACAACCAATAAAGCAGAATTATGTGCGGATAGTTCAGTATAAATCTACCACTATTGTACTATTGCTGCGTCAATCACATCCATGGAAAATAGAGGCTGGCCCTAATTCTCAGGGCAAAAGGCTGGAAGATTTCCCTCAAAGATCCACAAGGCAGAAATTATCCTGGACGGATGGACGGGGACGGGGACGGACGGACACACACACACACACACCACCCGTGAGCCAGCCCACTTCCAGCATGGCTCCTCTGTGAGCAGGGAGGCATAAGCTCTTAGGCAAGGGAAGCTATAAAATGGGGCTACATGATACAATAACACTTCCCCCCCCCGACTGTTTACCACTTTGTGAGGCGATTGTCCTAAAAAGCAGTATAGAAGTTTTATAAACCAACCAACAAACAAACCACAATTTATTCAAATTAAGAACTGTCACGGTCTGGTCGGCGAGAGGTAGCAGGCCTGCCTGAGGACGTCAGGACCGGGGGCAAGATGGTGGTGTGGAAGCAGGAACAGGGTCCGGATGGTGCAGGGCTGAGGGTCCAGCAGCAGGCAGTCGCAGGGTCAAGGAACTGAAGGTCGGGAAGCAGGGCGTCACGGAGGCGAGGGCCCGAGGTTCAAGGAGCAAGGCGGAGATGAAGGTCTGGGGGTCGAGGAGCAAGGCGTCGGCAAGGCGAAGGTCCAAGGGTCGAGGAGCAAGGTGAAGGTCCAAGGAGCAAGGAGCAAGGCAAAGGATCAGGGAACAGGAGGCCATATGCAACAAGGCAGGGATCGCGTTGCTGTGGCAAAGAGCTGAAGGGAAACGCTGAGCTTTTATTCCTCCCAGCTCTTGCCACCAGGTGCAGTGAGTTATCAAGTGGCCTCACCTGAGTGGCCACTCCTTGCTTCTCCAGCACAAGCTGAGGCAGGCCCCGGTCCTGCAAAGCACTACAGGCCCCAGAGCCTGACTCCTGCCCATACTCCTGACAAGAACAAATCAATTTTCAGAACAGCCAAACATCAAAGCTTATTAAAATTGTAAAGTTCTCCAACTAATTTATATATATTTTTAATCCCCTTAACACTTGGCACTGTTTTCACTCCAAGAAGTAGTTCATATCTTTATTGTTGCTAGTACAGCTGCCTTTTTTTGAAAATTCTGAAATGAACAGAAGTATCTCTCCTTCAGTGAACTACATGAAGGGCAACAGAAAATACCGTGTACAATCACTTCAACTTGGCCTGGTCCACAAACACAAAGGTGGTAATCTCTTGACCGATCTAAGAATTTGCAGCTAGATATTATGTGGGTGTATTTAGAAATCTAAGCTGAGTAAATTCATATCAGACAGGGTGGAGAAAAGTTAGTTCTCCCAGATAGCCAACCCTTTTGCGGTTGGGTTTAACTTTAATATACCACACTGAGGACTTAGGGTTGTAGCCACAGTTAGTCCTACTCATAATAGACCTACTGAAGTTAATGGACCTGACGAGGTTAGATACATTAATTTCACTTGGACTACTGTGAGTATAATGTCATTAGCTACAAACTATAGAATTCTTTCTAATATTTATTACTTTTTGCACTAAGTATGTAACAACAAAACACAAAGAAAGCCTGGCCAAGTACAGAGGCAATTACACAAGCCATATTTGTGTGAAAATAAAATCATAGTACAGTATAAAAATACTTGACTTTTGATATTGTTCATTTTAGGAAAAGGCCACACCCCAGGAAACAGCTCCGACTAGCTGATGAAACCAGGTGAGGGTAGCTGATGTGTCTCAAAACCTCAGTGAGTTAGGGACTTGCCCTGCATGCAAAGAATGCAGACAGGCCCAAGAGTGGGTCCAACAGTCAAGAAAGCGGTCAAGAAACAGTCAAGAAAGCCTGCGCTGGAGAGGGAAGTGAGTGGCAGATGGGGCTATTAGGAAGGTAGTCCACCTGGGAGAAGGAAAACTCTGATCCTAAACCTCTGCTGCCTTGAAGCTATACCTATTCATAAGAAAGGCTTCAGGAGTAAACTCCAAGGAAAAATCTCTATCCGCTGCATTGTGAGACATCTTTGGAAGAAGAAAAGGCTAAGGGGTAAACCAGGCGTACAACTCCCATCATCCCTGACCACTGGTCCTGGTAGCTAGGGGTGATGGGAGTTGTAGTCTGGAGGGCCGAGTTTTCCTATGCCGAGTTTGCCTATGCCTGGGGTAAACCCTACACAAATCCAGAGTGGAGTCCTTAATACGGTTGGGTGGTGCCTTCTATGCCTCCTTCCGGCAACTCCTGCAGCCAAGCTGGTGCCAAATGGTACTTCTCTGCTTTCCTTTGGACCACATCAGTGAGGCTGAGATGAAGGCCTTGTCTGGATAGCCCAGGACCTTCATACACACTGCCCAAGCCTGTGCTCAGGCGTGTACAAAGGGGGGGGCGGAGGGCGGTCTGCCCCGGGTGCTGGAGAGGCTTCCTTCGCCTGTGCCCCAAAAAGTCACTTCCAAGCTTGCTAATGCAGCAAAAACCATGCAGGAGACACCAGTTAAGAGTTACCAGTCTCTGAAGCCATACCAGACACTGTGATTCTCCTACGGCAGGGGTGGCCAACTCCCAAGAGACTGCGATCTACTCACAGAGTTAAAAACTGGCAGTGATCTACCCCCTTTTGGGGGTTTCAGGTCAAAGTTGTTGAGTTCTTTTTATGGGCTGCAGGGCTAAAATGTTTAGCTTTTTTCTTCTCTTTTTCTTGGAGGTGAAATAAATTACCTGCTAAAGGGAGGGCAGGGGGTCGAAAGCTCGGCGGAGTGGAAAGGTTTTATTGTTTGTTATTGTATGGTTGTATGTTGTGAAAGTAAGAAAAAATTATTATTAAAAAATGTTTAGCTTTTTTAGGGGAGCCAAAGTTCTTGGGCTTCTTTGGGGGGAGCCAGTGATCTACCAGTGATCTACCACAGATGTCCAGTGATCTACGGGTAGATCACAATCTACCTGTTGGATGTGCCTGTCCTACGGTTTGACTTCACCCTCAGAGGCACACTCCATTGTGTCTTGAGACAGGATGGCAAAGGGGCAGAACCCCCCTACAACCACATTTATATAAATAAGTAAATCATGCCAAGCAACATTAAATGTGTCAGGATTTTCTTGCCTCTTTAATGCCATTTGATGAGTTCAAGGGAAGTAATAGTACCACTGTATTCTGCTCTGGTCAGACCTCACCTGGAGTATTGTGTCCAGTTCTGGGCACCACAGTTCAAGAAGGATACTGATAAGCTGGAACGTGTCCAGAAGAGGGCAACCAAAATGGTCAAAGGCCTGGAAACGATGCCTTATGAGGAACGGCTTAGGGAGCTGGGTATGTTTAGCCTGGAGAAGAGAAGGTTAAGGGGTGATATGATAACCATGTTCAAATATATAAAAGGATGTCATATAGAGGAGGGAGAAAGGTTGTTTTCTGCTGCTCCAGAGAAGCGGACACGGAGCAACGGATTCAAACTACAAGAAAGAAAATTCCACCTAAACATTAGGAAGAACTTCCTGACAGTAAGAGCTGTTCGGCAGTGGAATTTGCTGCCAAGGAGTGTGGTGGAGTCTCCTTCTTTGGAGGTCTTTAAGCAGAGGCTTGACAGCCATCTGTCAGGAATGCTTTGATGGTGTTTCCTGCTTGGCAGGGGGTTGGACTGGATGGCCCTTGTGGTCTCTTCCAACTCTATGATTCTATGATTCTATGATTCTATGATTCTAATTTTTGAACCAAAGTTTAATGCCCCAACCCTGACATCTGAGCAATGGATAGTTGTGCTGCTGTGATCAGAAATTTAAGTAACTCATTAGAGCTAACACAATTCTTCATGTATTCAAAGTCCATTTTGGCCTCTTTGGCAAAAATTACATCATGGAACTTATAGTAAGGAAGATCCTGAAACGATATTCCAGGGAAGACAGAGCAAGGGTGGAGTCAGGCCGTCAGTGTTTTGCAGGAGGAATCCAAATAACAGAACTTTAGGTTTACACAATTAAAATGAGTTAAGGCACTCTGTCGCTCTGGCAGAACAAATCCCCCCTTCAAAAAAGAAACCGGCAAAGAGGAGCATGCTAATTCCACCACCTGATAGGGCTGCTCTTCACCTGATGCACAGAACCTGGTTGTTTCCTTGCACCTGCAACCCCCCTAAACTCCTTTTCAATGAAGCTGTCACCTGTCACATGTGCAATGGCTGTGTCAAATGTGCACACCTCGGCTTAGGTTTTCAAACTGATTGGAAGCTGGTCTGAGGGGAAACACATCAAACGTATTTCTCAAGAAACTCTAGGATACATATGGATTGTCGCTTATCATGTCTTGTATACTCAGCTTCAAGCACTAGAGGCGGTAAATGCACAGTGTACACAGAGTGTGCATAGCCCCCCCCCCACCTGGTCCTCTGCTGGATCATTGTTTGCAGCTGGGTCTTGTCCCTCCTCTGAAGTAGACCCCCAAGGAGAGAGCTGTCTGGCAGCCAAAAAGGTGTTCTTTTTGTACCTCTGAATGTCTTGTCATGTCTATAGCTGCCTTCACTCCTGAGACCCAGAGGTGGTGGTGGAGAATTGGACATTAAGGCAGAGTTCAGGAAGTGGAGCAGGGATCACTGCAGAGGCCGCCAGCCTCTTCTTCTGAGGAGGTCTCTCCAAGTACTGAGTCAGACAGAGTCCCGACAGTACCTCAGATTCCCAAGTGTTTGGAGCAGAAGGGGAAAGAGTTGTGGGGTTTCCCCATTAGCCCAGAGTCCCTGGAATTCTGCTCCCCCACCACCACTAGACCCCAAGCTTGATCCCATTAGGAGCTGAGATGGCCTGCCTACTGTGCTGCCTGTATCATAGACCTACACAGTCAACAGACACAGATAATATCCCAAACCTCTTACACTGGGAAGCCCAGAAAAGCTTTGAGCAACCTGCCCTTCACTGCCTTCTGAGAACAGCTGCAGAGATAAGTAAGGGTGGTGAACTGATCACTACGGAGCAGCGATGGCTGAGCCAGGGTGACCTGTGTACAGCTCCATTAATTAGCTGAACCCACTCCAAAAACTTCTCACTCCATGCAGCCCTGCCTGTCCTTCACCATTTCACCTTCCAGAGCAGCTTGAAATTCTGGCAGGACCCCGATGCACTTCTTCAAGTCCCACTTCCGCATTATAAAAAAATGTCATCCCAATAAGAGACCTTCAGTTGAGTGGTCCCCATCTTCCTGCTATGGTAACCAATAAGATCAGGACAGGAAACCTCAGGCCCAGAGGCTGAATGTGGCCCTCCAGAGCTCTCTTTCTGGCCCATGAGGCTCCCCATAGGCCAGTGATGGGAGCCCTGTGGCCCTCTGACTCCTTACTTGACTCCAACTCCCACCAGCTGAGGGCAATGGTCAAGGACAATGGGAGTTAAAGTTCAGCAACATCTCGAGGTCCACCGATCCCCCATCCTACCCCACTCCTGGCTTATGTTACCTCCATAGCCTACACCTTTCACTGCTCTGTGCTCTTCTTGGGTGCTTTTGCCTAGTTGAAGTGTGACTATGTCAATTCTTGCTTGGAGGAAAGATGGAAAAGGAATGTGCTGGAGCCTGCTGGATCAGGCCAGTGGCCCATCTAGCCCAGCATCCTGTTCTCACAACTGGATTCCTGTGGGAAACACACAAAGAGTGCTCTCCTGCCCTGTGGTTTCCAGCAACTGGCATTGAGAAGCATTTCTAACTGTGGAGGCAAAGCAGAGCCATCCTGGCTAATAGCCATTGGCAGCCTCCTCCTCCTCCATGAATCTGTCCAACCCTTTTTTTGAAGCCATCCAAGTTGGTGGCCATCACTGTCTCCTGTGGGAGCAAGTTCCATAGTTGAACTAGGTATATGCTGCATGTAGAACAGGCATAAGCAAACTCGGCCCGCCAGATGTTTTGGGACTACAACTCCCATCATCCCTGACCACAGGTCCTGTTAGCTAGGGATGATGTGAGTTGGAGTCCCAAAACATCAGGAGGGCCGAGTTTGCCTATGCATGATGTAGAACCTATGGCTTTTGTGTCGCGGGGGCATAACCACGGCCTGCTCACCGCTGGCATGTAACTCCTGAAAGGTTTCCCAAGCGGGATTGTGGCCCTCAGACTGAAACAATGATGCCCCACCCCTGATTAAGATCATCGAAGAGACTTGAGTTACATGACAATAAAAACATTAATCTTGAATTCATCCTGATTTGCTTGTGGGGCATTTTCTCCATCCTCACATAAATCATTGCCCTCAGAAAGGGCACTTGTGCATTACGGCACAGCAGAAAAATCACCACTCATCCCAGTTTTCAGTGCAGTTCCTTTTCACTTTCCTAATCACAAGAAGTCAGTTTCTTTTGAAATGTAGATTTTTTTGTGCTAGGCCAGGGCAACAGTCACTTCAATCCACTTTAGCGGCACAAAAAAAATCTTTCCCACGAAACAGTGATGGTCTGGAGGCTTAAATAGTACCTTAAATAGGCACATTTTTAACCCTCTCGCATCAGCAGACTGGTGACTCATTCAAACGGAGGAAGATACTTCAGGTAAGTGGAGGAGGGATGCAGCCAGCAGGATACCCGCAGATGGAGAGAGAAGGGACTTTCAGCCACCTGCCATATAATTTGAGCTCCCCCAGACCAGCAGTTAATGAACTACAAACACACCACCAGGGCATCTTCACTGCCATTTCACTTAGTGTGATACTTAACAATGAGCAGCAGAGGAAAGCAATGAGCAATGCAGTAAAACACATAAAGGAACCTCAGCTCCTGGCAATGGGCTCCTCCAGGTGATATGTTTACTCAGCATTTGCCCTGATCTGCTTGCACAAAGCTTATCTGCGTCTTCACTGAGCATTCATGCTCATTTGCTCAAGAGGTGTTTACATATCTTCTCATTAATCATTTGTTCATCCCATGCTCTTCCACACATTTTCTCATCACTTTCCTAACCACAAAAGACTAGGTTTTTTAAAAGAGAAAAGGTAGGATTTTTTTGCACTAGGGCAACAGGGTGATTCCATTGCTTTAATTGCACAAACTTAAATTTCTAGTATGAGCTTGAATCTCTCTTGCAAAATAGTGACATGCTGGAAGTAACTTGAGAAAGAGGCTGGGCCAAGAATCAATTGCACCCGGACTGCATTTGGGGATGAGGGTTATTCTTAGGGGGGGAATCAGCCTGGCCTGCTCCTATGCATTTACGTAGTAGCCACTTAATCTGCAGAAATCAGCAGCTGAAGCTTTTCATAGCCTGCAGATAATGATGGGTATCACATGTCAATTCCTGCAGAATAAACTGTGGCTGTGTACACATTACTCACTTAAAATGCCGCAAGGTTGGTTCTAGCCCCCCACTGCATTTCAAGTTGAATTTGCCACCCACCGTACACAAGCACAGGTCGAATGCTGTACACCAGTGGTTTTCAACCAGTCTGCCGTGGCACCCTGGGGTGCCTTGAATGATGGTCAGGGGTGTTGTGGGCATCACTGGCCTCTGTCCCTCTTTCCTTTCCTTCCCTCCCTCCTCTAATGCCCTCTTGCATCTCTGCCTCCCAAAAGGCTTGCACACTGCACAGCTGTTTGTTGCAGCAGCCCAGCCCCTGCCACTGTTGCCTCTCAAGGTAAGGTACTGGCCTCACATTCACCTTTGGCCAGTCTCTGCTGGGCCACTAAGAGAGGAGGCATCCTCTGCCCAGGCACCTCTCTTTGGGGAGGGAGAGCTGCTCGGAGACCAGGAGAGGTAGCAATGAACTCTTAGAGTTTAGTATCCAATTCTGATTGTTTCAGCTTTAAAAGAGCAACCAAAAACTTTTTCTAGGGATAAAAGCTTATGGAGGCCAGAATTAAGGCTCCATGTTGTGGACTAGAAAATCTGGCCAAATGCAAGATGTCAGCAGGAAAGGACATACTGTAGAAGCAAATGAAACTGCCTTATGCACTGTCAGGCCATTGGTTCGTCAGTGTTGTCTACATTCACTGGCAGCTCCAGGGTTTCAGGCAAGGGTCGTTCCCAGCCTGAATCGGAGAAAGTTTTTCAAAAGGCAGCTAGCTTGAGGTTTTCACTGTCTCTGTTGTTCACTGTCAGGTCTTCATTGCCTCTGCAAGTCCAGTTCCATTTCCTGGCCCATACCCTCCAAGGGTCCTGATTTAAGCCACCCTGGCTTCTGATCCTAATCCCGGATACCCCACTTTGGTGTGCTCTGGCCATGCCAGTGTGGGACCAAAAAATGGAAGGAAAACCTACCTTGCCCCCATGCGTCGCTGCTCTTCTTCCTCCTTCTGTCCCAGCCCTTCCAGAAGCCAGCTTCTGGAAACATGTCTACAGTGCTGGGAGAGGAGGAGGAGGAAGCAGGTGAAGAAAGGAGGGGGGAGGGTGAGCAGCATGCCCACAGATTGTTGTTTGTTCCGATTGAGTGCTAAAGAGTGGGTTTTCATGGCAAAGCTCCAAGGGGGGAAAGGACATTCAGACATGGAGCTTTAAAGCACAGACAACAGCCCTAGGACACTGAGCTTTTCAGTGTGGACCTGTGCCTGGAAAAAGCAGAGGAAAGTTAAGTGGGGAGAATCCCTCAGATGAGGCTGCCTGTTGTGCCCCTGGATAACTCATTGTACAGGTTTTACTTCCTTTCAGTTAAGGAGGTAGAGTACAGTATGGGCTCACATCAGGTCTATGCACAAAAGTTCTAGTGAGTCCAGGTTATTCTTACTCTTATATCAAGATGGGTTCTTTGGGTGGGGGTGAGAGGCACAATTCCTATTTTAACCCTGAAAAAGTGTCCCTTGGCTCTCAAATATCTGGGAAGCTCTGTCCTAAAGAGATGACATGGCTTGTGTTTTAAAGGACTGGAAGTATTTTATCTCAGCCTTCCTCCCAGTGTCTCTTTGGCCTCAAATCACCAGAAGAAGTTGCTGAAAGGTAGAAAAGATGTCCACAGTAGCAGCAGCAACAACAACCAAAGACACGGTGGTCTCCAGAAAACCCACTGCACCACCTATCCCTCCTCACCCATCAGTCACCAATCCCTACAAAAGTGGCTTAACGCAATTTGGTAGCAAGTTGCATGTTCGAGTGAAATTGGAGAAAGGTTTATTTCAGCCCTGTGGCATCTGATGTGCAGAGTCAGGGCCCTGGGCAGGACTCATCGGAGGTGGGGTGGCTAATGCAGTCAGAGAAAAAGACTGGGGTGGGCAGACACAGGGTGCAGGGCTGGTTGCGGTGGGGGCACGAGAGATGAGCAGAAGGAGGGATGGATAATGGAGCCAGGGAAGGATGGGCAGGGCGTGTGGAGCAGAGAGGGAACTCAGCTGGCTTTTTAAAGTTTGCGTTTCTACACAATTAGCAACATGAATTATTAAAGGGCCAGAAAGGAAAGAGGCTGTTTTTAATAAAGCATGAGTAAGCAGGTATTATTCCACTGTGGGAAGAGAAATCGAAGACAATCAATCAGCCCCTCATGTCTGTGCCAGTTTAATGGGCCCAGATATTTACTTGAGTTTACGGTTGTGTGTTTAGCTGTGTCCCTGGGACCGGGCCAAGCATGTACTTAACACGGGCGTTCAATAAACAGCACGGGCCAAAGTGGGGTTTCAGAATGGGGGGGGGGGGCAGTGCAAGCAGCTTTGAATCTTCTACCACCACCTCCAGGCAAGAGCAACATTATTAAGAGTGTGCAGTTTTGTCCCCTCAAAAAAGCTCCCCCACCCCCAAAAGTTGCCTGAGGAAGAACCTTCTGGTTCTCCTTGAATTTCACTTATTTCAGCAGCTCCTTGAATTACTGCAAGAGACTTTGGTGTCAGAGGCTGAAAATCCAGAATGTGGCCCCCTTTGTGCCCCCTAGTTAGCATAGAGCACATGAGATGGAGCAGCTTTAAAGCGCCTTAACTGAAAGGAAGTAAAACCTATACAATGAGTCATCCAGGGGTGCTTGTGGTGGCATACACAGATTTCCCTCAGGTTAACCAATGAACTTTGTGGCTATTCATGGATTTCAACCCATCCATCCCTGATTTGCTGTGTAGCACTGCATGAGGGGGCACATGAAGAGAGCCACAATAGATTGCTCCAGAGTCCCATCCAGTCCTGTTTCCAAAACAGGCAGAGTAAACTACTGCTTTAAAAATATAAAGCTACCTCTGTATTACCTACATACAAGGCTGCTCAGACTCCAATGTGAGGCATCAGTACCTGTTACCAGTAGACTTGTGTCAATATTTGCACAAACAAAATTGCCTTTGAGTTGACATAACAGTGCAAATTAAATGCTGACAGGCCTTGTGGTGCCTTCTGCGACTGAAGCTGCACACACACCATACATTTAAAGCATCTTCCCCAAGAATCCTGGGAACTATAGTTTACTCAGCGCAGAGCTACACTTTCCAGCACCCTTAACAAACTATGGTTCCCATGATTATTTGGTGTGTGCACTTTGAGTGGTGCATATGTCAGACAGAAACCAGAGTTACTCAAGGACAGAAGGACATAGCCCAAAAGGTGGCAACCATGCACAAGGAGGCAAATGGAGAAGCCCTGGCCACAGCCTTATGCTTCAGCCCCCTTTGCTGAATAGGATATTATTTGGGGGATGGAGGCTAGTGCCATGTGGTGGTCTCCACAGGGTTCTGTCTTGGGCCCAGTCTTATTCAACATCTTTATCAATGACTTGGATGATGGGCTTGAGGGCATCCTGAGCAAGTTTGCAGATGACACCAAATTGAGAGGGGTGGCTAATACCCCAGAGGACAGGATCACACTTCAAAATGACCTTAACAGATTAGACAACTGGGCCAAAGCAAACCAGATGAATTTTAACAGGGAGAAATGTAAAGTACTACACTTGGGCAAAAGAAAGGTCTCTTCCAACTCTATGGTTCTATGATTCCAGCATCAGGAAGTGGAATACAACTCAGAATTATTTTATGCTGCCTCTGCTTTCATGTACAAACCACGCAAAATGAAAATGTGTGTAAGTTGTTTACTAGGGACCCTAAATGTCTGTGTTGAGAAACCAGTGGCAAGAAACTTTCCAACTGCACTTTCTAGGCTTTAAAGCACTGTGTCTGAATGCTTTTATCTTTTATTTTTTGCCCTGGCACTTTCCCTGTGAAAACCAGCTCTTTAATGCTGAATCAGAACAAACAGCAATTCGAGTTTCCCACAGATTGCCATTTGCTCCAATTCAGTGGTAAAAAATTTCATGGGTAAATTACTGGGGGTGGGAAGCATTCTCACATGGCACTTCAAAGCACAGACCTGCACAATGCAGCACAAAAGGAAGTCTGGATGTGCACTTTATGTAAACTCTAGATTGTGATGCAGCTCTACAAATCCTCTAACAGGGGCTGCCAGATGACAGCATTACATTTTTATACATATAGGAAGATATCCCCCCCTAGTCATATGACAGTTTATAAGGCTTTCCCAGAATTTAAACCCATCTCTGAGTGTAGTAGATGTGGGAAGGGACTTTGGTTCTGAAACTGCATTGATTTTGCTTTGCAAGCAGCCTTTGCTGGGAACTGGATGTTTGAAAAGTTTTCCCCCAGCCTCTGTTTGTGAGGCTTGCTCTCTCTCACTTCTCCTATGCCTCAATTTCTAAAGCAAGGAAAGACTTCTAGAACCACAGAACCAAAATGGCCATTGCAGCCACCAAACTGAAAAAAAGTGTTGGGGTGGAAATTTTTGCGTCATCTGTAAATGGCAGATTGAAGCAAGTCAGGGGGGGAAAGAACAGTGCTGATCACCAGCATCCCCAGGACATGATTTTTTTCTATTGATTACATTTTTTTCTCATCCTTCATTTGAGAAAGTCTCAGAGTAGTGTTTGAGCCTCCTTACAACCCCATGAGGAGAGCTGGGTTGGAAGAGAGAGAGAGGGAGTTTAGGGCTTCTCCAAACTGAAGCTGGCTGTATGTTTACAGCTCTTTGCAGTCACATTAAATTTGGGCAGTCCACATGACATTACCCTCAAATAACTATATTGATGCTTTCCCTCTATAAACTCACCATTGCAGGAAATTGGGCTCTAAACTGCTTCACTTGGGGTCACAGATTATTTGCTCTGGTGTTTTGGGGTGGATGGATCACATTCTGCTACTTCCCATTCCACACCCACTGCTTCCTCAAGGTTTTCATTTCTTTTCTGACTATGCTCATAACTATTTCCAGTGCACTCCTAAATGGAGGATTCCTCACCCATTTTTGATCTCTCAGATTTGCACGAAAACAGAAAACTGCGTTAGGAAATTTATAATTGCCTGACTGTGCTTTTGCGCATGTCTTGGGTTGGGAATTTTTTGTCTAAAAACCCCAAGGTGTGCATATAGCTATCCGCATGTGTGCCATGTCAGTACTTAATTAGCATTATAGAATCGACAAATTAGAAGACAGGGTCCAACATCTTGGGTTCCAAAACTGGGATGTGTCTCTTCGCCCCCCCCCCCGTGCCCCCATGTGAGCTGCATGACCCATGTGGCATGTGTGGTCACGGAGCCCTAAAAGGTGGGCTTTTTCGGAGGCTGTGCTCAGAGTTTGGAAAGCTCTGCTGTAGACAATGTGCACTGCTTCCCCCTAGTGGAACAGGACAAGATTACAGGGGAGAGGTTTACTCTGGAATTGAGAAGTTGTCTCCCTCTCAGCAGGACATTGACATAAAACTGTCATCAAGTTGCTGCTGCTGCTGTTGATTACATTTTTATTCTGCCCCCCTCCCCCTCCCCTCAGAGGAGCCCAGGTCAGCAAACAATGAAACAATAAAAATAATACAAGAAATAAAAAACAACAACTGCAGTGCTGGGTGGGGTTGATGGGAGATGTTTTCCAAAACATCTGCACCATGCAGAATGCAAACCACATCCCCAGCTCAGTCAGTAGAGCATGAGACTCTCAATCTCAGGGGTGTAGGTTTGAGCCCCACGTTGGGCAAAAGATTCCTGCATTGCAGGGGGTTGGACTAGATGACCCACATGGTCCCTTCCAACTTTACAATTTTACTATCAGTCACAGGAAAACAAAAGAGAGATTTCAGAGTTCTGAACTGTTTTGTTTCAGGGAAGAGTGGGAGACTCCACCTTCTATCAGCTCTGGCCAGCATGGCCAATGGTCAGGGTTGATGAACCACCCAGGCCCCCATCCCTGTTTTTTAAGGGACTGAGGTCTATACTTCTCCGGGCCTCCTATTCCTCTCCTGTTCCATCAATTTCAACTGTGAAGCAAGTGACACAGGGAACCACTCTCCTGAAAAATGCATGAGTGCTAGGATAGGTCCCTGGAAGGAGGAGGAGGAGGAGGAGGAGGAGGAGGAGGAGGAGGAGGAGGAGGAGGAGGAGGAGGAGGAGGAGAGTGCACAAGGATTTCAGTGCCACGGTCACACTGGATCTCCTTGAGCCAAAATAATGCATTTCCAGTTAGACTCTCTCCCTCTTCTTCCTCTCCTCTTCCCTGTCCCCTGAAAAGATTGCCTTGCAAGCTCTTTAAGTGAGCACATACATAAAAGGGTGTTTTTAAAGCACAGCATGATAATGAAGATTTATGCGGAAATACATATGTTTGTAAAGAGTTTAGTAACTGCAGACATTAACTTTTTAGGGAGGGATTTCACACCCAATGTTTTCTCTCCCCCACGCAATGAGCATAGAAAGAACAGCTACTCACAAACATTTGCAGAAGTCTTTTTTTCTTCACCAGTGAGTAACCAAAGCAAATATCTGCAAATGTGGGATGAGGAAGCTAGAACTGACTCCATGCAGGCAGGATGTGAGTGCTCAGACAGGACCCAAGTGCTCAGAGATACGCCATATTATTATCATCCTCAAATTACATTCATCAGTCTCTCAAAGCAATTTGACAAGGTAAAATGTAACACACAAAAGCAATTTAAACCAGAAAAGCAAAACAACGAGCAAAACAAAGTACAAAAAATGTTCACGCGGCAACATATTATTAATAAAGACAAGTTCTACCATCCTACAAAAAGATGTGCACTTCTGAAGAAAGCAACATTAATTAACCAAAGGCTGGGTAAACAAAAAGGTCTTAGCTTGGCTCCTAAAGACCGACAAGGATGGTGCCAGGCGCATCTCCCCATTACCGGTGCTATTTTTCTAGGAAAAAGAGGTGCTGGAACTCATCATGAACACCTCCCTCGTTCTCTTAGAATGACAATGGTGCCCACCTGAGAGGTGCCAGAACTGAGTTCCTGTGAGTTCCCTCTGAAAATGCCCTGCCCATTACACAGGTGGGGGGCCCCTCTGCACCTCCCCTGAGTGCAGGGTGCAGAGAAGAACCTCTGATGAAGACAGAGCTAACTTTAGAAAGTCTCTTGCCAGGAGGGTCGAACAAGCGCTTCTGCTTCCCTTGCATTTTTCCAATCCAATGGAGCTGCTTGTGTCTCATCTGGGTCACTTCCCTTCCTCCTGTGCCAGTCAAGTTCCCATCAGCACCGGAGGGCAACTAAGTGCATTTCCCTCCTCTGGATCGATGCTGCTGACATAGGAAGAGGCCGACTCCTACAGTCAATGGCGTCCCACGCAAGGAGAATCTTGGGTGCCTCCACCTTGCATTGGTTCAATTTTGAATTCCTGTATTTTTAAAAAACTCCATTCATATCTATTTCATTTCATTTAAGGCCATTTCCATGCTGTTTAATATGGTGATATCTCTAAACAGTGTACAACAAACGAAAAGCACACGGCTGCTATACAAAAATACAATACAGTGGTACCTCGCTAGACGAATGCCTCACAAGACGAATTTTTCGCAAGACGAATGCGTTTTGCGATTTCAATGGAGACTCACAAGACGAAGTTTCCTATGGCGCGCTTTGCAAGACGTTTTTTCCATCCCATAGGGTGCCTCGCAAGACAATTTTTTTTCTTGCGAGGCACCCTATGGGAAACCGCACTTCAATGCGTTCCTATGGGAGCCGCTTCGCAAAACGAATTTTTCGCTATACGAAGCGCTATTGCTATTGCGAAGCACCACTGTAAAACCATCAATGCCAACTACTAACAGCAATAAAAAAAGTGCAGAAATGAAATAAAGCATTTTAACAACCAGATGACAGGGTCCAGCTTTAATGGTTTCTTTCCTAACCTGGAAAACTACGCTTTGCACAATTTATTCCTGTCATATAAGCCTATAGATTTGCACACATGGAAATCCATATTTATTATGGCCTTCTGAACTCTTTGTACTCTTTGCATTTCAGATGCTAGTTGATTAATTGAAAATGTATACCACTAAGGTCAAAACACCATTCCAGCGCAATGCCCCAGGATGTTGACAGGGTGACCTTACACCTAAATCTGTTGAGCTCTCGTTGTTGCCAACACTTGGCCTAGGGCATTGCCTGAAGTGTCCCTCATGTGCTTCAAGTCAAACCAGGATGGCAATGCGAAGGAAGGATATTTGACCCAAACACAGAGGAAGAACATACAGAGCTACCTTATATCGAGTCAGATCCTTGGCCCATCTAGGTCAGGACTGTCTACACCAGGAATGGGCAGATGCCGAGCTTGGCTTGTGAGATCACCTTTTCTCTGGCTGCCATCACCCCACAGCTTCATCTCTCCCTAGGTTCTGTAGGAAGTTGGCTTTCCTCATCCTTTTTCTAAGGATACAAGAACCCGCAGAATCAGGTCAGTGGCCCATCTAGTTCCTCATCTTCTACTCACAGTGGTCAACCAGATGCCTGTGGGAAACCCACAAGGAGGACCAGAGCACAAGACAAAAGCAGTCTTCCCTCCTGAGCTTTCCAGCAAAGCCACTTCTGCCCTGAAGAGGAGGTGGAGTTGCAGGCAGTCACGACCTACCCTGCCGCGGCCAGCATTGCTGCTGCGCCTATCACTATGTCTTATTTTCGGGGTATGGCTTATATTCCTTGAATGCTTAAAAATCCTGCTATGTCTTATTTTATGGGTATGTCTTAAAATATGAGAAACAGGGTACCCACACGCGCAGCGGCTGGGTGCTCAGCCCCTGAGTGATAGGTGGGATTGCCACCTGCGTTGCCTGCAGGCCGGCCAATCCTGCCGGCCTGGGGGCGTGCCCTGCACTTCTTAAGCAGGAATCCTGCTCAACAGCTGCATTGGTTTTCCTGCCCGCCCATCCTCTAGGCCTTTTCTTTGACCTTGCTGTGGACCTCGGTTGGTCACCGTTGAGGAGCCTGGTAGGATTTTTTTCCAATTGGCAAATTGGCAGCAGCCATTTGGTTTTTCTCCTACCTTGTAGCAATCCTTAACAACTTTTGGTTGGGCGGTTAGGCATTGGAATATTACTTTGGAAGTGAGGAGGGGAGGTAGCGCCATCACCTGCCTTGAAAATGGAGGGGTATTCCGTTAAAGGATTCCGGGGGCGTGGCCCTGCCCAAAGACCCCAGGGGGAGTTCCTGGTCAATGTGCATCACTGGGCTCCTTGGCTGGTGGTTAATCCTTCCCGGACTCCCAACATGCTAACATGCTGGGGTCAGATATAGCCGGTTAGGGTCCAATGCCTAAGCCACTACTGCTCAACATCCGTAACCAATAAAGTTGTGGCCTTTTCTGCCCATTAACCTTAATTGATGTGTCACGTGTCTTTATTTCCACGGGGGCGGGGGGGGCGGGACATTGCCACACAACTGCCATGTAGAAGCATTTCTGCCTCTTCCTGTGAAGGAAGAGCAGAGCCAGCATCGCCATTTCTGCCTCTTTGAAACTCATTAAATCTCCTGCTGCATCCTGATCTAGCCCCACCATTAATCCATATTTGCCCCCTCTGAGGAATGACCTTGTTGCAGTATCTCAAGGGTCCTTTTGCAAATTAAGCTCCAATCTGGAGCATCCTTGGTGAGGTTTTCGCCCACAGCCCAGCAGATGGCTGAGCGTCCTTGCAGAGAGGAAACCAACAACAGCTCGGTCTGGGTAAGTTATGTACAATTAACCAGCAGTATTTGAAACTCTTTGTGAAGCACCGTTTAATGAGGATGCTGCAGAACATGCAAGCAGGCAGCCCCTGAGCCAATCGGTCAAATCATCACAATGGTAAGAACACAGAAAGCTGTCTCATAGCAAGTCAGAGCACGGGTCCACCTAGCTTAATATTGTCTACACTGACTGGCAGCTGCTCTCTAGAGGTTCAGCTAGGAGTCTTTCCCAGCTGGACTGGAGACACCAGGGAAAGAGCCTGGGGTGTTTTCCATGCAAAGCTACTGAGGTATGGCTGGTTTGCTGTGATTTATCTGAAGACTGAGAAAGCTTCGAAAGAGATATTGAGAAAATTCTCAAGTTTTGAGTCTTAAGGGAAATCCAGGCGCCTTGCAGAGTTTGTACATCCTGTACAATGATGGGACTGGGAAACCCTTGAATGCTGTGATGTCACAATGGAAGCTAGACTTGTGGGAGGCATTTTAGGCAGCAGGAGGGAACTCCAAAGAGCTTCACTAAGGAAGGAAGGCATTACAGGCTGTAGAGTGAAGATTTCCAGGGTCCATGCCTACAATAGCGTCAGCACATAACTCAGGAAAGACCTAGCAAAAGCTTTTAGGCCAGTCCAAAATATGTTTGGATTTCTGGACTAGTTCAGATTCAGGAGGCGGAGTGGGAAAAGAGGCTCAGCCATATCTGGTTTCTGCTCCCTGGAAGAATACCCAGGGGGAAAGTTATACAGTATTTAAATGCAGATTTTGCATAGAACAACCAGGGAACAATTTCTTCTACTTCCTCTTCCTCCTGTTGCCCAATGGATCTTCCCTGAAAAATCCGTATGGTGTCTGTGTCCTGACTGAGCTTAACACTTTTTTAAACAGGCAATCTCTCTTTGAGGAAAATATTACATTGAAAAGGACACTTCCCAGTTTCATCACTAGGGTGGCCAGTTACATGTGGCCAAGAAAGAAGATGACAGAGGACACTGATTTTCATAAAATTAAAATTTGCTAACTTGTATGTATAGATGCAAGGGACCCAGGTGGCGCTGTGGTTAAACCACTGAGCCTAGGGCTTGCTGATCAGAAGGTCGGTGGTTCGAATCCCTGTGACGGGGTGAGCTCCCATTGCTTGGTCCCAGCTCCTGCCAACCTAGCAGTTCGAAAACACGTCAAAATGCAAGTAGATAAATAGGAACCGCTACAGCGGGAAGGTAAACGCCGTTTCCATGTGCTGCTCTGGTTTGCCAGAAGCAGCTTTGTCATGCTGGCCACATGACCTGGAAGCTATACGCCGGCTCCCTCAGCCAATAATGCGAGATGAGCGCGCAACCCCAGAGTCGGTCACGACTGGACCTAATGGTCAGGGGTCCCTTTACCTTTACCTTTATGTATGGATGCAAACTTAGGAAAAAAAGAAACCAGATTTAAATAGAAATTAAGTGCCTGTGGAGGCTTTTCTTTCTTTCTTTCTTTCTTTCTTTCTTTCTTTCTTTCTTTCTTTCTTTTTTACTAGTTTTGGGGTTAGCATCCTTTTTTGACTGCATTTTATTTGTTTTGGGTTGTGTGCAGATATTATTTTTCTTACTGCTGGGGTAGGTTCTGAGCATCCTCAGCTTTTATTCTGTAAAGTGGGTATTCTGCTGTGTCCAAAGCAGTTTCTTTGATTTCCCGACGCGCCATCAAAACTGTCCTCTATAAAGTGGGATGCATGGTCACCTTGTCACATGGAAGCAACTTGTGTGCAGGACAGACATGGAGCTTCAGCTGCTGCGTCGCGTCAGACAAATTAAGACAGCACAGGAGAGTTTACTGCTGCTGGCAGGCAGCAAATTTAAAGGTGCCCCTCTCGCTCTGGTGCTACAAATGGCCCACCTTGACCTCAATTGCCACTGCACCTAACCGCCCTCACCCCCAGCCACTGCAGAGATCCAGCCAAGCAGACCGATTCAATTACCGCATTTGTGCAGCTCTTTACCTCAACCTGCCAGTCACCAGAGCCAGGGAGCACCTTCTGCTTCAGACCACAACAGCAGCATGAGTCACCTGGGGCTCACATGACTCAGGGAAATTACTGCCCCTCTTTTGCACACAGGATGTTGTTGCAAGGAAAGCATCTTTCAAATGGGTGCAATGGCCCTTGATACTCTACAGTGAAGGGCACTAAGCACCAGCATCTGGTAGGTCCAGAAACAGCAGCAGCTGCTACCAGATTCGCCCAAGCAGAACAAATAGGAAAGGTTTCCAACCCAGTGCGTGGCAGCTTTGCAAAAGGCCAATTCCACACCAGGGATCATTAGGAAAGGAATTGAAAATAACACTGCCAATATCATGGTGCCATTATACAAATCTATGATGCAACCACACTTCACATACTGTCATAGAATCATAGAGTTGGAAGAGACCACAAGGGCGCTCCAGTCCAACCCCCTGCCAAGCAGGAAACACCATCAAAGCATTCTTTACATATGGCTGTCAAGCCTCTGCTTAAAGACCTCCAAAGGAGACTCCACCACACTCCTTGGCAGCAAATTCCACTGCCGAACAGCTCTTACTGTCAGGAAGTTCTTCCTAATGTTTAGGTGGAATCTACTGTCACCTCACATCTAGCACATTTTTGCTGGCAGTACTCACTGGTACACAGTACTGGCACCACACGTGCCAACTTGGCCCCACAACCATGGCTCCCCGGGGCCATGGGTACCATGTAGCGTGCATGGCCCTGGTACCAAAATTTGTGGGTGCCCAGCCCCTTCCTGGGGAATTTTGTGGATGCTCAGGGCTCCAGGGCCCCAGGGAGATGGCACCTAAGACTCGCATTCCCCCAGAGATGCTCAGCCGCATGGGGAGCTATGGCATGCGCAAAGCCCTGCCAGGGTGTGGCCACCCCCACTCCGGGGCTGGCGGGAGCGCACAAGTCCTGCTCCCCAAGGAGCGCAATAATGGGTGGTGTGGCACATGACACACTTCCCCCACCACACATTGTGCTCTGCTGCTGGCTGCGTGTGCCCTGGCCGCCTTGCAGGCCTGGACTGTGCCCTCCCCCCTCCTCCACTCAGACAAAAAACCAGTAAAAGACACAATACCATTGAATGGAGTCAAATCAGGCCACAACTTTATTGACTACAGATGAAGTGGTTTGGCATAGGCAATGGGTAAGCATTTATTTCCTATTGGAAAATAATATATATATGATAAGAATAATATTGGAGAAAACTGTGTATTGAAACTTGCTTAATCTAAATCATATATCCCAGTTTTCAGCGGCCCTTTAAAGTATGCTTCACGCAGAGTATACGCAGTCAGAAGTTGACCTGGCTAAGAAAACACCACCAAGAGCGTAGGGAATTATCTCCCTTATATGAAACCCCCTTACTAGCTGTACGCTTGTAAAAGCATACAGAAGAAAATACAAACTGTTGGGTTTCTTTAACTGAAAAACAAACTGACTCTAAAGAGACTTTAAACTAAAGATAAATGCTTTCTCCCACATTCCAAACCTCCCACAAACTCCCACAAAACTCCCATTAAACTACCCAAGAATTAACAGCAAACTAGCATTATAGTATAGCAAACTAGCAACTCTCATACTAAGATTCAACTAAGGAATCTCTTAAACTGAGAACAACTGAGAGAGTGATCTACTAAGAGATGAATCAAACTGAAAGATCTAACTAAGAGATACAGAAGGCTTTCTGGCAGAGCCTTATATACAAGGAGCAGAGCCCACGCCTGTGAGCAACTAACAGAAACACCGGCACCTGTTTCTCTTAAACAGACAGTATTTACATTAGACCGGCTCTAAAGTAACTTGACTATTCAAAAAAAAATCCAACATTTCCGGCCCATCTGCCGGAAATGACATCAGGGTCAACCTGGCAGGGGGGATTCTGAGGGCTTACATCAAATAGGGGGATCCCCCGGGGATCCCTGCCTCTGGAAGCACTGGGGCCCAAGCCCCCCCCCCATCTGGGCATATGGACAGAAGCAACTCTTTCATGGATCCTTTTAACGGGATACCCTATGGGGGGGAGTGAGGTACAACCCCCCCAACCAAGACTAAGGTTACCCATTGCCTAAACCGCCAGAGTTGTGATGATTGCTGGGAGGTAGGCAAACCCCCCAGGCCAAAGCCAATTTGCCTGATAGGCAAATTCCTACCTGGCCACACTAATACGGTATGACGACCACCACAGCCATAGCAAGGCCAATTTATTATGTAAAATGCAAAATTAAAGGAGTAGGTGGGTGGGTTGATCTGACGAAGAAGAGCTGGGAGTTGGGGGCTGGCACGGGATGTTGAAATTCCCCAGGAGTGGACCTGAGGGAAGCCTGCGTGTTCCCTCTGACTCCTGGAGAGCCCAGCCCTCTGTGCCAGCCTGCCATTGGCCAATACAGGAGAGGCTGACACAGTGCCAGATTTCAAGCCAGGAGCACGAGCCAAAAATTCACGCTCCGGCCAGACAAGCGCCCAGCATCCCAGCTCTGCATTGTCGGTTGTGGGGGGAGTTGCCACACCCCAAAAGGGGGATAAGCGGACTTGCAGTGGTTGTGGGGGGGGCAGGGGCAGGAGCCACTGGTAACGACACATTTCTCCCTAGAAAAAAGACACTGCTCACATCAACAAGGATATCGCGGAGCTGGAAAAGGTTTAGAAAAGGGCAACCAAAATGATCAAAAGTGAGCAAGAGGTGACATGACAGAACCATATAAAATTATTCATGGTATGGAGAAAGTGGACAGAGAAAGGTTTTCCTCCTCCTCTCATAAAAATAAAGCTCTTGGACATCCAACGCAACTGAATGTGGGGAGATTCAGTACAAATAAAATGAAATATTTCTTCATGCAGCATCTAGTTAAGCTATGGAACTCCATCCCACAGGAGGCAGTGGTGATAAAAAGAGGATTAGACAAATTCATGGAGAACAAAGCCAGCAGTGGCTTCTAGCCACAATGGCCATGGCTGGAGGCAGAAATGTTTCTGGATACCAGTTCTTGGAAGCCACAGGAGGGGAGAGGACTGTTCTCGTGCTTGAATCCTGATTGCGGGCTTCCCAACAGAGGTATCTGGTTGGCCACTGTGAGAGCAGGATACTGGACTAGGTGGGCAATTGGCTGATCTGGCAGCCTATTCTTATGTTCATATGAAGGACAGAGAAGCCAACTCACTGTGGCTACTATAAGAAACTCAGATGGATGAGTCCTCTGCAGCTATGACCGGCATCGCAAAGTTCCGCTATGATTGGAAACCCCCTGGTGCAGAAAATGGCTTGGGTGCAGTAGCAGCATGTGTCAGCCTCCCAACAACAGTAGCATCACTGCTGCTTACCTGAACAGTGACAAGGTTGGGGTGGCATCCTAGCACTGGCCCTCCCACCGGAACACCAGCACAGGCACAGCCCTGACCTTGCTACTCTCCTAGCTTGATCCAGGTTTTTCAGAACCACCTCAGCATCATACATCATAAAACAATAACAATGTAGACAATACACAGACATCAAAGATTTCAATGCCAGTATAATAGCGAGATTTTTTTTCAAATAATTTTTATTCATTTTCTAATATTGCCAAAATACAAAAACATTACAAAAGCAAAAACACAAAAAATAAAATAAAAATAAAAATAAAATAAAAATAAAACAAATATAAAACATAGAAAAGAAAAATATCATTTGTTACATTTTTACTTAACATTGTTGACTTCCTCGATTCCCCTCTCACTGGGTCCATTTTAGAATTCCATTTAAGCAATTTCCATCTTATATCTTAATTCAATCTAATACCTTTTATCATTATCTATTATTCTATTTTAGAAACATCAACTATATTCCACCAATAATTAATCAATTATTCCCAATGAAGAATTTATTTCCCATCCTTCAATCTTCTATTTCTCCCTTTAGCCTAAATTTTATTACCAATGATTTCCCATAAATTCAAATAATAATTCTTATATCATAATAGCATTTAACACTTGAGACTAATACAACCCCCCTTCCCCTGGGCTCAGGGTCTCCCAGATGTTTCAGCAAGTTCCACCACAAGTCATTCCAGTTTCAGACCATTCAAATCCATCAATAAGAATTATATCCATTAATACCCCTCATCCCACTCCCACTCTGTCCCATCCTACCCACCATTCTTCCTTGATCCTCCCCTGCTGCCTCCCCAATTCTTTAAATATCATAGCACAAAACCATCCAGTTATAGTTCCACTTTCCAGCCCTAACTCAGCCCCCCCCCCTCTAAATTCGGGCCCCAGTATGGATCCTGCCCTCCCTCTCTCACTGGGAGGACATTGTTCCATACTGGTTCTTCTGTGAGGATTCCTTGAATCAAACAGGTGTCTTGATTCCCCCCCCCCCCTCACTGGGGGAACAATAATCCATACATCTTCCTCTTCTTCTTAAATTCAGTTGCATTGTCCATGACTGATAAGTGTTCATTTTGCTTCTCTTCATTCTCTGTTGGAATCAATCCTTTTTCACTTCCCTTATAATTCTGAATTCTCTCACTCATTTCACGTATCAGTATATTATTTTGCTTCAAATCATTTTTAAGATCCAAAAGCTGTTCCAAAAGTTCTTTCTGAAAGTCCAAAGACTCAGATGACTCAGATGATGTTATGACTACAGACATCCTGGTCGTCTCAGATTTCATGGGAAAAGAGCAGATTACCAAGCAGGAGACGCTGCAATTCGTATTTCAAAACCAATTTTATGTCCGATCTGGTTATTAATCTCATTTTTAGATCTTCTTCATGTCTTAAAAAATCATGTGTCCATTCATGAAAAGAGCATATGTCAAACGTCTTGTCCACAGCCTTATATTTTGCGCTCTCTTCAAAGTTAACAGTTCTCAGCCTCAAAGAGGTAAACAAATTCCTTCTTATTGTGATGTCACAATGGCGGCTCGCTAATCCATCCAGGGACCCGAATCCAGTTTTTTGGGGGGGGGTCCCCGTCCAAATTTAAAAGTTCTTAGAGGGATTTTAATAAATTAAGCCCTTCTTCCTCAGGGGGAAGGTTTTAAGTCCACTCTTTGATAATTAATAAGTTCCTTTCACTTGTTCCGGCTATAGGCAAGTTAACTGCGTCTCAGTTCTCTCAATGGGGGGAGACCGGCTTCCTTTTTAAAATTCTTCCCGTGACCAGATTTTTTCTAATTTCTCCTTTAAATTCGATTATTTCGGTACTCACAGTCTTAAGGTTCAATTTTTTTTTTGGCGGGGGGGAGAGAACCGATCTCTGTTACCTGGCAGGGTCGCAGCTTTGTGCCTCCGAAGTAGCTTTGTTCCACTGAGCCGCATTTGCTCCAGACCCCCTGCTCTCTCGTCGCCCAAAAATAGGCAGACCAAGGGAGGGGGGAGCTCGCTTCTGGCGTCTGCCTGATCCACGTCCGCAAAACACTCAATTTGGGGTTTCTTCTGGGGGGCCGCTGGAGCAGTCCCCCCTTTCCTTGAAGGCACCGCGTTCTCCTCAGCTGAGGAAAACGGCACCCACCATTGCTCCGCGATCGGCCGGAAGTCAATAGTGAGATTATTTCTAGGATCAAGGGAGTTTCAGAGCTGCAGGGGCTGCAACTGGCACCACAGACTGACAAAGCTGCAGGTCTAGCATGTGGCTGCTTTCCATCAGTTTACCGGTATTACTTAGAATCATAGAGTTGGAAGAGACCACAAGAGCCATCCAGTCCAACCCCCTGCCAAGCAGGAAACACCATCAAAGCATTCCTGACAGATGGCTGTCAAGCCTCCGCTTAAAGACCTCCAAAGAAGGAGACTCCACCACACTCCTTGGCAGCAAATTCCACTGCCGAACAGCTCTTACTGTCAGGAAGTTCTTCCTAATGTTTAGGTGGAATCTTCTTTCATGTAGCTGGAATCCATTGCTCCGTGTCTGCTTCTCTAGAGCAGCAGAAAACAACCTTTCACCCTCTTCTATAGGACATCCTTTTATATATTTGAACATGGCTATCATATCACCCCTTAACCTTCTCTTCTCCAGGCTAAACATGCCCAGCTCCCTAAGCCGTTCCTCATAAGGCATTGTTTCCAGGCCTATGACCATTTCAGTTGCCCTCCTCTGGACACGTTCCAGCTTGTCAGTACCGTATCCTTCTTGAACTGTGGTGTCCAGAACTGGACACAGTACTCCAGGTGAGGTCTGACCAGAGCAGAATACAGTGGTACTATTACTTCTCTTGATCTAGACGCTATACTCCTATTGATGCAGCCCAGAATTGCATTGGCTTTTTTAGCTGCTGCATCAGACTGTTGATTCATGTCAAGTGTGTGGTCTACCAAGACTCCTAGATCCTTTTCACATGTACTGCTCTCAAGCCAGGTGTCTCCCATCCTGTATTTGTGCCTTTCACTTTTTTTGCCCAAGTGTAGTACTTTACATTTCTCCCTGTTAAAATTCATCTGGTTTGCTTTGGCCCAGCTGTTAAGGTCATTTTGAAGTGTGATCCTGTCCTCTGGGGTATTAGCCACCCCTCTCAATTTGGTGTCATCTGCAAACTTGCTCAGGATGCCCTCAAGCCCATCATCCAAGTCATTGATAAAGATGTTGAATAAGACTGGGCCCAAGACAGAACCCTGTGGAGACCACCACATGGCACTAGCCTCCATCCCCCAAATAATATCCTATTCAGCAAAGGGGGCTGAAGCATAAGGCTGTGGCCAGGGCTTCTCCATTTGCCTCCTTGTGCATGGTTGCCACCTTTTGGGCTATGTCCTTCTGTCCTTGAGTAACTCTGGTTTCTGTCTGACATATGCACCACTCAAAGTGCACACACCAAATAATCATGGGAACCATAGTTTGTTAAGGGTGCTGGAAAGTGTAGCTCTGCACTGAGCCTCAGGGTCCAAAATCTATATGTACAGCTATTTGTCAAAGACCTCATACATACATGTAAAGTGGGAAGCTCAGTGGCTGGACAGGTTCAGCACAGAAGTTCGGCCTGTGTCAGAAAAGTCACAGAGAGTCAGAACAATCCACACACTCAACTCCCTGCAAACCACCACAGGCTGAAACCGTCAGTCGAGGCCGCAGAGGAGAGGTGCTATCCCTCAGCTCAATGGACTTGCAGGACATTTCCCAGCAGAGGGGAAATGAGCAGCCTGTTGGGCCTCTCCAGACTGGTGGTTTTTTGCAGGTGTATCCTCCAGCATGCCATTGTTCCCATCTGCACTATACATTTAAAGAAGTATCATACCACTTTAAACAGCCATATCTTACCTGCCCTGCCAAATCCTGGGAAATGTCGTTCCTTAAGGGCATGGAGAGTTGTTAGGAGATCCCTGTTCTCCTTTAAGGAAGCTACAATTCCCAAGGTGGCTTAACAATCAACCCCTCTTCCTTTTGCTAATGGCCTGTTTGCAAGTTTTCAACAACTCAGTACAACTACACTTCCGCCTGAAAGCATCCTGAAAAAATTACGAAATGACAGTGTGTCTTTGAATCCAACTGTGATCTCGTTTGGTTCATTGGACAGTATGGGACAAAAGGAACACAAGCCTCTAATTACAAATTTACCAGTGGCAGCCAAACCATCCATTGCAAATAAAAAAAATTGGGGGGGGGGGAAGAGGAATGCTATAATAATATATCAGTAATGGAATGAATGACTAAAGTTGGGGCTAAATTGCAGAGAGGGAGGCTGTGGGCGAAAGTTTGGATGCAAGGCAAAATAATAATTTAGCACTATAGAAATAAGCCTCAGTGAGCCTCCAACTTGCACCACGACCCCCTCCACCCTCCTATTCCTCCTGCTCCAGAATGGCCATGAGAAGAAGGAGGTTGGACCTTGCCCAAATTTGTGGGGAGGTCAGACAACATCAGTTATTTATATTGAGCAGTCAGTCTCACTTTTTTGTCTGCAGGTTAGATGAGATTGTGTCACAGCAATTGCTGCCCCACACCTACTCTGTGCATTTCATGTCACTTTCCTTATTGCAAAAAGCTCGATGTGTGTGTGTCCATGGGGGAAGCAGGTGTGTAATGCAAGAACTCCAAACCAACTCTTGTTGCACAACTTTAATTGGGCAGTATGTGATTGAATCCCACATGCAAAATAGGGGCAGCCTCAAAACACCCTAAATTTATATTGGCTGGGCAAATGAGCTGCAGTGCCTCCCCTGGCCATTAGGAGGGGCTGCTGCTGCTGCTGCTGCTGCACAGCAAAGTCCAGGCCAAGAGCGCCACCTGCCTGACAGCTGCCCTGGTGCTCCTTGGAGCAAGACTGCAAAGCCCTTCTGCCAGAATCCCTTGGTGCCGTAGACCAGGCACCCCCAAACTTCGGCCCTCCAGATGTTTTGGACTACAATTCCCATCTTCCCCCACCACTGGTCCTGTTAGCTAGGAATCATGGGAGTTGTAGGCCAAAACATCTGGAGGGCCGCAGTTTGGGGATGCCTGCCGTAGAGCATTGGTCAGCAAACTTTTTCAGCAGGAGGCCAGTCCACTGTCCCTCAGACCTCGTGGGGGGCCGGACTATTTTGGGGGGGGGGTGAACGAATTCCTATGCCCCGCAAATAACCCAGAGATGCATTTTAAATAAAAGGACACATTCTACTCATGTAAAAACACGCTGATTCCCAGACCATCCACAGGCAGGATTTAGAAGGCAACTGGGCCAGTTCCAGCCCCCGGGCCTTTCTTTGCCTACCCATGCCGTAGAGCAGGCATCCCCAAACTGTAGCCCGCCAGATGTTTTGGCCTACAACTCCCATGATGCCTAGCTAACAGGACCAGTGGTCAGGGATGATGGGAACTGTAGTCCAAAACATTTGGAGGGCCGAAGTTTGGGGATGCCTGCCGTAGAGTGTGTGCACTGCACACTCCATTACACAGACAGCATGGCTTCTATACCATCCCTTGCCAGGTCTGGAGGGCAGGTTTTGCCCATGTCACAAGAGTGAGAAACTAAGTGGAGGAAGTCAGGTGCAGTCAGTTGGCATCCATAATAAGAAGGGACATATGTCCCTGCCAGCCTTACAGCATACGGAAAAAATGATGTCCACTTCCGTAAGTACATGCATGGGGGCAGCCATATAGTTTTCCTGTACAACTCCCCAGGAAGGGGCTGCACAGTACAACATCCAGTCTCTTCCTGGGAACCTTTTCAAAGCAATTTTACTGTGTGGCAACCAATCTTCTCTATGCAGCTTAAGATGCTCAAAATGTTAGGAAGAAGAGAGTGACAGCCCTCAGACTGCCCTGTAGGCACAGCATGCACCCATGTCAGTCAAATTATGCCATTTAATCCACAGGTGAACATTCCAATCCACTCATGGTTTGGGTATGTGTGAAATGGGAAGGTTCACTCCAAATGCGGAGCAAACCAGAATTCTCTCCACCCCTACTTACTCCTAACTGCCCAGCCCTATCCTACATTTTGTCCACCCCACCCCACAAAATAGAGGTATCATTCAGGAATCCCCATCCATAAGATGCTTCTGTTGAACAGCAGGACTGAACTACAAGACCCCATCCAAAATCCTATAATTCCAGGGACTGCCAACCTACTACCCTCCAGATGCTGTTGGACTCCAAGACCCATCGGCCACAGCCAGCAAGATGAATGGTCAGGAATGATGGGAGTTGTAGTCCATGAACATCTGGAAGAAACTGCATTGACTATCTATGAATTACTCTAACTTCAAGACATCTCAACTTTGGGACTACCAGAACTTCTAAATGGGATGCATGTTTATGGTGTGAAGGAACTAGAGTGCCACTTAGGCTTAAAACCTCTGCAGAGATATGGATGGAGAAATGACCCAAACTTCATGCAGCTGAGGGGAGCCTCGAAGGAGAGGTGTTTGAGGAGTGGGTGGGGTGGGGAGAGGAATGGGGGGGGGGGAACCAGAACAGATGGAGTGGTGGAAGGAATGGGGACCCTGCAGGTGGACCTCTGGTAAAAATGATCTGCCCCTTCCCCAGCAGGCTCACTGGGTAGACAGGAAGAGGAAGAAAGAGAGAGTACCACAGGGACTGCAGCCCACCCCCCAACAGAAGAGGGTTGCTCCAGCCCTGATGTGGAATTGTTGCCACAGAAAAATAATGCAGTGAAGCAACGACATACTTCGTTTATGCTAATATAGTAGGTAAGCTGCCACTTACAAATCATCTAAAAAGACGACCCCGATTCACATCGCTTGTGCCTAGGTGACCCATGTGCCTGCCTGTTGTGCAGGATGAAGCGACAACTTCAATCAAGATGGGTCTTTGGATTGTATCCAGTGGTGTCTGTGCACAAGCAGGACACATTTCCACACATGCAACAACACTTCCCCGTCCCCCAGTATGTCCTCCAGATTTGCTCTGAAGGGTTGGAGGACTCTCTGGAGCAGATCTGGGGGCTGCGGGGGCAGGGCAGGTGAGAAAGTGGATGTTCTGTTGCCATAGCTGCCAAGTTATCCCTTATTTTAAGGGATTTTCCCTTATGCTGAATAGGCTTCCTCGCGAGAAAAGGGAAAACTTGGCAGCTATGTCTGTTGCCCAAGTGGAAGTTGGCTTCTTGTCACATTGGCTGCAACCACTTAAGCCGTACTTGGGAGTAGATTGCCCTCCATTAGAGGACCCCATTCTGAAAAACAAGACGCATGGGCACCCAGGCAGCAGGAGACGCGAAAAGGCCAGTGTGGAGAGAGTGTGAAAAGGCCAGAGGGTTCTTTCCAAACTTTGAGCAATTTCACCAGCAGATTAATCAACTACAGCTGTAGCTGATTAATCTGTGCAGCCCAATTCAACTCACCCAAGGGAGACTGAAGGGCATGGAAGCTTATGTCTTTTGAGACTGTAATATTTCTGGTGGGTGTGATACTGAAATTCAGAAGGCAGGGAGAAAACTGAATGAAGAAGAATTATTTCCTGTTGAGCCAGTTCACACATTCTGCTGCCAGTCCCCTGGCTAAACAGCTGACACATGTGCAGAGCTTAAGCGAGGAACATGGATGTGAGTGAACCAGCAGGCTTCTCCTTTATGAGGAACTCATCCCACCAGCAGGCATCTGCGCAAAGGTCGGTGTCCAGGATTAATTAACATTATACCTTGCCATCCTAGCAACATCACTTTCATTTGATCTTCAACAGCACACACTCCTGCCTGTACAACACCCAGGCAAGAAATACGAAACTTTCACCGGAGATGACCTATTCTCTCCAAAACAGAGTCTCTCTCTCTCTCTCTCTCTCTCTCTCTCTCTCTCTCTCTCTCTCTCTCTCTCTCTCTCTCTCTCTCTCTCTCTCTCTCTCCCCTCTCTCTCCTCTCTCTCTCTCTCTCCTCTCTCTCTCTCTCCCCTCTCTCTTTCCCCCCCTCTCTGCGCTGAGCCCTCGAGCTGGAAAACTACCAGTTTCCTGAAAAACACCACCCTGTGACCCGGGGGCCACCAGAACCCACCACTTATATTTTTCCTTTTGGAAGTGCCAGCTATTGTTGCAGAAACCTCTCTTGTGGGTAACAAAGGTCTGGCGCTTTTAAAAAAAGTAACATTCCATGTGGCTTGGAAGTTCCAGCTGTTTCCACATCTGGGGTCGGGGAGAAGAAGCAGCTGGGATGTCGCAGTACCTGCTAAGGGGAAAGTATGCAAAGAGAGGCAAACAAGATGGGCCACAGAGTGGAAACTTTCTGCATCAACCTGCTGCACTCCAGGTGTTTTAGATGGAAACTCCCATCAGCCACGCAGTCCTGCAGCTGATAGCAGCAGTGGCCCAAAGCATCTGCAGGGCGTCAGGTTGGCGAAGGCTAGAATTCCCTAGAGGGCAAGGTCCCTCTGGCCACAGCATAGGCCTCAAGGAGGGCTCAAACATCTTCCACAAAAATTAATCTACTTCTCTAAGCACATCTCGGAACCATCCAGGGAAGTAACTCCTGCCACCAAGCAAGTCCAACGAGTGACCTCAGCTGCCTCTCCAAGCTGCTGGCAGACCCCTGGGCTTACCTTCGGATGACAGGTTGCCTGAGATGAAGCGGACGAAGCAGCTGATGAGGTTGTAGAGCTGCTTCTTGCAAGTGTGCCGGTAGTCGCGAATCTTGAGGCGCACCTCCAGGTAGCGCACAGGCTTCCCTGACGATGCTGATGCCTTTGCCTCTCCATTGAGGGGCATCCCGTTGCGCTCCAGCAGGCTCTGCGGCAGCCTCTCCACTGCCAGGTTCGCCTCTCCTCTGCCTTGGGCTCCCCTGACTTGCAAAGTTGCTCGGGCTGCCTTGGGAGAGAGCAAGGCGCCTGCCTCTTGCTGCACTGACCCTGCTCCCCTCTCCACCTGCATACGCTTTGCCTCTTCCTCCGCTTGACTGCCTCTCTGGATCTCCTGGCCTCTCAAGGCAGGCCGCTTCCAAATTTGGATTTTCCCTAGCTGGCTGCTCTCCATTTCCCCTCTCTCCCACCCTCCCCTCAACTTATGATTCACTCACTTTCTAACCTGATTGCAGGAGTCCACAAACTCCTTTCTCTTTCCGTGGAGTCCAGCCTTTTTTCCCTCCCCCTCTCTGGCTGTTCTCTGTGGCCAGGGGCTCTTGGGGGGCACGATCTGGGAAGCCGTCACTCCCATCCGTAGTGGGGTCAGCCTCGTCCGCCTGGAGTGCCTGCTGAGCCCCTGAATCCCTGCTTTCCTGCTTCAACTAGGATCCGCTTACCAGTAACTCAAACTCAACCCCTGTGGTCTCCAGGGAGAAGAGGGAAGAGACAAGAGAGAGAGAGAGAGCGATAAAAAGATTATCCATGCATTTTAACCCTCAGAGTCCTGCAAGCTGGCACAACTATTTTTCTGCACTCATCGCTCTCTTGTGCCACTCCCTCCAGCTGCTTGAGGATCAGCTATGATTCTTGAACTGGGGACCCCAGCACAGATCTCCTCGGCCAGCTCATTCCCTTCCTCTCAATATTCAGTGCTTGTCTGCTCCTTTGCCTGCGGGAATGCATGGGAGGAGCCCGGCTGCTGGATCAGGCCAAAGGGAGCCCATCTACCCAGCATCCTGTTCTCACCTTGTTCTATGCACACACAGACACACACCTCTCCATCCAGGGAAGACAGAGGCACTAACCCAGTTCAAAGACGCAGAGCGGCTGGCGAGGGGTGTGGCCTTTGAAGCAGAGGTGACCTGGGAAGGATCCAAAGGGGGCACATCTAGTCCAGCACCCTGTTCTCACAGTGGCCAACCAAATGCAGTAGCAGACTTTGGGCTTTCAAATTTCAGCGGCACCCTGTGCAACACCAAAATATGGTGCCCCCGCCTCTTGCCTTCCATTCTAAGTCATTGTGGTGGCACCCGCTGCAATGCCCTCCCTGGCTCAGCAGTGTGTCTGCAGGTCCTGGGTGGGCCAGACAGGAAGACACGCACACCCCCATTCAACCTCTCTGAGGGCCAGTGTGGTGTAGTGGTTAAGAGCGGTAGACTTGTAATCTCGGGAACCGAGTTCGTGTCTCCGCTCCTCCACATGCAGCTGCAAGCATTTCCTAGCAGTAGATTCGTAGTGATTTGCTCTTGTTCTTTTAAGTTCAGACCCACCGTTGACTTTTCAGTGCAGTTGGGCATGTTTAACCCACCTTGTGGCTGCTGCCAAGCTCTGCACCCTTGCATTCTGCCAATACTAAGCCATCATAGGCACCATCTCTATGGGGCTGTTGGGGCCTCGAGCCCTGCAATATTTGTAGACAGGGGGCTGAGCCCTGAAATATTGAGGGGGCAGAGGAGGCCTCTTCCCGAAGATGGGCGCTCAGCGCAGCGTGCCCCACCACTGCTGCCCCCCTGCCTACAAATGAGGCCCAGGCCACCTTGAACTGCTGCTGTCCGCCGAGGCTAGGTCAAGCTCTCCGTTGCCAACTGCCCACCCACCATTGCACCTCCGCTGCCTCCGCGGGAACTCAGCTAACACCTCTACCGTGAGGTCTCCATTGAGCCCCCCTGCAGCCACACCTCCGGAAGTATGCCTGTGGCTGCCGCGGGTCTCAATGGAGGCCTTGCGGTGGAGGCAGAGGCCTTGGCCTACTTGTCACAGTGGCAGTGGACAGCCAGCGGAGGTAAGGCAGCAGGGGGGTGGCAGCCGAGCGTGGAGCCCATTTTCGCACACACGTGATGGCGCAAGTGATGTCATGACATAGTGGCGCATGCGTCACTGGTCGGTGCCACCAAGTCGGCGCCTATTTTGGTATCTGAAATGCTGCTGTAGCCAAGATATGACATGATGCACATGCAAGACTTGGATCAGGGACTGGAACCTGTGGCTCTCCAGATGTTCAGAGCACAACTCCCTTCAGCCATAGCTAGTACAGCTGTGCTTTCATCAGCCAGAGCATCACATGGCTGCTCTGGCTGGGGGTGATGGGAACTGTAGTCCAAAACATCTGGAACACAGCAGACTTTTGAAGCTTGCTCTAGGAACTGCCCCCCCCCCCCGGCCCAGAAGAGTCCCATTCCTTCATGCAACACACTTTGTGCAATGACAAACAAACCTTGAAGGCTTGTCACCTAAACTTGGCGCTGCCTGAGCCACATTGATTTCTCAGCCCTAGAGCAGCAACCGCAGGTTAGGGCTACCAGCTGTTGTAGGCTCTTAAGGTGGTCTCCCCCCTCCTTATACACACTCTGAACTGGCCAGGCTCGAGTTGCTTCTCCATTCAAGTGCAGAACCAGCCTCCTCTCCTCCCTTGCAGGTGATGTCTCAGCCCCCCGCCCCGCCACCTTCTTTGGTTTACAGCTCAGGCTAGGAAATGCTGTGTCCACGAATCCCAATCCCACGAGGAGGCGTATCAGTAACAGAGCTCAGCACCAGACCATTCCTGCTTCCCCCTGTGTTATTGGACACCAGCACGGAGGAAAAGCTGAAGCTGGGGTTCTTCAACCCTGGGAGCATCAGCCAAGAGAGGCCAGGCTGGTCCTGAAGGCAGGAGGCCTCACTGGACCGGTGTGGCTTTTTCCTGGCATGGAGGTCACTGATGGAAAAAACTTCACCAGCTAAAGTTCTGGGCTCAGAATGCCAGTAACAGTACTATAGGAGGGCAGGAAAAAGGAGGAGGGAGAACCCTGCTGAAAGGTATTTGATCGAGAGAAGGCAGATACAAGATACAACCTGGTGCCCTCCAGATGTTTTGGACCACAGTTCCCATCAGCCACAGTCAACATGGCCATGCTCCCACCAGCCTCAGCATCATACGGCTGTGCTGGCGGGGGCTGATGGGAGTTGTAGTCCCATACATTAGGACACCAGGTTGGCAAGGCCAGTGTAGAAAATACTACACTGGGGGTTGGACTGGATGGCCCTTGTGGTCTCTTCCAACTCTATGATTCTATACGCAGGTGGGTTCATGGAACATGCTCTCCTGAAAGCCGCAATCTGGGTTTCAGATTAGGTTTGTAAACTGTAATAAAGGTTGGTTGATTTATTTCTCAGTGACAAAACATTTTATTTTATTTTTACAGTCAGGGATTTCCTCTCCTACTGAAAGTCTTAACTATGGATGCCTTTGCCTAGAGATCTTGCAGGATTTCAGATGTGCAAGACTGAGAATGGGAGGTGTACAATTTCAAGGCCACAAATGGGGGGTGGGCTTTCTCTTTAAAGTAAGTTTTGAGACCTCAAGGTTGTAAACATGGCAATAAAATATTAAAGGATCAGAAATTAGCAGGGAACTCTAAAAGAAGCACAACTCATTTTGTTTTGTAACCTTGGATGGTTCCTAAGTATAGCATACTAAAGTTTTGGGGTTCTTTTTGAGGGTCTGATTCCAGTTTATTATTTTCTACAATTGAAGATTAGCAATTTCCGAATCAGAATATTGTGGAGTGAGCTCAGCCTGCTCATCACCTGCAGTTCACAAGCAGCAGCAATATTCCTGATATATATTACCGGTAGCATAATCTGATATGCAGATTATGCTACTCACAGCCATCTGAGTATGCATAATGGCTTTAGCACTCCAGCTCATGATGCATTTCCAAGAAGGCTGTGTCAGAGCTTCAGATACAGTGTTTGTCCTGTTAGTTTCTAAAAGGCATGTGCAAAATCCACCCAATAAATCACTCTCATTTCTATGCCTGAGGTAGCAATATGGGGAAACCCAGCCAGATGGGCAGGGTATAAATAATAAATGATTATTATTATTATTATTATTATAACTAACATCTCCAGTTTCAGTTATGCTAAACTGTGTGGATCACAGTCACTGTTGAGCTGGGTCAGTGCAAAGTCACACTTACAGATTGGCCTGGCAGTTTGGAGACACCACTCCAATGGTAACTCACGTTACAGATGCTTCAGGTTACAAACCCCACTAACCCGGAAATAGTACCTCGGGTTAGGAACTTTGCTTCTGGATGAGAACAGAAATCTCGCGGCAGCAGCAGGAGGTCCCATTAGCTAAAGTGGTATCTCAGGTTAAGAACATTTTCAGGTTAAGAACAGACCTCCAGAACAAATTAAATTCTTAACCCGAGGTACCACTGTACATCCAACTCAGCCAGGCTGTCAAAGGCTAGTTGCCGCCAGGGGTGCCGACTTGAACAAAATATGGGGGGCATCCTGCCTAATTGATCACCTGACATAGTGCACACACACCATTTGAATGGCAATGCCCATCAACTTAGGGAGGGGAGCTCAAATATTTTATTGGGAGGGCTGAAGATTCCTTGGCCCCTAGGAGCTGGTTCCTATGGTTGCTGCTGAGGAATGGCAAGCTGATCCCTGACTGATAACAGTTTGCAGGGGCATAGCATGGGGGTGCCAGAGGGGCCGTGGCCCTGGGCAAGGTTTTTTTTGGGGGGGGGGCGCAAAGCAGGCACCCTCATGCAGGCGCCCCCACCACACCCTGGCCCAGCGCGCCTCCCCTGGTGTTGCTGAGATGAGCACCAGTCCGCACTTGGGGTGTTACCATGGGGGTGAGAGGGCAGGCAGGCAGCTCTGGTGCAGGGCAGGGTCACTCTGGTGGGGTCAGCGGCAAGGGCTGGGGTGTCACAGCAGGCTCCTTCACCCTCCACACCCTGCAACCGGGCGCATGAACACACCCTGGCATGCACCCGCGCACCCCCCTGGGCACCATGAGCTCATTCAAACTGCCCTGGGGATGTTTTGCCTTTTTAAAGAAGAGCCCATGATTTAGACAAAATAAATAAAATAAATAAAAAATAAAAACAATCCTTTCCATCAGCAAATTCCATATCAACAATGCTGGTTTAAAATGCTAATTTTCAGTGTTAGACCCAATATGCATTGAAGCCACAACCATCAAGAATGTGGATCAAGAGTCATTATAACATCTTTGCTGCTTATCTTCTCTAAAGATAATACCACAGGGATATAAAGAAAGCGCATGACAGGGCTTGCAAGAAAAACAGACCAGGCTTCCTGTGCTTTGTCTCCCAGCCTGACGCATCGCCATGAAACACAGATTGTATGAACACAATGGTAGCTGACATTGCCCCGCAAAGTATTTTGCTTGTGGCAAACAGTTCCAGAGTGAGGCCATCGGCTTGAGAACCTTCAGCATCACCATGAGCTCATGGTATTCATGGGAAGCAAAACACAACTGGACTTGGCTTGTCCTCCAACTGTTACGAGACAAGAGGCCATTTTATTATATCAGAGATGGGTTGCTAGGTTGTACCTAAGAGCAACACAGGAAGCTGCCTAATACCAAGTCAGACCATGGGTCCATCTAGTTCAGTACAGCCTGCACTGACTGGCAGTGACCCTCCAGGGTTTCAGACCAGGATGCCTCTCTGCCAGTCCTTCCTGGAGATGGTGTGGAGTTGCAGTGGCTGGAGAAGTACACACAAAGCCATCACTGTCCCTGGAATCTGACTCAAGCTAAGGCCAAAACCTGTTTGGACCACACCACATCACATGTTGTCTGTCTTTTACATGTATGTCACCACTAAATATAACCCTTTGCAGAGTAATGTAAGCAAGAACTGGGGGCAGGGGCTGTTCTAAGCTGATCCAGTCTTCCAGTCTTGATCTTCCAGCCAACCCCCACAATGACTGAACCTTTGAGAGCCAGCATGTTGCAGCAGTTAGAGAGTGTCAGACTAGGACCAGGGAGAGCAAGGTTCAGATCCCCACTCAGCCATGAAGCTGGCTGGCTGGCTCTGGGCCGGCCGTGCCTCTCAGCCTAACCTACCTCACAGGGTTGTTGTGGGGATTAATTAGGAAGCGGGGAGAGGCATTGATGTCATCTTGTGCTCCTTGGACAAGAAGGTGGGATATAAACATAATAAATAACATAAATAAAGCCAGGACCTTCTGTGTTCGAAGCAGATGCTCCACGACTGAGTTAGTACAGTTGTTCGCTATAACATCAAAGCATGTTGGTGCCTGGGGCAAAATACAAGTTGGTGCCTTCCCTGGTGGCAAGGCAGGATCCCTCACGGCACCTGAGTGCATCAGGCTAGCTTGGCAGGCCATGTGCCTCCCCCCCCCCAGGTCTGTCTACGTCCTGCCCCTCTGCTTCTGCCACCCAAGGTGGCTTCCTCATTCTGCTGAATGACATGGCCAGCCCTACATTGACCAGGTCTTTGTGACAAAGCTGAAGCTGGAAGATACAGGGCTACATCGCTCTGATCTCTTGCATCCCAGCTGCTGGGACGCTGGGGACATTTTCTACGGCAGACAAATTATTTGACCTGGGAACAAATAGAGGTGGGGCATCATAGTTCATGATGCAGCTGGCTTCCTTTCTTTTATTTTAAAACTGGCTGTACTGTACCCCTGTTTAGCTTGACACTAAGCTGACAAAGGACGCAGGTAGCGCTGTGGTCTAAACCACAGAGCCTAGGGCTTGCCGATCAGAAGGTCAGCGGTTCGAATCCCTGCAACGGGATGAGCTCCCGTTGCTCGGTCCCAGCTCCTGCCCACCTAGCATTTCGAAAGCACATCAAAGTGCAAGTAGATAAATAGGCAGGAAGGTAAACAGCATTTCCATGCGCCGCTCTGGTTCGCCAGAAGCGGCTTAGTCATGCTGGCCACATGACCTGGAAGCTGTCTGCGGACAAACACCGGCTCCCTCAGCCTATAGAGTGAGTTGAGCGTGCAACGCCAGAGTCGCTCGCGACTGGACCTAATGGTCAGGGGTACCTTTACCTTTTTAAGCTGACACAACCAGAGGACTTCAGCAAGTGAAATTATCCCCCTTGAATGACAGAAAAAACTTCAGCTGCCAAATGTCTGAGTGGCATGGCAACATTAAAGGCACCAGAACAGGGCCAGCTAAAAAGGTGGCAACCCCTAAGTGCACTGGACAGACTTGGCTCTCCTAAGTCAGATTTCTTAGGTTGCTGCATCAGCGTGACAATCCTTTGCTAAAACAGTAGTTCAGAAAGTAAATTGTATATTTGCCACTAGAGGGAGCCAGTGACCCAACAATATGTACTTTAGGTCCCTCGTCCCTTCTTTGGGTACAAAACGAGAGTGAAGTTCTTTTGATGGAGCTTCCAGAAATGAGTTAGTTCTGGAAGGAGTGCTGCATTTGGGTTTTTCACGGCATTCACTCAACATTGCTAGCACCCAAATGCCAGCCTGTATTCTACCCCTCCCCCCAGATTAAAGCTGGATTTTCCCTTTCTGCAAAAACAAAAAACAAACAAACAAAAACTCTGAAAAGTAAAAATTTTACAATCTGCCATAGTAGCTGGCTGGTGGGGAGTTTTCTTAGTGCATCCTTTTGGTGGGAAATTTGTCATGTTGTTTTGGTGAGTGATCACTCTTGGCACACCCACTAAAACCATTTGCTCCTCAGCTGACCACCATTTTGCTTCCAGTAGCCCAAACTACCATTGCCAGGTTAAGGCACCCTGAATTTCAGAAGGCAAATTCAGATAATCTTTACGTAGTGCATGTAAGGAGTTGACCTCGCAAGCCATCATCACAGTACATACATTTTGACTGCAGACACATCAACAAATTAATACAGAGTTCTTCTGCAAGATAACAGTATTACTACTACTACTACTACTGTTTTTAAAAACCCAAAAAGAAACAGATGTTGTATTTCCATTCTTTCAAAAAAAAGAAAAAAAGCACAAGCCTCTATTTTGCTGCTAAGTTTGCTGCTGCACACATTGTGAAGATTTTTTAAAAGGTGTGCACAGAAGTACAGGAATACCTGTGCACATCCCTGGAACTGGAAGAACTATTGAAGAGTGTGGGGGAGAATATATTATGCAATGTAATGTGATGGTCTATTTATTGACCACGTTTTGGTCCAAAGGCCGCCAAAGCAATAAACTGCATATTAATACAAAAGGAATATTATATGACTCAATCAAAACAATATAAAATATCAAAACCACAAAATACCCACCAATCACACTGGATACCGGTATATATTTGTGAGCTGCCTTTATGTTTCTCACGGCAGAAGCAGCTTCCCAGCATTCTCCCTCTCACTTGGAAGATGGGCAAATTCACACATCTCCATTCTCATTTAGGAGGAAGCCCACCCACAGCCAATCACCAATTGGGAGTGCTTTTGCCCTCCCCATACCCCAAAGGAGACACACAAAAGGATGACTTCCATTTTGAGCCAGCCCACTTGGGATTGACCAATGGCAATCTGCAGACGTGCCATGCCCCCGGGACGCATGCCAGTGACGCCCCCGCCTGCTCTCCGCCCCCAGTACCGGAGCATGCAGCTTCGCCACTGCTGGCAGGGTTTCAGATGGGGACCATTCCTAGCCACACTTGGACTTGCCAGCAATTGAACCAGTACCCTCCTCAGCCTAGGGAGCTCTAGGCCACATTACATTTCCATTTTTGATGAAAATTGGAAAATTATAGTCCAAAATTTAATTATGAATCCACAATTGGCGCTCTCAAACAGTGGTGTGCAGCAAAAAAAAAATTATAGGGGAACGGTTAGGGCCGGAAGCAACAGCTTGCGAGGGCGATGTCACACGTGTGACAATGTCGCGCACGTGAGCACCATGCCTCCCTGCCTAAGCCGGGCAGAAGCTTTCCAGGCTTTAATACTTTAAAACTCTAATTTACCAGGAACAATTTGGGGACTAGCCTAGTCTCCCTATCCCACTGACTGCACACTACTGCTCTCAGACTTTTCTGTTGATAGCATCCTAGACGTCTCTGACAAAGATCTAATTGGGCACTTATTAATGGCAGCAAGACTAATGACTGCTAAACACTGGAGGGACACAAATGGACCTACTCTTTCATAGTGAAAAGTGTGGTATATCTCATTTCTAGAGAACCAACCCCAAAATCAAGAGTTTTATGTGGCACTATGAAGACAGGCATATTTACCTCAACTTGGAGCTCTTTTATTAGTTATGTTAATAAGGAGCACAACCCACAGCATCCTCCCTCATATAAATCTGGAATGTTTAGCATCTGTATTTATGGTTTAATACTGTATTCCCATCATGTTCATGGCACTTACTGGCAATCCTATGCTTTTATATCTTGACATGTAAACAGTTTTCCTGGCCTTATAGCACAGTTGGTTAGTGTGTGTTGCTGATAATGCCAAGGTTGCAGGTTTGATCAGGATAGCAGCACATTCCAGCATTGCAGAGGGTTAGACTAGATGATCCTCAGGGTTCCTTCCAACTCTCTGATTATGTTATTTATCTTCTTTGTCTCCTACTTGTAATAGAGTTTTGCTGTTAATATTATGCTGTTTTGCTGTTATCATTATGCTGTTACTATGAAGGATGCACTGTGTGGGGATTGCCCCTTGCGCAATGGAAAATAGCTATGTGTTCTATTGTTACTTAGAATCATAAAATCACAGAATCATAGACTGGGAAGGGACTCTGAGGATCATCTAGTCCAGGGTTTCCCAAACTTGTCTCTCCAGCTACAATTCCCAAGTTTGGGAGACAAGTTTGGGAAACCCTGATCTAGTCCAACCCTTGCAATGCAGGAATATGCAGCTGTTCCATACAAGGATTGAAGCTGCCACCTTGGCATTATCAGCACCATGCTCTAATCCAGTGATGGTCAACTCGGCCCTCCAGCTGTTTCGGGACTACAACTCCCATTAGCCCTAGCTAACAGGACCAGTGGTCAGGGATGATGGGAATTGTAGTCCCAAAACAGCTGGAGGGCCAAGTTCGGCCATCACTACTCTAGTCTAAATAACTGAACTTGATGCACTGCATTCGCCTTTGGAATAACTGTTACTGACTAAAAAATGGCAAATATCTGCACATTTTTATTATTCTGTACCTAGATGTTAATCTTGAAAATAAAATCAAAAATCAAAAGAGAGCAGACGTTTCCACTGCACTCCTTACCTGATCCCTGGGGAGCAGCGCTGGAGAGGATCCACTTCGCCAAGCAGCATTTCATCAGAGCCTTGCGGGTGAGCCGTGGCTTCTGCCATTTCACGTTCTCCTTCCTCCCGGGGGGAGTCTGGCCTGGATCACCCAGGAGGCTGCCGTCGGTCTCCTTGCTGTCATCCTAAAAGAGAACAGGTACAAGAGGCCTCAGAATGGTGGTTTTCAGCTCCTTCTTAGTCAAATACCCCATGACACATGTTGTGATATCCTGAAAAGCCCCAGCCCCATGCTCTTCCTACTACCAGGTAGTAGTAGTAGTAGTAGTAGTAATAATAATAATAATAATAATAATAATAATACCACCCTTCTTGGTTTAAAATAAAAAACAAAAATATATACCGGTACTATTGGAACAAACAGACAAACAAACAACTCCTACACTTCTTTGGCTACACACACACATACAGAGTTTAAAAGACCATAGATTGCTTAAGTAGCCAAAGGTCTGGAAAAAGAGGAGTGTTTTGCCTGTCACTTCAACATATATAATGACACGCCTCCCTGGGGAGAGCATTCCACAAGTGGGAAGCCATTGCAATGGATTGGTACAGACCGATGGCAGCAATGGATTGGTACAGACCGATGGCCTGGGTGATCCAGGCCAGACTCCCCCCGGGAGGAAGGAGAACGTGAAATGGCAGAATCCATTGCAATGGATTCAAACTACAAGAAAGAAGATTCCACCTAAACATTAGGAAGAACTTCCTGACAGTAAGAGCTGTTCGACAGTGGAATTTGCTGCCAAGAAGTGTGGTGGAGTCTTCCTTCTTTGGAGGTTTTTAAGCGGAGGCTTGACAGCCATCTGTCAGGAATGCTTTGATGGTGTTTCCTGCTTGGCAGAGGGTTGGACTAGCTCCTGTAGATGCTTCCCTCCCCTCATGCACACCTTGTTTAAAAATAGGCCATGGTACTGCTGCCGATGTGTTCTGGATTCTAGCCTGCCTGGCTGCAGAGACACAGTGGATGATTCAACCCTCTGAAGTGGTTTTGTGTTCAGCTAAAGCATCTTTAATAGCTGGAGAGCAAACTTAGCTTTTGGAGAAGTGGGCGAAGCTGTGCATCATTTTCTGAAAAGCACTTTTAACATGTAGATGCCATTTTAGGTCTGGCTGATGTTACCTCCTTTAAATTTAGATTCCATGATCCCACTCCAGTTAGTTCCTTTCTGCTTCTGGATTCTGCCTCCGGGTCACAGGGACACAGACAGCTATATTATTTCAACAGATCTTTTCAGACTATGACTTGCATTAAAACATCTACTCATTTATTGAACTTCTTAAATTAGGTTGCACATTAGGTCTTAAGGGGTCATAATGCTTGGTCACAGTCAGCTCCCCCAAAGGCAGCAAGTTAACATTTGTTGATGAAGAGCAGGAAACCCTTTAATCCCCTCTCCCACCCCCGGAAATGTAAAACTTGATGTAATGTAAACCTTTGCCAACTTGATGTCCTCCAGATGTTTTGAACTACAACTCCCATCAGCCCCAGCCTGCACACTGTAGTCCAAGACAATTGGCAGTCACCAAGTTGGTTTAGGCTGTCTTGTTGGCATGTTATGCAAAAAGGCCCTCTGGGCATGGTTTGATGTTTCTATGCCAACAAAATGTATTCAATGTAGGTTTTAGCAGAAACAGTGGATCATCCTACATTCCTTTTTAAAACAGGAAGACATAAGAAAAAAATGATTTGAGATTGGTGAGAACAACAAAGTACAGTACGGTAGCACCTCGGTTTTTGAACATACTCTGTTCCGGAAGACTGTTCGATTTCTGATATGTTCGAAAACCAAGGCACAAAGGTCTGGCTGCAAGTTCAATTGGAAAAACCGAAAAACACGCAGCGGAGGCCATTCGACTTCTGATGCGTGTTCGAAAACGGAAGCAATTACTTCCAGCTTTTCGGCGGTTGGAAACCGAAACCTTTGGTTTCTGATTACAGGTAGGTAACATTTGGTTTCTGAGACGCTCGAAAACCGAGGTACCACTGTATTAACATGTTCTATTTTTACAAGAAGCAGCTTCAAAACATAAATCAGCCACATGAACCAGCAAATGTTTGTCCAACTGCAGATGACAATGAACCAAGAAGTATATATAACTCACCAGGTAAACAGGTCATTATATTCTCCAGCCAAACAGCAGTACAACTAGGATATTTTAGACCCTGGACTTAATGGTCTTACATGCTATGTGCATGACTTCCACTGTAAAGCACACTGTAAACATTTCTGCAGCATACCCCACCAGGTATGCTCAGCTCCCTCTTACACTGGAGGAGAGGGCGCGGCTCATCCTAGAAGGGTCTCTTCCATCCTGCACCCTTCCTACAGCCTGCATTCTTCCATGGGCCACCAACCTTTTTGTGGCCAGTGGGTACATTTTGAGAAAGTGCTGTGGGCACCAGACACAAAATAGCGGCCACATCTGAAAGAGCAAAAAAAAAGAAGGTCCCAGAACAGAATTGTGGGGGGGGGGCACCTACATCAGCCATTGCTCCATTTGCTCACAGAGAGAAGGAATTTCCACCTGCTCCAGCTCAGGGTGGATGGGAGGGTGAACACCCAATCCTCGCACCCAATGGAATGCAGGTGTGTTTAAGGGAGCACCTTTGATGGAAGAGAGGTGGAGCCAGTGCAAAGAGGAACCAAGCAGGAAGAACAGAACCTTCCATGCCACAAATCTTGCAACATTCAGAGTTCGCCCTCCCAGTGTCTCCTCCAGTCTCATCACAATTTCTGTTTTCCACTCCCATCCCCTGCTTTGCACTTGCTTCTACTTTCCTGTTGTTGTTGTTGTTGTTGTTGTTGTTGTTGTTGTTGTTGTTGTTGTTTATTTAATCACTCAGAGCATACATAGTTTTGCATTTTAAACTCTCTTACATAATAGCACCATCGTGACTACATGATGGCTTCCACTGACCTCATGCTAAACATGTTCTCAGGAATAAGCACCAATTTTTGGGAGGAGAAGGCAATACATCTTTAAAGTGAACGTCTGGGGCTGCTCTTGGATCCTGCTTGCCACTTGAGGCCGAGGTGGCTTCCGTGGCTAGAAGTGCCTATTTCCAACCCTGGCTTATTTGCCAGCTACAGCCGTTCCTGGAGAGGGGCAGCCTGGCTACAGTGACTATGCTTTAGTAGCCTCCTGACTGGACTACTGTAATGTGCTCTACTTGGGGCTACCCTTGAGAGTGGCCTGGAAACTGCAGGCAGTGCCGAATGTGGCTGCATGACTTGTGAGTGGTGTGGTAAGAATGGCTGATACCCCTTTGCCATATATTCATATGGCGATATCAAAGGCCTGGGCAATCTCCCACTTTGGCTGGCCAGAATCTGACATAAAGGCAGCTGAAGCTTATGCCTAGTACACCAAGTCTACTGTCAGCTGCAGTTACTTAAGCTGGAGACACAGTTCTACTAAAAGGGGAGGGGGAGTGAGAGCAAAGCGAGAAGAGGCACAAGGGCCACATTCACACCTGGACAACCCTCTGGGAACCACATGCCAGTGGAGGAAGGGGCCACAGGCAAAAGTGGGCAGAGCAATGGATGCAATTTTGCAAATTTGTACAGCAGGCGAGATCCTGGATCCATGCAGGCAAGCATGAGAAATGATCAAAGTTCAAGACTTCGCTTTCCAGCCAGGCAAAAACACTAGGATCCAAAGCGCAGCAGCTAAGGGGTGTGGCCTGGGGAGAAGGCATGCAGCTGAGGAGGGTTCCGAGGGCCAGATAACGATGCCTGGAGGGTCGCATTTGGCCCTTGGCCCTGAGTTTCCCCACTCCTCCAGTAGGGTAACACCTTTTTTTGGACAAACAATATATCTCAAACTAATAAGCCCAGAACTTTGTGATACTTTAACTGTGCCCTACTGCTATTTGGTCCCCCTGCCCTCAATGGGCCAACACAGTCTTCAGGTGGGCTGTAGTCCTGGCTGTAAGGTGGTGAAACTCCAGGTAGAGTAACTGACATTCCATGAGAAATCAGTGAACTCTGAGTGATTAATCTGGACTGCTGAGAAAGGTGCCTCAGCTGAGAATTGTCGCCTGTAATTTCAATGTGTCACCTGGCTGCTGAATCACATGCTCCAGCACAGGCATGATTCAGAAACATAGGAAAGCATCCAACATTGCCTTTGGGAGCTTTCACAAAGCACTTTTATTGTGGGCATGGTACCACTTGCACAGGCATGTTTTGCACAGTGCCCACAAGGTGGTGTCCTCACCAAAATGCCAACCCACATTATTTATGGATTTAGTGTTTTAGCATTTAAAAATATTATAAAATACAAAATGAAAAACAAACTAGTTAAGAACAATAGTTAAAATACATCAAAACACACTTAGTACCAGCAATTAAAACAGAGTTAGCCCTGACAGCAGCCCATTGCACCGTAGATTTCAAAGGCCTGTCTGAATAGCCAGCTGGCGGAAGGATAACAAGGAGGGAGCCAGTCTAACCTCTCCTAAGAGGAATTCCAACAATCTGGAAGCAGCCACACAGAAAATAGGGCTGCCATATGTCTGGATTTTCCCGGACATTACCAGGATTTCAGAGGTGGAATTGATGTCCGGGGGAATTTCTGAAAGGCAGCACTTTGTCCTGGATCTTAGGAAAGTCAATCAAAAAATCACTAATGTTTGGGTGTTTTTGTATGGCAACCCTGCAGAAAAGGCTCTCCTGTCACCAACAACCGTGCTTCTGATGTGGGTGGGACAGAGGGAAGGTGCTCAACTGAGGACCTTAGCCCCCAGGAAAGTTTGTATAAGGAAATATGATCTTATAGGTAGCATAGGCCCAAGTCATATAGGGCCCTGTAGGTGATAACCAGGACTGTGAATGGTGCCTGGAAATTGACCAGTAGCCAGTGAAGTTGCTTTAAAAAACCACAACCCCCTGACTCCTTTCCTGACACAGTCCTATCTATCTTTTTGCTGGATCCTTCTCTCTGTGTGCATCAATAATTCAGACAAGCATCTCCCCCTTTTGTTTTCGGCATTCACAGGTTGTTCATTATTTATTGGTGTTGGCCTTGTTGCCACTGGCTGGCACACCTGTTTCCAAAGCCAGTGGCACAGGGAGATCAAGCCGCTCTTTGAAGGAGGCCCATTCCGCAAAGAGCCACAGAGTCTCCAACAATCCCAAAAATGGTTCTGTCACAAGACAGTATTTGGTCATGAGTGGCAGGCAGGGACCATAGCCAGCCTTAGAGCAGTGTTTCCCAACCAGTGTGCCTCCAGATGTTTTGGGACTACAACTCCCATCATCCCTAGCTAGCAAGACCAGTGGTCAGGAATGATGGGAGTTGTAGTCCCAAAACATCTGGAGGCACACTGGTTGGGAAACACTGCCTTAGAGTTCAGGGGGCAGGGCACCATAAAAGAAGGGAGGGGGTAGTCCATCCCTATGTACATATTTGTTTTACAGTAGAACCTCGGTTTATGAATTTTCGGTTTACGAACGCTGCGGACCCATCTGGAACAGATTAATTCACTTTCCATTACTTTCAATGGGAAAGTTCGCTTCAGTTTATGAACGCTTCAGTTTATGAACAGACTTCCGGAACCAATTGTGTTCATAAACCGAGGTACCACTGTACCTGTATTCATTAAGGCTATAATTGATGATGAGAATGAGAATGGCCATCATTATGACTGTTACCTGCACAGGCATTGCAGAAGAGCTAAGCCAGGTTGCCAGAGCAAACCATTCTCCTACTTCCTCTCCTATTCTTCACTTCTTTGTATTCATCCTTCCATCTCCCCAGCCTCTGGCTGCCTTTCCTGTCCCCTCCCTTTTCTCTTCCTCATCCTCCCTCAGCTCAATTCATTTTCTTCCTCCCTCCATCCCGCTCCATCTCATCCTTCCTTTTTATATTTTACTCCTTTTTTTTGCTCCCCACCCTTCATTTATTCACTTCTCTTCCATTTCTCCCTTTCCCCACTTCTCTCCAGCCACTGTCCCTTCCCTCTGTGTTCCAAATCCTCCAGCCAGCAAAACTACAAGGGCTTCACTCTCCTCTTCCACCTCCCCAATAAGTATGTGTATTTACACAATTTTAAATTGATGGAAGTATTAGTGCAAAACATCTTTAGGGCGCTAGGTTGGGGAAGTCTGTTCTAGAGGATTCTAACCAGGTGTCCATTACCTGACCTGAAATGCCCCCTGTTCCCTCATCCAACTGCTACCTTTGATAGCATGAGGAGCAGGGAAGTAATTCACAAGTCATGAGCCAGGAAAAATCAAATCAACCAATCAAGGCACTCAGCGGCTCAGTGTGAATCATTGTTCAGGGCTTATCTCCTTCTAATCAGCCTTTGTGAGATTCAGACAGGTATACCAATTCCCTCCATGCATTGAGGAACGGTTGAAGGAGCTGGGTATGTTTAGCCTAGAGAAGAGAAGACTAAGAGGAGATATGATAGCCATCTTCAAATATTCAAGGGCTGTCACCTGAAAGATGGAGCATGCTTGTTTTCTCCTGTTCTGGAGGGGAGGACTCAAGTTACAAGAAAGGAGATTTTGACTAAACATCAGAAATAACTTTCTGACAGTAAGAGCTGTTCAACAGTGGAGCGGTCTCCCTCGGGAGGCTGTGGACTCTCCTTCCTTGGAGGATTTTAAGCAGAGGTTGGGTGGCCATCTGTCATGGATGCCTTAGTTGAGATTCCTGTGTTGCAGGGGGTTGGACTAGATGACCCAGAGTCCCTTCCAACTCTATGATTATATTTGTAAACTCAAAACAAATCCATAGTGGAGTCCCTTAGACTGTTGGATGGCATCTTGTATGCCTCCTTCCAGCAACTCCTGCAGCCAAGCCGGTGTCAAATGTATTGCTCTGTTTTCATTTGGACCACATCAGCAAGGGCGAGAGGAGGATATTGCCGTCTGGGAAGCCCAGGCCCTCCACACACACCACCCAGGACTGCACCCTGGGGAGGTCACTTTGGTGCTGGTAACACAGCAGTTTAACTTCACCCCTGGAGGTGCACTCCATTGTCTCTCAAGACAGAGAGATGCTAACAAGAACTACTACTGGGTATTTCCACACGAGGCTTAATACGTGTTTGATGCCTCTTTCACCCACGGTGCTTGTTGATCATCCTGAATAATAATAAATAATACTAATACATTTTATTTATACCCAGCCAAAACCGGGCTCAGGGCGGCTAACACTAGATATAAAACAATTGATTAAGATAGAACTTAAAAACAAGATTAAATACGACATTAAAATTAAAATGCAAATTCAAATGCAGCCTCATAAGAAAAGGGGAAAGGGAAAGGGAGAGTAGGGGAGGGGATCAAGTTGGGTGTAGGCCAAAGGCCAGGTGAACAACTCTGTCTTACAGGCCAACAATAAGAACATAGGAAGCTGCCTTACACCAAGTCAGGCCATTGGCCCATCTAACTCAGTATGATCTACGCCAGGCATCCCCAAACTTCGGCCCTCCAGATGTTTTGGACTACAATTCCCATCTTCCCCGACCACTGGTCCTGTTAACTAGGGATCATGGGAGTTGTAGGCCAAAACATCTGGAGGGCCGCAGTTTGGGGATGCCTGATCTACACTGACCGGCAGTGGCTCTTCAGAGTTGTAGGCAGGGAAATCTCCCAGCCCTACCTGGAGACAGCAGGGATTGGAAATAGACCTTCTGCTTGCAAAGCAGATGCTCTGCTCTTGTTGTGTGAACAGGCATTCTGGACCAGTGTAAGTTTTTGTGTGTTTGTTGCGTTAGTTTCAAGCCAATCTGAGCAAAAAACACTTCATCCCTCCTGTCTGAGGATGCCCATGGGTTTGTGCAAATGCATCTCCAGCCACTGCCCTCTTGAACTGGAAAAACTTCCATGATCTGCTGAGAGCTGGATTACCGGTTTCTAACATCTTTTATGCCTGTTGTCTTTGCCCATGGAGATTTTACTTTCTTGGATTCCATGATCACTGCAGATGGTGGCAGCAGTCACGAAATTAAAAGACGCCTGCTTCTTGGGAGAAAAGCAATGACAAACCTAAACAGCATCTTAAAAAGCAGAGACATCACCTTGCCGACAAAGGACTGTATAGTTAAAGCTATGGTTTTCCCAGTAGTGAGAGCTGGACCATGAAGAAGGCTGATTGCCGAAGAATTGATGCTTTTGAATTATGGTGCTGGAGGAGACTCTTGAGAGTCCCATGGACTGCAAGAAGATCAAACTTATCCATTCTGAAGGAAATCAGCCCTGAGTGCTCACTGGAAGGACAGATCCTGAAGCTGAGGCTCCGATACTTTGGCCACCTCATGAGAAGAGAAGACTCCCTGGAAAAGACCCTGATGTTGGGAAAGACAGAATCATAGAATCATAGAGTTGGAAGAGACCACAAGGGCCATCCAGTCCAACCCCCTGCCAAGCAGGAAACACCATCAAAGCATTCCTGACAGATGGCTGTCAAGCCTCCGCTTAAAGACCTCCAAAGAAGGAGACTCCACCACACTCCTTGGCAGAAAATTCCACTGTCGAACAGCTCTTACTGTCAGGAAGTTCTTCCTAATGTATAGGTGGAATCTTCTTTCTTGTAGCTTGAATCCATTGCTCCATGTCCGCTTCTCAGGAGCAGCAGAAAACAACCTTTCTCCCTCCTCTATATGGCATCCTTTAATATATTTGAACATGGCTATCATATCACCCCTTAATCTTCTCTTCTCCAGGCTAAACATACCCAGTTCCCTAAGCCGTTCTTCATAAGGCATCGTTTCCAGGCCTTTGACCATTTCAGTTGCCCAAAATAGTCAAAGGGCATTTGGAGGGCACTAGGAGAAGGGGGCGACAGAGGATGAGATGGTTGGACCGTGTTCTCGAAGCTACCAACATGAGTCTGACCAAACTGTGGGAGGCAGTGCAAGACAGGAGTGCCTGGCGTGCTCTGGTCCATGGGGTCACGAAGAGTCGGACATGACTAAACAACAACAACATCTTTTATGCAAGTCTATGTTCTCAGTTACTTTTTGGCTGCCTTGCAGTTAGAGAGAGGTGAATCTGTCCATTTCAGTTTCTCTCAGTTTCTACTTTTTCCAAACTTAAATTTCTATATCAATTTGTATTAGTTATCATGAAAATTCATTAGCATTTTAGTGCAAATTTATCCTAAAGCGTTAGTTTTTACATGCAATTTCCCCTACTATATTTTCCCTTAAAATAATGTGTTTTTATCTGCTATTTTTATTAAGATATACATACCTTCCCCTAGTACATACATTTTTGTATACATTTCTTGGCTGGGAGAACTGCTCCGCAAAAATCAGATAAGTCTGAATTTTTAAGGTTGTTTTGTGTATTGTTTCAGGAAGTGCAAATTAGGTAGGTTCTCTTTTAAATGCAAACTCAATTATTATTTTTCTGTATTATAATTGCAATTGACATAAAAATGGGGAGGGGAGAGGTCATTCCCAATTTTCAGCTTTGTGCTTTTGTTTAGTGCAAAAAGCAGTAAGAGGAAGCAAACTCTTGAACCAGTGAATCAGTGGCCTTTCTCTTAGGTCATCTTTTCACACTCCGAGTGGCTACCAACACAAGTTTGCACTTGACAAGCTCTACAGACAAGCCAGGTTCCCTGACAAGCACATTCCTGTGACACATGCAAACATATTATTTGCTTCATACATACTTTATCCTTTTAAACGTACACCTAAAGCAGATAATGGGTGAAGGGTCTTCATCGCTTGTCTTCTTCTGCCATGATGGTCATGTTCTGCCTCCACTGTCAGATGCAACAAGCCTCTGAACACCAGTTGCTGGGAACTGGAAACGTGGAGTGTGTTTGGGCTCATGCCCTGCTTATGGTCTTCCCCTTGGGGCAGCTAGTTGGCCATGGAGATGGGCCATTGGCCTGATCCAGCTGAGCTCTTCTTACAAAGTCAGTGTAATCTTATGGGCTATTGCATTCATCCCTTCTTAACTTCCCCTGATGTCTTCCTCCTCATTCACCCCTTTGTGTAATTTTAGACTAGCATAAATTTGGTGAAGGCAAGGACCTGTTTTACTTGTTTGCTTATGTTGTTCTGTAAATAATGTCCTAAAGCAGGGTCCTCAAACTAAGGCCCAGGGGCTGGATGTGGCTCAATCGCCTTCTCAATCCGGCCCGCGGACGGTCCGGGAATCAGCATGTTTTTACATGAGTAGAATGTGTCCTTTTATTTAAAATGCATCTCTGGTTATTTGAGGGGCATAGGAATTCGTTCATATTTCTTTTTCAAAATATAGTCCGGCCCCCCACAAGGTCTGAGGGACAGTGGACCGGCCCCCTGCTGAAAAAGTTTGCTGACCCCTGGCCTAAAGGCTCTCAGTGGCCACTAGCCAAGCTGGCTATGCTCTACGTCAGGGGTCAGCAAACTTTTTCAGCAGGGGGCCGGTCCACTGTCCCTCAGACCTTGTGGGGGGCCGGACTATATTTTGAAAAAAAAATATGAACGAATTCCTATGCCCCACAAATAACCCAGAGATGCATTTTATATAAAAGCACACATTCTACTCATATAAAAACACCAGGCAGGCCCCACAAATAACCCAGAGATGCATTTTAAATAAAAGGACACATTCTACTCATGTAAAAACATGCTGATTCCCGGACTGTTGGCGGGCCGGATTTAGAAGGCGATTGGGCCGCATCCGGCCCCCGGGCCTTAGTTTGGGGACACCTGCTCTACGTCCAGTGCTAGAGGCTGAATGTCTCCGAATACCAGCTGCTGGGAATCACAAATGGAGAGAGTGCAGTTGTCCTCATGACTTGTGTGGGAACCTTCCTGCAAGGGCATTTGGTTGGCCGCTGTGATGACAGGATGCTGAACTAGAGGGATGCTTTGCCTGATACAGCAGCCAGGCCTCTTCTTATGTTCTCTTCTCTCTCTCTCTCTCTCTCTCATCTATGCTGCCTGAAAGAGAGGTTTTCCTCCCCCCTCGGCAGAAAAAGTGGGGGTCAGTTGGCATAGCAGCTGCTTCAGCTGGCAGCTGCTCTTTGAGATAAGAAAGGCATCAGTCATTGAAGCTGGCATTGGGTTCACCCAAGAGGACTGTGTGGCAAAGGAAGGAGGAGACAAATGGAGAAGGAGATAGAGGAATGGTGGGGTCAGAGGCTAATAGGAAGCTCTGGAGTCCAATGTGGGGGAAAGCAAGAATAGTTTGAGCAAAGGGAAGGGGGAGAAATTTCAGATTTGGGGGAAGAGGCCGAGTCTCGCTGCCAGCCTCTCCCAACCTTGTGCCCTCCGCCTGTTTTGGACTACAACTCCCATCAGCCCCAGTCAGCATGTAGGTTAGAGGTGGCTGATATGGGTTCTTTTGCTGCACAAGGAGTGTTACAACCTCTCATTCAGGGATGGAGAACTTTTGGGCCTCCAGATGTTGCTCACAGCATTCCTGACCATTGGCCATGTAAACTGGAGCTGGTGGAAGTTGGACTCTAAAAACATCTGGAGGTTCCACAACCTAGGTTCATTCTTGCCACAGCCCTATGAAACATGTTGCTATTATTCAGATTTTACACATGGGGAAACAAGTCTGAGAAAGGTTGCTTGTGGTCACCCAGATAACCTGTAGCTAAAACAGTAAGAAATGATCCTTAGCACTTATGCAGCACTTTCCAAGTGTTTGAACGCCCATGGATCAATTTGTATAACATTTTTGTAAGGAAACCCTGGATTATTATCATCCACATGTTACAGATGGTGTTGTGGGAATGTCTCTTAAAGTGAAGGATGCTTGGTCTAAGGACACAAAACAAGTCTGTGGCTGAGTTGAGATATTCAGCCTGGGCCTAATCCTGTAATCAACCAGCTGATTCAAGCAGTGCAGGAATCAAGGTCTTCAAGCTCCAAGTCCAAAGAAACTGCCTTATACCAAGTCAGATGATTGGCCCAGCTAGCTCAGTATTGTCAACAGTGTCTGGCAGTGGCTCTCCCCCCCCCCCTTCACCTGCCTGTGGCCACTGGAGATTGAACATAGGACCTTCTGAAGGCAAACAGATGTTCTGCCGCTGAGCTGCAGCCAAAATATAGGCAGCATTTTTAGAGCCTCTTTTGTGTGTTCAAAGCCCCTTCAGCGATATTATCTCAGTCATTTTTCACAACAACCCTGCAAGGCAAGTCAGTGACTGTAATTATCACCCCCAGTTGTGGGGCAGAGGCTGAGAGCAGTGGCTTTGTGGCACACAGCTACCTAGTGGCAGGGGTTAAGGTTAGGAAACATATGTGAACAGTACCAGATTCCTGCCAGCTCCAGCTCATTCAGGGAGCAGGGTGGGGAGCTAGTGTGGCATGATGGTTAGAGTGCTGGGAGACCAGAGTTTGAATCCCTGCTCAGCTATGAAGCACACTGGGTGACCTTGGGCCAGTCTCTCTCTCTTGCTCAGCCTAACCTACTTCACAAGGTTGTTGTGAGGATAAAATGGGGAGAACCATGTGCACCACCTTGAGTTCCTTGGGAGAAAAGATTCTCTGCAGCAGAGTACTGTCATAATTGACTCAAAATCTTTTGAGGGAAAGGCTGTAGAAGAACAGCAGAAGAACACCTGCTTTGCAGGCAAAAGGTCCTGGGTTCAACCTCTGGTTTCTCCAGGAAGAGCTGGGTATTTCGCCCACTCAGAAACCCTGAAAAGGTGCTGCCAGTCAGTGTTGGGAATTCCGAGCTTTGTCTGACTTGGTACAAAGCAAGCTTCCTTGGTTCCTGTGTTCCTGTATTTTGCTTTGCTTTTTAATTTTAATTTTCTTCTTAGAAACAAAACGCAGATGATCTGCCTGGTTTATCTTAATATGGGAAAGTGTTAGGTCTGGAGAGTGGATGGAGAAGATGGCAATTAAAAGGGTAAAATGACGAGGGGGGAAAGGGCAGGGGGGCATGCTAGAAAAATCCCTATATAAGCTGAGTGTGCAGTGGACTTTGCAATGCAGGCAGGCGTGGGAAGCCTCAGCTGCCAGCCCCAAAATGCCCCGCTTCAACCTTCCTGGCTTTTGTTGGATCCCTGGTGGGTGCATGTCCTTAAATGAACACCAGCTATAACAACACTTTGCAGCATTCTCAACTGTTCAAAGCCCAAGTCCATGTGCATTATTTCAGTAATCTTAGCAACAACCCTGTAGGATAGGACAGTCCTCTTATTATAATAGATGGCTGCAAGAGGCCACCTTGTGAGCCAGAGACCAGATTCAATCCTAGACTTGCCTAACTTATGGCCCATTCATTTAGTAGCCAGTCCTGGAAACAGGAGCTCCCGTCATAGAGAATCATGGAATTGTAGAGTTGGGAGGGGCGCTGAGGGTCATCTATCCAACCCCCTGCAATGCAGGAATCTCAAAACAAGGTCCCCCATGCAAATTGAAACCAGACCCTGCTTAGCTTTGCAAATGTGCTAGCAGTTTTATTGCTGCACCACCAGTTGTTTTGTTGCACCCTGGCCTGCCTGTGCAGACCCATCCAAACCTGTTCTGATGGGGGGGGGACACCCTCACCCCCACCCCCGCCTAGAGCACTTTAAAGGGGGCAATGCACAAAGCAGCAGGTTTGGAGATCGCTGAACCGGCTAAGAAACTCCCTCGCTGACCTTTTATTTTCTCTCTCCTCCACCCTACTAACCTACCTTGCAGGATTGTTGTAAGGCTGAAACGAAACCAGACTATGGTCTCAACATTCAGAAGTGCTGTAGAAGCACTTGAAAACCAACAACGGCAACTGTTCCCAGAACCCCGTTGCTTCACTCACTTTGGGGCCCCGCTTCCGGCGCCCCCAAAGGATGGGGGGTCTCCCACCCTGGAGACAAACTTTCCCTTCCGCTTCCCACCTCAACGGGCTTCAGCGGGCAGCAGCGAGCGCCTGGCACCCTTGGCACCCGGACGCATCCCACGCATGCCTTGGCACCCCGCGAGGGGATCAGCCTGGCGCCCCCTTTGCAGCTGCCTCCCTCGCCGGACCCCATTACCTGCATGGCTGGCTTGGCAGAGCTTCTGTGGGGCAGCAGCGGCGGCGGCGGCAGCGGCAAGAGGACGAGCTGGCCGTGATGTAACACGCTGGGCACCGGCGGCGGAGCGCGGCTCGTCCCCTCCCAAGCCGGCAGCTGAGCCGATGCCGAGCGAAAACCCACACGGCGGCGGCGGCGTTAACTCCCTCGGCTCCTTGGCCTCGCAACGCCCCCGCCCAGGGCGAGCGGACGCGGCGGCGGGAGGGGGGGGGGCAGGTGCCTCTTGGGCGGCCGGCCGGGAGCCCAGAGCCAAAGGCAAGCGCCCCGCTCTCTTGCCTTCCTGCCTCTCGAGGGTTGCCAACTTCTCTTCGCCCAGCCCGCTCTTGTGCCTTTTCACCGAGCGGGTTCGGATTCTGCGAAGGACGGAGGCCAGCGGGAGGCGATGGCGGGGCTCGGGTGGCAATTGGGGCTGAGGGGTGAGGAAGGCCGCCTCTGCCCAAATGCCCCCACCTAAAGAGTTGGGTCCTTTCTTTGCATTTGGGTCGTAGTTGGCAGCCCCTGGCACTACCGGTGCTTCCACTTGGTCTTTGTCATCCCCATTCTGCTGGGGGCCGCCTGCCCAACTACTTTGATGGGAACAGGAGTTTGGATAGATTTGCAATGGATGCCTACTGATATTTCTATTTCTAATTAAATGATGTCGGAGGCTGAGCTTAGTTGGACTCTGCTGGGACTCAGCCTTACAACAGTCTTTTCCAACCTGGTGCCTTCCGGCTGTTTTGGACTACAATTGCCATCAGGCAGGGTCATACAATGCTGAGGCTGGTAGTCCAAAAAAGCTGGGAGGCACCAGGTTGGGGAAGGCAGCCGTAGAGCCTGCTTCCTCTGTCTCTCCATGTCCTGAGGACCTTCACACCAAGAGCTCAGCACAGGGAGAAGCCAGCCTGTTTGTGGGTTTCAAGTGCCCAGCGAAACATGCCTCAATGGCCACACATAGCACCGGCCATCTCAGGCTTATGTCCCGAGAAGAGCCGGCATTAGGAGCCAGACATAATGAGTATTTCCCAATGGTGGAAATTATAAAGCCTAACCATCTCTGTGTTGCAGGGGGTTGGACTAGATGACTAAGGATCCCTTCCAACTCTACAAATCTATGACCTTAGCTGAGTAAATAGCAATACAAAGCATCCATAAAATGAACTGATTGCTAAGTGGAGGCCCACATACATTTTCAAAGGCATAGACAGTATCTGCATCCAGTACGGTACCTTCTCTGAGCCTTTCCCCCTCCTCCGCTCACTCACATAGCCTGCTTATCTGCGGTGCCACCGCCTACTCCCTTTTCTACTGAGCCCCATCCCACCAACAACAATCTCCCTAGGATTCACATGTGGACAGTTTTTGTGCTGAAAATATCTCAGCAGCTGGAAGATTTGTGAACATTCCATGGTGCTCCAACACCTCATTCAGTGGCGAGTGAGAGCTCATTTTGATTAGCTAAGGACAGAGCTCCTGCAGGAAATAACTTAGGAGGTTTCAGAAACCCACCCCAAGACCTTTTGCTGCCTGAGGCAAAGGGCAAGAGAGCAGCCCTTCCCATTCCATGTATGCACAAAACTTAATTGGACCAGGAGCTGCATCTTTCTTCCACATGGAGATGGGATCACACCCTCCATTGCACCTGGGAGCAGCCCTTTTAGGGAGTGCAGCGTAAACTGAAAGGCGCACCCTTGGTCCTGCAACAAAAGAAAATGGCCAGGGGGTTCTGGAGGGAGAATGAACTGCTGCCCACTCTTTCCCTTGGGCCAATGGCCCATCCAGTCCAGCATTCTCACAGTGGCCAACCAGCTCCCTGTAGGAAACGTGCAAGCAGGACCCGAGCACAAGACAAGAGCACCCTCCCCTCCTGTGGTTTGCAGCAACTGGTAGGGCTGCAGCTTGTGTTGTGTAGCAAAGTCCCCTTCCCCTTTGTGTAAATTTGTGTAACTTGGGAGATAAAGTGCAAAAAACAAAACTAAAGCCCCCAGTACTATTCCTCCGCAAAACTACATATTCTGTGTTTTATTTGATACCCTCTTCACCTCTCTACAGCCATAAGTGCACCCAAAGGCAAGTCAGAGCTAGTTTGACTTCATTAATACAGTAAATATAAAGGAAAACAGACCCCAATCCAATACACCGTATTCTCATTCCACGTTGCTCTCATGCATTGCACACATCCACTCTCCAATATGTGCTGAGTGCTCATAAATAGCTCAGCCCTCCCTCCACCCCATTCAATCAAAGAATCATGTCTAAGCCTGGAGAAAACCATCATTAGCAATGGGAACTGTAGTCCATACTTAGCCAAAATGTATGATATGCCTCAAGGCTGTCCCATTTGTTTTCTTGCTGGTTTCTTTTTAATAGACTTATTTTGGAAAAAGGAGCTGGGTCCAACTGAGGAACCTAACTGTCAAATCGTTAACATTACAAAGTGCCATCAAAGTCACTTTGCTCCAAGGAATGATCTGTCCATCCCTCTTGTTTGCTTTGACTCAGCCTTCCCGCTTTCTGAGCTGAGCTGATATCATACTTTTCATATCCACCAGCATTTGACAGAGGTTGAGAAAAGGTACATCTATTTTAGATGATGTAAACAAAGGGATCCAGCATGGGCTTGATCTTAAGATGTAAGAAGCTGAGATTAAGGAACAGTGAGCGTGCAGCACATAAACCACCCACACCCACACCCACACCCGCACCCGCACACAGACAGACAGACACACAGTGTTCCACCAAATACATTCTGGGATGCTAACTTCATTCCCCTACAGTCTCCTGGAAATATACATATTCACATTTAGACACATAACATCATCAGGACATGTGATGCAGGAGATCTCTCCTGCTCCTAAAAAATAGCATTAATAGCTGATGATATCTGGTGAGGGGTTCCAAAAAGAAAACCCTCAATGGATTTTGTTGTAGGGAGGGGACAGCCTTCCTGGAAATTTCACCCCATCTCTATGTCAGATTAGGATGAGGTCAGGGTGGAGCCTGCTGGGATAAAGTCGGAGCCTAGTGGCACCTGGGCAGAGCTGAAGGATGACACCTAGTGGGCGAGGGCAGAGGCTGTCTCTGCCTTGGGGATGGTGCTTGGAGAACATTTAAGGATTACAGCAAAACTCAAGGCAAGTTCAAGTGGTGCAGGGAGTTAGAGCTCAGTGCCATCCACATATTGGTGACACCTCAGTCTTAAGCTCCTGATGACAGCTCCCAACAGCTTCAATTAGATCTTAAAGAGCATGGGAGAGAAGACTGAGCCTTGCAAGACCCCCAGGAGAATGAGCAGGAACAGCATCTGGTGATAGGATCGGAACCACTACTACCGGTACCAGACAGGGCCTTCAACACACAATCCCTGAGGTGGCCCAGGAGGATACTACGGTCAATGGCATCAGAAGCTGTAGAGGTAGGGCACACATGCCGCCCCAGGCGCCTGATCGGCTTTCTCCGCCGCTAAGCACAAAACAGCCTCCTTTAAGGCCTAGCTTTGGCACTTCCCTCTTCTGCAACAAGGCATTCACCAGTCCCTGACACTACTCAGTCAATCCCCCACCTAACTTTTTATCAAGCAAGAAGGGAAGAACAGAGAAAGCAGGGCAGTCTGCACCCCAGTATTGAATTTGAAAACTCAGCACAGACACCAGCAAGGATAGTTTCACATTAAAAGTTCCCCCTTGATTGACAGTGAGATCAAATACATCTGAGGGTGCATTCAGACAGTGATGCAACAGGCAGTGATGCAACAGTGCCCTGTTGTAAGGCCAACATTTGGCACCCCACCCCACCCCACCTCTCACCTTCCGTTTGGTTCTCCTTAATCAGAAAGGGCAATTCTATTCATCCCTGGAGCAGAAGAGATTGTCAAACCATGCAGAACAGGAGCATAGTGGGAAATTTCCAACGCCCAGGTGCTCTTTCTTCATGGCAACACCTTCTAAGACTATGCAACAAAAATGAATTTTGACCAATGCAGACATTGCAACATCAATACAGAGCCAGATTTTCTCTCACTTCCTGCCTCCCAAGTTATGTAACATCCACCCCAATGAAGAGCTCTTGGTGGCTCAAAAGCTTGCTGCATTTATGTGACATGACATTTCGTCATAATGAAGGAACTCCAGCTAACAGAATCTGCCTCTTCCTCTGTTGAGCTCATTTATTTGGTGGGTCTCTCCTTGAGCAAAGTTTATTTATTTGGCATGCAGAAAACTGGCAAACAGCCCCCCCAGGAGAGGATGTCACTGTTCCCTGCTGTGAAATAAGTAGTGGCACATCATCCCTGCTCCTCCACTGATGTGGAAGTTCTGTAGCTGCACTTTTACCTTCCAGAAGGAATGTCAGGATGGTCGGTCTGACACTTACAGACAATGGCACTGGTCCTACACACAAATGGCTCATTCATAAGAATACAATCATGCTTGACATTTCCCCTGTTTCCCCTATGTATACTGCACTTTAGAATGTTCCGGGTAATATGAGGAAAATAATAATTTGCAGAGCTGCTCTAAAGGTTGCTCTGGGATGGGAACCCCAGTCCTAGGGGCCCAAATGCGCCCTTCAAGACCTCTTTATCAGACTCTCCCCAGGCCGCATCCTCTCCAGCCCCTCTTCATGAGTGTTTTTGCCTGGCTGGAATGTGCCCTTGAACCCTGACAATGCTTCTTGCATGAGTGTGAAGAAACTAACTTTGCAAGTGTACAAAGGCAGAATTTGCTCTGCCTGTCATGTGGCCCCTGCAAGGTTGCTGAGAAGCGAATGTGGCCCCTCATGAGAGGGGCAGAGAGAGACTCTTCAGCTGTTTTCTCCATGCCACTCTTAAGAGTCTAAATCTCCATCTTGTAGCTGTTCCCCCACTTCCCAAAGAAATGCATCACACTTTCCTCATACAGAAGGTTGTCCCTACAAAAGCAGCCATAGACTCCTCCTTTTTGAAGGGGAAACTTACAAAATCACTATGAATAGACAATTTGTATCTGGCAGCCTTATCACATTTATTTGGACTCTAGGATCTAATTATAATTGCAACGCAACTCCTTCACTCTCTCACTCTCTCTCTCTCTCTCTCTCTCTCTCTCTCTCTCTCTCTCTCTCTCTCTCTCTCTCATTCTCAGAAGCAGCTGTCTGAGTTTGCTGGTGGAGATGGAAATCTCTGTGGGGAATGAATTCCCAGTCAGTGTTCCAGCAGCAGAGGAACACTTTTATTTCGGTGCTGAATAAAGAGAGATAATTTAGGGGGCATTACTTTCACCTCTGGCTTGCTCTCCAAACTTTCACTAAAAGGACCCCTCCGTACCAGCAATATTTCCTTATTCAGAAATAGCATTAGTGGTTTTGGACTCCAACTTGCATCAACCCCAGCCAGTGCTGGATTATCCAGTAAGCAAACTAAACATTTGCTTAAGGCACCAGCAAACAAGTGTTGCTGTGTTTGTTTGTTTGTTTGATTGATTGTTTTTTAAAAAAAATTGACATTTGACATAAAAATTCAAAGTAGTCTTCATGGGAAGAAGCAGAACTTTTTTAGACTTCCTTCCTTTCCTACTCAAGTCAGCAGGGAAGACTGGACTCTACTCTGCCCTTAAGCTTCCATTGAGCTCTCCCTGCTCCTTAGACAACCCAAATGTCAGAATCTTTCCAGTCCAAAAGACATAAACATTTGTCCAGATAATCAGTAAAGTGTATGGTAATCCATGAAAACATATGCCACAATAAACTGGTTATTCTTTAATGGGTTGCAGGACTCTTTTTGCTGCAATTAACGAATACAGGTACCCTCCTGGAAATGGGTCCAGCCCCAAAATTAGCTACTCTAGTAGCCTTCAACAACTTGGTGCCCTCCAGATGTTTTGGACTCCCAACTCCCCTCATCAGCCCCAACCAGCAGGCTTAGCTGGGGCTGATGGGAGATGTACTGCAAAGCAACATATGTAGGGTACCAGGATGGAACAGGTTGCCCTATACAGGTGACTTCCTGCTTCCACAGGGGTTACGTTCCCGGGTACCACGCATATACGTGAAATTCTGTATGGTGGGAGCACTATGGCGGGTGGGATTGGAAATAAACAAATTTCCTGGATACACCCCTATTATAATTATAATTATTATTTTTTAAACATACTTTTTATTAATTTTACAAACAGCAAAAAAAAGGAAACGGTACATACATAAACACCTTTTCCACCTCCTTCCCACCCACCCACATGGATCCTCCCCTGCCACAGAAGTATCTCATGTAGGTGAACAGTCAGAGATGGTCCATTTTATGCTTGGATTTCTGTCCTCCTCCCCCTCCCCTGACCCCAAAGCCCCCCCCCCCTGCCACCAGGGAGCTCCAGCAAACCAGGGCAGTACGCAGGAGGACATCCATCCAACCATCTATTGTCATACCAAAAAAAGAAAAAAATTAAAATAGGGAAAAAGAGAAAAAAGAAAGAGCAAAAAAAGAGAAAAAGAACAGTACAAAACAGAAAAAAAAATTCTTACATTCATAATTGTAAAACCATATTTTGTGGGCTTCCCCTCCCCCCCCTTCCCCGGTTTTCATCCCTTTTTTATCATCTTTAACAGTTTCTTACTTTATAAAAATACACCTTTATATCTTATACAACTTATAAATCAATTATTATCATTTTCACCTAATGTTCAAATCACTGAAAAATCAAACTCCCATTTTATCTTCCCGTGCCTAATTTTTACTCCCTCTATAAGCCTCCATATTTTCACATTTTTCCAAAATCCATTCACTTTTAAAACTATAACTATTCTCAATTTAACCTTACATCCCCGATTACCGGCTCCACCCCCCCAATCCAGCAAATTCCATAATCAGCAGACCAGTTATAAACCTGTTAATCCATCCTTATAATCACAACATCACTTTCCCTTCACCCCACCCCCTGTTTATAGTCTTTTGCCATCCAGGCCACCATACAAGACCCCTGAATTTCTTCTCTTCTCTGCATATTTTTTCCTTCTTCCCTGTGGGTGTTCTGGAGTTCCAGTAATACCAATCGTGCCCCCCTCAAATGCAGGGCACTCCATCCAACTTTTTGTAGAGTAAAGTCATCATTTTTTTCGTGGTGTGCTTCATTTTGTGTTGAGTCATCACAGTCCTCATCTTCATCTTTTTCTTCCAAATCACAGTCACCATCATTGTCATTCTCACATTCATCTTTTTCAGTTTCAAAAGCTTCATCTTCTAGAAAATCATATTCTGCCATCACCATCTGAAATTGTTGCTGTAACTCTTGCCGTTTTGTCTCCTCTTGACATAGTTCTATTCTTGTTTCCCACATTAAGGTCAAAACAGACCGCTGGAACTCAGGGGAACACTTTTTTGTTGACATAGTTCAATCCTGCCAAGGTCAAAACTTGTCACGTGGGGTGGAATATGATCACAGTTTATTTTCTCGACTCCATTTTAACAAGCTGGCTGCATTCTTCAAGTCTTATTGACAATAAAGTTCGAACTCACATTTCACAAACATTTAAACCAAAAAAGAATTTCCACAAAGTTCAGAAATACAGTGAAATAAAAATTGACTTATAAATCCTGATCAACTCACTGGGTTGTCTGGGCTGCCGGCTCCCGAGGAAAAGAAAGGTTTTTCTTAGTCTTTACCTCTTGCTGCAGGGCACTCACAACCACAGTCTCTCTCCCCTTTCACCCTGCATTTAGGGGAGATTCTCTTTGATGCCTTTGAGGGATCCTTTTAAGTTAAGATCTTCTGTTTACGGCTTCGGGTTTCTGTTTACTGTCTCTTATGTTACCGTGGGGGGGGTGGCTTCCTCTTTTCCCCCTCTCTCCCAAATCCAAATTGCCTTAATTTAAATTCCAAACAATCCAAATTACTCACAGTCTATTCATTTGCTAATTATTCTTGGAAGAATTGGCCGCCTCCACTTCCCAGACTCGCAGCTTCGCGCTCTCAGAGCAGCAGTGTCAGCCTGTCCGCCGCGGTTCACCTCCTCGCTCTCGGGGGCTTAAACAAAGCCGATCCGGGGAGGAGAGAGCCCGCTTTTGGCGCCGCCAGGCAAAATCCGTCCCCAAAAAGCTCGATTTGGGGCTTTTAAGGAGGTTTTGCTTCGCTGGAGCAATTCCCTCCACCTCTGAAGCGCCGAGGTCCGCTCCGCTGATCGGACCCCCGTCTGAGCAAAGATGGCGCGGTCAACCGGAAGCAGAATTTCAAACATTCAAACTCAATACACCCCTATTATTATTATTATTATTATTATTATTATTATTATTATTATTCTAAGTGCATAAAGCTGAACATGTACTAGTTGAATACATGTAATTTGGAGGATGCCTGTAATGACCACAGCTGACCTCAACAAATTTGTTGATTTTGAACTCTGTCATCATTTTGTTTTCAGTATAGGAATTAAGAGCCAATCTGAATCCAGAAGTGTAACCAAATGTATAGCGGTCCATGGTTGAAGTCGTGTTAATATTTCTGAAGCAGGATCCCTGTTTCCCTCATCCTAGAGCTCCCCAATCAGTATGAAATAGGAGCTTTTTGCCGCCACCCTTTGTGCTAACTGGAGCCAACCAGAGTGAAAAGATGTGTGATTCCTGTATTGCAGAGGGTTCGTCTAGATGGCCCCTGGGGTACCTTATAACTCTACAATCCTATGATTCTATGAGGTGAGTCAGCCTCTGAGGGTTGGTTTCACTGGAGAAAGCAGACAGGAAGAACACCAAGAAGTTGTTCTGTAGGCTCCAAAGTGAAGCATTTAGGAGAGCTGACATCACAAGGCGCTTCAGTTTCAAGAGACTGGTGTGCAAGTTCTGTTACATACATTGGAGCTTCAAGGAAAACATCAATTTATGTCACTCTGAAATAAGATATTGGAGCACTCCAAATCACTTGCCCATTTATAAGACTCAGAAAACAGTAGATCTAGCTGAAAGGCAATACAGTACAGGAAGATCTGCACTGATTGTTGCAGTGCATCCCTAATTTTATAATTATTATATAATTATATTGTATAATATTAGAAGGTTGCATAATCTTAGAAGGCTGGGCTGTGAGGGGATGTGGCTGTGCCTAGCATGAAGGGACCCCCCTCCCCTCACGCACACACCTGCACTTTTGAATTTGCTACCTCACTACTATGTTAGCTGGAGAGATAAAATGATGTGGCGTTTTTTATTTGAATGGCACGGGGTGAGGAAATTTCTTTGAATTTCAAAGCCCTACTTTCTCCGTTTTTTCTCTTTAATATGAAAATCTCAGTCCTTACAGTTTGACAGGTGTTACGTTTTCAGCTAAACTATTTTTGTCTCTCTTTGCTGGCCCAGCCCTGATGCCTGATTTGTTCTTCTCCTAGTCTTCATGTGTGGATTTTTTTCCTGACAGCTTTTGAACTGCTTTAGTTTTGTGATAATGATAGCAATTCAGTATAGCATGTGGGTACATGTGATCACTGAGCACGTGAGGAGTCCCATCACACTCGGTTTACTTGAGGAATGTGGTTGTGCTGCAGAAGACCAGTGTTGCCCCGCAGGAACAAGGCCTCTCACACAACCAGAACAGGGCATTGGTATCACAAATGGTGTCCGATGGCTGCACCAACCCAAACAGAGGCACATTTGCCACACTCCTTGTTGTGTATTGAGTCAAAGGATTTTATCTCTGTATTATTATTGTCTGTATTTGCATTAGGATAAAGTAACTGCCTTTTGGTTCCAGAGGGTACAGCTACTATTGGTTCATTTAAGCTGCTGTATTTGGATCCTCTGTCTTATTGGTTCCCTCCAAAAGGCAGCACTGTGATTGCCTGATATTGTTCCCTCCAAAATGTATCCCTTCCTAGCTAGTCCCCTGTCCCTATAAATGTAGCCTTCCTGCCCTCACAGTCAGTCTTGTTCACTTAAATAAAGAGCTGTTACTAGAGAACTGTCTCCAGCATGTTTTGTCAAGAGAGCTGAAATCACAAACCCCATGTCACAACACTCCTGTTCTCATATCCAAGCCCCTTCGCCTCTCTCTCCCACCCCCACCCCACCCCCAGAACTGCACATTGCTAAAGTAAACCTACTATCTTGTACTCAGGGCAAGTCACAACACCAGGCATTTAAACATCAAACAACCATTCAAATAAAAATTCAAATTAAATACATTCAGTGCACATTTAAAGCACGGGGCTTCTCCCAAACAATTCTGGGAGCTGTAGTTTGTTAAAGGTGCTGGGAATTGTAGCTCTGTGAGAGGAAGACCACTGTCTTTGCAGGAAGTCATGTTTTATTGTCGCTATTGATTAATTATTGATTTATTAGTTGTTCTTTTGCTACAGCAAACAAGCACATAAATTAAAAGCAGCATTTAAAAATCAATATGAAAAAATGTGTGTCGAGTGTGTTTGCAATGTATGGTGTGGATCTGCCTTCAGTTTCTTGGGCAAGTTATACGGCTTCTGTAAAATGGGCATTATGCTGCAGCAAAACAAGGTGGAGGGAAAGGATTGGCTATGAGTTTAGCACTCAGATCACAACTCTGCCTTCCACTTCGTTTCTTGAGCAAGCGACTTGTCAGCCTTCTGTGAAGTGAGCAACCATTATTCAACTACTGGTCTGGTGAGTTGTGTTTCATATGTGGAAGAAAAGTAAAAAAATTTAAAAAGCTTGGAAGCACCTTCCCACATAGCAGTCCTTTTGTGGTGGTGCCCCTGACCCTTTGTCTAAATTCCAGAGGTGCCCATGGGCCCCAAAGGTGGTGGGACTCTGTTCTGTACTTTCAGTTGTGTGCCATATGCATTTACTCTACAATAATGGCTGCTCACTGCTTTCCTGGGGGGCGCTGCTTGCAGTCCCTCATGCTCAGGCCTGTCCAGGCTCACTTCCCAGCATTGCAGGGAATCCCCCATGGCCTCAGGATCTTGGGGCGGGTTGCCCACCAAAATGCCTGTTCAAACAGGCCAATCAGTGGCCGCTCACGGAGGGCAGAGCCTGGGCTGCCATACATCCAGTTTTATCCTGGATCTTAGGCAAGTCAAGCTCAACAACTTTTGTGGTGTCCTGGTTTTTACTTTTTGAAATATGGCAACCCTAGCAGAGCCTTGGCTGCTGTGCTCTTTACCGGTTTAAAAGTCAAATTGGTGTTACTTCTTTTCATTAATGGTACATTAGCAAAACACACCAGTGTGTGATTATATACTATCACTGCTCAAAACACACCTCAGCATCTATGGTGCAGGAAGTGGACCTTACACATCCTTTAGAGCATGTTTGTTGGAGAAAAGGACATATCTACCCTCCACTCCGAAATATTACTTCTGGAGACCTGGCAGGAGAGGTCTGAACCCTGACCATGATGTTCCAAGATGGGCACCAGACCGTCCCTGTTTACCAGGGACACAAATAGGAATACATGATATGTGGCTCTTCATCCAATGAGAAAGGGAGGCCAAAAGATCTAACGGACAAATTGGGAAGAAGAAGAAGAAGAAGAAGAAGAAGAAGAAGAAGAAGAAGAAGAAGAAGAAGAAGAAGAAGGAAGAAGAAGAAGAAGAAGAAGAAGAAGAAGAAGAAGAAGAAGAAGAAGAAGAAGAGGAAGAAGAAGAAGAAGAGTTTGGATTTGATATCCCACTTTATCACTATGCGAAGGAGTCTCAAAGCGGCTAACATTCTCCTTTCCCTTCCTCCCCTACAACGGACACCCTGTGAGGTAGGTGGGGCTGAGAGACTTCAGAGAAGTGTGACTAGCCCAAGGTCACCCAGCAGCTGCATGTGGAGGAGCGGAGACGCGAACCCAGTTCCCCAGATTACGAGTCTACCGCTCTTAACCACTACACCGCACTGGCTGTAGGATTCACATCATTTAATTATACATGATTATACTTGGACTGTCTTCACATGTGAAGGTAGTTCATACATGCAAGCTGATCACTGCAGCATCAAGTCACAACTGGCATGTGTGGATATGGCACCACAGATAGAACGTCCATATCACCTTAAGCCAGTGGTTTTCAGCCCATGTGCTGTGGCACCCTGGGGTGTCTTGAATGGTGGTCCGGGGTGCCACAGGCAACACTGGCCTCTGTCCCTCTTTCCTTCCTTCCCTCCTCTAATGCCCTCTTGTGATCTCTGCCTCTCAAAGGCATAATAATAATAATAATAATAATAATAATAATAATAATAATAATAATTTATTCCCCGCCCATCTGGCTGGGTTTCCCCAGCCACTCTGGGCGGCTTACAACAGAAAAATAAAATAAAATAATTAAACATTAAAAGCCCCCCTAAACAGCTTTCACAGCTGTTTGCTGCAGCAGCCCTGGCTACAAGCTCCCCAGGTGAAAGGTGTCTCTGGGGCTTACCAGGAGGTGCTTCCCAGGGCCCTGTGGGGCATTGTGAGAAGGCACCTCTTTTGGGGGGGCAGCTCAGAGACCAGGGGCAGCAGCTGTGGCTGCTCAAAGGACTCCCAAGGAGAGGGGAAAAGAGGGAACCTTCCACAAGGGAGGGGTGAGGGGCTGCCGGCTCTGCAGGCAAGAGGTGACATAACTGGGCTCCTGAGCCCCACAGGAGTCTGCCGAAAGAATGTAGTTGGTCAAGGGAGCCGTGGACCCAAAAAGGTTGAAAACCTCCGCCTTGAGCAAAGTTTTCCAAAGGACTCAGTACACACATACCGTTGCCTGCCACCAGTCACCAAGTGTAGGGGAAATGAGTTCTAACCAAGGTACGTGTGAACTAGCCAACTACCGGTATGATCACAGGAACAAGCAAGCACCATATATTCTTTCACTTTTATGCACATTTTAAATTTTCCTATACCCAGCTGCCTGCATTCACAAACACAAGGCATGCATTTGTGCAAGAAATGCACCACTTACACGACTTTAAGACTATGGCTCTATCTATATAGTCCATTTAAAGTACTCAGTCTAGTACCACTTTAACAGTGATGACTTCCCCCCCAAAAAATTATGGGAACTGTAGTTTGCTATGGGTTGCTAAGAGTTATTAGGGGCCCCGTAACAAACCACAGGCCCAGTGGTCTAAACCACTGAGCCTCTTAGTCTTGCTGATTGGAAGGTCAGCAGTTCAAATCTGCACAATGGGTTGAGCTCCCGTTGCTCTGTCCCAGCTCCTGCCAAACCAGCAGTTCAAAAGCATACCAGCAAGAGTAAATAGGCATAGCTGCCAAGTTTTCCCTTTTCTCGCGAGGAAGCCTATTCAGCATAAGGGAAAATCCCTTAAAAAAAGGGATAACTTGGCAGCTATGTAAATAGGTACCGCTGCAGCGGGAAGGTAAATGGCGTTTCCATGCGCTCTGGTGCTCACAGTGTCCTGTTGTGCCAGAAGCAGTTTAAGTCCTGCTGGCCACATGACCCGGAAAGCTGTCTGCGGACCAACGCCGGCTCCCTTGGCCCGAAAGCGAGATGAGCGCCACGACCCCAGAGTCACCTTTGACTGGACTTAACTGTCAGGGGTCCTTCGCCTTTTTTACAGTTCCCAGTGTTCTTTTAGGGGAAGCCACGGCTGTTAAAGTGGTATAAGAATCCTTTCAATGGAAGGTGTGGGTGTGACCCATGGAACCTTACGAGGCAGAGATTTTCTTCCAAGCCACCCCACCTGCAGGCTTCACTTTTGCGTGGCATTTACTCACCAGGTCTTCAAACATCTCCTTGGCGGTGGTGGTTTTCGGCCGTTTTGTGGATTCAATCCTAATGTGGGGGTTGGTGGGAGATTTTCTTTCTTGCTCTCTCTCTCTCTCTGGCCTACAAAATCCAAACAGCGCTGGCTGTTGCTCCTGCGACTTCCCTCAGAGTTATTCCCTTGAGGCTACTCTCGCCAGGACTGCCTTGGCGGCTGAGCGAAGAAGAAGAGGCAGCACGAAAGTGGCGCGAAGGTGGCCCTGCCAGCTGCCTTTGTCCTTGTGGAAGCATCCTCCACAAAAGAGAACACCCATGTGCCAAGTTTACCTATTGAACTATTATTCCCACCCTCTGTTAGGCAACATGCCAGCCTAGGCTGCCAGTTTCCATAGCAACCCAACTCTCAGCGCCCCCCCTTTCCCCTCCCACTTTGCTCTCTTTCCTACTGCAGCTGAATACATGAACCCCATGGCCCTGCACAGACCGCCAGGGGAGGGGGATTTAAAGGGGGCAGCCCCCATCAATACAGAGGGGTCAGGGTCTGTAAAAGACAGAAGTTATTGCTGCCTGTGTCTGTGGAAGACCTTGACCGGAAGGCCCCCGTCTTCACTTCCACACACCGAGGAAGGAAAGGAGACGGGAAGAACACAGGAGTGAGAGAATTGGGGCCAGCCAGAGGGCGAGATTCTGATCTCCCCCACCCGACAGGAGGCAGCTATGACTGGTGGGTGGGACCACCCACCCATGGGCATAGCCAGGAGTTTTGTTAGGGGGAGCAGGACTTTGTTGGTGAGGCAGAACCAACACGATTGGTCAGTTAGTTAAGTATGTCTATTGTTTTCCTTGACCTGGGGGGGGGGTGGCACCTGCCCCCCCGGCTACGCCCATGCAACTTTATGCGGGGCAGGGGGAGTACTGTATACCCAAATTCCTCTTTGTTTTGGGAAGAGGTGCAGGTAGATGCTGCAGATCAGGGTTTGAGTACATACTGTAGTGTGCATGCAGCTCCCAGGTTCAGTCCCCCACATCTCTAATTTGGAGGAGGAAAGAGTCAGGTAGGAGGGGATGAGAAAGGCCTTGTTCTGCCTGTGACCCTGGAGAGCCACTGCCCTTCAGAGTAGACAATATTGACCTCGATGGACAAAATGAGTGTTGTAGTAGAAGGCAGCTTTCAATATTATAACTGGATTGGAGTCCCAGATCCACCTCTTTGGGTCTTACCCAACACTGTGCACTTTGTCTTAGCCAAGCTGACAGGCAGCTTTCTGGACCCCACTTAGCACACATATATTGTCATAGGTTTTCAAGCTATCATGTAGAACCAAAGGCAGATCGAATCACACTCTTGCCATCTTTGAAATGGGAAGGAGGCTATCCTCTACCGCAGCTCCATTTTTTTTTATTGCTCTCTCTCCCCACCCCCCACCCGCGCTGACACCAAAGGCTTGTTTGCAACAAACAAGCCAACACATCCTTTCTGAGGCAATGCAAGTGCCCTTGTTTTCCACAAGAAGAGCATCTTGTCTCTGGGGTATTAGTTGATCCCTGTCTCCCTTGTTCTTTTTATTGAGTCTTTCATGTCAGGGTCTCAAAGTGGCAGCAGAAAAGCAGTAGGCATTCAGTTTGTGTTGAGCTTTTCTCCGGGAGAGCAGAATTTGCTTTTGTTCTCGAAGATCAGCTGAGATTATACTCACTTTGCAGCCTTCAGCTGTTAACAGATTCTCTACTCCGAGATGCTTTACAGCCAGTAACCTCTTTTATCCTGGAATTATCTTTGAACAATTTAGCAACCCCATGGAGGCAAAACACGGACTGGGCACTTGTTACAAATGGGCTCAACTTTCTTCCTGGTCCTGCCGCTTGTCTGGCTGCCTTTCCCAGGACAAGACAAAAAGCACTTACAACAGCAACCCATCCAGTGGCAAATCCATCTTGATCTCTCCCAATCAGATTAAAAAGTGGATGGTGTCCTTAATTGGTGACCTCACCTTAAAGCTGTCAAGTTATATTCCCTTTTATTGCCTCCCACCTGCTTCAGTTTTGCAGATGCTCTGCATCTATCAAAGGAATACTCCTTGCCCATTTTCAGGAGGGCTGTTGCTTCTCAAGGATTAGCAAGCCTTGCACTCAGCTCTGCAGGAATCAATGGGTTGTTTCCCAATTTCTTTTTCTACAAATAGATATTTTATTGGTTTTATAATAAAACAACATTAATAAACTCCAACAAAGCCTGCAGTGTTACATGCATACACCACACCAGTCACAGAGGAGGAGGAAAATTGAGAGGGGAGCCTGTCAAATAATAGAATCTTTGAATGCCTCATCAGTGCTTTAACTGTCCATGGCATAGCCACGAGAGGTTAGAGATCTGACATTAAATCACTTCTGTTTACATAGCTGATAGGGGACCCAGGTGGCGCTGTGGGTTAAACCACAGAGTCTAGGGCTTGCTGATCAGAAGGTTGGCGGTTCGAATCCCTGCAACGGGGTGAGCTCCCGTTGCTTGGTCCCAGCTCCTGCCCACCTAGCAGTTCGAAAGCACACCAAAGTGCAAGTAGATAAATAGGGACCGCTCCGGCAGGAAGGTAAACGGTGTTTCCGTGCGCTGCTCTGGTTCGCCAGAAGCGGCTTTGTCATGCTGGCCACATGACCCGGAAGCTGTCTGCGGACAAACGCCGGCTCCCTCGGCCTATAGAGCGAGATAAGCGCCGCAACCCCAGAGTCGGACACAACTGGACCTGATGGTCAGGGGCCCCTTTACCTTTACCTTACATAGCTGATATATGGGAACCACCTTGTCAAAATGTTTGTGTTTAGTTCAGCTTCCAACAACTCAATTTTTTTGTGTTAGATGCTTGAAAAGAGTCAGATCCCAAACTCCCCTTGCCATCCCATCCCTTTGGGGCCTTTCCAATAGGAGGCGATCTCTAAATGAGTAATGCTAAACAGCAAAGCAGTTAAGCCCTTATATGGACCCCATTTCAACTGAATCCAATTAGATGTTGGCTGCTTCAAGATATTTTGTGGATGGAATTCAGTCACATACTAGCAAATTCAGGCTGTGCAATTAAAGTGCATTTTGTGCACCTCCCCACCACAAGAACGGGACTTTTTGTTTGAAGGAAGGTGATGGGGAAATGCACTGGAAAATGCGATATAACACTTGCTTGATACAACATGGCATAACCTCCCTGCAAACAATTGTCTGGAAGTGACCTGAGAATTATAAGCCCCATGCACATGTTGCTCACATGCAACCACTTCCAGATGTGGTTGTTTTTAGAGTTATTTCATTTCTGTTTTAATATGATCATTGAAAGTTGCCCTGGGCATTTTTCCACAGAAAGGCAGAACATGGGGTTTAATCAATAATAAATCACCTACATCTTGAGAGCCACTACTGTGTGTATGTGATACATCTCCCCATTCCCTTGATGTGTTCAACAAAATTAATGGCTGATGCTTTAACGGATGCAAGCATGTGTCTGTCAGATGCTTCGAGCAACCTCAGTCAAAGCCAAATGTGAATATAACATTTAAGTGTTTGGCAAGTTTCTTTCTCCTGTTACAATCTTTTATTACAAAATGCAGGCTGTTGTTTATCCCTGAACCATGGTGCACTACAGATCAGTGCTAGAGCAGAAAGGCTTCTTTCTGAAGTCCCGGAGATCTGCTACCAGTAGACAGTACTGAGCTAGAGAGACCAATGGCCTGACTCAGTGTAAGGCAATGGGGCCATGATTCTCTACAAGAATATCATCTGGAGGTTTCAGCCTTGTTCTACTTTTCACCTCCATCTTTCATTGAAGGTTTTGACCAGCTAGTCATCCACTGATGATTTTTTGGGGTGGGGGGGTGGGGGAGTTTTTCTTAATGCAATGCCAGCCCCTTTAAGTGTGAAACCATTGCAGTATCTACTCCGACTGCATCTCAGTGCCTTTAGTCAGCCTGAGAAAGGAAATGTCAGCAATGTGCACATGAAATGTGACTGCTGCCACCTCTGTGCACTTTGATGATTAAAGGAGAACCATGGTGCTCACCATCCTTGAGTTGAGGAACAAAAATTGGTGTGTGGCTGTGGGTGTTTGGAATCTACATGGATCAGGCACAGGATGGGATATGAATAATACATACTGCCTCAAGGCCTCTTTTTGCAGCTCAGCTCTTGAGCTATCCTGATTATAAGAGGATCAGAAGTAGACAGCTCTATTTTTACCCACAGAATAAACAATTGCTTATTATTTCATAGCAGAGGTATTGCCATTTGACACTTCATTGTTCCAAGGCAGACACGTCACAATATGCAATCACTTATTGAAGCTGGGGTTGTGGAGTGTTGTTGTGTTTTTTTTGCAAAGACCACCCCATGACTTGCATAGAAAGATAAACTCAGCTATCATAATGTGTCGACTACTATGTAAGAAGAGAGAGGGGTGGAGGGGGCTACTGGTTTGTTTTGTTCTTGTTTTTATTGTGTGTTTTGTGTTTTTATTGTGTCTTTTTATCCTGTGAACTGCTACGCTACAAGATCTACGGATGAAGGGCAGAATGAATGAATGAATGAATGAATGAATGAATAAGTGGTTATGATAATGGTAGTTAATTAACACATAGGAAGCTGTGGGAGCTCACGGCTGCTGAGAAATGGTGCCCTTTGGCAGGGGCAGCCCAACTGTTAGGCAGAGTGAGGCAGCTGCCTCAAGTGGCAGAGGCTGGAGAGTGGGCTGCAGCTGTGATGAGGTGCAGAAGAGCAGAGCTAGGCAGCCCACCTGGTAGAACTGAGCTAGTCTGCTGCTGTCTCCCATCACAAGTGTTGAAGTTAGATTCATCAACAAGTCATGCTGGGCTCTTTACACACCATACATTTAAAGCACGTTTAAACCACTTCCCCTCCGAAGAATCCTGGAAACAGTAGTTTTAATGTTAAGAGTGCTAGGAATTGCAGCTATTTGAGGGGTATGGAAGGGGGAGAATGTAATTTAAAGTCAAATATCCATCAAATTTGCACTTTCCAAAACAATGTGAGACCCAACACACAGCCTTCCTTCATATTAGTAAAAAAAAAACCTGTGCACAAAATGGGCGTAGGCAGGGGGGGCAGGAGGGGGCAGCTGCCCCCCCTAGAAGCAAAAAAATTAGTGTATTTTACAGACCATAACCAGCACTTTTCCCCTCCAAAAACTGAAGTGGAAAAGGCTTTGCTTTAGCAAGAGCAGCTAAGTCTCCGCTTGCTGGGGGGGGGGGCACAGCAGTAACAAAAACACATCAAATAAATAAAGCAAAGTGGCTACCAGTAGTTAAGCAGTTAAGACAATGGAGCATATATCCCCAGGCAAGATTTGATAGCTGACCATTTCACCCTATTGTTCTTAAGTGGGACTTGTTAATGAGCATTCAGGAGCATTAAGAGTTCTATTGGCGATTTAATGAGGGTGCAGACTCAGAGGATTCAATTTGACTAAGGTGGCTCTGCAAGGCTAAAAGGAAGTGAATAAGAAAGGGGGGGGGCTGTAGCTTTGACAGAAACAGTGATGTTTATAAAAAGCATTGGTGTTCCAGTCTGCCCCTCCTCCTGCATCTGTATACTGTAAATCAGGGGTGGCCACCTCCCAAGAGACTCTGATCTACTCAGAGTTTAAAACTGGGGGTGATCTACCCCCTTTTGGGGGGTTCAGGTCAAAGCTGTTGAGTTTTTTTAAAGGAAGGGAAGCCCTGTTTTTTGGGGGTTTAGGTCAAACTTGTTGAGCTTCTTTTAGGAGGGAGGGAGGCCCATTTTTGTTTAGGGCTTCAGGTCATAGTTCAATTTTTTTGAGGGAGGAGGAAAATTTTGGGTGAGCTTTTTTTAGGGGTGCCAGTGACCTACCAGTGATCTACCACAGACATCCAGTGATCTACTGGTAGATCACAATCTACCTGTTGGACGTGCCTGCTGTAAATCAAGCAGAGAGAAAGCTGCTTACAAGGCTCCTGTACATGCAGAGTTCCAGCATCACAGCGTCACCCAGAGGCACCCACAAATATGAGTTATCCCTCTCTCTATTTCTTCCTTCCTTCCCTCCCTCTTCCATCCTTAATAAAATATGGGGGGGCCAGATAAGCCCCACATAGAAAGTCCATCAACATGGGGGGATGACTCTTTCAAATACGGTATTTACCAGTAATTGGGGGGGGGGAGAGGCACCTAGGCCTCTAGGAGTTGGCTGCTATGCCTAGGAGTAGGACAATTCAAGAAAGCAGAACGATGCATATGGTATGGTAATATATCAATAGAATCATAGAATTGTAGTCGGAAGGGACCACAAGGGTCATCTAGTCCAACCCCCTGCAATGCAGGATTTTTTTCCTAAGGTGGGGCTTGAACCATGGTTGAAATATTATGCTGATATGCAGCAACGCCTCGGAGCCGTCGTGGCTGCGGCCGTGTCTTGCCTCGCCCTCGCCCGCCCTGCCACCCCCTCTCGCCTGCCCGACCCTCCCGTCCTCTCCAGCCAAGCAGGGTAGCCGCCAACGCTACCAGCCCCAGAAGCACAAGGTGGCCGCTGCTGCCACCGCCACGATGTCATCAGGCCCGTTGGCCCTTTAGCCCCGCCCACTTTGTGGCCCCTCCCCTTCTGTGCCTTGGCCCCGCCCCTGAACGACCATGGCTTGCCCCCCCTAGTTTTGATCCTGGCTACGCCCCTGTGCACAAAAATGTATTTATTGGGACAAATTCAAACCAAAATGCTGAATAATGTGCATGAGGTGTTTGTTGTTGTTGTTAAGTGCAAATTGCTGCAGAAATTTGGAGAACTGGATGAAAGAATTAGAAACAGAGAGAATCGAAACCGATTCTTCCCTAGAAGGAAGAAATGACCGGATTCTTCTCTTGAGGGGGAAGATGTACTTTAAATGTATCGTGAGAACACAGCTTTGTCCACAAGCACAAAATGGTCTTGAGCCACCCAGGGCTAAGGCTTCCTCTACTCCAAGACTGGAACACTGGAACACTGTGCTGGGATCTGGCTGGCTTTGGAATCAATGTTTGTCTAGGAATCCGGTGAGTGCCATGGGCAAGCAGCTCTCTCACCCCTAGTCCCTCCATCAGCAAAATAGGGGTGGCTGCTATATCCTATGCATACAACACAAGCCAAAGCACACCACTCCCTTTCTCAGGCTGCTTACAATCTGCTGAGGACCAGTTTCTGTTGGAGATGAAGGGGGCCATTGGAGTTGAGCCAAAGGGATTGTGGGATGCTCTTTAAACGCTTGAGATGAGCACTTAAGAGGTTGATCCAAAGCCTTAATGGAAAATATATGCTATGAGAATAGTGATTTGAAAAGGAAGTAAAAGAGACAGCACTGTAGAGAAGGGGTGGGGGAAGCTTTTCTGCCCAAGGGCCACATGCCCTTATGAGGAACCTTATGAGGGCCACATGCCAGAAGTGGGTGGGTCCAACTCTACCTTTGCACAGCAGGTAGATTCTACACACACTCACTGCTCCCTCTGTGTCCTCCATGCAGCCATGTGAAGAAGTGTGTGTGTGTGTGTGTGTGTGTGTGTGTGTGTGTAAGGGTGCCTGGGAAGAATCCCAAGGGCCAGACAGAGGGCTAGAATAGTGCTGCACAGGATTCTAGGGGAGTACTGGAGGCAGCAAAGGAGAGAATCCCCTTTCCTGTTTAAGGGAGCTGGTGACTTTAGCTGGCTGAGGGGTTTGGAGGTGTTAACAGCCATGAGCCATCGAGGGCCAAGGAGAGGGAGCAGTGGTCTGCTTAAGCAGGAGCGTGTTGGAGGGTGAATAATGCATTTCCACAAAAGAGCACTATCCAAACTATTAAGTATAATTGCCCATTCATCAGAAGTGACAAAAGGAGCAGACTTCAAGCAGCTCTTTCTGAAGAAAGGATGAAAAATGTTTTCTTCTGGACTGCCTTTTTTAAAACTGGCAATGTCTTTTAGTTTCCTTTTCAAAACTATTTTCTTTTTTTAAAACACACATGCTTAACTGCCTTGACTGTACAATAGACATTGCCAGCCAGGCGCTCTCCATATGTTGTTGGACTCCAGCTCCCATCAGCTCCAGTCAGCCCAGCCATGACGACACTGGTACTGATGGGAGGACAGCCGTCCTGGCTGGACCTGATGGCATTTCGGAGTCTAAAACATCTGGAGGGCACCTGGCTGACAAAGCCTGGCATAAGGTCCTTTTACAAACCTCCCCCCCCCTTTAAAATAATAATCTCCAGATATAAAAATACCACTTGAAAAAGCTCCACCAGATTATAACAAACTAAACTGAAACATTTGGCAGATTATAGCTTTCAGCGGATTTAATCCTGCTGGAGAAAACTGCTGTTGTATTCAAATGCCCTGCCAGAAGGTAGCTAAAATTGTCTGCACTTAGCTAGTTTAAGAGAAAACAAAATGTTGTCAGATCTAGTGAGATTTAGTATTCTAGAAAATTTCAGGCTGGGAAACAGACCATTGTTTTTCAGGGCATGTTCACATGACCACTTACTCTGCACTTTCCACTGCTAGGTTTTGAAACCACATTTGCGTGATGTTAGCCACAATCCATATTGATGCTGTAGTTTCTTCACAAATACTGCTGTTTGATGCCTTTTTTCTCAAATCAGCTTCAGTCCAACTAGAAAACTTAAGCTGCAATTTGCTTCTTACAAATGGTGTGTACATTTGAGAAAGCCATTATGCGCCCGCAGCTGAGTATACATGTGCATAGGACAGTTTCATTAATTCCTCAGGGGGCGGGAGGTTGCAGGGGCAGGGAAACCAAAAGGTCGTGTGTGTCGGGAAGACATCCCCACCCACCCACCCCTCTTGTGTAGAAATGCAGCAGAGAAAAAGACCTCCGTGTGTTTGAAGCCACTAATGTGAACATACTATAGGAGTGAGGAGGCATGGGCACATGCTCAGGCATGTTACATAGGTTTTGAACACTTAAAAAACTCAGCAAGACTTATTGTCCTGTGTCAAAGCAGGGTGTGACTGCACACATCAGTAATGATCCTGCATCTAAACTACTTTAGGAATGCTTATGAAATTATCCCTGTTGAAAGTTACCTCCAGATTTTTTTGAATTTCTCATTGCCTGGCTTTATTTGCAGGAAGGCACTGGGGTGCTGGAAACTCACGAGTGACTTCTGGATTTTGTACGGCAGCTTCACCCATCTGGTGCCCTCCACATGTTTTGGACAAAAGGATCTGCACCTCTGGCTTGTTACTGTTAGGTGAAATAGAAATTTCAATACAATATGGGTTTTCCTGTTCTTCAGATTAATCAGTGGAGGTTATATTTTTTTATATGAGATCGAGAAAATAGACTGCGATTATATTCCACCCCATGTGACAAGTTTTGACCTTGACAGGACTGAACTATGTCAACAAAAAAGTACCCGCCTGAGTTTCAGCGGACTGTTTTGACCTTAATGTGGGAAGCAAGAATAGAACTATGTCAAGAGGAGACACAACGGCAAGTGTTACAGCAACAATTCCAGATGATGATGGCAGAATATGATTTCTTAGAAGATGAAGCTTTTGAAACTGAAGAAGCCGAATGTGAGAATGACAATGATGAGGACTGTGATGACTTAACACAAAATGAAGCCCATCACGAAAAAAATGATGATTTTACTCTACAAAAAGTTGGATGGAGTGCCTCCCCTTCGAGGGGGGCACGATTGGACTTACTGGAACTCCAGAATGACCACAGGGAAGAAGGAAAAATTAAGCAGAGAAGAGAAGAAGCTCAGGGGTCTGATATGGAGGCCTGGATGGCAAAAGACTGTAAACAGGGGGTGGGGTGAAGGGAAAGTGAAGTTGTGATTGTAAGGATGGGTTAATAGGACTATAACTGGACTGCTGACTATGGAACTTGCTGGATTGGTGGGGTGGAGCCAGTACTCGGGGGGGTGTAAGGTTAGTTTGGGAATAATTATAGGTTTAAAAAGTGAATTGATTCTGGAAAAAGGTGAAAATATGGAGGCCTATAGAGGGGTAAAAATTAGGCACGGGAAGAAAAAATGGGAGTTTGATTTCTCAGTGATTGGACAATAGGCGAAAATGATAATAGTTAGTTTAAAAGTGGTACAAGATATAAAGGTGTATGTTATAAAATATGAACTATGAAACTGTTGAAGATGATAAATAAGGGAGGAAAACCGGGGAAGGGGGGAGGGTGGGGAAGCCCACAAAATATGGTTTAACAATTATGAATTTAACAATTATGATGAATTTTTTTTTTGTCTTTTTTCCTTTTTGTCTTTTTTTTTCCTTCTCTTTTTTCTCTTTTTCTCTTTTTGTATTTTATTTTTTTTTTGGTATGACAATAGATGGTTGGATGGATGAACTCCTGCGTACTGCCCTGGTTCACTGGAGCTCCCTGGTGGCGGGGGGGGGGGGGCTTCGGGGGCAGGGGAGGGGGAGGAGGACAGAAACCCAATCATAAAATGGACCACTTCTGACTGTTCACCTGCGTGGGATACTTCTGTGGCAGGGGAGGACCCATGGAGGGGGGTGGGAAGAAGGTGGAAAAGGTGTATATGTATGTACCAGCTTTTGTAATTTGTAAAATCAATAAAAATTATGTTTTAAAAAAAATAAAAAAATAAAAATATATTTTTTATATGAGAAATTTGTTCATGGCTACTTGTTATGCCTTCATCCTGGTATGATATATATTTTTAACAAAAATCTCAAGGCTATGTCTAATTTTTTTCAAGAGAGAACAATGGCAAGCTTCTCCTCTCTTGCCTGATAATGATGCAATAGTAGGAGAAGTTGAGCCTGACAAACTTCTCTCTGGATTGAATCTGCCAAACTTACTTGTGAACAGAGTAAGAAACTCTGAGTGCTTAAGCAGCTGAACTATCACCACAGGATGACTGAAACCAGAGGACACTCTCCACATCTTGAGGGAGAAAGACCACAGCTCCCTGAAACCCCCAAGTTCAGTCCCTATTGTAGGGCAGGGAAAGGCCTCTGTCCCAAACCCTGGGGAGCTGCTGCCAGTCAGTGTAGGGAATACTAAGCTAGATGAGCCACTGGTCTGACTCAGTACTCTTACATTCTTGGGTTTCCCGAGTCACCCCCTGCTCTTCACCAAAGACACACATGCAACAGAAAGTTTTGATAGCCACATCTTTTCAGAGTGTCTTATTTATTAATAGGCCAACGTTTCCAAACTGATTGGGGCCATTATTATACACAAGACGAGCTGGATTGCTGTCCCCAAAGGGCTCCGATGGCAGGAGCTTCATGTGTATGTAGGAGTGGGCCATTTTCTTTCTGCGTGGCACATGCAGAGGCATGCACATCCAAAGGACAGAATAACAGGTCTATTTTTAGCAACACTCCTACATGCATAGCACCAGGGGAAAGCAGTGCCTGAATTGCTTCTTGCTGGTGTGGCATGCAGAGAGATTTTTGCTAAAAATAAGCACCGCGTTACCCCTTTTGTGCATACATGGAATGCAGCGTCACAGAGGGAGAACATGGGGGGGAGGAACACAGCTCAGTGGCTGCTGGTTGAGCACCTGCCTTGCATGTAGAAGGTTTCAGGTTCAGACCCTGGAAGCTGCTGTGTATTCTAGGCTAGGTTGGGGAATAAATTGTTTTGTTTCTCTCCCTCTCTCTCTCTCTCTCTCTCTCTCTCTCTCTCTCTCTCTCTCTTAATGCTGCCTATCTGTTTTCTGCGTCACCCCACATTTCTCCATTTCTTATATAAATAAGGGGAGGAGATGGATACTTTTGACAATGTGGACCTGCACATCCATAGTTCTTGCCGGTTGCTAGGTGGGGGATTCCTCCTACCCTAGAAGTAGAGAAGGAAACCGATTCAGGATGAATTCAAAGCTGAATCTAATATGCAAACTGAAACACAGCTGTGCCTCAAAATTCTCACGTATTTGAAATTTTGTGATGCAGTTCTCCAAGAAAGAGTGCTTACAAAAAAACATATACAGTGGTGCCTCGCTTAACGAATGCCCTGCTTAATGAAATTTCCGCTTAATGAAAGGATTTTTCGAGCGGAGGTTGCCTCGCTAGACGAATTCATTTTATGAAAAATTCGTCTAGCGAATCGTGGTTTCCCATAGGAATGCATTGAAATTCAATTAATGCGTTCCTATGGGGGAAAAAAAAATCCAAAAAAAAAAATCAATGCATTCCTATGGGATTCGCTAGATGAATTTTTCGTTATAAGAAAAGACCCGTGGAATGAATTAAATTCGTCTAGCGAGGCACCACTGTATTAGGGGAAATAGCACACTGCATATAATATTATGTTTATCAGGGAACATGCTGATGAATTATTTTTTGGGTTTTTTTTTTAAAGCAGACGTGCTGCAGAAATGTGGAGAACTGAATTTAAGATTTGAAAAACGAGAAAGTGTGAGAACTGAAATCGACAGAACCTGCCATCCCTACTCAGTCTCATCTATGTTATTATTAAAAAGTAACCTGCCAAGTGGTGAAACAGGCAACAGAGTTTTGAATGCCTCTCACTTTGGAAAGGTTCCAGTTGCCATGTAGGGCTCATACCAGGTTGCAACAGAAAGAGGAAGGCTTAAGAGGACATCAGCCGCCTTGCCATCATTTACTCACTCTCTTTGAGTGAGGAGGATCAGCAAGGGATACTTGGAAAGAAAGCAAATTTGTGATGAGATGAGTAACAGCGATGGGATAAAAAGTTTTCAGTCCAAGAGAAGTCACTTCCATGAAGAGCTCAGTATCAACCCCACACAGCACGGAGGGCCACCCTTGGAAGGATCCAGCCATTTTCCCATGGTGATTCCTGCAAGTGAAAAACATGAGTACGGTTTGGGTGAGGGGCTCTATAGACAGACAGGCCAAATTGATTTTAGCAGAGTTCTGAAAGGCATCAGGAATCTCAGTCTGAAACTCCATCTGGATTATTTGAGCATGCTTGACATGACTGCTGCCATTTAAGAAGTTAAGGTGGAGAGAAGAACAGCTGGTCCTAAAGGTTCTGTGTGCTTCTCTCTGTTCCCTAGACAGCAAAATGCCCCTCACCCTCACTTTCATCTATTGTACTTTAACAGGAGAGAGAAAAACTAGTTCATTATAGGGTTGGGGGGATTGTTATAGGATTGGATATCACTGGATCCCTTACAGGCCTGTGAGGTTTAGAATCCAGTAGAAAAAACTGCTTACTGGTCAAACCAGTTCCTATGTAAAGTTAATGGCCTTAGCCACTCAGCTAAGTACTGTCACCAGCAGTGTAGTGGAAGCCTTGCTGCCATAGAGATAAATAGGTGGGCTTTTCCCACCTCACCTGGTTGGAACAATAGGACAAGTGGGGCTGTGTCTGTGTGTTTTGGCTGAACTGAAAGGAGACACAGGGTGACTTGACTCGAGAGGGCTGGATGTGCAGGGTGTGTGTGCAGAGGGTGGCTCCAATATCAGTTGCCTTTCTCTAAAACCAGGGCTTGTCTTTGTGGAAGAAGGAAAAGTCCTAGCTAGATTTTTGGGGAGGTCACAAAAAAGGCAGGGGAGGGGGGTATATTTTGCCAGTAAGTTTGTAATGGGGAAGCAAAATCTGTTGGGGTGTTAATGCTGTGAGCCCCTCCATCCTATGCTCATGTTGTGTATGTGTGTAAATAAAACAATATATCCTAAATACATCATTCCAAGGAAACCAAACCTCAGGAACACCTGGTGGAGTCTCTTGCCATTCAGAGATTCAGTGAGCACAATATTTTAGTTTTATCTACAGGAATCTGAGGCACTTCCAAATGCCTAGAGAGCAGCAAGGAAAGTATTTAAGCAGTAATTATTACCTTGGTGCCATTTTTGTAATGTTAAGAGCTTAGCCTGGGAAACCTGAATGTTGTCAAATAGCATTTGGTGGCTCTGAGATTCTCACACTAGCAAAGGGGCCCAGAAGTTGTGTTCTCTGAGCTATTGTGGCAACTTTGCACTTGATGATCCTGTGGCAGAAAGAGGGATGGACGTGTGCATGAGCAGCCCAGGGTCACAGATCCCCAGAGAAAGCACATCTCTCTCACCTGGATATCCGAACACATGGAGCTGCTTACAGTCGCAGAGACGTGACTCGTGGGATATGGAAGGGGTAAGTTTCTTCTGATCCAGTAGAGCTAGACACAACGTGGGAAAAAAACCACAAATGAGAGGAGCTACTGTTACTTTTTCTTACAAGGCCTGTTGTGAAACCAGGGTGATGCTATGCACAAATAAATGCCAACCCCTTGAGGAAATGAGACAAAAGGTAAAGCAGAAGGACATTGACCCAGGTACAGAACCATAACACTATTGGAGAGGTGCAATTCTGCATTCTACGATGAAGCTAAAGGAAGGGAAATTACATTCGTTGGAAGAATATACTTGATGTTCTTATTGTGCTCTAGTCTTCCTTCTTCCTTTCTTCATAGCATCCATGTTGTGCTGTATATATATTGCAATATTTGATTTATTTAATTTTGTGGATTGGTGCCCGGAAAAAGGCTTTAAAAATCTACCGGTATTAATACATTTCAATCAAAACTAGGTAAAAATAACAATTGTAAGGCAAGCCTACAATACGCACTCACCCTATCAGCTATCTATGAGTATGGGACTTACTTAGCACAAGAATTGTCCCCATCGAGACCAGCATCCAGCTTCTAATATGTCAGCTGGCAAAATATAATTATTTTGAATTCCAGAATCTGCTATGCAAACTTCCCCTGCCAAATCAAGTGATATAAAGGAAGTCAAGTTCCCACTTCCTCAACATTTTTATATTTATTAACAGCTGGCTGGCTAAAAGAGTTATAACCCTGTGTCAGGGCTGGCGTAAGTCGCAGGTCAGCAAAAACGGAAGCAAATCTCAGGCGCCAGCGAAGTTAACGCTTTATTCAAGGAAATGAAATTAAACCCTGCTGCCTAGTGGCCTCAGCAACCCTTCCCAGTTGCTGGGACTGAAGGTCTCCCAGATGTTTCCCAAGCCGTCTCAGGCTGCACCTGCACACCTCTGGCTTCTGTTCTGCTCTCCTCATCATTCTGCACATTCTTGGAGACCAGTAGGGAGGGGAGATTGTGGCAGGAGGAGAGAGAGACTCCCTGGCTTCTTCAACAGCCTCTTTACAGCGCAGAGTCTGAACTGCTTCCTGTCATTGGCTCTTCCTGCTCACTAAACCTGTTGCCTCTTCAGCTTCCAGGCCTCCTCCCACCAATCTTTTTCTTCTGACTTCTCCTCAATGTCCCACCACTAATCCCCTGGCTCTGAGCCTTCCTCCCCTGGGGTTTCCCTTGGGGGTTCTCTGGCTGGTGCCTCCCCCCACTTCCCTCATCCAGCCAATCCCTTGACAGTAAGTGTTTGTGGAGGCAGGGGTCAGTTCGTGAAACCAATTCTCTTGCAACCATATTATATCAAATTGCTGGAGCATACAAATAAAACCCTTAGCTTTATTACCCCAGCCTGCCAGGTTCCAGGAAAGAAGGTTAAGACCATTCTGGATGTTTTCTAGCCAATTATGGTATCTTAAATGAGAGCTAAAGGTATCATAATTTGGTTTTCTATAATTTCCCCTAGAAACTGAAGTCTTTCCTTTGGTCAGGATGAGCTTCCAAAAAAACAACAACCATTCCTTATCAGCTAAATGCTAAATGCTGTGCCAAAACAACTGCTATCCCAGTGCCTGTCCTCCATTTTTTTTTTAAAAAAAAGGCTTTTAAGCACACATAAAAGTGAAAGCAAAATTAAAAGAGATTAACACAGATCTGTTCCATGCCTGCATGTTGCAATTAACATTAACAGCTGACCCAATTGACTTTAAAACTTTTTAAAATAAAAACAAATTAAAACAGATCACAGAGCTCAAGAACAAGCAGCCTTACTCGTTACCATCTTTACCTGGAATAAAATAAATAAAATAAAGCTCCTGAAGAAGATACGCTTCTACCTGAGCTCTATAAGGAATGCATAGATTGGTGGGTGCCTATGCTGGCTGGCTTATTTACCACCATAAACAGCATGGGCCAAATGTCCTCTGGGTGGAAAATGAATATCCTTTCCCCAATTTATAAGAAAGGGGATTGGAATGATTCTCAAAACTATCAGCCAATTAGCTGTTAAGACATCTCCTCAAAGTTATATATGTGGTATCTCCTCCTTCAAAAATTATTGGACTGGTTGCAAAGTAGCAACATCATTCATGAAGAACAAGCGGGGTTCAGAGGAGGACACAGTGTAATTGATCAATATTTTACCCTGAACCATATTATAAGAAAATATACTAAAAAGAACATGGGCCAGCCAGATGTCATCCGGAAGCCCACAGGCAGGGCTAGAAGACAATACCTCCCCACCGCTTTTCCTCCTCAGGATACGGCTTCTGAACATAGAGGTTCAACTTCACTATCAGGGCTGGGAAAAAGTGCTTTGATGTACATTGCTGGGGGGGGGGGGATAAGAACTTAAGAAGAGCCTGTTTATTAAGCAAATCGCTCCATCAGGGCAAACACTGTTGCTTGCCTGATGGCATGACCTGCCCTTTCCCACCCCCATGCACTGTTCCAGGGGTTCTCCTAGCCATCCCTCAGAGTACACCTGGGGGGCACACAGGGGGGCAGGAAGGGGAAAGACTCAATGGGCTAGCAGAAGTCCTTGCATGGGCTTCTACTGGCAAGACTACTTGGTTGAATCTGGTCCAGAGTGATGCCAATGAGAAGCCCAAAAGAAAGATCTGGGTGCAATGGCAACTCCCCCCGCCCACTTGTGAGGCTCTCCTAGTGGAGGTTGCCTTTTCTATGTGTATTAAAGAGAAACACAGCTACTGGTGTCCATGTGTGCCCTTTGCTGTGGGCAATGGCCTGTGTGTGCTTTGTCCTCAGGCATTTGTATTCAAGGATCAATCCCTATATACGGAATGTCCTCCCCTTATGGCACTAGAGAAGGTACAAGTGTCCACCTGAGCCTGGCTTGGGTTCAACTCCAAAGCATTCAGAAGGCTCAAGTGCAAACTGTGCACAACCCTTTTGACCCTCCAAATCCCATTCCTGAGTGTTCAGTTCATTCCCATGCAAGCTAATGGAGCTCCTTTGCTCCTGGGGTGGAACACCCCCATGTTACAGAGGGAAATCAGGAGGCAGGAGGAAGAGGTCAGACTCCCACTGAGGATCAGCGAGGGGTCCCCACCACAGCACAATACAAATTTATGAAGCTGTTTCACCTCATTAGCTTGTTTTGGGGAAGGTAGGACGTTTATTATGGCCAACTCAGAATTTCTCCCAAATTGCAAACCTCAATACAATAGATTATGAAGGGCAACTGCCGTGCTCTGGTCCATGGGGTCACGAAGAGTCGGACACGACTAAACAACAACAACATGAAGGGCAACAACAGGTTATAACATATCTGAGGAGAAAAGTGACATTTCAAATTTGCCACCTGCTCTCCTCAAGAAAATAAATACACTCACGAGGGTCTCCAAAGACTAGCCTGGAAACAGCCTCATGAGAAGATAATTTATACTGCATTGACTTGCATGACGGTCCCCACCTAAGACTTAGTGGTGTTACAGGGGCAACACTGACCTTTAAAAGGGACGGTAGAACACCTGTCATGTAAAAGGTCTGAAGGCTAATAAAATAGGTATGGATTAAAAAGGTTAAATAAGGTCATGGGGTATATGGCAACAAGCTGACATATGTGGCTCTTATAAATCAATGAATTTTATTCTCTGTTTAACAGAATGGGAGGAAACACTGTGGGTGACCTTAAGGCCTCCGCACCTGATGGGTCATTTACAAGGTGCTGGATTGTAGTCCCTGCTCCCAATGTCACCCCTGCAGGAACCCCCTGTCCCCATCCCCGCTCCCATCACAGCATCTAACTGAGCTACAGCTGTGCCAAATAATATGGTTTTATGGCTGCTCTTTCTGTGCTTTTATCTTTTCTTCTCCATGCTGTTTCATTGTTGGCGGTCACCCAGGGGGTTGTACAGCAAAGGCTGGTGTATAAATTATCTAATAAGCAGATGAATTGAATCGAATGTGAAGGCTGCCCCCAAGGCCCACCCTGCATCTGTGCCCAACACTTACACTAATCGGTGCCTGATGGGACGAAAATGCTTGGTGGTCTTGATGGCAAAGAAGATGCTGGGGAGGAGGAAGAAGGCACAGCAGCCCAGGCTGAACCAGAAGGCATTCTGGGGGAGGAAACACAGAGAGACAAACTCTGGTGATGGGCTCCATCCTCTGGGAAGACATGGGGGGCATCATGGCTGGCAAAATACCTCTTACTATGGAGGGCAGGGATGGGAACCTTTCCCAACCCAGGGGCCTCATTCCCTCCTGGGCAAGCTTCTGGGAACACTTGCCAGAGCCAAAAGCGGGCAGATTGCCAAATGCAAAGTTTACTTTCATACAATATTTCGTTCTTCCATAAAATTCATATACGCTTTGGATGTCAAGAGAAACCTCAAAGTGGTTTACAAAACAAATAAAAAAGCGTTCAAAAATAATCAATGTCAATGATAAGCTAAAATCAGATTAAAACACACTACTTCTGCTGCCAGAGTGTCTGGATAGGTGTGCCTAAAGAAAAAAGGGCTCTGCCACACTGAAAGATCGATTTCTTACAAGTGTGTAATAAGTATCATGTGGAACCTGAAATGGTGCCAGTTCCACAGACTGAAGCAGGTGCATGTGGGGGAAAGGCAATCTCGCAGGTAAACTGCTTTCAAGAGCTTAAGGGTTTTCTATACTAGCACACTGAATCAGCAACCAGTGCAGGTCTCTGACCAGAGGTGTTAGAGATGCTGAGAGGGACTCCTTGCTGTCAGCAATCATGCTCCAACTCAGCTAATTTCTACACACACCCTTCCCTATAAAAAATGTTCAAGACCAGGCACAGTCTAACCACTGTGTGAGTTTTGTGCAAGTCACCCAAATGCTGCTCATGTACATTCCTGCTTCCCACAGGTTTGCACACTCTGCGCAGATTCAATCAAAGCAGGGATCTGCCCTGATGAAGGCTGTCCATTGCCACCTTCTTTGGAAAACAATAGCAATGGTGAGTCAGGCTAGGGCAGGCATCCCCAAACTGCGGCCCTCCAGATGTTTTGGCCTACAACTCCCATGATCCCTAGCTAACAGGACCAGTGGTCAGGGATGGTGGGAATTGTAGTCCAAAACATCTGGAGGGCTGAAGTTTGGGGATGCCTGGGCTAGGGCTTTGTCAGGAGCGTTACAGCCACTGGCGGAGGAAGAGGAATGCAGGGGGAGCGCACCACCCCCAGCAGCACGATCCCGGTAGGGTGCCATCACGGCTGCCCCCCCTGCCCGTGCTGGGCGCCACGCCCCTGCAGCCGGCATGCCCCGCCCCCAGGATGGACGCCAGCCCCGCCTGCTCTCCTCCCGCCTGGTGCCGGAGCATGAAACTCCGCCACTGGCTACAGCTCCTGCTTGGGAGTCCAGAGGATGTGGGGGTCCTAATCCTGGCATGCCTGCAGAGGGTCCTTAGCCCTGTCCTTACCTGCCCTGTCACAACCTCATAGGCCAAGTGGGGAGGCCTGGGAGGCCTGATTAGCCACACCCTGGATCTGAGGAAACACATCAAGCAAAAGGCAGAGAGGAAGAGGGCCAGAAATGTTTAGACAGCGGCTGTACATTGCTTCGGTAGAGGAACTATCTGGAGCACTTACCCAGGGATCTGCAATACGATCACACAAGATCACCCGGCCATTGTCTAGAGCAGTGGAGAAGGGTTTGCATGATGCAACATCCTCAGTTAGCTGGAACAGAAAAGGAGAACTGCTTGTTCATATCACAACTTGTTTAAGCAGTGCATGGAGCCAATGAGGCTCACCGGGTGCTTCCAGACTGTCACTATTTTGGGGCAGGATTCAGTCACATACTGACAAATTCAGCTTGCACTATTAAAGTTATTATTATTGTGCAACAAACCTGTTTACCCCCAAAAACCTGGATATTTGCACTAAGGAAAATGAAGGGGTAATGCACTGGAAAGTGAGGGATAACAATTGCTTGATGAAGCATCCTATAACTCACAAACAAATTGGAATCACTGCTTTAAAAACAGGTCACTTGGAATGGAAGTGACCAGACAGAATACAGGTGAGTAGGTTTCTTACACTCTTTTTTCACCAAAACTCAGAAACTGCTTACCAGGTGAAGCAGATCCACTAACACCAGCAGGTGGGTCCTTATCAGGAGGAAAAGGGGAACAGGTGAGGCAGTAGGGTGGTTGCAGTGGTGCAAACACATGGCATAACCAATCTGGTGCTCCTGCTGGTGTGTTAGCACTGTGCTAATCTCCCTTACCCCTTAACCTTAACCTTACCCCTATCCCTACTGGTAAGCAGCCCAACTACAAGTGAAGATCGGAAAATTAGAATATCGTCAAAACGTGCATTTATTTAAATAAGGCAACTTATTATTATTATTATTATTAATTTTTTTACAAATGCTTTTTTTTGGAAATTCCACAGTAATAAAACAAATAGTTATGATAATACAAAAATAAACAAAAATACACATCGCTATTACATTTCATTAATTACATTCCATTTATAATTGACCCACCTAACGACAAATAATTACAATTACAACAAATAAAGGCTTGACATATCTTGCTTTGCATGTAATGCATTTATCTCATATACTGGTTTCACCTTTAAAGTTGCATTACTGAAATAAATGCACCTTTCCATGATTTTCTAATTTTCCAAGTTTCACCTGTACGTACTTCTGCCTAAACTACAACTTGAGACTTGGTGAATGAATTAAAAATCTCAATTAATGAACAACTGGCATTTGCAAGCCTCTTTCCTGAATTATGCTGGCTTCATCCAGCTGACCCTTTTACTAATACACAGCTTTCCCTTCTTCTGCCCTCGTGATGAACTTCCCACAACAGACATCTTGCCCTTCTAATACACTTGATCAACACCCCGCCCCAAAGCAAGGTTTGTCCAATGGTTGCTGCCACTTTTGTTCAGCATCATCTCAATCCTGAGGCACCACTCAGGTGCAAAAGAATCTCATACTTACCACGCTCCTCAACCATTTCAGGTACTGTGAGACGTACCCCACCTCTTTTCTTACAAAGCAATCCAGCTCCTGGAGGAAAAAGGAGGTGCAGGTTGAAGGACTCCACCCAGTGCTTCCCAAGAGGGTAGTCAGAGATGCCCCCCCTGTTCCTCCACCAATTAATGCATTATCTTCCAAATGGAAGATAGCTCCTACACAAAAATTATGTTGCAAATATATGTTGTTAGCTAGGTTGCAGTTCCCAGGTGGCACTGTGGGTTAAACCACAGAGTCTAGGGCTTGCTGATCAGAAGGTCGGCGGTTCGAATCCCTGCAACAGGGTGAGCTCCCGTTGCTCGGTCCCAGCTCCTGCCCACCTAGCAGTTCGAAAGCACATCAAAATGCAAGTAGATAAATAGGGACCGCTCCGGCGGGAAGGTAAACTGTGTTTCCGTGCGCTGCTCTGGTTCGCCAGAAGCAGCTTTGTCATGCTGGCCACATGACCCGGAAGCTGTCTGCGGACAAACGCTGGCTCCCTCAACCTATAGAGCGAGATGAGTGGCGCAACCCCAGAGTCGGACACGACTGGACCTGATGGTCAGGGGCCCCTTTACCTTTACCTAGGTTGCAGTTCACATTTACTGGAAGCAGACTGCACATGTTGCCCATTTGCAAAAAAATATTTTAACACAGATCCAGCCATCAAATGATCAGCATTAGACCTAGGATCCTCTTTCAGTCATCCGTTCACTAAATGGCCTTGGACATGTCACTCAGCTGCTTCTGTTTTATACCACAGAAATCTGTGGGGCAGCTGGCATAAACCTGGCAACTCTATTGTTTCAAACAGCCTATGTGTGCTTTGAGAACACCTTTGCCGCTTCCCTCCCATTCTCCCCTTCCTATTTCTGGTCCTGGACTGAGAGCTTTTGCACCAGGGTCTATGAATATAACAGGCCTCCTCCCATCTAGTAGGGAGCCACAAATTTCAGTTGCTTTCAGTTTCTCACCTTTGCAGTCATACGTTCAATTTTTGTAGCATCAGTTTACCATTTTTTAAAAGGTCAATGTTAAAAAATCATTTTACTGTGAATTTCCCCCAAAATACATATTTTTGCAACACAGCTTTCAGTAATATAATACATTTTAATGCTATTTTCATGTACTTTACCCTAGTATATGCCTTTCTGTAGACATTACTTGGCTGGAAAACTGCATTACAAAATTTAGAAAAAATGCTGATTTTGGTTGGTGTTTTGTTTCCAAAGCCACCAGTTAGGCAGGCTCAATTTCAAGTTTCTCTCCTACTATCTAATCCGGTACTCTTTCCCACAGTGGCTAATTAAATGGCTTCACAAGCAGGATATGCTGGTGCAATTCAGAAGTGTGCAGCACCTGATGCATGATGTGTTTCCTGCTCACTTGACCTACCTTGCTGCAGAACATGCTTGGCGTCATGTGTACCTCCTAGAACAATGACATGTGGAGCAACAGCCCTCTGGCTGAAGACATACCATTTCAACAGCAAAGGAGGTCAATTGATAGCACCGCTGCTGCTCTTGCACACCAAGTGCACACCTATATTTCACCCTCTGTTACAGCCACAAAATATGCTGAATAATGGCATCACCTCTCCTTCTACTCACCTGCCTTAGGATTTTCCGAGTCTGTATGGGGAACATCTTCTCAATAAGGCCAATCTGAGACTCGGTATTGTTTATCTGAGCCTGTCAGGGAAGCAGGGAGAAGTTTAGCAATACAGGGAGTACTGACAAATGATAAGAACATCACAAAAGTTGCTGGACCAGGTCAATAGCTCACCTAGTCCGGCATCCTGTTTCCACAGTGCCCACCCATATGCCTGTGGGAAACCTGCAAAGAGGACCCAAGCACAAGAGCACTCTCTCCTCCTATGGTTTCCTGCAACTGGTATTCAGAAACATTACTTTCTGAGGCACAGCAGGAAGCTAGCACTGTAGCTAGCAGCCATTGACAGCCCTCTCCTCTGTGAATTTGCGCAAGCCTCTTTTGAATCCATCCAGGTTGGTGGCCATAACTGCTTCCTGTGGGAGCAACAGGACTGTTGCATCTCAGGCTGAAACTAGAAGTGACAAGGGGTACGGGGCGGGTGCTGAGAGTGACAGCCTCTGTCAGTTTCTTCCTCAGTTCCCTCCAATGCATCCTTTGCTAATGCGGTGCCTCCAGATGTTCTCCAAAGCATCTGAATGGTGCCAGGTTGGCAAAGGCAGGTGTGGATCATCGTGCCTGCTGGTTGCACATGTTTGTGTTTCACAGTCACAAGCCATCACCACTCACACTAATGGACTTACATACAGCAAAAAACAAGCATAATAGAAGCCCAGCACAAACGACAGTCTACACATGGGCTTCACGCTATTTTGTAGCAGGAAAGTCTTTCTGTATAGAAAATACATATTGTATTTGACATATACATGGAGGAAATGCAGAACCTTTTCTTTTATCGGAAGGAGTTTCCTATCTTTGTAATTATGGTTCAATACCCCCAATCAACCTTTCCAGTTGGTGCATAATTTTGCAAGATGCTTGTGGTGGAATTTAGATTACACTTCATTACCCTGTCACAGTCACAATCCTTGAAAGATGAAGTTACAGAATGATCTTGCTGAAATCCCTCAATGGTTAATTAAATAGAAGCAAAGGCTTCTAATGGAGAGTAAAATAAGCACTGCATGCTGCTTAGAAAGATACGCAGAATTTGAAGAGTTCCTTTCAATAGGGTTTTAATACATAAGACGGCGATTGTATGGATAATACGCACACAAAGCCCAGTTTGCTGGTTATTGAAGATACTAGAAGGAAGAAAAGAAGCAGGAAGAAAAGATACAATGACTACAAAATTTGGAAATTAGGAATCAACAAAGCAAAAAGCATAAGCAATTTATGCTAAGGATGATGGTGGGTACAAACCCCTTGGCCATTAATAAATTTACCAGAACTGCAATCTTAAACACACTTGCTAGGGAGTAATTCCCACTGCACTCAGTGCGTGTTGCTTATGAGTAAACCTGCTCCAGATTGCACAACAGGGTTGCCAGTTTTAACTAATTTAATTAGTAGATAAACTAATTAGAAATGGGATCACAGATTAGGATTCCGGTCTACCACCATCGCTGAGCGGCGAGGAAACCTCGAGCTCCGGGGTTCCTGGCGCTGTGAAGGAGGGGGGAGCCGCAAGAGTGCCACAGACCCCCAAAAGAACCCCAGATCAAGCTTTCTAGGGGCGTGGAGACTCAGCTGAGCCCCAAAACGTATCCTTTGCTCCCCGGTAAGCTCTATTAAGAGCCTCGAGAGTGAGCAGAGTTGAGACGTGGGTGCCTATGAGTGGATTCGCTACCTCCGCAGCGTGAAGCTCTGAACCGACAGCCTGTTGAGCAGTGGATTCTTCCAATTTTGAAAGAATTGAGGACTTTGGTCACTGTGAGTAAAAGAAAAGGGATTTTTAATTTGGAAAAAATGGCCACGGGAGGAGATTTAAAAATGGAAGTTGATTTTCTCCATTGAGTGAACTGAGACACAGTTATCTTGCCCGAACCCAGAAAGATTGACGAAGCTTTCAATTTCCAAAGATTAGACTTAAAACCTTCCCCCTGAGGCAGGGTAAAGGGGAGAAGGGTTGAAATTAGTAAAATCCCTGTTAAAAAAATTACTTTGGACTGGGGATAGTTCCCCTGTAAGCTGGAGTCAGGTCCCTGGAGGGATCAGCGAGCCACCATTATGACGTCATAAAAGGAAGGAATTTGTTTACCTCTTTGAGGTTGTGAACTGTCGGTATTGAAGAGAGCACAAAATATAAGGCTGTGAATAAGAAGCTTGATAAATGCTCTTTCTGAAAATGGACATAAGAGTATTAAGGTATGAAGAAGAACTGAAAATGCTAGTTTGCAACCAGTTCAGACATAATTTCTGTTTTTGAAGTTTGGAGATACGAACTGCGCCATTTCCTGTTTTGTAACCTTTGCTGTTTCCATGAAATTTGAGATGAGCAAGATGCCAGTAGACATAATAAAACCTGACTTTTCTGATTTTCACGAGGAACTCCTGAAACTGATATAGGAACTAAGAAGTGAAGTACAACAGAATACAATACAGGTTGGAAAAATAAACCAGAAGTGTGTGGAAATTGAAAAAGGATTAATTTCACCAGAGAGTTTAGAGAAGAAAGATGAACACTCATTAGTCCTGGACAATGCAATTGATTCTAAAGAAGAAGAGGAAGGGGCATGGAACACTCCCAGTGAGTGGGGGGGGGGGAACAAGACCCATGCTTGACTCAAAAGGTTTTTAAAGAAGAACCAGCATGGAATAATGCCCTCCCAGTGAGAGAGGGAGAGCAGGATCCATACTGGGGTCAGAATCTAAGGGGACTAAATTTTTTGAAAGGATTGAAAAGTGGAAATCATCATGCAACAGCTAGGGAATTGGGGAGACAGCAGGGGACGAAGAAGGAAGTGTGGTTGATAGGCTGTGAGAGAGTGGGAGTGGGGTGAGGAGTAATGGATGTTATTTTCTGACTGATTAAGATGGTCCGAAACTGGATTGACTTATGGAACTGGCTGAATCATCTGGGAGACTCCGAGTCCAGGGGAGGGAGCTGAAATTAGATGCAAGTGTTTAAATGTTATTAGGATAGAAGAAGTAATGTCTGAATTTATGGATATTTTTGGGGAATAAATTTTAGGCTAAGGGGTGAAATAGAAGATAGATGGTCGGGAAAATAATTTTTGATTAGGAATAATTGATGATTATAGGTTAAGGATAATTGATGTTTATTGTTATAAAATGAATAAATATTATTATTATTATTATTATTATTATTATTAGGGGGGGAGAAATGGGACCACAGATTAAATTTGTCTCAGCTCCACAAGTGACTGTCTGTGTCTGCCTGAAATTGCAGGGCAGGAGGCTGCTTAGGGAACACAGGCACTCTGGACACATCGGCTGTCTTCAGAATGTCAGCATTTTGTGGAAGAGATTCAAGTGCATGCCAAATATATAGGGTTGTGCAATTAAAGAGACATGTTGACATGTTGCCCGAGTATCAAGAAATCTACTTTAAAACAATAAATACGTTTCGCAATTGATAAAGCTATGGTGAAACACATTGAAAAGTGTGAGATGAACAAATAACTAACGGAAAGACTTGTAAACGACTTGTGAGCAAATCAGGAAAAATGCAGGGCGGATGCTCATCGCAGTGCCATATAACCTTCCTGCAAATAAATCAGAATAAATGCTTGTTATATCTAAACTCCACATAAACTTCGTGCAAGCAAAGCTGGATGAATGCTCAATAAACCAATTGCCTGGAGAATTCCACTTTTTCTCCTTGCTGCACAAGATTTCTTGAAGAAGAAACTGAAGGGTAGATATTCTTTCCAGTTTACATTTAAAACTAAAAGAAAATGTGTACCGGTATTTCAAGAAAAAGGTTACTTCCACACAACCAGTCTGTTAGGCATTCATTCTGATCTGTTTGTGGGCAGGTTTGGTAATGTTTCATCAAGCAAGTGTTATCTTACACTTCCCAGTGTTTCCCTCCCCCCCCCGTCACTTTCCTTATGGCAAACACACACATCTTTTGGGAAAGGCAGCCCAATCAGCTCTAACTGCACAACCGGAATTTGCTGGCATGCGACTGAGACCACCACCAGCTCGAAAATATTGACAGTCTGGAAGTGACCAAAGGCTACATGGCTTCCCTTCTACCAATAAGAACTACAGGCAGCGGAAGCTGATAGTGCAGTGTTGAAAAGACAACATGTTGCATTTTTTCAATCTGGTCACCCGCAATACTGATGTTAATATTTTCCAGAACTCATTCAGGTTCTGGTGTGTTGGTTCTAATAGGATTATTCTAATATTTCTGAATCCCAAATAGACAAATACAGTAAAAAGAAAAAAGAGAAAGTCTTGTGTTTAAATTTGCAAGCTGACTCACATTTAGAGAAAAGCAAGGTCCTTCAAGGAACCTCAAAAAAGAATATATCTGGAGGTTTCAGAAACATGCTATTTATTATATATATATTATATACATAAACAGATTTAAAACTACCGGTGACATACTAGAATAGCACAGACCTGGAGAATTCCCTTGGAGAATGAGTTTTAGCACCCCAAAGTACCCCATTCCAGCTGTATAACCTATAATAGTACCTGGAAGCCAGGTCCCAGCGTTGATAAGTAATCGACACTTCCTTTCAGCTTTGCCTATAAGAAAATGAACAGACCGAATCGTACCTCATAGAAGAACCATTCCCCTCGTGATCTGTGGAATAGTTTGCTTTCCCTTCTACCCAAAACTTTCACCTTACCTAAAACCAAATTTGCAGCCTACAATTTGGAGACTTTCCACATCTAGTACTTGAGGAATGCCTGCATTTTATTTCTTATGCTCTTCTGGGAAGAGAAGTCATGCGGGCCAGAGCCACATCGTGTGGCTTAGAGAGATGACTGGCTTACAAATGAAGCAAAACAAGTTTTTTTGAGAAGCGTTGACTGTCTCAGGCAAAACCTCTGAGGTATTTGAAGACTAAATAAATGTTTCAAGGGAGTTCAGCACATTCCTAGGTTTTTATTTAAAGTCTCTAACCTGCCTATTGCAAACCCTCCAAGTGTCCCTATTTTCCTGGGACAGTCCTGGAATTACAGAAGCCATCCTGGTTTCTGATTTGATCCCAGAATGCCCCGGGTTTGCTTTTTCTTCCCCTCTACATCTTGGAGAACAATTAAAAGTGGTGGAGAGATCAGGATCCCCATCCCTGTCCTTTTTGGAAACAGGAGCCTTTGCTGCATGCTTGTGTGTGTATACAGTATATGTGTGTGTGGGTGCAAAAATGGGCTCTTGTTTATACTGAAAATAAAATACCTGCACCAAATGAAGGAAATTTTGGCACTGGCAAACATAGCCCTTCCTATAATTTTGAAGGAAAATGTAACCAATCCACTTTAGATTCTTCAATTGCAATGCTTCAGCAGCCAACCATTTTTAGGATATGTTTGGAGTGTTTATTCTTTTATTGCAAATGGAGCCTCCCACTGTCTACTCAGAAGTAAGTCCCATTCAATGGAGCTTACTCCCAGGTGACTGGGTAAAGACTGGGCAGCCTTACACTGCAATCCTAAGCCTTTTTACTCAGAAGTAAGTCCCACTAAATTCAGGAGGATTTACTCTCTGGTATGTTCCTGATCAGTCTCACAGTTTTCATTATTATTATTCCTTTTTGCTGACAGGGACTCAAGGCACCCTACAGCTAAAAATTTATTCCGTTCCATTTATCTGTTGAAGGTGTTGTACATGATACCTCCCCTCACACATTTTTTCTTTACAACAATCTTGTGAGGTAGATTCAGTAGAGAGGTTGTAATTGGCTCAAGGTGACCAATGTAGACACAGCAGCGTAGCTAGCCGCCTGGCTGCCCGGGATGGCAAACCCGAAGACACCCTGCCAGGGGGCAGGGTGTCCGGCGCGCGCATGCGTCATGTATAACACATGCGTGCACAGGAGGCATGCGACGCAGCGACGCGGCAAACCCCGTGAGCAAGCCATGGAGTGAGGCAGTCTCGCTTGCATCGGGGCTTCTCCTTGATGGCGGCGGCCGCAGGAGGTGGTCAGCCCCGTCCAGCCTGCTGCCCCCCCCCCACGCCCATTACTACGCCACTGTGTAGACATGTATAGGACGTCAATGTGTGCAGTGAGATCAAATGGGAGAGAAGCTTCTTGCTGCATAATAGGATGTCCCTATTTGCATCAGATAGATGCTGGAGGGTATGCTGTTGACCTATAGCCAGAGTGGTGCAGTGGTTAGAGTGCTGGACTAAAACCCGGGAGAGCAGGGTTCAAATCCTCACTCAGCCATGAAGCTCACAGGGTGACCTTGGGCCACTCACTGCCTCTCAGCCTAGCCTACCTCACAGGGTGTTGTGCGGATTAAATGCGGAGGAGAAACAGGTTGGATACAACTGCAATGAAAATAGCCAGTGCTCACCTATACTAGGCTGGCAATGATAAAAAACAACAATGAAGAAGCTACAAAAACGCTAAAGCTAAATTTGCAGCAAAGGTGGGGCAGTGGCAGAGGAAGGCTGAAAAAGATTCAGTTCAGGGGTTCAGCACATCCTCAGCTTGAAGCCTGAAAACCGAGGATGTCAACAGCAGGGGCCCAGGGTGACATGTTGTACACTTACCACAAGGTCTTCCATTGTGAGGACCTTTGTATTCTGAATTTCCTTGAGCTTCCGAGCTTCCTCAGTGAGTCGTTCTAGCAGAGCTCTGTCGTTCTGCAGGGAACACCAATAGTTCAGATTGGATAGAGGGCAAGGGTGGACATTTTGTGAAAAGCTCCCTTGATTCGCTCTCCTCCCCCCCCCTTGCGACCTAAGCCTTATCCACACTATACATTGAAAGCACTATGACACAACTTCAGTCATGGCTTCCCCCCCCCCAAAGGATCCTGGGAGCTGTAGTTTGTTAAGGGTGCTAAGAGTTGTTATGAGACTCCTTATTCCCCTCATAGAACTACAATTCCCAGATTGCCCTGCAAAGAGGGAACAATTGTTAAATCACTCTGAGAACTGGTTACAGGTAGGTAGCCGTGTTGGTCTGGGTCGAAGTAAAATAAAAAAATTCCTTCAGTAGCACCTTAAAGACCAATTAAGTTTTTATTTTGGTATGAGCTTTCATGTGCATGCACACTTCTTCAGATACACTCTGAGAACTGTAGCTCTGTGAGATGAATGGGGGAGCGCCTTCTAACATCTTCCAGCACCCTTATTTTTTTAATATTTTTTTTAGAAAAAACAAATTTTCATTTTTCACATCACACATAAAATATAAATTCCTGCATTGCAGGGGGTTGGACTATATGACCCTTGGGATGCCTTCCAACTGTACAATTCTATGATTCGTTGATTCTATAACTCACAACACATCAACCACCTTTCTTAGAAATATCATATCAAATACTTATGGTTCACTCCAAAAAATGTTTCCACATATTACCATGAAATCCCGGTGGGTTATAAACACAATCTTCTTGACACATATAAAGCCAAAACAGTTGCCACACATTATAGAAAAGGTGAGGGTTAGAATTCCCTTTGGTCGCACACTTCTGGCACACCAGCTTTTCAGCCAGGGCTCTTGACCATCCTCTGGAGTAGCATGCTTCAATGTTCAAGCTCAAGGCAGGGGGCCATTGCATGGCTATTTTCATATGTGCTGCCACAAGAAGGGACGTTAAAAGTTCTTTATGAGAAACTGGTAGAGTAGACGTGTCGCTTATTCCAAGTAAAGCAATTTGAGGGGAAGGTTGTAGGTCCATTTTGTATATTAAACTCAATTCTTTAAATACAAAAACCCAAAATGGGTTAAAAATTTGCAAAACCACGTCATATGTATGCAAGTTCCAGTTTCCTGGCATCCCCTCCAACAGGTTGATGTTTCCCCTGGTATCATGTGGGAAACTTGAAACAATTCTCTAAGAGTTTTAGCAAGGGTCCCATTTACTGACAAGCTGTATATCACATTTCATATCATATTTAAATCACCACCCATTCCTGGAAAGTTGCTAGCTTTTGTCGTGTTTCTTTTAGGAAGAATATCTGTCCTATATTAGGGCTATATAGATTGACACAATAGTTATAGTATTTGCATGTAAGTCTCCTTTAACAAAAACAAAACAGCTATTAGCATCCTGCATAACATCTCTCACAACAAACTTTAACAAGTTACAATCTAATATCCCCACTCCCCTTGCTTTTGATGTCCCTGTAGGCAATATTTGTGCATGGTAGCCCCTAAGATATAATAACCGATTTGTAGATAGTTTACAACGTGTTTCCTGCAAGTACAGTATGTAACCACCGGTGTCTCCTGCTTAAGTATTGTTTCAGTCCTTTGCCTTTTATCTGGATTACCCAGACCAATCACATTGAAAGACAGGACTTTTAGCCCACCAAGGCTCCCCATTAACTTTTACAATTAACATAACTGTTAAGTATGAAATTCTTCCATTTTTGAGATATTAGGTACCAAGTGTCAGAAAGCCGCAAAACCCCAAAGGCATAGCAGAGTTGTGGTTGAACATGACAAAAACTATAGAAAACACCAACACTTCCAATAACAAAAACTTAAAATCTGATTGCACAGCAAATGACTCAGGAGTGAGAATCATCTCTCCCCAGTACTTTAGGTACTGGCAACCCTTGAACCAGGGGTCAAGGCAGATATACCAATCCACTAACTGCACCCTCCTCCCAATCACGCATACTCCTGCAAAACTTAACTAATCTCTTTAAAGTTATCATTTGTTGCTCAAGTGAAAGAAGTAAAGAAAGAAAATAGAAATCAAGAAGCAGATAAACTTCCTACTTTCTCAAATCAGGTGAGCATTTGTGGCTCTCTTGGGCAATTCTTTCTACTCCTAGTGACATAATGTGTTTCCGTTCTTTGAAAATGATGCTTCTTCATGGTTCCTGTCTCTCTTGCCACTTTAAACCAGCTTCTTCCTCTGAGGAGTCTCTCTTCCTCTCCCTCTCCCTCTCTCTCTGTGCATTATCAGTTTCACGGAGGGGGAGGGGCAAATAAATGCATGATCTCTTCAGCCTCTGCATGCATAGAAACTCTATGTTCTATACCACCCACAGTCGCTATAAGCTGAAAGGGGAAAGCCCAGCTGGAGCGCGCACACACACACACTCACTTACTTTTTGGAGCTGCTCAGTGTAGCCTAAACTTTATTCTGGGATCTGTTGTTAGATTGCAAGCATTGACCTCATCTATACGTTTTTTCTATGTCATCTTTGCTCACGCTCAGGTTTGGTAAAACAAGATTAAACCGCAAAATCATAAACGATAAAAAGTCTTTTGCCAGAGATTAGTCGCTTGCCAGGCTGCATGTTTCTTTATTTGTTTCTCAATGTCTATCAGGTTAGTTGGTGCATTGATAATGCTTGGGGAAGTGTGGTAAAAAACTTAAACTGTCAACTTTATCAGGCCTGCCTTCCAGTCTTCTCATCTTTCTGCACCAGTAACAAACTACAGTTCCCAGTATTCTTTGGGGGAAGTCATAAATGCTTAAAGTGTTTCAATAACTTAACTGCTTAAAGTGTTTAAATATTGCTTTAAAGGTACAGTGCAGATGAGGCCTCAGTAAATCTGAGGATACCAACCTGAACCTTGCTAAGTCTCTCAAGTTCCACTGCCAAATCTTGAATGTTTGTCCTCACCACAGGGTTGTGCATCTAGGAAAAAAGAGTAGCAGCATTGCTAAGTATTTAAAGCATCCCCAAATAATATTTGGTGAATCAGCAACCGATGGAAGAAACAAGAGACAGACAAGGCTTTTGCTGTTAAATCTGCCTGCCCATACGTACTTCAGGGATGGGTCTTCCCAGACATTCCCTCTCACCTCAGCTCTGAAGTTTGCATAGTCTACCCGGTCAATCCTGCTGTCTCGGAAAGTCTCCAGGTCCTTCTTCCCTTCTGCATTTAACAGGATGATGTCTTCAAAGCGGATATTGAAATTGTCCAAGCGCTTCTGGAACTCTGCAGTGTACTGGAGCAAAAGGCGGGAAGGTGGCATAAGTGAGCACCATGACTTGAATCCAAAAGAGAATCCAAACTCCCAAAGAGCAGAAGCAAGGGAAGCTCCACTGCAACCCACGAGTGCTTGCTTGAGTCTCCTGCCACCTCTCCACAGCTTCCTGTAGCCCAAGGAGCAAAACACTCTCTTCAAGGGCCGGTGAGGGCAGAGAGCAGCAGAGGGGATTATCCTAGGCTAGAAGTTCCCAAACTCTACCTAGGCTACAGCTTCCTGTAGCCCAAGGAGCAAAACACTCTCTTCAAGGGCCGGTGAGGGCAGAGAGCAGCAGAGGGGATTATCCTAGGCTAGAAGTTCCCAAACTCTACCTAGGCTACAGCTTCCTGTAGCCCAAGGAGCAAAACACTCTCTTCAAGGGCCGGTGAGGGCAGAGAGCAGCAGAGGGGATTATCCTAGGCTAGAAGTTCCCAAACTCTACCTAGGCTACAGCTTCCTGTAGCCCAAGGAGCAAAACACTCTCTTCAAGGGCCGGTGAGGGCAGAGAGCAGCAGAGGGGATTATCCTAGGCTAGAAGTTCCCAAACTCTACCTAGGCTACAGCTTCCTGTAGCCCAAGGAGCAAAACACTCTCTTCAAGGGCCGGTGAGGGCAGAGAGCAGCAGAGGGGATTATCCTAGGCTAGAAGTTCCCAAACTCTACCTAGGCTACAGCTTCCTGTAGCCCAAGGAGCAAAACACTCTCTTCAAGGGCCGGTGAGGGCAGAGAGCAGCAGAGGGGATTATCCTAGGCTAGAAGTTCCCAAACTCTACCTAGGCTACAGCTTCCTGTAGCCCAAGGAGCAAAACACTCTCTTCAAGGGCCGGTGAGGGCAGAGAGCAGCAGAGGGGATTATCCTAGGCTAGAAGTTCCCAAACTCTACCTAGGCTACAGCTTCCTGTAGCCCAAGGAGCAAAACACTCTCTTCAAGGGCCGGTGAGGGCAGAGAGCAGCAGAGGGGATTATCCTAGGCTAGAAGTTCCCAAACTCTACCTAGGCTACAGCTTCCTGTAGCCCAAGGAGCAAAACACTCTCTTCAAGGGCCGGTGAGGGCAGAGAGCAGCAGAGGGGATTATCCTAGGCTAGAAGTTCCCAAACTCTACCTAGGCTACAGCTTCCTGTAGCCCAAGGAGCAAAACACTCTCTTCAAGGGCCGGTGAGGGCAGAGAGCAGCAGAGGGGATTATCCTAGGCTAGAAGTTCCCAAACTCTACCTAGGCTACAGCTTCCTGTAGCCCAAGGAGCAAAACACTCTCTTCAAGGGCCGGTGAGGGCAGAGAGCAGCAGAGGGGATTATCCTAGGCTAGAAGTTCCCAAACTCTACCTAGGCTACAGCTTCCTGTAGCCCAAGGAGCAAAACACTCTCTTCAAGGGCCGGTGAGGGCAGAGAGCAGCAGAGGGGATTATCCTAGGCTAGAAGTTCCCAAACTCTACCTAGGCTACAGCTTCCTGTAGCCCAAGGAGCAAAACACTCTCTTCAAGGGCCGGTGAGGGCAGAGAGCAGCAGAGGGGATTATCCTAGGCTAGAAGTTCCCAAACTCTACCTAGGCTACAGCTTCCTGTAGCCCAAGGAGCAAAACACTCTCTTCAAGGGCCGGTGAGGGCAGAGAGCAGCAGAGGGGATTATCCTAGGCTAGAAGTTCCCAAACTCTACCTAGGCTACAGCTTCCTGTAGCCCAAGGAGCAAAACACTCTCTTCAAGGGCCGGTGAGGGCAGAGAGCAGCAGAGGGGATTATCCTAGGCTAGAAGTTCCCAAACTCTACCTAGGCTACAGCTTCCTGTAGCCCAAGGAGCAAAACACTCTCTTCAAGGGCCGGTGAGGGCAGAGAGCAGCAGAGGGGATTATCCTAGGCTAGAAGTTCCCAAACTCTACCTAGGCTACAGCTTCCTGTAGCCCAAGGAGCAAAACACTCTCTTCAAGGGCCGGTGAGGGCAGAGAGCAGCAGAGGGGATTATCCTAGGCTAGAAGTTCCCAAACTCTACCTAGGCTACAGCTTCCTGTAGCCCAAGGAGCAAAACACTCTCTTCAAGGGCCGGTGAGGGCAGAGAGCAGCAGAGGGGATTATCCTAGGCTAGAAGTTCCCAAACTCTACCTAGGCTACAGCTTCCTGTAGCCCAAGGAGCAAAACACTCTCTTCAAGGGCCGGTGAGGGCAGAGAGCAGCAGAGGGGATTATCCTAGGCTAGAAGTTCCCAAACTCTACCTAGGCTACAGCTTCCTGTAGCCCAAGGAGCAAAACACTCTCTTCAAGGGCCGGTGAGGGCAGAGAGCAGCAGAGGGGATTATCCTAGGCTAGAAGTTCCCAAACTCTACCTAGGCTACAGCTTCCTGTAGCCCAAGGAGCAAAACACTCTCTTCAAGGGCCGGTGAGGGCAGAGAGCAGCAGAGGGGATTATCCTAGGCTAGAAGTTCCCAAACTCTACCTAGGCTACAGCTTCCTGTAGCCCAAGGAGCAAAACACTCTCTTCAAGGGCCGGTGAGGGCAGAGAGCAGCAGAGGGGATTATCCTAGGCTAGAAGTTCCCAAACTCTACCTAGGCTACAGCTTCCTGTAGCCCAAGGAGCAAAACACTCTCTTCAAGGGCCGGTGAGGGCAGAGAGCAGCAGAGGGGATTATCCTAGGCTAGAAGTTCCCAAACTCTACCTAGGCTACAGCTTCCTGTAGCCCAAGGAGCAAAACACTCTCTTCAAGGGCCGGTGAGGGCAGAGAGCAGCAGAGGGGATTATCCTAGGCTAGAAGTTCCCAAACTCTACCTAGGCTACAGCTTCCTGTAGCCCAAGGAGCAAAACACTCTCTTCAAGGGCCGGTGAGGGCAGAGAGCAGCAGAGGGGATTATCCTAGGCTAGAAGTTCCCAAACTCTACCTAGGCTACAGCTTCCTGTAGCCCAAGGAGCAAAACACTCTCTTCAAGGGCCGGTGAGGGCAGAGAGCAGCAGAGGGGATTATCCTAGGCTAGAAGTTCCCAAACTCTACCTAGGCTACAGCTTCCTGTAGCCCAAGGAGCAAAACACTCTCTTCAAGGGCCGGTGAGGGCAGAGAGCAGCAGAGGGGATTATCCTAGGCTAGAAGTTCCCAAACTCTACCTAGGCTACAGCTTCCTGTAGCCCAAGGAGCAAAACACTCTCTTCAAGGGCCGGTGAGGGCAGAGAGCAGCAGAGGGGATTATCCTAGGCTAGAAGTTCCCAAACTCTACCTAGGCTACAGCTTCCTGTAGCCCAAGGAGCAAAACACTCTCTTCAAGGGCCGGTGAGGGCAGAGAGCAGCAGAGGGGATTATCCTAGGCTAGAAGTTCCCAAACTCTACCTAGGCTACAGCTTCCTGTAGCCCAAGGAGCAAAACACTCTCTTCAAGGGCCGGTGAGGGCAGAGAGCAGCAGAGGGGATTATCCTAGGCTAGAAGTTCCCAAACTCTACCTAGGCTACAGCTTCCTGTAGCCCAAGGAGCAAAACACTCTCTTCAAGGGCCGGTGAGGGCAGAGAGCAGCAGAGGGGATTATCCTAGGCTAGAAGTTCCCAAACTCTACCTAGGCTACAGCTTCCTGTAGCCCAAGGAGCAAAACACTCTCTTCAAGGGCCGGTGAGGGCAGAGAGCAGCAGAGGGGATTATCCTAGGCTAGAAGTTCCCAAACTCTACCTAGGCTACAGCTTCCTGTAGCCCAAGGAGCAAAACACTCTCTTCAAGGGCCGGTGAGGGCAGAGAGCAGCAGAGGGGATTATCCTAGGCTAGAAGTTCCCAAACTCTACCTAGGCTACAGCTTCCTGTAGCCCAAGGAGCAAAACACTCTCTTCAAGGGCCGGTGAGGGCAGAGAGCAGCAGAGGGGATTATCCTAGGCTAGAAGTTCCCAAACTCTACCCCCCCCACCGTGGACCACTTGAAAATTGCTGAGGGTCTTGGCAGACCGCTCAATGTGTGTTGTTGTTTTTTTCTGCCTGTTGCGGAAATTCTAACATGCTGTGCTAGGTGCTGCATGGTTTTTAATTTCATTTTTCTCACTTCTTTTATTTCCTATATCCTGTACATTTTATTGTACAGAACAATTGCAGCTTACTCGTGCGATTTTGACCTTACATGGTTGTAGGCCAGCTGGTTGAAATTGCACAAATTAAAGCATGGAAGGTGGAGAGTTTCCCTGGTATAGAAGGAGCTTTTAAGCTCTCTGCCTTGCTTAGTGGGCCTGTGATGCTCTCACGGGATCTCAGAGGCCCCACAAGATCTTGTGAGAGCATCCCAAAGCCCGATATGCAAGGGGGTAAGAACTTGCTTGGTGAACAGCTCTGGAAAGATAAGGCTAGTCACATGGGGGTGGTTCCAAGAGGATGGCTCGAGTACTGTATAATGTTTTTGCATAGATGCACTATCCTTGGAACATAACCCTTATGCAAGATGTGATTGTACTGTATTATTGCTGGCCAGCTCCAGCCTCCCACCCCTCCATTCTATATGCTGTCCTAGAATTTTCTTGACCCAAAACAGCTTAGGTCAGGCTTCCTCAACCTCGGCCCTCCAGATGTTTTTGGCCTACAACTCCCATGATCCTTAGCTAGTAGGACCAGTGGTCAGGTATGATGGGAATTGTAGTCTCAAAACATCTGGAGGGCTGAGGTTGAGGAAGCCTGGCTTAGATAATCTAATGTTTTGAGTGGGAAAAGTCTAGGCAGGGAGAGGCTGCTTATGCCTCTCCCTCCAGCATTTCCCAGCTCAGAAGTACCCTCCCAAACTGCTATTTTTACCCATGAGGAGAAAAATGCATCTTGGTAACTTCTACTCAGAGTAGACCCGTTGATATTAATGGGCCATAGCTAGCCATGTCTATTACTTTCAGTGGGTCTACTCTGAGTGTAACTAGCACTGGATACAACCAATGTTTATCCAACCGAGAAAGCATCTTGGGTTAAGCAGCCTCTCCTCCTTTTGCTTAGGCTTGCACCTTGCTGAGCTTGCTTTGAGTATTAGGGTTTGGTTGTTTTTTAAATGGAGGAAGGAATCACAGGACACCTCATAACATCTAATTTGAGTCCAAATATCATGGGAGTAGTTTCAGTGACCCTTGAATTACGTTCAGAGATTATGCATTGATTAAACCAAAATTTGGTTTTGTGGTCAAAATTAATAAACCATGCAAGAAGAAGTGGCTTATCTGAGGGGGCGAGGGCAGACCCAAAGTTCATTTTTGGTCAAACAAAACAAAGTGTTTGTTTACTGATTACATTTAAACCTTGTATTTGATTATTATTTTTATGCCCGTGGTGACAAACAATAAAATACAATGCATGATAGATAAGATTTTTAATTTAAATGCAAAAATGGCACTCAGTAATTGTAGAGAAGAAACATGGGGGCAGCCATGTTTTTTCCTATCCAATCCCCCCGAGCGATGGAACACAATCAAGCTGCCCCCTAGGCCACTTCTCTATCTGTGTGCTAAGTATATGGCAGCAAGAATCCCTGTGTGCTGGTGCTCCAGGCTGTGGGTGGCTGGATTAACTACTTTTAAAAGTTTTAAAGGGCAAAAAACAAAACAAAAAACATTTTATACAAATAGAGGTAGCGTTGTAGCCCTTCTGGACCACTTCATAAGTACTTTGGGTAAATAACTGAAACTGTGTGTTTCCGCATGGTATCTCAAATGGATTTTCCTTTAAATTCTGCATGTAAATGAGATGGACTTATTCTTGTCCCACGTATATGATGAGCCTGTGGCACACAGACACCTGATGTTCAACAGAGGAGAATGGCCATGGGTTCAAGAGGAACAGACACCAAAGGAACTGGCCTCACTCTGCCTAATGGTAGGGCCAGCCCTACTTAGTAGGCTTGTGCTTCCTAAAACTTGCCTAAGTTCACAGCCTGGCTGCAGCTTTCTGAACCAGCTGAAATGCCTGAATGATCTTCAGTGCAGCCTCATGAAGAGCCTGTTGCTACAACCGGACTGAGATGTAAACAGAGGCATGCCTCATCACAGCCAGATCTGACACTTCTGGTGTTCTATGGGGTGAGTGTATGGGGAGGTTTCCCATTTGCTTGTTTAACGCCAAACAACAAAAAATCCACATTTCCCCAAAATACTGCAACTATGCAGCTTGAAACAAATGCATGCCAACTGCATAAATCTGCACAATTTATTCTAGTGACATAATTTGAGGGCAGAGTGCAACTAAGTGGTTCTTTTTTAATGGCTCCATCTTACAGCCATCTCACACAGGAGACATTCCTGAGTACTGGGGCCACCCACTATTTCATTCATTTGCCTTCTAGTGGTGTCTGGATTTGTTGTGCAGCAGCAGGGAGGAAGGAACAACAACAACAACAAAAAGGCAGGATGAGCAAATAGGCATGTGGACAGCAGTAGTGCTATGAGAAGAGCCAAACGGGTGCTTGTAGCAGCCATCAGCAATGAGAGCTGCTACAGTCACCTGAAGATTTCTGATGACATGGAGGCTCTGTGACTGAGTGGGAGAAGAAGAGATGTAAGTTCAGCAGAGGAACCTTCTTACCTTGGAAACTTGGAGATATTTGTCAAGGGTGTAATTGTCCTCCAGCTGCAGAATTTCCCAGAGACCAGCCCCATTCTTACATTGCCTGAAAAAAGGAGTGGAAACAGGTCGACCTTGCCTCCCTCCTTCCCTCCCCTTTCAGCATCCCACAATATTGCTGGCTTGCTTGATAGTTCCATTCCACCCAACGTGCGTTCTTAGCTGTTGCTCACATCGCTTTTCAAAAAACATGGGTTCCATTCTCCAAATCATATCACATCTGGAGATGTGGCAATCTTATTTACATGGAACCACTCTCAGCAATACATTCCAAGAAGGAAAGCAGGGAAAATGCACTGCTTAAACAAACCATCAAATCCTGCCTGCTAAACCACAAAATAGAAGGTGGATTAGTATTGCTCAAAGGAGCCTTAATTTTAGCTCCTTAGGATCAACAACTCAAATGCCCCCTGAGTAGCCTGATAGCAGGTACACTCACTGATAAGCCGAAGTGATCTTGAGGCTCTTCTTCAGGCCAAGGTGCTCAGTGATATTCATGGAGGGAGGCAAGTTGCCAGGCATGTCGATGAACTGGAGATTGGAAAGAGGAGCAAAACATCATTTAGAGCCAATTAACACTAACAGACCAGTGCAGGGATGATCCTTAGAAATCTCTCTCCCAGCTACTGGTAGTTCTAGAGGCCCACAACAGTGTGGCCTCCTGCTTCTTCCAGCCCTTGACTGCAAGAACACCTATTTGGAGAAGACCCATGCCTGCTTGAGCTCCTGCTGCCCACTGGCCTGGCCCACTCCTGCCAAAGGACTTGGACAGCGCTTCTGACCTTTGGGACAGGAGCCATATGTAGCTACATCTTGTCCCACAGCAGAACCTAATCTGAATCTTCTCTGATGCCAACCCACAAAGTTTCCCACAAACTCCTGAGAGAGTCATCTTCGTGCCCTGGTGTTCTGCTGCTGACATATTTCCCCACAATGTTTGATGTAAAAGTGACCGCAAACTTCCAGCAATCCACCAACTGTGTGTAAGAGATGAGGTGAGATCTGGTCCACAAAATCTTATGCCAAATATCTCTGTCCAGGAGTGAGGCCTTGTCAGCATATAATATCTGTCCTCAGAGAGCTGCAATGGTTGCCAATTTGCTACTGGACAACATTCAAGGTGTTACTATTAGTACAGAAAGCCCTTAACAACTTGGGGCCATTTTACCTGCGAGATCACCTTACCCCATATATGCCCACTTGGCCGCTTCCATCTGTGGAACTGGAACTGCCACAAGTCCCACATAATACCTGTTCTACATATGCAAAAATTTGATCTTGATTCTGTGTCCAGGGCAGCTGTCTACCAGCTCCATTGGGTATGCCGGCTGAGACCTTGCCTGGCTGAGACCTTGCCTGCCTGCACATTGTCTCACCAGAGTGGTACATGCTCTGGTTATCTCCTGCTTGGACTACTGCAATGCGCTCTATGTGGAGCTACCTTTGAAGGTGACTCAGAAACTACAACTGGCAGAACATGGCTGCCAGACTGGTGACTGGGAGAGGCTGCTGGGACCATATGAGACCGGTCCTAAAGGATCTTCATTGGCTCCCAGTACGTTTCTGAGCACAATTCAAAGTGTTGGTGCTGACCTTTGAAGCCCTAAATGGCTTTGGCCCTGCATACATGAAGGAGTGTCTCTACCCCCATCATTCAGCCCAGACAGTGATATCCAGCTTCAAGGGCTTTCTGGTGGTTCCCTCACTGCAAGAGGTGAGATTACAGAGAATCAGGCAGAGGGCCTTCTCAGTAGTTGCACCCAACTCGTGGAATGCTCTCCTGTCAGATGTCAAGGAAATAAAAAACTATCTGACTTTTAGAAGACATCTGAAGGCAGCCCTGTATAGGGAAGTTTTTAATGTTTGATGTCTTACTGTGTTTTAATTTATTGAAAGCTGCCCAGAGTGGCTAGGCTAACCCAGTCAGATGGGCAGCATATAAATACATTTATTTTTATTAGTATTATTATTACTACTACTATTTTATTTTAGTGTGGCAGTACCTATGCTTTGGAACTCCCTGCCTATTGATATCAAAAAGTGTCTCCATTAAACATTTTTGTTTAGACAAGCCTATCCAGATGTTTAGAAATTTGATGCAAAATTTAATCTGTTTTTAGCATATTGTTATGTTGCTTTCTGAAAGTCTTAAATTGTTTTTAATTCTTTTTGCTGACAATATTACTGTTTTATGTTTTTTGTAAACTGCTTTGCAGTTCTTTACCATCAAGTATACATTCTTTGAACTGAATATCTATGTATTGGTGGTGGGGAGCCTCAGGCCAGGGGACAAATGCAGCCCTCCTGGACTCTCTAGCTGAACATTTGAACTCTCGAGGCCCCTCCTACTCTCCCCAAACCTTTCTGGTCCTGCTTCACACCCTCCTTTCTTGGCTTGGCTGAAAGGTGTCCTGGAACTGATCATGCCTCTTCCTTGCCTGGGTGGGGGAGAGAGAGGTGTGTGTGTAGAAACTAGCCTACTGGGCAAAGGCAACATGCCCATTTGGTGCTCTGCCTGCCTTTGCCTCTGCCACTGCCCATCACTGGCCATGGCTTGCCAAAGCTTGCCCAGAAGGGAATACAGTGGTACCTCGGTTTACGAACTTAATCTGTTCCGGAAGTCCATTCTTAAACCGAAACCATTCTTAAACCGAGGTGTGCTTTCCCTAAGGAGGCCTCCCGCCGCCGGTGCCCTTCCACCATTCGGATTCCATTCTTAGACCAAGGTAAAGTTCTCGAACTGGGACACTATTTCCAGTTTTGCGGAGTTTGTAAACCGAATCGTTCTTAAACCGGACTGTTCTTAAACCGAGGTACCACTGTGCAGTTCTTGGGCTCAAGAAGGTTTCCTACGCTTGTATAAATGACAGTGTCTCTCATACCACAGGACTCTTTGCTGTTTTTAGCCATTACTGTGTAACACTTTCCCAAGTACAAAGGATTTACTGAGCTGAGTTGCCTGGGAGAGTTTTGGCCATGCTGGCAGTAATCCGATATCTCTGCTCCACTTTGTGAGTTCTAAGTACAAAAGAAAGCCCTGGCCTGCTTCTTTCCCTCCACCCCTCTTCCTGCAGTTGGCTGAAAGGCAGTGCCAGGCACCTCCCTTATAGATGGAAATCAAGTGTTAATTGTTATTTGATGAGATTTAATTAATTCATTGGCATAGTCTCCTTGTGCCCATTGTGCCTGAGGGCGAAAGAATGAAGAGGGCCAAGAGATCGCTTAATTGGATCATTCTACACAGCATGGCGGGCACCTTCTCCTGGGTGACACACAGAGAAAGCAAGAGGGAGGAGGAAAGGAAAGGACTTTGTGCTCAGCAAAGGCGGGAATCCTGAGCTAAGCATGGATAGGATGGCAAGTTTTTGTGAATGGGGTTCCCAGCCTCACTAATGCAGAAGGAGGGCCATTTTCAGGGAGCAACAGGCTACAACAGTGCAAATTAAGCATCACCTCCTCCAACCTGTCAACAGGCAATTGTGGGTTGGGCAACAACTTGGTGTTTGCCAGGAGAACTAGTTTGACATTAACAAGTCTTGATCTGCAAGCATCAGGGGAGGGCATTGCTGCAACATGGGAGTGAGTTCAACCCAACTGCCAAGGCTACTTCCCTGATCAAAAACAAGCATCTGCATTGCAGGTAGAAGGTTCCAGGTTCCATGCCTGACATCTCCAGGAAGGGCTGAGCCACTTCCAGGGCTTTTCCACACCTACCTCTTGGCCCCACTCTTTCCAGGCCACAGCAATTTATTTATTTTTTAACACAACAAAAACCCACTCTTTAGCACTAAATCAGAGCAAATGTCAATTTGGGTTTCCTGTGGATTGCTGTTTGCTCTGATTGAAATTTAAAGAACAGCTTTCATGGGGAAAGGATGATCTTTAAAGCATGGAGTATGCCTGGAAAGAGCGGAGCGGTCAGTGTGGATAAGCCCCCGGTGAGTGCAGACAGTGGGCTAGAGGTGGACCAATGGGCTGACTCAGGTTTTGGCAGCTTCCTATGTTCCGTACACAGCTGCTTGGAAGGGGTGGGGAACTACAGAAGATCCTGATCACAGATCTCACATTCCCAAATCCAGTGGAGTGAGTCTGGGTGCTTCCACATGGCACCTTATCATGGACCCACTGGGGCTCATGCATACAAGTTTTTGCATCACCCACATGATGTCTCCTCATGAAAATGCCATCGTATAGTATCCAGATTTACCATTTCCATGGGGTGTATGGGGTATTGAGGGGGGGTCGTACATCTAGTGGGGGACATACCATGCTCCTCCTGGAGGTGTCTGCCCACCTTTGGTCCCTACCCTGTGCTCAGCTCTCACCTGCGGCACCTAGCAGGCAGCAGCAGCCACACCCCAGAAACTGCTCCAACTGGCCGGCTAAACTGGTGAGGGTAGCCAGTGGGTCTCAAGCCCTCGGTGACTTCTCCTGCATGCAAAGATGGGCTCTGGCAGATTGAGCAGATGAGACCAAGACTGGGCTCAACGGTCAAGAAGACAGTTTCAGCATGTGCTGTAGAGAAAAGACTCGTCAACCTGGGAAGGGAGCCCATCTAGGAGAAGAAACTCTGATCCTAAACCTCCATTGCCTTGCGGGACATCTTTGGGAGAAGAAAAGGCTAAGGGGTAAAGCCTACACAAATCTGGAGTGGGGTCCCTAAGATGGTTGGATGGTGCCTTGGATGCCTCCTTCCAGCAACTCCTGCAGCCAAACTGGTGCCAAACGTATTGCTCTGCTTTCCTTTGGACGACTTCAGCGAGGCTGAGAGGGGGGATTGTCATCTGAGCAGCCCAGGACCCCCAGAAGCACTGTCCAGGCTTGTGCCCTGGGGAGGTCACTTCATTGCTGCTAACACAGTGCCTTGACTTCACCCCCAGAGGCACACTCTGTTGTCTCTCAAGGCAGACAGGTGCCAACAAGTACCATTTCCATGGAAAATTTGATAAGTAAAAAAACAATGTGAAAATGGTGAATCCAAATCAAGTGGGTGAAAATATGGAATGGCATTTTGACGAGGATAGTGTGTGGACACTGTAAAAAAACAACCTGTTCCCCGAATCCTGTATGCTGCAAATGTCTGGCATAATGGGGACCTGCCTAAGCTGGACGGCTAGAAAAGCCACTGCTATTGGCCTGTTACCAACCCAACTCTATTACCTTCATAACCCTATGAAGGTGCCCTAAAGACCTTAAAACAAAGACTTTGGGATAATACACACAGTGACCTGCGACATCAATCACATGCAGTCTGCAGTCCGTTGGCAGTAGGAGTACAATATGGGCATGTTTTTAAGTTAACAGCTTACATTAAAAACCTGACTGTACCAAACTATCGAAGGTTGTTCACAAAAGCCAGGTTAAACGTTTCCCTCTCTGCAGTGCTGGAGGGTAGGATGAGAGGAGTCCCCTACCAGGAAATACTGTGCTCGTGTGCCCAAGACACAGACTCTATAAAACATATGATGCTGCACTGTGTGAAGTTCAAGCAAGCTAGGGCTGATTTGATTTCACCCTTGCTAGCCCTGATCCCAGGAAAATCAGAGGAGTAGTATATCAAGTTCCTATTCGAAGACCAGTCAAATGCTAGAACATTAGCAGTGGCGAAGTTTCTATCGGTGGTTGCAAGAATCAATGATCCCAACTCTAAGTTTGAACAAAATGTTTTTGAAACCTGAAGGCAGGGTGTCCTTATTGGGTATCGCTTTGTAACGAATTGATGGGTCTATGGACCGTAATAAAGATTGTTGTTGTAAAAAACCTGCACACATGAACAGCCCCAAATCCACAATAAATGTTGCATGGAAGTGCCCTGAGTGCTCCACCCAACTATCTGTTAAGTGGCATCTTTTCCCTGCAACTCTTGGGCAGACTGTCTGCTTTTCCATGCACACAAACACACCTTGTAGATCTCCTGATTGGCCCAGTGCTTGCACACCAAGGTCTGGACGTTTCCCCCAAGCAGGAAGGTGCTGAAGACCAAGAGAATCAGTAGCCAGGAGAAGAGGAAGCTGAAGACGACCCCACTGTAACAGGAAAGACAGGGAGAAAGTACTGCAAGTCTCAGCACACACACCCTATTAAGAACAGCTCTCCACATCTCTGAATCAGGTTGCAATTAAAATAAAAAAATCACATGAACGTCCACTGGCATTTGAGTGCAAATTTCTCCTCATAGACACATTTTTTTTCAAACACTGACCATTTTCAGAGCACCCTCCCTCCCTGCCTCCTCCCCACCACAAGAACACTCTCTGTACCATTGCTCTGGTTACAGGTAGGTAGCCGTGTTGGTCTGGGTCGAAGTAAAATAAAAAAATTCCTTCAGTAGCACCTTAAAGACCAACTAAGTTTTTATTTTGGTATGAGCTTTCGTGTGCATGCACACTTCTTCAGATACCATTGCTGACCACTAATCTTTTATTTTTCTTATTTACTGAATTTATATCCCACCCTTCCTCCTGAAGGATCTCATGTCACCCTGGAACAGAGTTTGGAATCAACCCTCTGTGCTGGAAGAAGAAGAAGAAGAAGAAGAAGAAGAAGAAGAAGAAGAAGAAGAAGAAGAAGAAGAAGAAGAAGAAGAAGAAGAAGAAGAAGAAGAAGAAGAAGAAGAGAGTTTGGATTTGATATCCCGCTTTATCACTACCCGAAGGAGTCTCAAAGCGGCTAACATTCTCCTTTCTCCTCCTCCCCCACAACAGACACCCTGTGAGGTCAGTGGGGCTGAGAGAATTCAGAGAAGTGTGACTAGCCCAAGGTCACCCAGCAGCTGCATGTGGAGGAGCGGAGACACGAACCCGGTTCCCCAGATTACGAGTCTACCGCTCTTAACCACTACACTACACTGGCTCTCTGGACTCAGAGATGCCCAGGACTGAGGATTCAGACATGTCTTACATTAAGAGTAATCTGGCTCCAGCTTCTCCCCTCCTCTCATAGTCACTGGGATCCTCTCGCAAGACTAGCCCATATGTGCCAAAGGAAAGGCCCAGGAAGTTGCAGAAGACGATCAGCAAGATAACGGTACAGGCAATGACACCTGCCAGCCACCTGAGGAGGACAGAAAAGTGGGGTGGGGACACATCAGTGAGGCTTGGAGAAGATAGGGAGATAAGCAAACAAAAATCCACTGTACATCCTGTTGCCCACGGACCTGGATCCTACTGGGTGGCTTGTAAGTAAGGGGCTCTCTATAAATGAACTTCTGGTTTTATTGTTACAGCTGGTTTCTTAAAAGCTTTGTTGTGCTTTTAAATTGTTTCTTTTATTTTTAATATTACTGTATATGTTTTATTAAGGACATCTGAATGCCCCTTTTGATTTGTGATTGTGCATTTTAATTGTTTATTGGTTTTACATTTGTAAACTGCTTAGAAGCCATTTTGGCATAGAAGCAGTTCCTAAACGAAAATCCTCCTCCTCCTGGCCTTCCAGATGTTGTTGGCCTTCAACTCCCATCAGCTCCAAGCAGCGTGGCCAATGGAGAGGGATGATGGGATGTAGTCCTGCAGCACCTGGCAAGCCACAGTTTCCCCAGCCCTGCTATAAGAGGTGTGGCTCAATCACAGAACAGGATCCATTGATGAAGCATCTTTTGCTATCAGGAGCCAAGTGAAGTCTGACCTGTTTCCCCAAGCCTTCAGTGATGAGCCTTTGATTGCTGCTCATGTTGAGTTTTTTATTCTGTCGCTGTTGGTTTGTATTGGCCCTTGTGATTAGTTAATTGCACTGCTGTTTTAAACAGCTTCTCCTGCCTGGTCAGTTTCACTTCTGCTTTGAACTGTATGTGTGTTTTTAAAACTCCCTTGTGTATTACAGTACTGTATTTTATTGATTATTTTTTATGATTTGTGGAAGCCACGTTTTGGCAGGAAGGCATCGTAGATCTTTACAAAAGTAAATAAATAAATAAATGTAACGGAAGTGGTTTAAATGTTCTTAAGCACTCTATACATGCTAAGTATTATCATTAAAGTATTTTTGTGAGCAATTAACTGGCCAACATATTTTTAAAATTATTGTAAGGGTGACTCCCTACAGGGAGCCAGCCCCCATTATCCTAACATCCACCTCGCCAAGCACAGGGAGCAGCAGTGGGTCTGAAGCAGCCAGGGGGGAGGGGAGAGACTCGGAGGGAGAGAGAAACCAGCGTGCGGAACGATGGGAAAGCTCAGGGGAGGAGAGATGCAGGCAAGCCCTTCCACCGCCTTGACAGGGAGGAGACTGAGAGGGCATCGCTCCTTCCGGTGCAAGAGTTAAGGAGAGCACCGCAATGCAGGTCAAGGGGGAGGCATTTTGGGGTGCCCCGACTACTTTGCTGGTGTAAGAACAGACGTGTGCCATTGCCGGATTCTGATTCGGAATGAGAGGTCATGTTTTAAACTGTCTCTGCACTGTAAATACTTTGCACAATAAAAGTCTTTAAAGACAAACTGGACTCAAGCGAGTTACTCTAGAGTAGCCACGACGACCCTCTGACAATTATCTTTAGTAAATGGTATCAAGTTTATTGCTTATAGCCAAAGGCTGCTGCAATGTATACAATATAATTCAGTAAAATATATACAAATTTGGTACAAAACTTAAGAACATTTACATTATCAAAACATGACCTAATCAGCACAAAGCTATGGATTATCTTTATTATTACCATTATCTCCCATTTTTCCTCCTAAAAAGCTCAATATGGGTGGCAGAAATGGGTCCTCCATTTTATCCTTACAACAACCCTGTGAGGCAGGTTCAGCTAAGAGACAGTGGCCAACCCAAGGATTTTGCCTAAATGGAGATTTGAACCTGGGCCTCCTTGGTCCTGGTCTAGCATTCTAACCACTACAGTGGTGCCTCGCTTAACGAATGCCCTGCTTAACAAAATTTCCGCTTAACAAAAGGATTTTTTGAGCGGAGGTTGCCTCGCTAGACGAATGCGTTTTACGAAAAATTTGTCTAGTGAATCGCGGTTTCCCATAGGAATGCATTGAAATTCAATTAATGGGCAAAAAAAGTCAAAAAAAAATCAGTGCATTCCTATGGGATTCGCTAGACGAATTTTTTGCTATAAGAAAAGACCCGTGGAACGAATTAATTTCGTCTAGCGAGGCACCACTGTACAGCATAATGGTTGGACTTGATGAGCAGACGGGAGGGATAGAATGAGAAGCAGATTGGTGTGAGGAGGGGTCAAAAGGATGCATAGGATAATACTGTTCCTCCTGCGTGCAAAGCCCAGAGCTCCCTTTTACCTGTATCTCTCGTAACGTTTCACCTCCAAAAAATAGGGCCGGCTCTTGTTCTCAGCCTTCACCAGAGCATCATTCATGGGACGGGTGTGATCTGAGATCGGAAAGTCGTCTGTGATAGACTGCAACTTTTGGCCAGCCTTCTCTATTTCCTCCTTGAGTTCTGCAAGGCAAATGTGAAACATCAGGTGACGGAGGTTTGCGGTTTCTCGTCACACGTTCCTGGGCTGGGAACTGGCATGAAAAGTAAGCCTGGCACCACACCCCAATGCCCCCAATTCAAATTAAGCCCTGGCTAGATGAATCTACGTCATACGGTGGAATTACAGCCTCCAGCCTAGCATGGGAAACATAGGTAGGAAGCTGCTCCCTGCTGGGTCCATCCGGCTCAGCATTGTCCACTCTGGCTGGCAGCAGTGGCTCTCCAGTGCTTCAAGGAAGGAGTCTTCCCCAGCCCTAGCTGGAGGTGCCAGGGATTGAATATGGAACCTTCTGCATGCAAAGCAGATGCCCTACCACTGAGCTTTAGCCCTTCACCCTCAGCATGAGCATGGAAGGGCTTAACTCACCTTGAACAACGTCAGCCATCTTCACCAGAGCTAGTCCTGGGATAGAGTTGAAGCTGCTATTGGCCTGGAAGCACAGAAACCAAAATGTCTTAACACATTGGGCCAAGTGTGAATTTTGCTAAAGAGCAAGCGGAAGTCTCTCTTCTTGCTCCAAGATTCTTTGACTACTTACCCGGTGAACCATTTCAGAGAAATTAGCCTTGGGAAGCCCATGCAAGGTTTTCAAAACCTTTTCTACTGAAGGTACCTGAGGGAACAAACCACCGGTAAAAGACAAGTGCTTGGAAGTGGAGAAGAAAGTGAAAATCATGTGCATTTCAATTAATATAGTCATTGGTTGTATTTCCCCCCTGCCCATGGAAAATTCAGAGCTTTGTCTACAGTTATAACCATAACCTGGTGCCGTCCAGATGTTTTGAACTACAACTCCATCAGCTCCAGCCAGCGCATCATTGTAGACCCAAAGACCTGGAGGATACCAGGTTCATCTCCATCAGCTCCAGCCAGCGCATCATTGTAGACCCAAAGACCTGGAGGATACCAGGTTCTTGGAAGGCTCCTCAACTGGTAAGAGGCACCCCTCTTCTCATTTCCACCTCCCCAGTAGCTCCCCAGTTGGTGAGGTCTGTGACCTAGAGGAGGAGTGAAGAACTTGTGGCCCTCCAGGTATTGCTGGATCTCAACTCCCACAATCCGTCATCATTGGCCATGCTGCCTAGGGCTGGTGGGAGTTGGCCAACAACATCTGGAGGGCCACAGCCATGGTGTAGAAAACGAGGGTGCAACTGGAGGAGAAGATGGCAGGTCTATGATCAGATATTTTGTGTGATTTTAAAGGGATAAATACAGCAGCAGATCCCCATTAAAATCAGACCGGGTAGCAGCCAAGGCTGGCCCTATGATGAGGAAGGGTGAGGCAGCTGCCTCCAGTGGCAGATGCTGGGTTCAGGGACAGGACAGTGCTATGAGTGCCATGTGGCCTGCCCTGTACCCCTCACAGTAGCCTGCTGCCATCAAATGCAGTGGAAGACGCTGTCCTGGAGTATGAGTCAACCACCATTCCAACTGGCTTCTGTCTTTGGGACTTGAGGCTACCATCTTGTCCTTTGCCTTAGGCAGGAAAATGTCTTGAGCCGGCAGCCCTGGTAGCAGCATTGACAGGGAGTGACTAGCCTTTTGCACACACATAAGCTAAAGGGTAGAGGGGCCCCTGGCCATCAGGTCCAGTCGTGTCCGACTCTGGGGTTGCGGCGCTCATCTCGCTCTAAAGGCCGAGGGAGCCGGCGTTTGTCCGCAGACAGCTTCCGGGTTATGTGGCCAGCATGACAAAGCTGCTTCTGGCGAACCAGAGAGCACACAGAAACACCGTTTACCTTCCCGCTGGAGCGGTCCCTATTCATCTACTTGCACTTTGACGTGCTTTCGAACTGCTAGGTTGGCAGGAGCTGGGACCGAGCAACGGGAGCTCACCCCGTTGCAGTGATTCGAACCGGCAACCTTCTGATCAGCATGCCCTATGCTCTGTGGTTTATGGAACTGCTATTTCCATCATGGGGGAAAACATACCATGCAGGTCAGTACATGGCCTCAATCCACATTGGAGGGGGGCTGCATGCATTCCCCCTTCTCCAAAAAAGATTGGAAGATCCAATCACAGATCTCCCCTGTGCCAAAACTTTGAATCTGAAACCCACTGTTCTGCGCACCACATCAGCTACTGAAATGAGCGTGACGTGCGGGGGTGATGGCCAAGCTGGGTGTGGAAGCTTGTGCTGCCATCCTAGAAGAAGAAAGCACACTTCTGCCATCCTAGAAGAAGAAAGCACACTTCTGGACAGGAAACATGAACTCTCAACACAGCTAAAGGAAATGTCTATAAATGCCAAGTCTATAGAAAAACAGCAGAGGCAACAGAACATCTGTTACTAGCCCAAATCCTGCTGAAGTGCACAAGTTTTCATGCACCAAAAGAAGTGACACAACTGTGTTTATTTTGCTCATCAGAAATGCACTGGAGAACAGGTTGCCCTTTTAAAGGCACCTTTATGGTACTGGAGCAACCGTCTCCATCCTGGAGGGGCCCAGCCTCTCAGTGAACTTACTTTGCGGTAGTTAGCGCCCAGCTCCAAACTCTGAGCTTGGCCCAGGGCACCAGCGCAATAGATGCAGCCTGGATCCTCCAGGAGGGAAGTGAGGCTTTGCTTCCTGTCTTTCAGGGCTGGCTCCAGCTCCTCTTGTTGCTGGATCAAGGCCTGCACAGTCTTGTTGAGAGTCTGCAAATGGTGCAGTGAGTTCTGTAGGTCTTAAAGAGAAAGGTCACATTAGGGCTGCCAGCTTTCTTCTGGCAAAATACAGGACAGGGTGGTGGCAGGCAGGCAGGCAGTGGGAGGTTGGGGGCAAATTCTTTTCCCACCTGGTGCTGAAACACGTGACCTTTGACACACCCTTTCACACACATGCAGTAATGTACGGTACTGGACAGCGATATGTGCAGGCCAGGGCAAAAAATAAATGAGCATATTCTGGTGGGGGGGGTGAGCTTTGTCCCACACGTTAAATTCTGAAGGACAGGAAAAAATATTAGGGGATGGGGGGATGGGGGGGCAAACCTTGTGAGGAGCTACCCCCCTCCCTCCTCCTCTCTCAAATGTCATGCGGATAACTTCTGGGCTACACCTGCACAAAAGCGCTTGTTTCTAGAGACCCAGAGCCTGTTCCTCTCTGAGGGACGGGGCCCAGCGCTCCCAGGCTGCAGCACCCAGCCCAAGCTGCAGGGAACTGGAAGCAGCAGCATGAAAGCCTTGCCCTGGTTTGCTCCTCCTTGGGGGCGGGGTGAGGAGAGGGAGTGAGGAGGGAAAAGGAAAAGAAAGAAGTGAGAAGCAGGGGGAGAGTGGAAATGGGGAACACTGAAGACAAACTGTGTCCTGATAGCCTTTTACATTGAAATAAGAGACAATCCTGTGTTATACAGGATGGCTGGCAACCCTAGCTCACAATAGGTTGTAAATTCCACTCTTGGTTTATCTTATTTTCAAAAACAAATAGCATATAAATATGCTATTTTTCCAGTGTAAGTCCATCCAGAGTGGCTTATGACAATAAGAACTACATGTGTGTTTGTGTCAGTATTGCTCAAAACAGGAATAAAGCAGATTCATGAAAACAGAAGCAGGCTCAGAACTATATAACAGAATAATACTGTCATCTCCATCCAGTGAACGGGACAAAACATTATTTGGGGAAGGCCAATGAAAACAAATGAGTCTTTCAGACCCTCTGTGGGGAGGCAGTTCCAGAGGTGCCCTCATAGATAGACCCAGGAGGTGGACACCCCAGGAGGGCATCCGGTTCAGATGCTCCATCTTCACTCTCAGAGTCAGTCTGCCTCTGAATACCAGTTGCTGGGAATCACAGGAGGGGAGGGCCCTGCAGCTGCACGCAGGTCTTGCTTGCTTGCATCTCTAGGCATCTGTGTGGCCACTGTGAGAACAGGATGCTGTGCGAGATGGGTCACTGGCCAGATCCAGCATGCTCTGCTTATGTTTTTACAACATCTCGGTATGGGTGCAGGATGGTATGGGTGCAGGTAGTCATCCCAAACCCTTTAGGGCTTCAAAGGTTAAAACCACCACTCTAAACCGGGCCTAGAAACACACTGGAAGCCGGTGCAGCTTGTATAATACAGCTATTCTTGAAGCTGAGCACTGTATACCCACCAGGACTCTGCTGGCCATGACTTGGAACCAGCTGGAGTTTCCTGACCATCTTTAAAGGCAACCCCATTACAATAGATCACTAGGTAAAGGTAAAGGTAAAGGGACCCCTGACCATTAGGTCCAGTCGTGACCGACTCTGGGGTTGCGCGCTCATCTCGCATTATTGGCCGAGGGAGCCGGCGTATAGCTTCCAGGTCATGTGGCCAGCATGACAAAGTCACTTCTAGCGAACCAGAGCAGCACACGGAAACGCCGTTTACCTTCCCGCTGTAGCGGTCCCTATTTATCTACTTGCACTTTGACGCACTTTCGAACTGCTAGGTTGGCAGGAGCTGGGACCGAGCAACAGGAGCTCACCTCGTCACAGGGATTCGAACCGCCGACCTTCTGATCAGCAAGCCCTAGGCTCAGTGGTTTAACCCACAGCGCCACCTGCATTTGTCCAAACAGGATTATTTTATTTTATTTAGTTGCACTTTAGGGACAGGCACCTGTAATGCAAGCCTTTTAGGGGTGACTGTGCATTTATCTTGCATGAACCCCTGTGGGGTGCCACAGGGTTCTGTCTTGGGCCCAGTCTTGTTCAACATCTTTATCAATGACTTGGATGATGGGCTTGAGGGAATCCTGAGCAAGTTTGCAGATGACACCAAATTGGGAGGGGTGGCTAACACCCCAGAGGACAGGATCACACTTCAGAATGACCTTAACAGATTAGACAACTGGGCCAAAGCAAACAAGATGAATTTTAACAAGGAGAAATGTAAAGTACTACACTTGGGCAAAAAAAATGAAAGGCACAAATACAGGATGGGAGACACCTGGCTTGAGAGCAGTACATGTGAAAAGGATCTAGGAGTTTTGGTTGACCACAAACTTGACATGAGTCAGCAGTGTGATGCAGCAGCTAAAAAAGCCAATGCAATTCTGGGCTGCATCAATAGGAGTATAGCATCTAGATCAAGGGAAGTAATAGTACCACTGTATTCTGCTCTGGTCAGACTTCACCTGGAGTAAACTGCACCACAGTTCAAGAAGGATACTGATAAGCTGGAACGTGTCCAGAAGAGGGCAACCAAAATGGTCAAAGGCCTGGAAACGATGCCTTATGAGGAACGGCTTAGGGAGCTGGGTATGTTTAGCCTGGAGAAGAGAAGGTTAAGGGGTGATATGATAACCATGTTCAAATATATAAAAGGATGTCATATAAAGGAGGGAGAAAGGTTGTTTTCTGCTGCTCCAGAGAAGCGGACATGGAGCAACGGATTCAAACTACAAGAAAGAAAATTCCACCTAAACATTAGGAAGAACTTCCTGACAGTAAGAGCTGTTCGGCAGTGGAATTTGCTGCCAAGGAGTGTGGTGGAGTCTCCTTCTTTGGAGGTCTTTAAGCAGAGGCTTGACAGCCATCTGTCAGGAATGCTTTGATGGTGTTTCCTGCTTGGCAGGGGGTTGGACTGGATGGCCCTTGTGGTCTCTTCCAACTCTATGATTCTATGATTCTATGATTCTATGATTCTAACTGCAGGTATCATTTGGTAAACTGAAGGTGTAAACCATGTAGGATGTGTCATCATCAACCAGCCTTCCGCAACCTGGTGCCCTCCAGATGCCTTGGATTACAACTCCCATCAGCCCCAGCCAGCAAGGCCATATGATGCGCCAGCTGAAGGGAGCAGGGCTCATGGGAATTGTAGTCCCAGCTACATCAAGGGCACCAGGTTGCAGAAAACTGCCACAGTGTCGTGGCCTATGAGAGTTAAAACATAACAGCTTGAGACAAGTCATGATCTTACCTTGCACTCTGGCCTTCAAAGCATCCATGGCAGAATAGACATTCCCCTTGAGCAGGAGGTGGATGGTGGAGCCAATGGTCCAGCTGACATCTGAAAAACACAAAAGCACCACCTGTCAAATCTGGAGCAGTTCCCACCTCTTCGGCCTAGCTAGGAAGATGTCTTATGCTGTACATAGGGTTGCCAGACTCAATAGAGGACAGGACTTCTGTGCCTTTAATTGCCCTGCTCTCTTTTGAGTCTGGAAACCTTAAAGAGAAACCAGCAGACCCTTTGCTTTGGAATTAAACAAAGGGTCTGCTGGTTTCTCTTTAAGGTTTCCAGACTCAAAAGAGAGCAGGGCAATTAAAGGCACAGAAGTCCTGTCCTCTATTGAGTCCGGCAACCCTAGCTGTACAGCTGTTATGCTCCTGTTGGCTTTACTTATTTTAATTCACACTGCGATTGTTTTATTCTGCTTTGATTGTTCTCTTGTTTTAATATTTGTGGTTTTAAATTTCATTGTTAGCTAATCACAGAATATCAGTTACTGAGTAATACACAAATACAGATAATAAATTTATGCAATGTAGTTTTACATACTGCTCTGAAATCCAATCTTTAATGAAGACTGGTTTATACATTTTAAACTCTCTGGACATTGACACATTTTTCCCACCCCCAAGCTGCTCTCTGCATTCAGAAGGAAGTTTTCAATAGCACCCATGGGAGCCTTTTCTCCATCTTATCTTACTGCTTGTGCCAAACCAACAAACCATCAAACCCCACTCACATTAAATATTTGGTATGAGAGGACACTCAAGCAGGAGCCGGACCCATTCCTGAGTGCCTGATGAGGGTACTTCTGCAGACAATTGCATATTGCATTCACACAAGCCTCACGGACACTTGAAATATATATCTGAGATGTACACGTGAAAAAGCAATGTGTGACATGGCCCTGAGGCAAACATAAATATACTCAGCAATGGCAACTTACTGTTCAGGTCACTGAGGATTTGCTGTTTTGGGACTGTAAACTGCTCTACGGTCAGCTGAACTCCCTATAGCAGGGGGTGGGGAGGAGGAGAGAGAGACTTTTAAAGGGTTGAAATAAGAGCTCAACTCACAACTTGGCATCTTTCAAGAAAGATCCATTTCTGAACTCATGCAAGCCTTGACCCCTTGCTACACAAAACCCCCAAAGTTAGGCTGTTTGTTTTGTCTTCTTGCAAAGCTGAAACGAGACATGGAGGTGTGAGCTCTTAGCCCTGTAAGGTCCAGCGGGAAGCCAGTGAAGCTTGACAGTACTTGCAATTGGTACCTATGCTGGCTTATTCAGTGACCCAGGAAGGGGGACTACTGGCAGGGTGACATTCCATGTGAACCAGTTAACTAGTCTGTGCACGTGGAAAGTGCATTTGAACGTGAATGGGCCTGTGTGGGATACTTACACCAGTAAGGGCTTTCCAGGTGGTCCACATTCCATATAAATCTATTTTTTAAGAACTTAAGAAGGGTCTGCTGGATCAGTCTAGTGGCCCATCTAGTTCAATTTCCCATTCTCAAAGTGGCAAACCAGATGCCACAGGCAGGATATGAGTGCAACAGCGCTTTCCCCTCCTGCAGTTTCCAGCAACTGGCATTCAGAAGCGTTATAGCCTCCAGCTGTAGAGGTAAAATATATCCCTCAGGATATACCCACCAGTAGCCACTGATAGCCTTCTCCTCCATGAATTTGTCCAATCCTCTTTTAAAGCCATCACTGCCTCTTTGCTTTCTTGCGAGAAGGAGCGAGCATGCTGCCACGACACACATTTCAAAGCCAGGATGCATGTGCCCCAGTAGAAAACACAGATGAGGTACAAGTGCTTCTGTGACTTCAAAACTCAACCCAAAGGGCAAAGGGACAACTAGAAAGGAGGCAGAGAGGTGGCTGTATCACAGGAAACTTCCCAATGTCTTTGTGGAAGTCAGAACCTTGGCAGAATGAGAATGTCAAGAAATACAACAGGGGTGCTGACTTTTTGACTTGGTAATGAAATTGGCCACAGTCCATTTTCAATCTGTGAAGTGGGATAGATTTTTGCTTTGCTTTGTTTTGCTTTGTTTTGTTATTTGTAGGCAGTAGTGTGTGTTTGTGGTGTCAGTAGCTGAATTTCATGCAGAATTTGTTCTTTGAAAAAAACAATGTGTGCACACACAAACCTAGTTGTGTTGCACTCTCCGGGAGTATTTTAAGATTACCACTGCTCCCCAGCCCAGGATAGTTATACAAGAACATGAAATGGCTTTGGTAATTTTCTTTCAAGTCACTTGATAATAACAAGAAGAGAGTCTGTTGGGGCAAAGACTGTGGGGAAAGGCTGAGGCCCTTCTTCATGTGCCTCCTCCCCAAGAGGCCTGGTGGTGGAAACACAAGAGCAAGCCTTTTCTGTGGTGGCTCCTTGCTTGGAGAATGCTCTCCCCAGGGAGGCTGCCTGCTGCCTTTATTACATATCTTTAGGAGCCAAGCAAAAACATTCCTCTTCTCTATGGCGTTTTAAACTGTGTTTTTGTTTGATACTATGCTATGTATTTTTGTGTTTTTATATTGTAAACTGCCCTGTGATCATCAGATGAAGGGTGCTATACAAATTAAACAAAGAAACAAAATAGAGCATGATTTGCATGAAGAAGGTCCCAGGTGAAACTATGCTCAATCTTTATTGACCATTTGTTCTGAATTGTTTGCAGAGAGGTCATATGACAAAGAGCATTCATCTTGATTTACTTGTGGTCGAGATGAGTGAATATGTCAGTTTCTCATCTTTCCAATGTTAAGTTCAGTTCTCCACATTTCCACATCAGTATGTGATCTTTTTCTTAGTCATCATGAAAATTCATGCAGTTTTGCTTAATATACACTTTTTCCAATTTGATTTTGCCTAATATGCATATGTTTGCAATGCAAATTTCCCTAATATAATGTATTTTTGTATGTTGTTTTCACGGATACATGCATTTTTATGCACACCTTCCCCCCCCCCCAATATGCACTTTTGAACATATTACTTGGCTGGAGAACTGCACTGCACTGCAAAATTCAGAGAAGTTATTGTTTCAGAAAGTATGAATTAGATATGTTTGCCTTTAAGTACAAACTGAATTAAATTTCTCCTCTATCCTTAGCTTGCCTTATGGTTAATCATTTGTCCATCCCACACCCTTTAGCCGCCACTTAAAGTTCTGTTATGCGCTTGAATTGCACTTGCAAAATAGTCTGGAGGCAAACTTATTGTTTTGCGTGTGGAAGTAGTGGGGAATGTAGGGGCTCCTGGTTGTGGATTGGCCACATCATATTTTGTTTAGCCTTATGTAGGCTGACTGATGGGACCCCCTCCCTCTTAACAAAGAATCTTGCAGTGCCTTAAAGACTAACAAATCAATCACAGCAGCAGCTTTCACAGAGAAAGATGGCTTTGTCATATTCATGCACCTGAGAACTAACTGGTCATTACGTGGGAAATCTGTGATTACTGCTTCCAGTGTAGAATCATAGAATCATAGAATCATAGAGTTGGAAGAGACCACAAGGGCCATCCAGTCCAACCCCCTGCCAAGCAGGAAACACCATCAAAGCATTCCTGACAGATGGCTGTCAAGCCTCTGCTTAAAGACCTCCAAAGAAGGAGACTCCACCACACTCCTTGGCAGCAAATTCCACTGCCGAACAGCTCTTACTGTCAGGAAGTTCTTCCTAATGTTTAGGTGGAATTTTCTTTCTTGTAGTTTGAATCCGTTGCTCCGTGTCCGCTTCTCTGGAGCAGCAGAAAACAACCGTTCTCCCTCCTCTATATGACATCCTTTTATATATTTGAACATGGTTATCATATCACCCCTTAACCTTCTCTTCTCCAGGCTAAACATACCCAGCTCCCTAAGCCGTTCCTCATAAGGCATCGTTTCCAGGCCTTTGACCATTTTGGTTGCCCTCTTCTGGACACGTTCCAGCTTATCAGTATCCTTCTTGAACTGTGGTGCCCAGAACTGGACACAATACTCCAGGTGAGGTCTGACCAGAGCAGAATACAGTGGTACTATTACTTCCCTTGATCTAGATGCTATACTCCTATTGATGCAGCCCAGAATTGCATTGGCTTTTTTAGCTGCTGCATCACACTGCTGACTCATGTCAAGTTTGTGGTCAACCAAAACTCCTAGATCCTTTTCACATGTACTGCTCTCAAGCCAGGTGTCTCCCATCCTGTATTTGTGCCTTTCATTTTTTTTGCCCAAGTGTAGTACTTTACATTTCTCCTTGTTAAAATTCATCTTGTTTGCTTTGGTGTAATTTCTCCTAAAAGCAACAGAGGGTGGGACTGACTGAAATGGAACACCAAAAGCCAGGAGAAAGGTATAGAAACCAGCAAGCATGCAAAAAGCACAAGCATACTTTCAAAAGTGCCCACTGAAAGGAATTACCCTGTTTCCCCCCAAATAAGACATACCCATAAAATAAGCCGTAGCAGGATTTCTAAGCATTTGCACAATATAAGCCATACCCCAAAAATAAGACATAGTGATAGGCGCAGTTCTGGAGGGTGCCAAGGAAGAGGCGAGGTTGGATGTGTAATTAAAAAATAAGACATCCCCTGAAAATAAGCCATAGTGTGTCTTCTTGAGAAAAAATAAATATAAGACAGTGTCTTATTTTAAGGGAAACACGGTATTATAGTTCACCGCATTAGGGGCACAGCTTCCTTCTTCAGGATAGGCAGGGATATTTGTGCAAGCTGTTTCAGCAATTCTACATAGTTTTAAAGTTTAAGATTGCTCCAAAGGAAAGACCCTGTCTTCCAAAATGCATTAAGCTGTAACAAAACCCTCTTACAGTTTTAGCACACTTTGGAGTTCAAGTTTCTCCTCTCTGCATTTCTTTCTGTTCTGGACTGGGGTCACTGCATGGGGAGGCAGGGGGAACCAGTTAATTTGCTTCTGTGCATCCCCTCCATGACTAATAGCAGTTCTAGAATGGGGATAATTGGAGTCAAGGACACAGCACAGGGGGGAAGGGTTAGAGCTTTCTCCAAACTGGGCTCATTGGCAACTCTTTATAGATGAAGGGAGCTATATGGGGAGGATTTAGGACCACAGAAACCTCTGCAACAATCAATATGTCATTCTTTCCAAAGAGTCATAAGACGTTTCGTGATGTTGAGTTTGTTTGTTTGTTTGTTTTGCTACAGCAGAGTACCGGTAATCTATTTATGTTAGGTCTTTAGTAAAAGAGTAAGCTGTTGTTTTTCATCTTGGTTCAGATTGGGAACAGAGCCTCAAATAAGCGTAGTTTTTATTCGTTTTACTCAGAGTAGACCCACTGAAATTAATGAATATGGCTAAGTTGGGAGTAAGGAACACCTGGATTGCTAGTAGTATGTATGAAAAGGATCTAGGGGTCTTGGTGGACCACAAGCTTAACATGAGTCCACAGTGTGATGCAGCAGCAAAAAAAGCTAATGCTATTCTAGGCTGCACCAACCGAAGTACAGTAGAGTGTCCTGATCAAGGGAAGTAATAGTCCCACTCTATTCTGCCTTGGGCACTACCATTTAAAAAGGATATTGACAAGCTGGAATGTGTGCAAAGGGGGATGACCAATATGATCAAGGGTTTGGAAACCAAGCCTTATGCGGAACGGTTGAGGGAACTGGGCATGCATAGCCTGGTAAAGAGGAGCATGAAAGGAGATATGATAGCCATGTTCAAATATCTAAAGGGCTGTCATATGGAAGATGGAGCAAACTTGTTTTCTCCTGCACTGGAGGGTAGGACTCTAACCAATGTTCTCAAATTACAAGAAAGAAGATTCCAACTAAACGTCACTAAGAATTTCCTGACAGTAAAAGCTCTTTGACAGTGGAACAGATTCCCACCAGAGATGGTAGATTATCCTTCCTTGGAGATTTTTAAGTGGAGGTTGGATGGCCATCTGTCATGCATGATCTAGCTGAGATTCCTGCATTGAAGGGAGCTGTACTAGGTGACCCTCTGGGTCCCTTTCAACTATAGATCTATGATTCTATAGTTCTATGAACTGGATAAATGTTAGTAAAATAACACCTTAATTTTTTTGAAAATGTCTGAAAATGCTTTCCTCTCATCTTTGATGTATGGGGACTTCCTGTGGAATGCACTCTGCACCTGACCAGAGGCACTTCCACCCAATCTTATTTTGTATGTTGCACATACAAGTTCTCGCACTGAGGGCAGAGAAGGAAAGAACAAACGTGCTAGAAACAGGACAAGGAAAGTGCAAGAGCAGTAGAATATATCCAACTCCAGCAACCTTTGCCAATCTGCTCCTCTCCAAATGCTTTGGATCCCAATTCCCATCAGCCCCAGTCAGCTGAAGGTAGGCTTGCTGGGACTCATGAGAGTTGGAGTCCAAAACATTTGGAGGGCATCATATTGGGCAAGGCTGAACCAGAAGCATTTTGTTGTTTACACCATCCTAAAAATGCAATCTCTCCCCCGCTGCAAATGCACATTTTCTCTGTCCTGCTATGCGGTAGGTGCCAGATTTAAATGACACCATGAAAAGCTTGTAGGTTTGTGGCATTAAGTGGATAATGTTTGGTGCAGACTTATCCGATTTCTAGTTCAACTCCTCCCAGTCAGGGAAGTAACATCTTTTTAAAACTCCCAATAACAGGGTGAAACAATACAATACCCATTAAGATTTAATGCTGTGTATGAACAGCAAATTAAAATGACTCCCAGCCAGCTAAATCTTGCCCCATCACTCCACTCCCAAATGGCTCATCACCCACTTCTGGTTAATGAAGCTGTTCCTCTGCAGCTTGCCCCACTGCTCAGCAACCCACCCCCCCCCTGTCACCCTTTGGAGGACCCCATGGCGCCACAGAGATCTCTCACAGGCTGCAGAGCAATTTCTCAGCCTTTTCTCTGCTCTGGGCTTGCAAAGGGGACACGTCACTGCCAGCTGCAGAAGAAGATTGTGGCACATTCAGTGTGCCCTGGATTTGTGTCTCCAAGGACACCCGCTTGCCAGCTCGCATTAGCACACAAGCAGTTAAGGAGCCTTGCTGTTGCTGCTGCTGCTGCTGCAGCTGCCAAGCGTGATGGTGGTTAGCAGCCAACCTATCTGCCTTGTCCTTCCACTTTCTCAGAGCAGAAGCAGCAGCCGCAGCCGCAGCCGCAGCCTGTGGGTGGGTGGGTGGGTGGGTGGGACAGGGAGGGGGGGAGGACGTCTCCACATCTGAACCAGTAGCTGACACACTCAGGTACCATGGCAGATTCGAATTCTAGTCTTAAGGCAGCTCTAAAACATACAGTACATTGAAAACACACCAAATGCAAATTTCAAGCACATGGCTTCCCCCAAAGAATTATGGGAATTTATCCCTCACAGGGCTACATCTCTCAGTACCTATAACAAGCTACAATTCCCAGGATTCTGTTTTGGGGGCAATTCATGTGCTTTAAATGTATGGTGTGGACCTGCTGTTCTCACAGAGAGCAGTTTTGCTCAGTTTCTCATATTTTGCTATCTTAATTTCAGTCTGCCACATTTCCGCATCAATCTGCATTTTTTAAAAGAGCTTATTCACACATTCCCCTAATATACACATTTTTGGTAAGGGAACTGCATTGCAAAATTCAGAGATGTGTAAGTTTTTGAAGTATGGGTGTGTTTCAATTTGTGTGTCGTTTGGGGTAGTTTGAATTAAGTCCACCCCCCACCCCCCATCCCTAAGAACAGCTCAGTGCACTGAGCCACCAGCCTCCCAACACTTCTGATTCTGATCTGCCTTCCTCAGAATTTCACCTTCATCCTGACTCATCTCTGTCCTGTCCCACATCCACTGGGCTGGAAAAACCACTTCCCTGGGCCTCAGCACCCAATACTTTGAGCAGAGATCTTCTTGAAAACAAGTAACATGAGTCTTGTAAAGCAACCTAGAGGCACCTAGCCCCAGAGCACCACATAGGTCCAACTTTGCAGTCGTGATTCCATACCCATGATTCTATACCTGGACATCTTAGTAGTAAACAGACAAAATTTCCTTACAATAATGACTCGTAGCAAAGGCGGATGGGCAGAGAAAAAGACAAGAGGTGTTGCCAACTTACTCTGGGGACCCAGTTCATGTGGTGCCTCAAAACCTGCAGGGTGTTTAGTGCATCGCGGGTACCAGGCTCCAACTCTTCTTTCACCTTCTGATTGGCAGCAAAACCACAGATAACACCACCTCTGCAAGAAAAGTGGTACAAGCATAGTATAAGTAGTGATCTCCTCTGTCCGACTATGCACGTCGCTTGTTTTGGTTACTGAATACTGCAATTGAATATGTGGGAACTGTCTCCATGTATAGATAATGGAGTGGAAATACTATCAGGCAGAGTGATTGCTCATTCACACATTGATTTGCAGCCATCAGGTGATGGACCTGCAGTCTGCCTCCCAGGTAGTTTTCATGTCATGCCAGCATTCTGTACTTCCAACGTTGCTGACTTACTTCCCTCCCTTTCCTCCAAGGAACTCATGGTGGCAAACATGGTTACCTCCTGTTTTAGCACCATAACAGCCCTGTGGGGTAGGTTATACTGACTCGCTCAAGGTCCCTTGATGAGCTTCATGACCAAGTGGGGATTTGAACTCTGATCTCCCCAGTCCAACATTCTAACCACTGCACCACAGAGCTCTGTTGGTCCAAAATCAGCCTTCCTTTAACCTTCTCAGACTGAGGACCATCTCCAACCCCAGCCTGCAATATGGGACAATTCTCTGCTTGGCAGATTTGCCATTTCTTTCTCATTTGTGCTTTGATTTTCTCATTAGTCTTTTCTTTCTCCATTCCACACATCTTTTCTCCTTTAAAAATAAAGCCTACACAACAAAAAGGAAAGGGTGTTGCTGGCTCTAAAATCCACATGAAGTTGCAGCATCGTCCACTTGAGAGTCCTGACTCACTAGCTGAAGGCCAAAATGCTAAATTAACATGAAGCATGAGGAACACTAATCTGTCTACAGCGTCTCTGCAAACATCTTGAACCACAGACAGTGCTGGCATAACTTGTCCACAACAAATCAGGATGCACAGAAACCTGGGGAAATGGTTTGTGAAAGGAAGGAAGGGAAGAAGGAATGGGGCTTACAGGAATTGTGCTCTGTGGGTTAAAAGGAGCCCCACCTGCGAAGCTTCAAGGTGAGTTAAATGACCAAATGAGTTTGGTCAACCATGAAGCCCAGTGAGTGAGTGACCTTGGGCCAGTCACTGTCTCTCAAGCTGGTTTACTGCACAAGGTTGTGGTGAGGATAACATGGGGAGCAGGGAAGAACTGTTGTACACCATCTTGAGCTCCTCAGAGGAAAGGTGGGGCAGAATTGGAAGGAGAAGGAGACAAAAAGATGGTGGACCAGGCGGGCCACTGGTCTGATTCAGGCCAGTTCTTATCCTTCTTCTGCTCCTATGCTCTTAGACACTGGTGGGCAAGAGTTACGCAGTTTGAGACTACAACTCCCATCTTCCCTGGCCCTGACCATTGGCCATGCTGACTGGTGCTGATGGGAAGCCCAACGCAATCAGGAAAGCCTAATTCCTTATTTAAAGCTAGGTAGGCAAAACAACAACCACCCAGAACCTCTAAATATGCCTGGTAGGAAATGGGAAAGCCAATGCAGGTGTTGAATGACAAGCCTCACATCCTCCCCCAAGTTTCATCTCTTTCCCCCTCCATGCAACTGTCAGTCCTACAAGCAGCTCCCCCTCCCACTGTGCGGATGTTGTAGCCAACTCAGGTCCTCACTTACAGGATGACAAGTGTGGTCAGGAGCAGGCAGAATATCAGGAGGTTGCGCTGGCAGAGAAGGGAGCGGCGGTATGCCTTGATCCGCCCACCACAGCGCCTGTGCTTCCGGCGGCAGCAGAGGCACAACCCGGTCACGGGCACCGCCACAAAATAGATGACAGCAATTGTGGCACAGATGATATATCCTGTTTGATACTGGAGGATCTGGAGAGGAAAGCAAGAGTCCTTCAGAGAATGATCGCTGGTCTCTGAAAAGTGGTTAGGAGTACTGAAAGTGGTACTGAAAGTGGTTAGGAGACCCCCAAGTCCCATCCCGGAGCTACAATTCCTACAGTGGTTTAACAATCAATCTCCCTATGGAACTCTGAGAATTACAGGTCTCTGAGAGTAATGGGGGTCTCCTAAAAAGTATCAGCACCTCTAACAAACTCTAGCTCCCAGAATTCACCAGGGGCTGTTTAAAGTGGTATTACAGTGCTTTAGATGTATGGTGTGAATGTAGCCTTAGTTATGATTCTCATTGTAATTGAAAAATGTCCATTGTTAAGAAGGATTAGGTCGAAGAGGGGGCATGTGGATTCCTTGTGTGCTAGCACTCAGCCACGATAACTTTTTTGCAGCAAAAACAAGGAGGAGCCTTGGTATTAGCTTTTGTGGGTTACAGCGCACTTACTTCATCAGACCCCTGGGTAAGAGGGTGGCACTTGAGGAGGTCTACCTACGAAGGAGGGAAGCGGGTGGCACTGTGGGTTAAACCACTGAACCTTGGGCTTGCCAATCATAAGGTCGGTGGTTTGAATCCCCGTGATGGGGTGAGCTCCCATTGTTCCGTCCCTGCTCCTGCCAACCTAGCAGTTCGAAAGCATGTCAAAGTGCAAGTACCGTAGATAAATAGGTACCGCTACAGCGGGAAGGTAAATGGTGTTTCCATGCGCTGCTCTGGCTCGCCAGAAGCGGCTTTGTCATGCTGGCTACATGACCTGGAAGCTGTACGCCGGCTCCCTCGGCCAGTAAATCGAGATGAGCGCCGCAACGCCAGAGTCGGTCATGACTGGACCTAATGGTCAGGGGTCCCTTTATCTTTACCTTACCTAGGAAGGAATTAGTTTAGGGCTGCCGTAAGTCTGGAATTTCCCAGACATGTCCAGTTTGGGGGGCCCAACCCCCCCCCCAATCTGGGTAGATTTTTGCATTTTGAATTAAATGTCCGGGTTTGGGGGGGGTGCTGTTTTTTTATGTTTATGTTTATGTTTTTATTTTGTCCGGCACGTGCATGCTCAGAAGGCAGGCATTGGGTGACCTGGAGAGGCCTGCTGGGGGTCGTGCTAGACCTGGTGTTGTTCCTGGCCGCCGCCAGGCCTTGCGTGACCGTCCTGGGGCTGCTCAGCCTCCCATTGTGAGCCGGAGGTCAAAGACAGCAAAGGTAAGAGAGGTGGGGGTGTCCTGATGGTGGGGGTCTGGGTTTTTGATCCCTAGAATATGGCAACCCTAGATTAGTTGTGATGGGAAGAACTCCCATGTCTTCTGTTATAATCTTCTCTTACCAACATCCTCAGATTTACTGCCCACCAACTCCAAGTCCTCGCCATCTCTTAAATATCTGCTAATGTCAAATCTCTTTCAACTGTCTACAGAGCCTTCAAACATAATTCCCCAACTATACCTCCACTTGAGCCCATGTCTCAGAAAACTTTCTTGTGGAAGCCATGCGTGCATAAACCTCAGAACTGTAGGTGGGCATATAAATATGAAAATACCTAAGAAACTAAACTGTGGTATCCAACATGGATTCTGAGCTCACAAAATGGTGGACTTCCTCCCTCCTCTAGTTTTCCTTACCTGTGGAGTATTAGCAGACGGTGGGTCATTTAGGGCATCCCTCAGCAGCTCTGTAGAATAAGACACATTAGTTGCAGAATATTAAAACACTGCCATAGCAACCCACTCTCAACCCCTTTGCCCAGGGCCTGTGCTTCTCTTCATAAAGGGAAGATCCAGTTCAGCACCAGTTTTGTGTACAGTACGTATAAAACCCTGATTTTTTAAAATAAAAATCCTTAAAAAATAAAATTCTTAACACTAATTATACCTTCCTTCCATTGCAATGGTAGGAGTGTGTTTATCTGGCCTTTCAAATGTCTCCCCAGAAATGTGGAACAGTATCAAGGCATATAATGGCGTGCTCTGGTCCATGGGGTCACGAAGAGTCGGACACGACTAAACAACAACATCAAGGCAACCACAGTTCCTACAAAACTGACAAGCCACTTCATTGCCCTTTCTTCTCTTTGAAAAATTATTTTCTTGGCATTCTATATCTTATTCCAAAAGAAACATGAATATAGTCAACCTGCCAGGCTGCTCTCTCATTCTTAAGAGTTTCCATCTTTAAACTTGACAAACAATGGGAAGCCCAACCATTCATAACATCAATGGAGCAAATGGTTGTTTTTTCTTTTATAAGCATAACTGAGGAGCTTCCTGTGACGATGGTTAATTGTGGGTACCTATTATTTGTCTTTTTATTATACACACTTTGAGAAAAGGGCCTCTTCCTTTTGGTTATTAGAGCCTCTCCCCTTTTGCATGGAAATGACATGGAAATGTAAACTGTGACTCTGTTGATCCATTCACAGATTGATCCTGTACATGTTTAGCTACTTGCAAAATGTCTCACTAAGTTCTATGAGGATTACTCACAAGGAAGTGTGCATCTAATTGCACTCACACACCACAATCCTGATAATATTTACTCAGAAGTAATTTGTACAGAGTTCAAACCCCGGTAAGTGGGAATAGGACTAGAGCTCAACAGTTCAAGCTTACCGTAAACATGTCTACTCATAAGTAAGTTCCTGAATGCGGGCAAGTAGGTACAAGTTTGCAGTCCTGTCTCCCAAGCAGTGACTACATTGGCTTACATGAGGGATTGTTCCTCCATACAAGGACCATTCATATGGAAAACTACCTGTAGCATGTCAGGATCTAGCCTACCTCTCTTTCTAGGTGCAGGATAAGAGGAACATTTTCCTATGGAGGAGCAGTCGGTCACATGAGCATTCACCTACAGCAGGAGTAACCATTGTGCTGCTGCCCTTCAGGTGTTCTGCACTGCAGCTCTCAGCAGCCCAAGCAGTGCTGGATTTACGTACAAGCTTCACAAGCTATAGTTTATGGCCCCACTCTCTTGCCCCCCCAAAAAACACAGCAACAATTTGTTGTTGACAAAGGACAGCTGGACATATAAAGGACCCCATTACCTTCAGTAGCTTAGGGCTTCATGAAACCTAAATCTGACCCTGAGCCCAAGCCAAGTTGGCCAGTGGCCTGTGGGTGCTGGGACTCGAGTCATAGCCTACCAACATCTGAGGGGCTGCACATTAGCCACACAGTGCTAAGTGGTGCAACTCATCTCTGTATGCCTCAATTCCCCACACCCACTAGGGCAGGCATCCCCAAACTGCGGCCCTCCAGATGTTTTGGCCTACAACTCCCATGATCCTTAGCTAACAGGACCAGTGGCTGGGGAAGATGGGAATTGTAGTCCAAAACATCTGGAGGGCCGAAGTTTGGGGATGCCTGCACTAGGGTGTTAGCATCTACCTTAATATGTAGGAGAGGGCAGTTAGCTCTGAAAAATAGCTTTGGGGAGGAGGTTAACCCCTCAGTGTTGCCTGAGCTACCTGGCAGCTGCTCACCAGAGCTGCAAAGAAAGGAGAAGGGCAATCCGCTTGTGCATCAGCTTCTTCTCACATACTTTGGCCATGAGAACCAGGCCTTGTTCAGGACCTCAGAGGCTCTAAATCAGGGGGAGTCAATATGGTGGATCCAGACACTGGGGATTACAGCTTCCATAACCCTTCAACACTGGCCAGGTTTATGTGAGTTGTAGTTTACATAGAGAAGGAAGAGAAATCCAGCTCAGCTTGCATTTAACGGTGAACCAACCTAAGCTGCACTTTCTGAAACAATACACCAACCAAAACGCAGCCATCCTATGAAATGCACACTTTTCTGGATCTCGCAGTGCAGTTTTCCAGCCAAGTAATGTGTACAAAGAAAGTGGAAAGTGTGCGGAAAACTGCAAAAGTTAGTGAAGATGACATACAAGAATGTGCTCTATTGGTGGAAATTGCACCATGAAAATGTGTAGAAAAGGCAAAATTGCATAGAAAAGAAGGGAACTGGAAAAATTCACTGGTGAATTTTCATGAGGACAAAAAAAATCACAAACTAATGTGGAGAACTAGGAGAGAAACTGAAATTTACACATTTGTCCATCCCTAAGTTCACAGCATCTGGGCAGCACCATGCTGGCCACCTGTGGACTGAAGTGACACCTTGTCACACCCTTCCTTCAATCCTGTTCCCACTCAAATCCCAGTCATTAGGTACACGTTTGCAGTCAACTCCCAGTCAACGTCCGTCTGTGGAACAAACAAAGCTTTGCTACTTGCCCAGGCAAGTTGATTTATTAAAAGGAATCCAGGTAGAAAGCATGGTCATGTGTCCCTTTACACCAATCATCTGGTCACAATCTTCCTGGCTAGGGTCAGATGTGTCATATTTTAATTTTAATTAATAATTTCTAAATTTGCATCTATTCCATGCAGTTTATGCAAATCAGTGCCCCCTTCTTTGGTGATTCATTTCCTCTGTTTTGCCAATGCGCAAATGGCCTGGGGTGGGGGGGCAGGGGGCCCATTGCTTTTCAACTGTAATATGATGGTGGACTCCCTCCTCTGCTTTGCCACATATGCCTTGAATCCAAACAGCTGACATTCAGGCACGCCAGCCCAGGCCTCCTCATATGGGAAATATCTGCATTACAGTCCTATCCCATTCTATCCTGAATCCACTATCAGAGGTAATGTGCCCCTGGGGAGACTACTGGTGCTGCATTCGGGTTCAGCTTATGAGCTTCCCAGAAGAAGCATCTGTTTGGCCACCATACTGATTTGTTAATAATCAAAAAGCGGCTTTTGCTGTAAAAAGCTTACTTTTCAATTTCTGTTTTGTAAATAGTGTTTTATAGTTTGTAATTGTTTTATAGGTGATTTGTTAATTATTTTATATTATTTATGCTATCTTTGTCATGTTCCAGTATGTTTTATGATGTTATTGTTTTTCATTGCTTGAAAGACACTTTGAGATTCATTCGAATGAAACATGACATAAAAGTACAATCAATCAATCAATCAGTCACTGTGAGAAATGGATGCTGAACTAGAAGGGATTTAGAGGGAAAGTGGGGGTGCAATTTAAAAGAAATTGTATTGTTAAAACAATTACTGTATGTTGCTGTCAGGAGCAATGTTGAAAACGAATATCAAAATGTGCTTCTTGGCCATGCGGGAGGAATTGATTTGCCTCTTGCCTTCCATTCTAAGTCATGTTTGCAGCACCCCCTTGAGCGCCCAGTCGCACTCCTCTCAATCTGCCTCTGCCAGATGGACACCCTGCCAGATTCCTACATGGCTGGGGTCTGCCTAAGGTACAGAACAGACTAGGCGTGCTGGTGGGTTTTGTTGAGGGGAAAGAAGGGAAACACCCACAGAAGTTGCTACATGTTGGATCAGGCTGCAGGGACCCACAGGACACTTCCAGGTGACCTCTTTTATTGAGCATTTCTTTTGATTTGTTTACAGGGGAGTTATGTCACATCAATCCCACACTTTCCGTGCACTTTCTTGTCACTTTTCTTACTGCAAAAAGTTGCATTTTTGGAAGAAGCAGGTTTGCTGCACAAGAGCACCAAGTCCACTTTAATTGCAGAACCTGAATTTGCTGGATAGGCACCTACCACTGGTGTGTGTGTGTTGCATTTTAGCCACCCCAGCAGAGAATGAAGCTGCTGTTAAGAGCCTGCAGTGGCAGTAATGCCTGGGGTTTCTTTCATGTGCATCTTTCCTTGGGTCCCACATTTCTCTCAAAGGTCTCAAGGCCTTTCTGTTGCCTTGGCTCTCTGGTTGCTTTTTCTTTTCTTTTAACCAGTGCCTTCTTCTGTGGATTTGGAACTAGCCTGGCTAGGAGATCTGAGCAGGTGACAAATGCTTCACCCTCATGCTATTAGAAGGCTTATCTGCTGATTCTTGCCCATCAAGTTACTCTTGAAGGTACAAGGCCTGGTCAGGCTACAGCTTGTTTTCGTTTCTTGCTCCATTGGCAACTGCACCCGGCTCCCACAGCTGGGAGAAGTCGGCTTTCTTACCTGTCGGGAAAGGGTTCTGCTGAACAACTTCAAGGTAGCTGTGGACAAGGGCGTAGAGGTGATCCATAGATCCAGGGACTCGGTGGTGGGCAGGAATCCGCTGCTCAGCACCCACATCAGCAAACTGAAGGATGGGCGAAGGGCTTCCCAAGGAGCATTGCTGAGAGTGGACAGGATCCAGGAGAATGGCAGTGAAGGCCAAAAGCTGGAGCAGCGGACATGGCATCCCAAAGCCACGGGTGCCTCCTGAAACTGCTGCGTCCTGCATTGGCTCAGAGATGGGTCTCAGCCCCAGAAATTATGACAATAGAGAGGTGGAGGGTAGGATCCAGTGCTATGGGAGGGGATTGATCCTCCCCAGTGACACTCTCTTCTTCCCTTGAACCAACAAGGGGAGCAGCCTCTTTTCTTGCCGTCAGATGTCCTTGGCTGTCCGTCAGTGCTCCCAAGCCCTGCTTGCAAAGCAGAGGGCATGAAGGAAGGGAGGCATGGCCACTTCTCCCTCTTCAGCTGTTCATCTCTGTCTGCAGCTGAAAGGCTTACAAAGGGGGGGGGGGAGCGCAAGCAACAACCCCAAACCTGCCAGACGAGTTTGATCCTCGCTGCTGAGCTTCTCGCTGCTTCCCAGCTAGTGGGATGGGGCAGGGTGCGGCTGCGCTGGGTGGAGGGGAAGGAAATGAGGAGCTTTTCCCAGGAGACATTATCCCCAAACCTTATGATTGTTCACCCACTGCACTGAGTCAGCTGGCCACATGCCCTTGGTTGCCACAACTGTAGAGGGAGGTAGCTGCATCCTGGCCCCTAATTAAAAATATAACACCTATTGTCCCAAGGAAGGCACATTTTGAAGGTAGACTGTATTCTTCAAACATTTCAAGCAGGTTTGTCTGGTGAAACTGACTCTCCAGCTTCTAGCTCTCTAATAATTCCAGGTTGATATCTATGAATTGGTGATATTTGAAACCTGCATGCATGAACAGCACTGAGTCTACAATAAACTGCTGTGTTGTGGCCCCCTGGCTCTGCTCATTGTCTCAGCAAGTTTAATGGTTGTCTTTTGGGGGGGGGGGCACACCAGTGTGGTTGCTTCCACCTTGCAGGAGGGATTTAAGTGCATACCATAAGTGCACTGAAAAGGGAGCAATGCAGGAATGCTTAATGGATCACATCCACACTATATCACACAGTCACAGGGAATCATGGAAACTGTAGTTTGCTGTGGGTTTGACAGGTCAGCACCTTTAATGAACTACAGTTCCCATGATTCCTGGGGGGAGGGGAGAGCCATGACTGGTTGCTTTGAATATAAAGGTGCTTTGAATATATGGTGCGGGTGTGATGAAAAAGACATAAAAACAACCTGCAAGCGAATCAGGATGGACTAAGGATGAATGCTTATTCTCATATAGCCTTCCTGCAAAGAGAATGGAATGAATGCTCAGTAAAGGCTCAACCTAACCTAACTTTGTGCAAGCAAATCAGAGTGCTCCATATCAGGTTGTTGGGAGGAGACCTGTGTATGAAAAGACAACCATTAAACTTGCTGAGACAACGAGCAGAGCCAGGGAACCTTAATGCAGCAGTTTATTGTGGACTCAGTGCTGTTCATGCATGCAAGTTTCAAATATAATTTTCACCAATTCAAAAATTAACCTAGAATTATTAAAGAGCTGGAAGCTGGAGAGTCAGTTTCACTAGACAAACCTGTTTGAAATGTTTGAAATGTGCCTTCAAAATGTGCCTTCCTTAGGAACATAGGTGTTATATTTTTAATTAGGGGCCAGGATTCCTCAAGCCTTCTTTGTGTATTGCTGGATAGTCCAAGCAAGTGAGAAAAATAAAAGAATGTTTTTGCACATTCAACATGGGATAGCCCCGTTCCACTGCAGCCTATTAGTGTAAACTTTAGTGTCATGCAGCAGCTGGGTAGGAAAATGCAGGTGAGACTCCGGCATTCCTGAAGACCAGCACAGACTTGCAGGTTCTTCGGAACGGAGGCCGCTGGCAGAGTGCCTGCCCAGACAGTTTCATCATGGATGGAGCCATCTTTGCCAAGCATTGAGTCTCATTCATGCTTTTGGCAAGAGTGTTCTGGCTATTACAATGTGGGAGCCTGGAAATTACAGGCCCTCAAAGTGTCCCTATTTTCCAGGGATGTCCCTGATGTAGAGAAACCATCCCGGTTTCTGATTTGATCCCAGAATTGTCCCACTTTCCCTTAGGATACTCCTATTTTTATTGGAGAAATGTTGGAGGGTATGGAGTTATCTGACTCCTGAGCCATCTGAAGGCAATCCTGTATAGGGAAGGTATTTTAATGTTTTTTTTAATGTTTTCATATATGTTGGAAGCTGTGCAGAGTTGCTGCGGCAATACAGTAAGATGTATGGGATATACGGTAAATAGTAAAATGATCATTATGAAATGGGACATCCCTATTTTCATTGGAGAAATGTTGGAGGGTATTAAATCAGTGGCTAATAATAATAATAATTATTATTATTATTCATATACAGTGGTACCTTTGTTCTCAAACTTAATCTGTTTAGGAAGTCTGTTCCAAAACCAAAGCGTTCCAAAACCAAGGCACACTTTCCCATAGAAAGCAATGCAAAATGGATTAATCCATTCCAGACTTTTAAAAACAAGCCCTAAAGCAGCAATCTAACCTGAATTTTACTAATGAGACCATTGATCCATAAAATGAAAGCATAAAATAAATAAAACAGTATTGTAAATGATAAAAATTAAAACTAATTTTTTTTCTTACTGATGATAGTCATTGTTTGAATGGGGGGCTTTTATCCATTTCCACAGTCAATCAAACCCTAAGACCTGAGTGTCATCTGCATACTGCTGACAACATACTCCAAAACTGCATATAACCCCATTCAGCAGTTTCATGTAGATGTTAAATAGCAGGAGGGGGGTTAAAATTGGACCCTGAGGAGGCGCACATTGAAGGCTCCATGAGCCTGAAGAGCATTCCTCAAGCATCACTCTGGAAACATCCATCCAAGTAGGACCAGATCCACTGCAAAGCGGTGCCATCTACCCCAAACTCGGACAGCTGCTCCAGAAGGATACCATGGTCAATGGTATCAAAAGCCACTGAGAGGTTGAGGAGAATTAGCAAGAACACATTTCCCCTGTCTCTCTCCTGACTGAGGTCACCATACAGGCGTTTCTGTGCCAAAATGAGGCCAAACCCACAATTTAAATAGTTTTAGAAAATCCATTTCCTCCAAGAGTGCCTGGATCTGGTCCACAACCACCTGCTCAATAACCTTGACCAAGAAGCGGAGATTAGCAACTAGGCAGTAGTTACTTAGATCTTCTGAGTCCGGGGAGGGTTTATTAAGGAGTAGATTTACCACCACCTGCCTCCTTCAAGCAGGCAGGGATCACCAAGGAGGTGATTAATGTAGGGAGGCATGAATCACCTCCCTGGCCCAGCCAGCTGTCCCCTCCCTGCTAGTTTTTATCAGCCAAGAGGGGCGAGGGTCCAGAGTGCAAGTGGTCACTCTGGCTGATCCAAACACCTTGTCCATACCCTTGAGCCTTACCAACTGAAACTCATCCAACACAATAGGCCAAGACTGTGCTCTGGACACCCCTTGAAATTCATCTGCTGTAACAGCAGAGTCAAAGTCTTGGTGGATGCAAGTGATTTTATCCTTAAAATGCTTTGCAAGCAAGTCACAGTTCTGCAACCTCCTTCAGGCCAGCACTACCTGGAAAAGCTCTGCCAGACGGCACAATGAAGTGGAGGCAGGAAAGTAAGCCACCTTTGCTGCCTTCACTGCCACTAGGTAGGCTCAGTGATGAGCCCTCACCAGAGTTCAATTGCATGTGACTGGAGTTTTCCTGCACATGTGTTTGGGCCAGCTTGTTTCCCCACCCTAAGCTCTGCAGTATACCAGAGAGAGGGCACTTGGGTCAATGTTCCAGAGTTTGGCCAGGGTTTCAACAGGAGTGCCAGACATATCAGCTGGGAAAAACCCGGAGCTGTCTGGGAGCCCATTGAATTCATTAGCCTCTGCGGGTACATCATCCTAATAGGTCCCCCACCTCTACAGAGAGGGAAAGGTGTTGAAAACCTAAATCTCAAAAGGAAGTGATCTGACCATGACAAGGGACTGATGTCATTTAATGCACATGCAGATGAGGAAACATGTGACCTGCCAGTGACATGTTGGGTGGGATCAGGCACATCAATTCTATGGGACTGAGGTGTCTTGGGCTCCCTCAATGTCTGTTGGGAGGCAGCCAGGCCCTTCAGTGTTGACGGGGAGCAGGAGGCTGAGTGTGGAGCCAAGCACAACTTGGCTTCAGTGGCTGGCTCCTCCTGGGTGCGAGAGAGGAGGAGCCACCAGCCATGGAAGCCACGCCATGCTGGGCTCCACACTCAGCTTCCTCCAAACAATGCAACATCATGTGCGTGATGCACATCATGCGCATGACATCACACATACACATGACATCACAGACACCGGGTGCCTTCAATCTTGTGCGCAAGCCAGCACCTATGGTTGTGAAAGCCCTATGGACGCCATGGACACCGTGAAGTCCTGAGCAACCCTAGATTCAAATGTCTCAGCATGAATTTGAAGTCCACCAAAACCAGCAATTTGGGAGTCCTCAATACCACCTCTGAGACCAGCTGTCAGTTCAGAGTGGGAGACCGCTGGGCAGCAAGGTATATGGTATGCCAGCAGAATCCCTAAAACATTCCATTTGCTCAATGCCACACTCAACTGGACTCAACTGGACAGCGAGCCTGGAGAGAGAGGGGGGGAATCTCTATAGACCACAACAACTCCCCCTCTCCGACCCTCAAGTCTTCCCTGATGGTGCATTGAGTACCCAGGCACGCACAGCTCCACCTGCTCTCTCACCCAGGTCTCAGTGATATAGACCAGATTGGCCTCCTCATCCGTAATCAGATCATGGATGAGGGAGGTCTTACTTTGAGCCAACCTGGCATTCAGCAACAGCAGCCACAGACCCAAAGGCTGGTTGATAGGACAACAGTAATTCCTCTTGTTGGAGAAGGGGCCGACACACTTCACAGTCAGTAACTGCCTGTGCTCTGTGCCCCTTATCCAGCCTGCTCCACCCTATACCTCCTCTTGCCCAGAACCACAGCTATTGGGGTTGCCCCCGATCAACATTTGTAGCTGGAGTCAGTCAGGGCCGGTGCCGGATTTACGTATAAGCTAAACAAGCCATAGCTGAGGGCCCCACTGTCTTGGGAGCCCCCGAAAATATTAAAGGGAAAAAACTGGATGTACATTTCCAAAATATAAGATAAAAAACAAATAAAATAAAACCCATATAGCAACAGTGGCAAATGGCTTTAGATACCTATTACAGTAGGTCCATAAACTACCATATAGCATATATTCAACACAAAAAAAGCAACAATTTGTTGTTGACAAAGGACAGCTGGACAAACCTAAATACCTCATCAAACCTAAATCCGGCCCTGGTCAGGGCCCTGTCTTCCCAGGCCAGATGAAAAAAGGCAGAAAGCAGGTTCTCCAGGACACATGGCCAAGGAGGTCTCTGACCTCCTCCTTAGAGCAAAGTGTCTGTTCTGCATCTCCTGCTATGTTGAGCTGTAGCAACAGCTAGAAGGGTGCAAATTGCAACCCACAGATACCAGATCCGCATTCCCTCCAACATTTCTCCAATGAAAATAGGGACATCCTATTTAATTATAATTATACCTCACTCATTTAACTGGGTTGCCCCAGCCACTCTGGGTGGCTTTCAACGTATTTGAAAACATAATGAAACATTAAGCATTTTGAAACTTCCCTATACAGGGCTGCCTTCAGATGTCTTCTGAAGGTTGCATAGTTACTTATCTCCTTGGCTTGGGGGTCGCTTTACTCCATACCCTCCAACATTTCTCCATAACAGCAAATGCATTGCATCTTGTTGTTGTTGTTGTTTAGTCGTTTAGTCGTGTCCGACTCTTCGTGACCCCATGGACCATAGCACGCCAGGCACTCCTGTCTTCCACTGCCTCCCGCAGTTTGGTCAAACTCATGTTCGTAGCTTCGAGAACACTGTCCAACCATCTTGTCCTCTGTCGTCCCCTTCTCCTAGTGCCCTCAATCTTTCCCAACATCAGGGTCTTTTCCAAGGATTCTTCTCTTCTCATGAGGTGGCCAAAGTATTGGAGCCTCAGCTTCACGATCTGTCCTTCCAGGGAGCACTCAGGGCTGATTTCCTTAAGAATGGATAGGTTTGATCTTCTTGCAGTCCATGGGACTCTCCAGCACCATAATTCAAAAGCATCAATTCTTCGGCGATCAGCCTTCTTTATGGTCCAGCTCTCACTTCCATACATCACTACTGGGAAAACCATAGCTTGAACTATACGGACCTTTGTCTGCAAGGTGATGTCTCTGCTTTTTAAGATGCTGTCTAGGTTTGTCATTGCTTTTCTCCCAAGAAGCAGACGTCTTTTAATTTCGTGACTGCTGTCACCATCTGCAGTGATCAAGGAGCCCAAGAAAGTAAAATCTCTCACTGCCTCCATTTCTTCCCCTTCTATTTGCCAGGAGGTGATGGGACCAGTGGCCATGATCTTGGTTTTTTTGATGTTGAGCTTCAGACCATATTTTGCGCTCTGCTCTTTCACCCTCATTAAAAGGTTCTTTAATTCCTCCTCGCTTTCTGCCATCAAGGTTGTGTCATCTGCATATCTGAGGTTGTTGATATTTCTTCCGGCAATCTTAATTCCGGCTTGGGATTCATCTAGTCCAGCCTTTCGCATGATGAATTCTGCATATAAGTTAAATAAGCAGGGAGACAATATACAACCTTGTCGTACTCCTTTCCCAATTTTGAACCAATCAGTTGTTCCATATCCAGTTCTAACTGTAGCTTCTTGTCCCACATAGAGATTTCTCAGGAGACGCATTGCATCTTACTATACCCCAGAGAGCACAAGAGCTAATATTTCCTTCCTCCTCCCCATATGTAAAGAGAAATCAAGAGATCTGTAGTACATCTAAAGCTGGAAGCTCACAGAAAGATTTTCCAAATTTGTGTCCTAGTTCTGCTATTGATAATTAAGAATCAGCATAAAATCTCCACACACTTATCATTTCTGGCCAGGGCTGGTACACATTCTAGGCGCTGGTGGAGGCAGCCTGCCTCGGGATGCCAGTTGCGAGGATTCACATGTGGCCGTGGCAGTGGGTGGGTGGGGCATTCCACTTGGACCTTTGGCTGACCACTGGGAGAACAGGATGGGCACCCTTGGGCCTAATCCAGCAGCTAGGCTCTTCTCATGTTCTTATCACTGCTACACCAGCAGACTGGCATCTATTATCTGGTTCAGAAAGCAGCTTGGAGGAGAAAAGGAAAATGTTATTCACACACAGTGGGGGCTGTTAATGCAGAGCTACCAAGAAATGCTTATTAAAGTACTAATGAATTTGACACTTGTGATGTTGAAATCCTTTGTCGTCAGACCAGCCCCGTTACCATTGCAAATGGCTCCAATCACCGATAGTCTCCTGCTACTTCATGGTCTGCTGTTGTTTAGGTGTTCCTCATTGTGTTCTGGAACATTAAACCAAATTGCTATAGTGTTTCTGCCTCACTGCTTTGCTATTTCTGTGGCACGGAAAGAGAATCCATTTCCCCTGCCGCCCATTTTTGGAACTAACCTTAAAAGACCTGGCGGCTGCTTTTCCAGTTACTCCATCTGTAGCTCTTTGGCTTCCTCTAATGGCCGAAAGAGGGCACAGCTGGGAGAGAAATAAAAACACTGAATGAAAAATGAGGAAGAGCTCTGTAGGTAATCTGTAGTTACTCGTTTTTCATGGCACAAATGTGAAATCACTAATTTTATGGGTATTCTACTAAATTCTTAGGACCTGTTTATTCATCCTTATTTGCTTGGAAGTTAGACTTGGGCTGCAAATACACACCATACGTGGATAGCACATGACTTTCCCCCAAAGCATCCTGGGAACAGTAGTTCACCCCTAAAGGAACTACAATTCATAGAACCTTTAACTCTAACTCCCAGAATTCTTTGGGGAAAGTCATGTGCTTTCCATTTATGCTGTGTATGTAGCATATGGCTGGCATTTATTGAGCTTGTGTTCTGATTTGTTTGCAGGGTCATGTGACAATGTGTGATGATCATTGGCTCATCCTTCACTTTTTAATGCATTTCTCCTCGCTTTCCTAATTACAGAAAGTCTGTTGTGTTGTGTTTTTAAAGTGAATTTGTTGCACTAGGGAGACAGAGCACTTAATCCTCTTCAATTGTGGAAACCTAAACTGGCTTCTCTTCCATCCATAAGACAGTGCCAGTGTGGAGACAACCTTACTATATCATTACTTACTGGATTTTTCTGTTATTGTTCTGTTTTCATAGATTGCTCCAGGCTCCTATTTATATGTTCCTTTCAGAACTGAAAAGTGGAATATAAATATTCTAGAACTAAGCGAGGCACACAGGTCAGAGACTGCCCCACTATTTGTTGTATACATATGTAATATAATGAGATGCATTGTAATTCCATTTACATTTTTAAGAAATTGATTTATTTAATTGGCTACATTTTTACCCTGCCCTTCCTCCCCCAAAAGGGCACTGTACCTATAATCTAACAATAACAAGACAAAACAAAACATTTTAAAACTCATTAAAGAACTGCAATAAAATCTGGAATAATGTCAAAATCTGCATATTAGGAGTAATTTGCACTAAAATGCAGGCGAATTTTCATGAGGAATTTAAAAAAATTCACAAACTGGAAAGCTGAATTTTAGATTGGAACAACATGAGAAACTGAGAAAAACCAAATTTGACAAATTCATCCATTCCTGCAAACAAACAAACAAAAAACACCCCACTATTAAAATGTCTTTGTCATGCCTCCAGTGTGCGTACATGTGCTTAGACTGTACATGCAACCACTTGCCCCCAAAAGGGGGAATTGAGTCATAAAGGGTCAGCTTCAATTTTACAATGAATATTTTCTCTTGCATATAAGTGATGCCTCTCCAAATTGATCGTGACTTGTAATCACAATACAATTCAGGCCATCTAGCTTACACCAGAGTGTGTATCAGTCCTGACTCCTGACTGACGGTGCTCCAGATTCTCTTGTTGACGAAAGTGTGAAAGAATGCAGTAGTTAAATTTTAATGAATAAGTTGAAACGAAAAAATAAAAGGCTTCCCAATCTATAAAATGGTAGACTCGGATATTGCCTTTGAAACATTAATGAGCTTGAAAGCCCAATTTTGCTTAGCAATAAACATTTAATACTAAATCAGCTTTTGGATAGAACTGGGATGTAGAATTTTTCTTTTCTCTGTCCCTCATTCCCACCCCATTTGTTCCAGACCCTTGGTTTATGGGGGTTTCTGACAATTCAGCCTCCTTGGTTCTGAGATGTAGCACCACACCGGACATGCAAATTTGAAAGGAGGTGCAATTTGCATTTTGTATATGCTTGTTGGACATGGTGTTGCTGGAGCAGAGGTGAGAAATATAATTGCCATGTTGGGGGAGCCATTTGGGGTGGGTGAGATCCTCAGTAAGGGATAAAGGCTCTCTTTGATTAATTCAAGAAAAAATACCAAGCAGCACATTTTGAGAGTATTTATTTATAATAACTGTACCAAGGTTATCAGTACAGACATAACACTCATATTTTTAATATTAAATGGCCACTGGTCCCATCACCTCCTGGCAAATAGAAGGGGAAGAAATGGAGGCAGTGAGATTTTACTTTCTTGGGCTCCATGATCACTGCAGATGGTGACAGCAGTAACGAAATTAAAAGACGCCTGCTACTTGGGAGAAAAGCAATGACAAACCTAGACAGCATCTTAAAAAGCAGAGACATCACCTTGCCAACAAAGGTCTGTATAGTTAAAGCTATGGTTTTCCCAGTAGTGATGTATGGAAGTGAGAGCTGGATCATCAAGAAGGCTGATCGCCGAAGAATTGATGCTTTTGAATTATGGTGCTGGAGGAGACTCTTGAGAGTCCCATGGACTGCAAGAAGATCAAACCTATCCATTCTTAAGGAAATCAGCCCTGAGTGCTCACTGGAAGGACAGATCGTGAAGCTGAGGCTCCAATACTTTGGCCACCTCATGAGAAGAGAAGACTCCCTGGAAAAGACCCTGATGTTGGGAAAGATTGAGGGCACTAGGAGAAGGGGACGACAGAGGACGAGATGGTTGGACAGTGTTCTTGAAACCACAATGTCAGGGGGTTGTTGCGGCTACTCTCGAGTAAAGACGCTCCAGTCCGCGCTGTCTTTAAGAGTTTTATTGTGCATACTACCGTATTTACAGTGCAGAGATAGCAGAAAACATGACTGCCTAGTCACTTTCAGAACCTGGCAATGACTTCCGTCTGCCTCAGGGCCAGCATAAAAGCCTGGGCACCCCGAAATGCCGCCCCTTAGCCCTACGTGTGGGCATGCGCCTCAATTCAGGCGCCAGAAGGAGAGATCGCCCCTCTTGCTGCCTGGGCTCCGACGTCTCACTTAGCCCCTCATCCGCTGTCCGACCAGAGGGTGCCGAGGCTCTGACACGTCTCTGAGCCCTTCCTGCCCGCTCTGTTCCCCAGCGCGATGCCAGAGCTCGGACAACTCCCTCCCTCCCGCTCTATTCCTCATTCCCTCCTCCTGACTCACTGCTCGTGCTATCGCTGGGTGAAGTGCTGTTCAGGATGACAGGGGGAGGGTCCCTGTAGGAAGTCCCCCTAACAATGGGCAAACCTCGTGCATATTTGTATGGATACAAAGTTTTTAAGAGTCTTTATTCAGGCAATTTCTCAAAGTTGCATCCAGAGTGTGGAAGGCCACCTGGTCACCATTAGAGCCCATCAACACATGTCCTGGGGAAAAACACAACAGGAGGAAGAGATGACAGGGTACAGCACAGGGAGAGAAACAGAAACACCATGGAAAGGGGGGGTGGGAAGTCGGGGGGTTATTATGTATTGAAATGTATGTGTGAAATTTTGGAAAACTTAATTTAAAAAAAACTTCACAAAGGAAAGGAACAGTGAGGAAGAAGAAGGAAATCTATTTATCCATTGCAGCAGTGCTACTGTCAAAATGGGTCAGCAACTGTAAGGAAAGTGTGAGCAGCCCATCCTCTGATGACAATGAACAGGGGAGCAGCTGGAAAGGCTTGGGCAAAACTAACCTGGGAAGGTTTATGCTGAATAGGTTTTCCATCTCCCATGCAAACTAATATAGTGAGCGCAGGCGGGACACCATCAGGTGAGGGCAAAACTTTCACCTTCATGTTCCCTCATTTTCTCATTTTCTCCAGTCTTAAATTCACTTCTCCACATTTCCACATCAGTTTGAGATTCTTAAAAAATAAGCCCACATGAAAATTCACTAGAATTTTAGTCAAATTTATCCTAATATTCACATGCAATTTTATGTTAATATACACTAGTTTGAAAAGTAGTATCCCCTAACATAATGCTTTTTGTGTTATTTTCACCAATGCATACATTTTTCTGCATGCTTTACTATGTGCATTTTTGTACTTGGCTGAAGATCTGCATTGCAAAGTCTGGAGAAGCGCAAATTTCAAAGGACAACTGTTTTGGTTCACATATCTGTTAAACAGTGTGAATTAGACAGCATTGCCTTTAAATTCAAATTGAATCATTTTTTCCCCTATCCTTACATACCACCTCTAGAAAATTCCCTCAGAGCAATCCTGAGTAGTTCAATGCAATCAGGCAGTGATTAGCTTATAGGACATAGTTTATAGGACATACATGAGGGTGGAGATGTTGTGGCTGTTTAGTGGAAGAAAACTACAATGACCTACCCTCTTAGCTTTGCAGAGATGGTTTCCCCCCTTTTGATAATGAAAAGAAGAAATGTTAAATTTGGCCAAATCTTCAAAACGTGTTGGATATAAATAATCTCGGGGGGGGGGGGAGAGGTTGCAAAGGTTTCAGCAGGTCCTGAAGCTGCGGAGGGACCCACCAAACTTATCAATGGAAGAGGCTGAGTGTGAGGAAAGCATCTCCTTCCCCCAAAAAAGACCACTGCCATAAAAACACAGCAACCCCAGCATTATCATATTTTGTGGTCATTTTATTCCTCTATAGTGGCCCTGGAACAACTCAACTTCAAGGGCATTGGGAGGTGGTGAACCAAGATGTTTCAGGAAACCCACCCCCAGTACATATTGTAAAAGGGCCCCCACGGTAGGCATATGTGGTGAAAGGGAGCACCATCATTTTGCCCAGAGTCCCCTCAACCTTAGAATCCTAGAATTGTAGAGGGAAGGGACCACCAGGGCCATCTAGCCCAACTCCCTGCAACTGAGGAATCTTTCGCCCAACACTGGCCGTGAACCCACAACCCGGAGATCAAATGCTTCCTGCTCCAATGATGGAGAGGCAGTCTGATTTGGGAATGACTATCTGAGGCTTCAATGAGTAAATGGATTGGGTGAAACTGGCCTAACTGGATCAGAACAGTAAACCAACACAACCGCAAGTCTCCTACTGGCTTTCTCAGATTTGCTTTTCCTCTGTTCCCTCACCACTCCTCCTCATTTGGGGTTCTACTTTTGGTCATAACAGATGAGCTCCCCCCTTTAACAGTAATATATGCCTGACCAAAGTCCTGCCATTCACCTTCTCTGGCCTCCTACTAAAGAAATAAAAACACATTGGGCATCTGACGCAACTTGGTTCAGATTAAATCAGAATGAAATTGGCAGTTTGTAGCCTTTAGGATCTGGAGTTTCAGAGAAGGCACTGTCTCCATGAAAGGAGTCTTACGAAAGAAGGTTATCTGGCAATATCCAGATTGGAAGAGGCTAGACATGCTCGTCTTTCCAGGACTGCTGAATCCTATTCACCCCTTGCAGAGAAATTATGGAGGCAAACCCTTCCCGGAAACCACTGCCAGTAAGAGCTTGAAGGAAACACAAGTCAGGCTCCTTCTTTTGGGCCCCAACATCACACTGGCCTGTCCAAATTGTAGTGGCTGGAGCTGGGGCCCAAGGCTGGATTTTGAGGAGATCCATAGTTGAGGGGGGCCTGTGGCTGCTTTGCTCTGAGTCTCAAACCAGCCAGGCTTGAGTTGCAGGGGTCTCTGTACAAGTATTGTGATGCACTCGGTCCATACGGTGAACTGGGAGGCCCAGGAGGGCTTGCCAGACTGTTGAAGGTTTCCAGAGATGGGACACCAGATGTGGAGGCTGCTGAAGCTGCTGGGAACACACCTTGGGGTGTAAAGGAATTGATGTTCATGGAGTTGAAGAGCTGGAACCCTTTGCTATGGATGGGGTTGGCATGCAGCCCCTTGGGAGCCCAGGTACTGTAGGCATAGGTCGGGTAAAGGTCCTCATACGGGTTCCTTGTCAAGACGTTGAGCTGGGAGCTGAACGCCCCTTTACAGAGTTCTGTCTGCTGATGACGCTCCTTTTTCCGCCACTTGGCTCTGCGATTCTTAAACCAAACCTTGAATGAGAGAAAGAAAGAAAGAAGCTGAAAGGAAAACTCTACTCTCTAATGCAGTGGTCCGTAAGAATTCAGTGGCTGAGTAAACTGATTAAGAATTTCCTTTTGTCCACATTTTTAATCAAACTGACTTAATTCGTTCCTCACAGACAAAGAAACTGGCTGATACAGAATTATTGTTCAGATTTAGTACTTCTCTGGATTTTGTGGAATTATTCATGGCTCAAAAACATACAAAAATGCCTCATGAATGTGCATTTTAGGATAAAATACATTTACAAGTTTACATTGAGTTTTTTTAATTGTGCATATGGAATTGTTGAAAACCACTTTGACATGTTTTATGAAACTGCAATATACAGTGGTACCTTGGTTCTCAAACACCTTGGTACTCAAATAACTTGGAACCCAAACACTGCAAACCCAGAAGTAAGTGTTCCAGTTTGCGAACTTTTTTCGGAAGCCAAACATGCTCCGTTTTGAGTGTTCTGCTTCCGCTTTGAGTGCCACACTTCCATTTTGAGTGTCACGCTGAGGTCTGTCTGTTTTTGCTATTTATTTTGTGTTTTTGTGGCTTTTTTGTTTTGTTTTTGTAACTGTGTGGAACCCAGTTCAGCTACTGATTGATTGACTGATTGTGTGACTGCAGTACATTGTTTATTTCTTTCATTTTATGGATCAATGGTATCATTAGATAGTAAAATTCATGTTAAATTGCTGTTTTAGGGGTTGTTTTTAAAAGTCTGGAATGGATTAATCCATTTTGCATTACATTCTATGGGAAAGCACGCCTTGGTTTTAGAGCTTTTTGGAACAGACTTCCGGAACGGATTAAGTTTGAGAACCAAGGTACCACTGTACAAGTATTTATCAAAAAAATCATGAAATCGTTATCATGATATGGACTTCAAACCAGTTTTGGACGATATATTGCCCAGTCCTACACCCAAACCACCAACCCTGAGCTTCTGTAGGTGACAGAACTACCAAGAGGGCTCCCAATGCAGATCTTAACCTTCAAGGTGGTTTCTATGGAAAGAGATGGTCCTTCAGATATTTTGGGCTTAATCATTTAGGGCTTTAAACACTAATGTGAACATCATAAATTGGGCCTGAAAATGAACTGGCAACTAATGCAGCTGTTTTAAAACAGGAGTCTGTGAGCTCTAAATGGAACCTCAGCATTTTGGCCTGATTGAAGTTTCTGAGTCATCTTCAAGGGCAGCTCAACATAGCGAGTGCGTTGCAATAATCCAGCCTGGAAGTTACCAGAACATGGAATACTGTGGCCGAGACATTTCTATCCAATAGGCATCATAGTCTGTAGATCAGGCAGAGCTGGAATAAGGCACTCCTAGCCACTGAAGCCATCTGAACCTCCTGGGACAGAGTTGAATCCAGGAGCACAGTGCAGACCTTCTCCTTGCAAGAGTTTGCAGCTCCATCTCCCAGGTGTGACAACTTGAGCCACGTAACACCTTTCTCTTTTCAGAATTCAGCTTCAGTTTATGGGCCCACATTCATTCAATCACTGCCTCTCCTGATTCAGATGGGACAGAGAGATAGAGCTGGATGTCATCCATTTATTTGACATCTCACTCCAAATCTCCTGATGATAGTTCCCAGCAGCTTCATATATTGTTGAATAGCAGGTAGGGAAATATGGAACCCTGCGGGACAATACAAGTCAGCTCCCTTGGCGCTGAACAGCAGCTTCCCATAGCTATTTTCTGGAAATGGCCCTGGAGGTAGAAGTGGAACCACTGAAGCATAGTGCCTCCAAGCCCCACCTCCCAGAGGTGCTCCAGGAGGATACCATGGCCGGCAGTATCAAAAGCTGCTGATGGGCCAAGGAGAATGAGCAGGGTCACACTGCCTTTGTGTCTCTCTAGACAAATGCCATCAACCAAGGTAGTCAAGACAGTTTCAGTGACATGGCAAGTGCTGAAGCCACTGGAGTGGATCCAAGTAATTGGTTTCCTCCAAGCATGCCTGAGGTTGGACCACCATTTAAAATATGATGCCTACAGGACAGCATGAATTATTATTCTCTAATGCTGTGGTTTTTTTTGGGGGGGAGACAATATTCACACTACACATTCTGAGTGACTAAAAGCTGCCTGGCTGCCTGCCCCAGCAGAAGCGCCACAGCTGCCAACTTGGTGCTTCCATTAGTACAACTGCATTGCCCTGACCTCGCTCCTGCCCTGCCCCAGCCTTCTTTAGAGGCGCCTCTGGTCTGGTGTTTGGTTGGTTTTTTGCAGATGTATTCTGCAGCATGTCATTGAAGCAATAATTGTGCCACATATTGTAAAAGAGACAATATTTCATGTCCCCACCCCATGTTCCCCCAAAATTTCAGTTTTCCAATTGGAAAAATGGGAGACAAGACATGGGGGGGGGAATGGGGTGTTGCTTTTTTCTGACCCCCACCCCAGCTTTTGCATCTCTAGGTACACTTGCTGCCTGTCTCAACACAGCTCCCAGCTCACCCTAATCCTGGGCTCTGTCAGATTGGTCCAGCCCGCAATCTCCTCCCTGGTGGTCATGTCCGGGTAGCGATTCCGTTGAAAAGTGGCCTCCAGCTCCTGGAGCTGCTGGCTGGTGAAATGAGTCCTCTGCCTACGTGGCTTCTTCTTCCCAACGTTGGCCTCCTCCTCACCGCTGGAATCTGAAGATTTGCACTGAGAAACCTCACCATTCTCTCCTGTAAAGAACCAGGAACATGGGAGATGTCAGCATGTACAGTGGGCATCAAGCTCACCACCTGCCTTCTGTATTGATTTTATGGTATTTCATGCTTTTTGCATTCATAGATTTTATTGTACACCACCCCGATTTCATTTATTATATTTCTTTGCCACTTTTCACTCACACGTGTCACATGACAATAACAGAACAGAATGGCATAATTACAACACAAATCATATAGAATAATTGACAAATCATCAGTAGAACAACGATCTTCTCTAAAACACTCTCAACAAAACAATTAAAAAAATAAGTTAAACAGCACAACTTTCTGCATTGAAAAAAAGTAAACAAACTGGAGAGCACTGGATGGACAACTGGGAAAACAATGACTAGTAGAGGACTAACAGAATAACCCAGATTGAGCATCTGACTATTTTTAAGAAATATTGTACATCCAACTGACAGCTGGGTATCTTTTTATCTATTTCTTTCTCTTTTTTTCTGTCCTTACTTTTCTCTCCCTTGGTAGTTTATTATTATTCCCATATTATTTCTCTCTCTCTCATTGTACTTTGGTAAGAACTGCATACAGATGAAAGGGAAGGACAGTTGGGACCCTGTGTGAGAGGCGGGTCAGGAGAGCTCTCCCAGGGTAGGAGGCTGTGGGAAGAGAAGGATGAGCCCAGGTGAGAGTTGGGAAGGCACACTTTCCTCTGTAGGGGATAAAAGCTAAGTTATAGTGATGAGGGAGGATCTTGTAGTTTTTTCTTCAGTTTCTTCTTTCTTTAATTTCTTCCTTCTCTTTATTTCCTGTAGATTGATTTCTTTCTTTTATTGTGAAAACTTCAACAACAAAAAATCAAGAAACTCCCCCCCCAAACAACCAAAAACAAACTAAGCATTGTTGAATACATCTATTTTGTATAAGAGACAATCTAAAGTATTTTTCTAAATAAATAATAGCTACCGTATGTTCTCTAGGGGAAAGATCTGTAGAGGTACCTAAAATGAGGCTAATTTTGCTTACTTCAAACATTACAAACAGTATTTTTATTGCTCAACTGGATAACTTGGAGTAACTTTCCACCCAGGAACCTTTTAGCACAGCTGTGCCACTGACTTTCTGCACTATAAAAATTATAGTTCAACACAATACTTTATAATGCTGTACTGCCCCCCCTCCCCCCGGGAATTGTACATTGAACACACCCACAGGCAAAAGCAGTGCTTTTTTTAAAAAGAAAAAAAAGTTGCTGGTACTCACCATAAAGTTGCTACGCCACACTTTTAACATTTGGGGGGAAAGAGGTGACAGTATATATTATGTATCCTTGAATACCCCCAGAAAAATGGCACTAGACAAAACCCTCCTATAAAGCTTATTGAGAAGAAAATCCCTTTTTATGCTATATGCTTACATTTTATTTAAAAGGTTCGCAATACATCAATTCTATAGATAAGGGAAGGAAAGAGAAATTTCAACACAATACAGTACAAAATAAATTTGCAATTCAGATAAACCAGCAGCAAGTTTCCCAACATTAGACTCCTTCTCCTTTAAAATGTGTAAAACTTATTTACAGACCCCCTTAAGACACTGTCACTATTCTACATCCTTACATTTTAAAATAGTCCTATATTCCTAGTGATCTATAGTAACGCACTTAAGTAACACCTAAGGAAAAAATTGTCCTTAAGCAGCACTTCACATTAGCTACTGAAACAGGTACAATTCCCAAGTTAGCTGCACATTTGTGCATTTCAGCTGGGCTTGTGTGCTGAATCCTGTGTAGCAGGTTCCAGTGAAATAAAGAAGTTATTTTGGAGTACTGTAGTGCTGCCACCATAAAAGTGGCGATCTCCCCCGTAAGTTCACAACAAATAATGTTAAATGGACATTAGTGGCAAGGCAGAAAACTTGTAATTATCACTTCCTTTGTTCAAACCCAATAGATTTGTGCATTTGTCCACGATTAAACATGCATTCGTAGTTATACTAAGAAACTCATTTATTGACAAAGACACAGGTTGAGGAAGAAGAGCAATGGCAATATCATGGAAAAGGTGACAGTATGAAATGTTAAAGATAGTTAAAAGTAGCAGTTGTGAGAGGGCAAGACAAATCAGCTACATTTATTAAAACAATCTGTGGGGGTGGTATCCACTCAAGTTTTAGTCAGAGCAGACCCACTTAAATTAATGGGTCTAAATTAATGATGTCCATTAGATTCAATGGCCCTACTCCAAGTAGAACTAACAAATGGATACATTCCTGGGTCTCAACAAACAACACACAAACATTTTTAGGATCGCCTAACGTTATTACTGAAATCTATGGTAATACTGTCAGTGGTAATTCTACCACAGTTCTCTGAAATCAGGCAAAGCATTCCACTGTTGAGGAAAAGCATTTCTTGGAAGGGGGTAACTGAATTAAGAGTCAAGATTAGGGCAGACTCTATACTTTGTTGGGAAAGGTATCTTACATTAAAAGCCACCGCGCAAAAATGTGCTATGCATCCTTCCTTCTCCATCAAAGTGTACGGAGCCACTTTTTCAAGCACCTGTGCTCTGTTTAACCATGAAGTGTAGCCAGCATAGTCAGTCAAGGCTCCAGAAGTTGACCCCCTCCCTCATCTAAAAGACACACGAATAAAGTCTATTTCACACGAACTTCAACCATTTTTGATCCAGATTCTGTTGGTGAAGCTCTGAAATTCTTCATGTTCAACTTTACGAATTATCTAGATGTTCATTTCAAAACAGTTCCAGGCAGGTTACTAAGCAAGCCAATGTTTCCTAGGAGCATTCTGCAGACAGATTTGTGAAACCGGATTCCGGGGTACGTGCTGCTGTTCGGGGCTCCCTTCTAGGCTTCCCAACTCTGCCAGGTCTTGAGGCTCATGACGTCTGAGCTGTAATTCAAAAACTGAAAACGCTACTGGAACGGGGGAAATGATGCCAACCCATCTTGTCCCATTTCAAGCCCAGGCGACTATTGGCCTTTGCACTTGGGGGCTTCGCTCCCCCTCCTCGCCGACTTTCAGTCCCGCTTCCCTTCCCGCCATTGCCGCGAGCCTTCGTTCCAGGCCACGTAGACGAAGAGCGCCAGCACGACGTGAACAGCCAGCACAGCAACGACCGCGGCATAGAAATAGCCGTCTCGGCTTGACATTCCCAAGGCACCTTCAAACAGGTAGGCCTTCGAGGAGAAATACAGCCCAATGGGCAGCAGAATCATTAACGTTGTGAAGAACAAGAGCGTTCTCAGGGTCGAAGCTAAGGAGCTTCCCTTTCTGGGCTCCAGGGCGGCCTTGTCCTCGCGCTCCATGACAGAGAAGAGGTGCGCCTTTCCGCCCGCCGCCTCTCCGAAGGGAACAGAAGAAGCTGCGCGCGCAGAGAGCGTCCTGGTCAGCTGACGCCTTCCCTTCCCACCCTCCACCGCGGCCGCCGGTCACGTGACCAAGGAAAACCCTTTTAGCGATCGCTCTGTGAAACGTTCCTTCCGAGTTGATCGCTGTTTCGTTGCTTCCAGTTCCAGCGTTGCTGAGCATGGGGGAAATCAGTACTGTAATGAATTGCCCTTTAGTGAATCAGTTACTGTTCCCTGGGAGGGGTTTTTTCATTTCCCCTTTTATTTATTTTGTAGGAAAATAAGCTATTTCACATACAAAGGAGAGAGAGTTTTAACTTTCCCCCGAGTGGGCAGCAAAAATATTAAGGACAGTTACCATATTTACTTGAATCTAATGCTCACCGTTTTTCGCGGGGATTCGAACTGCTGACCTTCCAACACATAGGACCTTTTGTTTAATTTCCAAGCAAAGGGTCTGCTGGTTTCTCTTTAAGGTTTCCAGACTCAAAAGAGAGCAGGGCAATTAAAGGCACAGAAGTCCTGTCCTCTATTGAGTTTGGCAACCCACAGCGCCACCTGCATCCCATACTTTCCTCTTTCTAAAATACATTGTCGGGGACAGCCCAATGATGTAGCAAAGATGCTTTCTTTTTACATTAAAGCACTGTATACAGCTGCTTGGTTTTTTAGAAGTGAAGCAGCAGCACACAGGGGAGAGAGGGTGTCCCCCTTCCACATCTAAAATAATCACTCAATAGCTTTCAGCCTTGTAAAGTGGAGAGGATGGGGTGTCCATTTGTACATATGCTGCAGGCTACCGACAATTATTTGGGGAAATGATGTGGTTAAAACTCTGGGCCGGCCCTCACATTAAGCAGAGTGAGGCAGCCGCTTCATGTGCCGGATGTGAGGGGTGGGAAGAGTGGCAACAAAGTGCTAGATGGCAGAATTTTTGTGTGCCACACAGGCTGCCCTCTGCCCCCTAAGCTCGCCAAATATCCTCAGGTTTTGTGAAGGACACGATCCTAAAGCAAGTTTCAGCTGTTGCTGCTCCAATCAGCTTTTCTATATGGAAGCAGGAGAGGCCTGTGCCACCTCAGGCAGCAAAATGTAGTAGACCAGCCCTATTAAGATCCTCGTCTCCCCTAGTGCCTCTGCTCCAGTCCGAATTTGATCCCTCTCTTTGGTGTGGCTGGGGAGATTGGTGCTGAGGCAGAAAAGCCAAGTGTCTCCCTTCCCATCACCTCCACCACCTTCCCATTGGTACAAATATTTTTGCACTTAAGAAAAAAAAAGTTGACACCATTTCCTACCCTTTCGTGGCATTTCAGATCTGCCCCTGTGTGCCAGCTGCCCTGGCAGTGTCAGGCATGGCTGACAAGCACCTACCGGTACAATTGCTTACTCTGTCCAAGCCGCTGGAAGTGTTTATGAGCATAACAGGCAATAATGATAAACAGGAGTTTAATAACTTTCTCCTTTAACCTAAGCTAATCCTGGGTACTTGCAAAGACTGGGTACTTGCAGCAAGAGCGATTACCCCAGGACAGGCTGTTCTGAGACAATTTGTTTGTCATTCACCTCTGGGACGCTGATGTTCTCAGCTAGAGTTAACTGGCCAGTTTCAGTCTAATATACTAAGCTTTTCATTGGCTCCAGTCCACTTCCTGCCTCTGTGAGGTGAATGGCTACTCCAGAGAAGAGATCGGCAAATCTGACAGTTTCAGTTTCTCTCAAATGGAGTTCTTCACATTACCACATTGGTTTGCAGGGTTGTCTTTAAAAAAGTGAAAAAAATCTTTGAAAAAAATCTGAAGAAGTGTGCATGCACACGAAAGCTCATACCAATGACAGTTGGTCTCTAAGGTGCTGCTGGAAGGAATTTTTTTATTTTGTTTTAAAAAACAAAACACTCATGAAAATTAATCAGCATTTTTGAATTTCTACTGCACAGATTTTTGTACACAATCTTGCCTAGTAGACACATTTTTGCAAATGCATTTTCCCAGTTATACTGCACTTTTCAGTAATTTTCACTAATATATGCATTTTATGCACAGTTCACCTGAGTATATACATTTTTGCACATATTACTCGGCTGGAGAATTGCATTTCAAAATTAAGAGAAGTGTGAATTTTAAGGAATGGTTATGTTTCAGTTCAGGGATTGTTTCAGAAAGTGTGAATTAGGCGCTGAATCGAATTGCTCCCAATCCTTATTAGGGGGAGGGCCTTTCTCATCAATGACACTCCAGGTACACCTTCAGTGCCAGTTGAAGGCCTCTTTGTTCTCCCAAGATTTTAAAATCTGAATTTCTATCACACTGATTGTATATAAAAAAGTTCTGCAATTGTTCTTATAATTTCTTTCATATTGAAATTTATAATTGTGAGCCACCCAAATAATTGTTATTGGTCAGCCTCTATAAATTCCTTAATAATTATTGTAATTGAAAGTACAGTATATCTTTTTCTATATCCCTGACTAACACAGCTCTCTAAAATACCTGCTCTGACTGAGTAAAACAAAGACCTATCTTGTATGTCAATCTGGGTAATTTCTGAGAAGCTTGCAAGGAGGGCATGAAAACAACAACTATCCCATTACTTGTCTCAACACTTGGTGCTCAGAGATACACTGCTTCTGAACAGGGAGGTTCCATTTAGCTATCATGTTTAATAGCTTTCTTGTGAAAAAGTATATCCTGAATCTGTTGCCTGCCTGTCAACTTCAATGGGTGACCCCATGTTCTGGAAGGAGAAAGGGACAAACATTTAATTCCACTCTGCCTTTTCACAGGAGGCATCATTTTTAAAAGCCTCTTCCACTGGCACAAATTTGGGGGGGGGGGATGTGCCATGTTGTGACATGTGACATGTTGGCTCTGTGAGCCAAGAGCACCTGTGTTTTGGATGCTGTCAACATTTAAATTGTAAGCTCTTTGGGGCAAGGGCTTGACTTTCTTGCTAATATTACTTTGCCTCCCACCAAATGCAGTACTGGAGTACAGAAGAGTATAAACTGTCTGAATTAGGTCAAATCTCTGCAGGGTATACTTGCCCTTTCTACTTCCAATTACTCTTGCATGGCTTGAAGTTGAAGCAAAGGAAGGATAGAAAATATCTCAGGTCAAGAGAATATAAACAGAAAAACAATTATCTATTAATACTACTACAGAAACCATGCAGCTCTGAAGAAAGATGGTCACACCAGCAACTGGGCCCAAATATAAATCAGATCTTAAGGATCTGTGGTGTTCCCGTTGCCCATTTCAAAATATTGTCCTAATTTGCTGTTCTTCCCTCACTTAACTCGGTTTCTTTGCCACAATCCCATATATTTTCAGGATTTATTCTTGGCCTCCCATTCTTGAATCCCAGATAACTTAAGCCATAAAAACTCCAGCTCCCTGGTTCTTTAACTGCAGTTGTTAACACAGTCTGGAATCTCTGCTCTAGACTCTAACCATGCATTGAGAAAGTGGAAACTAATTTCTCCCTTTGCTTCTCTGGTTATATGGGCAGGAGTTTGGATGAGGCTGGAAACAAATGCTACTTTTCTCAAGAGAACTGAAAGAGGGATCATCATTGCTTTATACATGTACAGTACACTCACCCAGGTTTCACCACTGGCACCCAGGCTTTGCAGGTATAAGAAAACTGCCGGATAGGTTGTGCAACCAGAAGTGACAGTGGAACAGAATAAGTACGGTAACTCTTTCTCTCTTTTTTCAGTTCCCTTTACTTGCTTCCAGCCTGCTGCAAATTTATGACGTTGCTCATCTGTGCTAACTAAAGGATTACTTTCAGAGGCACCACCACTCCCCGAACCAATGGCTTGGGAGCCCCCAAGAAAGCAGGTCTCTTTGACTCCATCCATGCCTTACCTCCACTCTCTGTGCTGGGTGTCCCAGCCAGAGCTCTCGGTGGTATCCCATCGGTGGCCCCATCTACAGCTTGCAGCAATGTTGACATACTCCCAAAGGTGCAAAGACAGGTCCCTGTGTTCAAGCCCCACTGCTTGGAAGCAGAATCACGATGCCTCCTACTCCACAAAATCTCTCTGGCCGGCAGAGCCTAATGCGTCTCTTTTGCTGTGCTGATGGGAGATGACGAGCATGGAACAGGCCGTCCGGGCTAAGCAATCCCTTCCCACTGGCTCTTTGAAATCAAAATCCTTACTGGTTGTGAACCTCTGTCCAGGGATCTCCGTTAGCCATATTCTAAAGGCTTAGCTTTCTTCCACCAGGACCACCTTAAGGTCTGGTTCTTCCCTCCACCAAAGAGGTTTGCAACTTCTTAGGGGCTATTTCGCTCCCAGGGCGCTGCTGTTTTTCAACCCACCTCCCCTCTCTCACATGTTTATTTCTCTTTCCCAGGACTGGCGTGTTCTTTAGCTCGGCGGGAAGAGGGTGTGTGTGTGTCAAATATCAGGGACAGCTGAGTGCAATCTAACCAGGTGCCAATCAGGCATGGTCTCCACAGCGGGCTGGGGAAGCTGGATGTGGGGATGGATGAGAAGATGGCAGCTGGGGAGGCCAGTGTTTTGTTCAGCTTGTGCTCATTGGAGGAGGAGACGCTGAATGTGCACCATTTCAGCACCAGTTGTCTTTCTCTGTTTACATTTCCCATTTGGAGTTTCATTCATCCTTGTGGCTTGCCTCTGACACCACTTAATGGGAGAAAAGAAGAACTGTCCTGTGAGAGGAGATCAAAGGTCCATCGAGCCCAGGATTGTGTTTCCAAGAGTGAGCAGTCAGCTGGCTCAGAATATAGGGATGGGGGAAAGACATTCAGTTTGGTTCACATTTTTAATGCAAACTGACCTAGTTTAAGGATGGGAGAGAAATTCCATTCAGTTCGTGTTGAAAGGCACTTATTCAAAATGATATGCAAACTATCCTTCAAAATTCTCACTTGTCTAATTTCTGCAATAAAGAAATTCTCCAAGGGAAAAAAATGTGTACTGTACAAAAATTAGGGGAAAGTGTGCATAAGAGTGCATGTATCAGTGAAAATAACATAAAACTGCATTATATTATGAGATGTGGGTGGCACTGTGGTCTAAACCACTGAACCTCTTGGGCTTGCCGACCAGAAGGGCCAGCAGTTCAAATCCATGCAACGGGGTGAGCTCCTGTTGCTCTGTCCCAGCTTCTGCCAACTTAGCACTTTGAAAGCACACCAGTACAAGTAGATAAATAGTACCACTGTGGTAGAAAGGTAAACACTGTTTCTGGGCACTCTGGCTTCCGTCACGGCTTCCACCAGAAGTGGTTTAGTCATGCTGGCCACATGACCCGGAAAGCTGTCTGTGGACAAACGCCGGCTCCCTTGGTCTGAAAAGCAAGATGAGCACTGCACCCCATAATCACCTTTGATTGGACTTAACCGTCCAGGGCAGGGTCCTTTACCTTTACCTTTTTTACCTTTATATTACGAGAAATAGATTTCAAAAATGTGTATAATAAGCAACATTGCAAGAAAGTAAAAAAAAAATTAAAAAAAATCCTTCCAGCAGCACCTTAGAGACCAACTAAGTTTGTCACTTCTTCAGATACATGCACACAAAAGCTCATACCAATAACAAACTTAGTTGCTCTCTAAGGTGCTACTGGAAGGAATTTTTTTTATTTTGTTTTGACTACGGCAGACTAACAGGGCTACCTATCTGTAATTGCAAGAAAGGTATGAATTTGGATACTGTAAATGTGCAGTATCATGCTATCAAATTTTCAATAGGACCTAAAAAGAATATTTTGAAATGAAGTTCCATGGTCTGGGGAGGATGGTCATTCCCTCTCCTTTGTCCTCAGACTTTGACACACAGAGATATAGTGTCTCTGGACACAGGGATTCCATTTAACTATTTTCACAACAAAATGGTGCAGCGCAGAAGGTTTCTGTTCACTACATTCCACTCCCCATCCCTATTTCCCTCTAATATGTACAACTGCCTGAGATTTCGTCTGGTCAATTTGGGAAGCCAGTCATCCACCTTACACCTCCTTCCCACCTCCTGAATAGTTAGTTAGCATTCGGTGCTCACTGAGTATGCTCAGTCTTCATTGGCCTAATTTTGGAATTGCCCCTCCTGCATTTCTTATTATTCTTTAGGGGGGGCATTTGAAGGGTGAGTGGGCCCACTTGTGCCCAACTGAAGCTACATAAAATCTTTGATTTCGTAATTGGTGCTTATAGGTAGCTCCCACTTCTGTCACAGAAGGCCCTTTGCTTCTGTGAATTGGGAAGTTACCTAGCCAGACAGTAGTTCTTTCTACTTTTAAATATAGCTATGTGTCTCCTACCCCACCCCACCCCCAGCTCTTTCCATCCATTGCATTCAATTGCTGGACTGCAACACTCAGCAGCCCCAGCCATTGGCTATGTTGACTGAGGCTGATGGGAGCTGTAATCCAACAACATTGGGAGGGCTTCAGGTTCTCTGTCCCTGGCCTAAAGCATGTGTTCTGTGATACAACAACACCTTACCTTGCATTGTGCACTGCAGTGAACCCAAGAATGGGAACCATGTAGGCCAAAGATGCTGGCGAGATTAGAAGCTAGGTGGTTATTGGATGGAGATACAGTCCCCTTCCAAACCATCAGGCAGATCTCCCCAGGCCACCAGCTAACATGGAGCGGAGGTGGGCAAGCAGGAAGCCTGGAAAGACTGTCTCTTTTGTCCAGGCTGGGCATCCTCTGAAAGACTGACACAGGATACATATAAGATGCTGCTCCTACAGCAGCGGCTAATTAGGCCTTGAAAGGTGGGATAGTTGCTTCTCTGCCATCCTAAGGATAAAGTCGGGTTTCTACATTTCCTTTCAGTTGAAAGATTGAAGTCAACGGTATGCTCTTCACTTCTCTTTCTCCTCCTCCTCCCCCAAGATATTCAGACAGACTGGCCTCTGCAAGCCACTTGGGAATCTCTTTCCTCTAGGCAGCTCAGGTTTTCTGAAATCCATGGCACTGACACCATCTCTGTAGTCTTTATCATCAGCCTTCCATAAAAGAGTTCCAGACGGTTCTAAGCATTCTAAGCATCTCCTTTCCAGACTTCCTGGGGCTCTAACAAGGGTCTGTAGGAGATCATTGGAACTGTCTTGTTGGGAAACCAGTTTTTGGAGAGTGTTGAAGGTGGCACAAGAGAAGAGGGGTCATATGCTCCTACCACCATTATCAGTTAACAGACTTTGTAGGGTTTTGTAGAGGTTTAAAACTCAGCAAAAGCTTGTTTGACCAGAGATGATAGGGAGAGAATGAACAAATGGGTACAACAACATGGGAAAGGATGACTTAACCATACTACATATGATCCTGCCTTATTCTCATGCAGTAGTAGACTACTGGTCTACAGCTGAGTATTCTTGACTGGCAGTGATCAAAGAGTTCAGGCATAGGCTTTTTCCAGCCATGGATGCTACCTGAGATCCTTTTGGCTGGAGATGCCAGCAATTTAACCTGGTTTCTTTATAATGACAAAGCTCAGACTGGGAATCTTGGGGTCTCTGTGCAGATGCCCCAAGCAGTAAACTGCAGAACTGTACACTGCAGCATCGGTCACTGACTGTGTCCTTCCATTTTCTCCAAATTCCCAGTGCATTAAAAACATGCTGCCCCACTGGCTCTGAACAGCCTCAGCAGCTTCTCATCACACATCCTTCCTTCTCTTTCCTCCCGACAGCTGTGCTAAGGCAGAATTTGACAGACTGGAATCCATCAGCAGCTGTGACAGCTGAGAGGCCAGCCTGCTAGGAAACGTTTGGTTTCACCCCTTGGCAAAAATGGTTCTAGCTCTGAAGTTTAAGGGAGGGGTTCTCTCCACCCATGTTCTGTATGAAGACAAGTTGCAAAGGGAACCCTCTGCATGCAAGATGGGTGACCCATCTGTCAGTGCCCCCATACTGACTTCAAGAATCTCAAGGTGGTATACATGGTTCAATCTAAGAACACAGGAAGAGCCAACTGGATCAGTCCAATAGCCCATCTAGTCCAGCAACCTTTCCTCTCAGTGGCCATCTAGATGCAGTGTTGGAAACTCAGATATATAACCAAATGGCACCTTAAATCTAGGTTACGGTCACCAGGGGGTTGGACTAGAGGACCCTCAGGATCCCTTCCATCACTACGAATATACGATTCTATGACTACATTGCTCGACTATAGCCTGTTCCAGTATGCAAGAAGGAGAAACACACACAGTGGAAATGGAAATGGTACAGTGGTACCTTGGGTTACAAACACCTTGGGTTACAAACTCTTCAGATTACAGACTCCGCTAACCCAGAAGTAGTATCTCGGGTTAAGAACTTTGACCCAGGATGAGAACAGAAATTGCGCGACGTCAGCGGGAGGCCCCCTTAGCTAAAATGGTACCTCAGGTTTTAGGTTAAGAACGGACCTCCGGAACAAATTAAGTTCATAACCAGAGGTACCACTGTATTAACTATGGACTAAGGCAGGGGTTTTTAAACAGTGGTTTGTGAGTCCCATTTGGGTGGCCTGTGGAGAGGCTGTAGCACAGTCAAATAAATCTGTTTTCAGCCCTGCACTTACTTTCCTTGATGTGATGATGGAGGACAGTGCCCAAGTCAGTTGCCAATCTGGCTCCTGGAAATCTCCACGTAGTTGCAACTGGACCCACACCAGAAGCAAAACACGCCTGGCACCTGGGGAATTTCGAACACTGTCTAGATGCCTATGAGAAGCTCACAAGCAGGACATGAGCACACACTCTCCAGCAAGTGGTATTCAGAGTTATTCAGGAGTGATTGGTAGTTTTAGCTGCTTCCCCTTATTTTATTCTCACAACAGCCTTGTGAGGTTGGTTAGGCTGAAAGTGACAGGGTCCATGATCACTCAACTCCTTTCATGGCAGATCAGGAATTTGAACTGGTCAAAGTCCACTACGTGCTCAATCCAATACACCACCTATGCACATTATTCTGGAGAAGACCAAGGTCATGGGAAGTGTGTATATGCAATTTTAGGGCCATTTTCATCCTTTTTTCCACTTCTGGGCTTGGGCTGGTGTGTGTATGTGCGGTTGTGCACATATTGAACGCATGTAAATGAGGAGTTCCCTGTACGTATATGCCACATTCCCCTAATATATATATATATTCTTGTCCACATTATTTGGCTGGAGAATTGCATCACAAAATTCTGAGAATTGTGAATTTTCTGGATCACATATTTATCTAGAAAGTGCAATTGAGGTAGGTTTGCATTTCTTTCCCATCTGCTGGGGTGACAGCAGCAGCCTCTGAGTGTCAGGAGATTTGGGTCAACAATACAAAACAGTTAATAATAAAAAAGAAAGTCCTTCTTCATATAATACCTCTTTAACTGACCAAGTTCCCTGGCAAAAGAAATGGCAAAGGCTTGTTGATGACAGAGCCATCCTTCCTATTAGGCCAGCTTGTTTCTGGGCTCCACTGATTCGGACTGTGGGGAGAGAGCTCACATAAGGGACTATTCTTCAATATAAACAAAACAAAATAAAATATCCACCTGCGTCAAGTTAGTATGTCAGGGAGGGAGTGACATGCTCAGTTTCTGTCTGTGAAAATCCCACTCCATTCTGGCCATCGGTGGTGCTCACCTGATCTCTGAAGGGAACTTGTTCTCCAAAATGGGAGCCACCTCAGAAAAGCAGACTAAAGGGGAAAAGGTTACGAGCCACGATGGCTGTGGTTGGAGGCAATAATGCTTCTGAATGCCAGGTGCTAGAAACCACCGGAGAGGCAATTGCTCTGGTGCTCCAGTCATGCTTGTGAGCTTCCCATAGGCCAGTGTCAGAACAGGTTACTGGATTAGATCCAGCAGGGCTTTTATTATATTCTTCTATCTTGGAGATAACCTTGTCTCAAGCTGTTTGGGGCTTCTTAAGGTCAAAACCATCACTTTAAAACTTGACTGGGGAGTGAATTGAAACGGGACAGCCCAGAAGTCCCTTTAGTGCACTCAAGGGGTGAGGGAAGGCAGGGAGCCCTGCGGGGCTCTTGCACCTTCCTGCCTCTCTGCCCTCTTCCCACCTTTCAAGGCCCTTGCCTCTCTCCTCCTTTGGTCCTGAAACTCAAGCATGTCAACCATTTTAATGGAGGGCTATTTGGAGCCAGACTGGGCTCCCTGCCACCCTGACCTTCTGGACAGGCTAAATTTGCTCTTCTGCAAACAAGTCACTATATTTATAGCTGCGATGACAGGTCTTCAGGGCAGCAAGTGTCTCTTGCCCAGTGGACATGTGCTCTCCGTCCCGCCCCAGAGGATGAGGGGCACTGATTGGGCCCAAAGGTAATGAACTATGATGGACAGTAATCCTAGCTAAGGAGGCCGGGATTAGCTGGCTGTCATTGCTGGGAGACCCTCGTAACTCAAGCCAGCCACCGGCTTGATTTATGAGGGGAGCTGGAATTGCTGAATCCTCTGTGCTGCTTGGCCCGGCGGGGGGCCAGAGCCTTGGCCTCTGCATAAATAAACCTGTAAAAGGTTATTCAAGCAGCTCTTGATATTGCCCCGCTGCAGGCAGTAAATATATCAGCTGCTGTCGTGTTACAGCTTCCTTGCATACCGTGGGCACCACGTCCCCCCACGCCCCCCCCGACTGGGATGCCCTCCCAAAGAAGTCGGCCAGCTGGGACAAAGGGGTGCCTGGGTCAGACTCCAGTTGCCTCCAATGCAGGCAGCAGCCTTCTCAGGGTGGAGGGTGAGGAGGGGGGTGTCTTGTGGAAATGGTAGCCTGGGGAAGCAAACCATTGCTTGCAGTCGGGTTTTGGGGGGGGAGGGAGGTGAAGTTGGAGGTCTAATTCAGTCTAGGCCAGAGCAAAACAGAGGAGGAAATGTGGCATTATTTGTCTTTTTTATTTGTTTGAAAGATGCACATATGACTTATCCCCACCCAGTTAGGCAGCCCTGTTATGAGGTGAGGCATACGGTAATTTTAATTTTATGTAACTTGTTCCTTTATGGATATGACCAGCATATTGTTTTCCTGAATGTGCCTGGTGTCAAATTGTCAGACGTGCTATCCTTACGAATGTGAAAAGCAGGCATCTGTCAGCCCTTGAAGAACAGCAATAACAGGCACAGGGGTCAAATTGGGTTACTAGTTAATAAGTTAATAGACAAGTGATTGGCCACTGTGAGAAAAAGATGCTGGGCCACTAGCAGAGGTCTTCTTAGGTTCTTAACACATCCATCTTCGGAAACGAGCCTTTTCTTAGCCCTCAAACCACAACTCTCATTGGCTAGGTAAATGCCAAGAGTTGCCTACTGCCTGTTTATACATCCAGTCCTCTTCACCAAAGTCAAGGTGAAAAGGTTGCCAAGCCAGTTCTGGGGGGTGGAAACTACTCCCATGTTCAAGTGTAACAAGAGTGTCACTTGTTCACATTGCAAATAGCTCTAGTGACACAAAATCCATCATAAACAAGTCAGGGTGAAGGTGGTGGAATGGAGCAAAAAGGGATAAATTCCAGAAAGGCAATGTGTCGGCTGTCACGTCTAGGGGCCCACAGATGAGCGAGACGTTAATGTAAAAAGGCTCATGTGGAGAGAACATGATGGCTGCTTGCTGGTCTTTCTTTAATAATATATTCTTTATTGGGTTTCATTATTTATACAGTTAATCCATACATTTTTCAAGACATAATAAGCTACACACCGTGAAACTAAAATAATTCAACATCAGATAATACTTCTACATAAAGCCTTAAATTGTTTAGTGACGACTTCCCTCGACCTCATTGCGGCTCCTTACTTATCTTTTTTACTGTGTCCTTTTTTTCCTTTTAATTCATTGGTCTTTCATAATGTGACTATTGTATATCTATTGTTTACTTTGTGAAAATTAGTCAAGGCATATAAAGGGTTTTGTTTGGGAACAATGTTTTTTTCAAATCACTCTGTAACAATCCCACTCATTTTTGAATTTTTTGTTTGGTTGGTTCCTTATTGTCTCTGTAATTTTTGCTAGTTCTAGGTATTCACATAATTTAATTTGCCATTCTTCCTTTGTGGGTTTCCCGCCCCTCCTTTCCAGTTTTAACAATTAGCATTCTCACTGCTGTTGCAGCATATAAGAAAACCCTCCTCATCATTTGGTACATCAGATGTCAGAATTCCCAGAAGAAAGGCTTCCGACTTTTTCACAAGTGTTTGTTTAAACATTTCTTTTAACTCGTCATAGACAATATCCCCCCCAAAAAAATTTACACAACCCCACGACATGTGGTACATGGTTCCCTCCATTTGCTTACACCTCCCGCATACACAGTGGTGCCTCACTTAACGAATGCCCTGCTTAACGAAATTTCCGCTTAACGAAATGATTTTTCGAGCGGAGGTTGCCTCGCTAGACGAATTCGTTTTATGAAAAATTCATCTAGCGAATCGCGGTTTCCCATAGGAATGCATTGAAATTCAATTAATGCGTTCCTATGGGCAAAAATTAAAAAAAAAATCAATGCATTCCTATGGGATTCGCTAGACGAATTTTTCGTTATAAGAAAAGACCCGTGGAACGAATTAAATTCGTCTAGCGAGGCACCACTGCATTTGAGTTTGTTTTATATATTTTGTCCAATTTGCTGGAGGTCATGTACCATCCGTAGAGCATTTTCATAAAAATTTCCTTTAGTGTGTAGAAAGCTGTAAATTTTAAATCTCTTTTCCATACTTCTTCCCAATTGTCCATCTGAATGGAGTATCCAGAATCCTTTGCCCATTTAATCATTACAACCTTCTTCCTCAACCTCCCAATCCAGTAGTAATCTGCACAATTTAGATAGTGTTTTCTATTTGTTCTGTAACGTATATTTTTTTCCAACCTCGATATCTCTGTTGCAAATCCATTTTTTCAATCTAATTTGAAAACATCATTTAGTTGATGATATTGTAGCCAATCCATAAGATGATGTTTGATTTCTTCAAATTTTCTCAATTTGAGTTGGTTTTGGTCTTCTTCTAAGGTTTCTTTGTAGGTTGCCCAATTCCACACACACACCCCGTGTTTTTCCTCTTTACTGAGATGGCCTCTAGGGGGAATAACCACCAGGGTGTTTTGGGTTCCAATAAATTTTTGTAACTATCCTACACTGTGTATAATGATTTCCGTATTATGTATATGGTTTAGGAAACCCCTGTGTAACTTTTCCATAACCCAAATAGGCGTGCCACCCAAATCTCTTGTCCCATCCTTCCAGATCCAATAAATCAGTGTACCAAATATATTCTGGACAACAAGTCCAATGATATCACAGTGGCTGTGGCAGTTTCTTTCAGTAGTCATACAAATCAAAGATTAACATACCCATGACTAAACAACTAACGCTTCGGTCTCCCGTCCCTGGGGGGTTGTCTGTGTGAATCTGTACTTTATTCTGAATCCATGTTATGGGTCGTTGGACTGCAATAAAGATTATTATATTATAAATCAGTGTTCTACAAGATCATCCACTCTTTTAGTCAGCAGAGACATGGCGCTTCATAACAGAGCCTCAAGTCTGGTAACGCAAAAAACCCTCTATCTTTAATATCAATTAGTAATTTGTGTTTAATTTGGGGTTTCTTCCCTTGTCAAATGAATTTCAAGAGCTCCCTCTGCCAATCCCTGAAGCATCCAGTCCCACTACAATTGGAATCATCTGTAACAGAAACATCATCTTTGGAAGGACATTCATTTTGACTGTTGAAATTCTCCCCCAAAACTTCAGCCTATCCATATTTCCAAATCTTTTTTTATCTCTTTCCAGGTCCAACTATAATTATCATTAAATAAACTGATGTATTTTGCTGTAATCCAAATTCCCAGGTCTTTAGCTTTTTTCGTTATTGTCAGACCAGACCTTTTTTGTAATTCTGGGTCTCTCGTATTCTTTACCAACAATTTTGTTTTATCTTTGTTCAACTTAATCCTGCCACCTGACCGAACTCCTTGCAGGTCTTTCTTAGCATTTAAAGTCAGCTCACACTGTTATTGCTAAGCTTAGTTTTCAGTGGCTCTGATAATCTTGATGTCACAATCATTCTATGCAACAATTGTGATGCCATCAAGGAGATCTCTCTTTCTAGGTCAGCAACTCTTTTTCTTCAGTGATTTTCAACGAGTTTCACTCTAGTAATATGAGGAAATATACACCAGGCACTTTAAGACTGTGGCTATGTACTTTTCGGGTCCAGGGGTGCTTTTGGAACTTTGAGAAGGTGACAAGGGCACCACTCACAAAATGGCTGCCGCCAGGGGTGTGGCCTGACCCGAAATGGCTGCAATCCCCAAAAGAGTAGAAATAAGAAAGAGAGAAGGAACGTAACAAAAATGCTCTAAAAGGTGTTCTTCTTTTCCAGATACGATCACATTGTGGTTGTTAACAGGGGGGGGGGGCTTGTTGTTTCACTCATAGCTGTCAAGTTTTCCCTTTTCTCGCGAGGAAGCCTATTCAGCATAAGGGAATTTCCCTTAAAAAAAGGGAGAACTTGACAGCTATGGTTTCACTGCGTGAGGCAAAACAGGAAGTGCAGGGGGTCACTCCAGCGGTGTGGGTGACAAGGGCAGGGGTGCTGTGGTGGGCTCTTTCACTCTCCGCACCCTGCCCCCGGGTGCGACCACCTTCCCCTGACATGTGCACACCCCCTGCACTCATGCATGCCCGCCCTGGGTGCCAAGAACGCATGCTCCACAGCTGGGAGGAAAGGTTGAAATCAACACACACACACACACACACACACAAACACATTTGCAACAATTGGAAAAGATGATCATAATGACAATGAAAATGCCTCTACATTTGGAACACCCAGGAAAAGAGTGATCATTATGATCGCCATCCTCATTTTGATGCCTCTGCACTGGGCTCCCCCCAACCCAAACAACTAGGAATAAACCTTGCTGTTAGGCATACAGCAGAAACAATAAAGGCTTGCCATATCCCACCCACCTCAATATTCCTCCGAGGGACCGAGGCCCCTCTCAAGCAGCTGCTGGCTCCATCTGCCAACAGGCAACAAAGCAAGCAGAGCATTCATTGGAGGATTCCACACCCACATTTCCAAAACGTTTCTCAAGCAAGAGCCTGCTGACTGTGCCATGTGGGTAGCTGGCAGCAAAACGAGTAACGGGCAATTCCCACACTTCTTGGCCTACTCCATCACGTACACTTCAAAACTTCTCTCAAGACTCATCCACAGTTTCTTTTGCTCTACATTTCAAGGCACAGCTCCAGGCTTCCCAGGTCACATCTAAGCATTTTTATTTTGCCCCGTTACTTTCCCCGCGGAAACCTGCTCTTTACCGCTAAATCAGAGCAAATGGCAGTCCGTGGAAAACCCAATTTGTCATTAGTGGTAAAGATTGAGTTTTTCTGGGGAAAGCGGGGGGGGGGGGAAGCATGGAAAGTGTGGGGCAAACGGTAAGTGTGCTTAAGTCCTCAATTAGCTAGCAGACAGTAAAACAAAATAAATAGAACAACAGGTGGATCCAAGGACAAGAAAATAAGGCATAATGCAGGAAAAGGGCAGTGCAGGGGAGAGGAAAGCAGCAGCTTTTTGGACCCCAGGAATTTCTGTGGCCTGCTGCCCAAACAGGGTGCCTAGCAGTCACAGCTCAAGCTTCGCACATTGTCCAGAAATACCGATAGGGTGGGAGCAGCCAGGCTGGCTCATTTCAAATGAGGGCATCCTGATCAAGTTTGCAGATGACACCAAATTGGGAGGGGTGGCTAATACCCCAGAGGACAGGATCACACTTCAAAATGACCTTAACAGATTAGACAACTGGGCCAAAGCAAATAAGATGGATTTTAACAGGGAGAAATGTAAAGTACTACACTTGGGCAAAAAGAAAGAAAGAAAGAAAGGCACACATACAGGATGGGTGACACCTGGCTTGAGAGCAGTACATGTGAAAAGGATCTAGGAATCTTGGTAGACCACAAACTTGGCATGAGTCAACAGTATGATGCAGCAGCTCAAAAAAGCCAATGCAATTCTGGGCTGCATCAATAGGAGTATAGCATCTAGATCAAGGGAAGTAATAGTACCACTGTATTCCGCTCTGGTCAGACCTCACCTGGAGTACTGTGTCCAGTTCTGGGCACCACAGTTCAAGAAGGATACTGACAAGCTGGAACGTGTCCAGAGGAGGGAAACCAAAATGGTCAAAGGCCTGGAAACGATGCCTTATGAGGAACGGCTTAGGGAGCTGGGTATGTTTAGCATGGAGAAGAGAAGGTTAAGGGGTGATATGATAGCCATGTTCAAATATATAAAAGGATGTCATATAGAAGAGGGTGAAAGGTTGTTTTCTGCTGCTCCAGAGAAGCGGACACGGAGCAACGGATTCAAACTACAAGAAAGAAGATTCCACCTGAAGAACTTCCTGACAGTAAGAGCTGTTCGACAGTGGAATTTGCTGCCTTGATAGCACTTGAATGACTCCTACCTTCAGGACCACTGTCTCCCTCCCCCACATAAGTCAGTTTAAAGCCCTCCTGATGAGGTTTTTGAGTTTCATGGCAAAAACATTCCTCCCAACCTTTGTGAGGTGCAGCCCATCACTTGCCAGAAGACCATCTTCAAGAAACTGCAGACCATGATCTAAGAATCCAAACCGTTCCTGTTTGCACCATTTGCGTAGCCAGTTGTTCACTTCCCCTATTTTCCCCTCTCTCCCTGGGCCATGTTGTTCAACTGGGAGGACAGATAAGATGACAATTTGTGCATTTAATTGCTTCAACTTCCTGCCCAGAGCCTCATAATCACTTTTGATCTTCTGAAGGCTATGGCTTGCAGTGTCATTGGTTCCCACGTGGAATGCTTTGATGGTGTTTCCTGCTTGGCAGAGGGTTGGACTGGATGGCCCTTGTGGTCTCTTCCAACTCTATGATTCTATGAAATGTAAATTTTTATTACATTTCCAAAATTTCTCAGATTAGATAATTACATAACAACTTTGTTCCATAGATTAACTTCCTACCCCCCTGTCCACAGTGTTTTTCTTAAAACCTTTTTCTACTGTGTTATATGGAAAACTCTTATCTATTACAAAAAAACCCCTTTAATTCAATTATTTTATCATTTTTCTTCCACTGCTCATATGTTGAATCCTGCCCATGATTTCATTTGGCTATAATGTTTTTCAAATAGTCAAAAAAGGCCTCCAGTCTACTGTAAAAAGTAGTTCTCTTAATTTTGCTGTCTGCTTTGCCATTTCCCCATAGTCCATTACTTATTTCCATTTCTGTGCATATAGTATTCCAGCTGCTGTTGTCACATACATAAATAATTTGGTCATCATCTTCAGAATGTGTGTCCCTATTATCCCTATAAGAAAGGCTTCATGTCTTTTGGGAATAACCCACTTATACATCTTAATTTCATTATATATCATTCCCAAAAGCCTTTAGCCCAGGAGTCCAGATGCGGCCCAATCACCTTCTAAATCCGGCCCATGGATGGTCCGGGAGTCCGTGTGTTTTTACATGAGTAGAATGTGTTCTTTAAAATGCATCTCTGGGTTATTTGTGGGGCATAGGAATTCGTTGATAATTTCCCCCAAAATATAGTCCGGCCTCCCACAAGGTCTGAGGGACAGTGGACCGGTCCACTTCTGAAAAAGTTTGCTGACCCCTGCTTTAGCCATTTTGCATGTCCACCACATATGAAAGAATGACCCTTCTGTCTGTTTATACTTCCAGCATTTACTTGACACATTTTTATACGTTTTGGCCAATTTGTTTGGCATTAGGTACCACCCACACATCATTTTCAAAGAGTTTTGTTTTAAAGTATAACAGGCAGTAAATTTCATATCCTTTTTCCATAACTTCTCCCATGAAACCATATCAATATTATGATCTAAATATTTAGCCCATTGTATCATTGGTGACTTGCCTAATTCATCTTTGGTTTTCCAATCTAATAACATTTATATATTTTAGAAATCAGTTTTTCTTTACTCTCAAGCAGCCACATTTCAAAGTCAGAGTTTCGTTCCACAAAACCATTTATCAAATCCTTCTTAAATAGCTCGTTTGCTTGATGATACTGGCTGGCTCATTTCAAAGAAATTGCTTAGAAGGGCATTTTCTAACAGTGATTCTTGGAGGACCAGAGACTTATTTTAAAAAAAAAATTCAGAGGCACCAATGAAGGCCTTCACAGGTGGCATGGCATCATAGTCACAAGGTTGGTGACCCCCCACTTTAAGGGCATTGGGAGAATATTGGGAGTATTGATGCACTGGGGGCTTCCAGACTGCGGCTATTTGTGGGGCATGATTCAATCTAGTTTCTAGTTCTTAAGTTTACTGTTCTAACTGTGATTCAGTTACATATAGGCAAATACAGGTTGTGTGCTTAAAGGTGGTCCGGAGCTCTTGCACAACAACCAACCAGCTAAAGAAAAAGAGTCTGCATTTGACAGGTTGTGCTTTGGCAAACTTTATTCATTTAAGTTACAGGTACCTGTAGGCAGCCGTGTTGGTCTGCCATAGTCAAAACAAAATAAAAGAATTCCTTCCAGTAGCACCTTAGAGACCAACTAAGAAAGCTCATACCAATGACAAACTTAGTTGGTCTCTAAGGTGCTACTGGAAGGAATTTTTTTATTTTCTTTATTCATTTAATTAATTTATGAATTGCTTCCTATGCAGAAGGGATTTCACAATACTGTATAATAAAGACATGTCCAAAGCATTTGCATATACAGTATACAAATCATTAAAAACCATTTCCTATATAAAAACTGTGTGTGTGTGTGTGTGTGTGTGTGTGTGTGTATAATATTCAGTGTTGTTGAATGAGTAAAGTCTTCGACAGATGCTGAGAAGACACTAGAGGTGGTGTCTCTGATATGTAACAGAAGGGGGTTTCCAAAGAGTAGTTGCTGCCATACCAAAGGCTGTATTCCAACACTGAGCAGAACAGACCTCCCGATAAAACAGTGTCTGCAGGATGCCATCTCCTGCAGAGTGCAGTGCTAGGTTAGGTGTATAAGGGAAGAGACTATCTTTTAGGTATCCTGGTTCCATGCTGTATAGGGCTTTTTACACCAGTAGCTGCCTGAGCTTAACCTTTGCAAATCCATCATACCAAAAACTGAATTAGTAGATGACACTTGCTGCAACAGAACGGTGTCTTCTGGATATCTCTTAGAATAATACTGCCTGATAAAGCACTGGTGGAAACTACGAGAAAAGGTGGGATGTACGGTAATATCCACAGGGAACTGCACAGACCCTTCTGCCACAGATAAGAGCAGCGCTAAGCAGGAAAATAGGGTGGGGGTCATTTTTTCAGCCTGGGGACTAGAGACAAAATGGGAAGAGGTAGTAAAATTGACCTTATCCATTGTCATCATTTTCTAGAATTTAATATAGGAAAATGCCTTATACTCAAAGTGGGCCAAATATTTCTCCCCACTCTCATGGAACAATTCATTCCATGTGACAGGTTGGCGGGGGGGGGGGGGTATTGATTACTTGAAAAGACTTTTGTATGGAGATGAGTTTACCTTTAAAGATGAGATGACTGAGATTTTTTTTCTCTTTAAACGGAGAGTTTTGCTACTACTTCAGGCAGCTTTTTATCTGCCCTCAACAGGTTGACTGAATTCCCTTTCAAATTTGGAGTAGAACGACTCACTCATTTGACACTCCAACATGACATGGTGTCTCCTGGGGCATTCTACAAGGCTATGTCATGATGTAGAAGCAGAAAAGTTTTCTTTCAAAAAAAAAACCCATTCTGTTTTTCAACATACATAACTTTCTTTATAATACATTAAAATTAAGAGCGTCACTCATGTCACATTATTAAGTGATCCATGCTTTTATGTGCTGTATTTCACTATTAACAATTTTCCTTTCTTTCCATTATATTCACTAGAGTCTTTCCATAGAAGTCCATGGGTAGATCGACATTGCCACTTATGTTCCTTTTGTGCTATGTATGTAATGAAACTGAACCATGTTGTGTGGAATTTGTCCTTCGTTTCTCCAGAACAGCTGTTGTTAAGCTGGTGGGTGACCACTTCATCTTTAAATAAAAGACCATCCTCACCTGAAACTGCAATTGCCCCTGCCCCAAAATTAAACTATTCTGGGGGGCAGGAGTGAGGATGCTTCACCCCAGCTTCCCCGTAAAAAGTACTGAAAAGTCATACACCAGGTGATAATAGATCCATATGGTCTACTCTGGCCTTCCCCAGCTTATTGCACTCCAAGTGTTTTGGCTTACAATGAGGGATGTTGGAAAATTCTGACAAAAACAAAAAAATCAAACAGAAATTGCTGCAGTTCACATGCTCATCTCTGGTCAGGGACACGAACAAGTAAGCAAATCCTTTTTGCATTTGTTCCCGTCATTGTTCTTGTTTTTCAAGTCTGCCAATGAGATATAACTAATAGATTTTAAAAAAACCTTCTTTTGCTGTTTCCTTCATACTGAAATGACATACGTATTTGGCAGAAACCAAACTGCAGCACTACAGAAACCACACCAAAGTTGACCAAACACAGGCCAGAATGGAAGTTGCTGCCTTATTGCATCCCTAACTACAGCTCACATCAGCTCAACCAGCAAGGGTGGTCTCCTCTTGACTGTCAGTAGCTCTCTGGGGTCTTAGGCAGAGGAGACAGGTCTTTCCCACTGAAGGTGAGAAGCTAAACTCTATGACTGAGCTAGACTGTAGCCTGGTCTGGAATAAGGCAGCTTCACATCTGTCGTGTATTAAAGTAATAGCACAGCCAAGTATGTATTGTAATATAATATACAGTATAGAGTTTATTGTATTGTATTGCAGAGTTTATTTGAATGCATAAGTTCCAGCGGGAACGTATATCATTTGCTGGTTCAGAGTGCAGGATTTGGATCCGCTGCTGGATTGGTTTACGCTGGAGGGAATCTTTGCCATTGGTTCCTGCCAAAATGTATCTTTTCCCTGCTAGTTCTCTGTTACTATATAAGTCCCAGTTTTCCCCATTCCCTGTGTTCTGGCTCTTACTTGTTCTTTGAAGTAAAGAGATGTGTACCAGATCTTCGCCTCCTGCTTCTTATTTGCACTGAGCTGAAATCACTGAAGACCCACTACACAACATGCTGGCGACGAGGATGGGATCCGGCTTGCCGTGAATGGATGTCAGAGGTCGGCATCCGGAATCAGAAGAAGAGGAGGAAGAAGTCATAGACGCTCCTGAGTACACCATGGCAGGAAGTAAAATCATTGAGCCATTTAATTCGGGAACTGCAGAAGCCTGGGATTCATATCTCCAATGTTTTGGTTTCGCTGCTACCGCGCAAGGAATCACCAACGACAACAGGAAAAAGGCAGTCTTCCTGAGTTGCTGCGGGGCTGAGGTTTTCGAGTTGGCCTGAGGCTTGGTGGCTCCTCTCATGCTAGAAACAGCGACGCTGAAGCAGATCACGGACCAGCTCACGAGGCACCTTGCCCCAGCAGCAACCACGACAACACGCCGCATCGAGTTCCATAAAAGGAGGCAGAAGGATGGTGAATCAGTCTCCAGATTCCTTGCAGAGCTGAAGGTCCTGGCGAGGCACTGTAATTTTGTGGCCCTCGAGGAAGCGCTGCTTGACCAGTTCATTGGAGGTCTGAGCAGCAGTAAAGCCCAACGTCGGATCGCCGCAAGGGAAGAGGTGGATCTAGCAACGGCTGTGCGTGAGGCTATAGCCACTGAGACCACAGAGGGGGAGAAACAAAAAACCCCACAACAAAGTGCCAAACCAGCAGCAGAGGCAGCTCATGCTTTGAGCAGTCAGGAGTCCAGCCCGTCCCAGAGTCCATCCCGCGGAGTTGGATCCCTGAGGCTTGGTTCATCTGGTAAAAAAGGAAAAATGTAGCTTTGGAGTTCCTGTGGTGGAGTTCCTCGGTTACACCATTGATGCTGCGGGAGTGCACCCCATGGAAAGCAAGGTTAAGGCCATCGCCAATGCCCCCAGGCCCAACAACAAAACTGAACTCCAATCTTTCTTGGGTCTGGTGAATTTTTACCATGCGTTTTTACCGCACAAAGCGGCAGTGGCAGAGCCTTTGCACAGGCTTCTGCAAAAGAAGTGCATATGGCATTGGGGAAAGCCGCAACAAAAGGCTTTCGAAACCATTAGGGGAATGTTGTCTGCTGAGAGCGTGTTGGCCCATTATGATGAAACGAAACCCCTTGTACTCGCTTGCGAGGCATCTCAATATGGACTGGGAGCCACAGAGAGGCGGATGGGTCAGACAGACCCATTTCGTTCTACTCAAGGACTCTTACGTCCACCGAGAGGAACTACGCGCAGATAGACAGAGAGGCTTTGGCTGTGGTAGCGGGTGTAAAGAAATTCTACGACTATGTGTATGGACGATCATTCTTAATTGAAACGGACCACAAGCCATTGCTGGGCCTGTTCAACCCCCGCAAACTAACCCCTCAAATCCTGTCCCCTAGAATGCTCAGGTGGTCGATTTTTTAAAAACGGGTTCCAATATGAGATATGCCATGTGAAAGGGAAATTGCTTTGTCACGCAGACGCCCTCAGCCGGCTTCCACTCCAGGGGGCTGGTGATTGTGACCCGGCACCAGCCGAACAGGTCATGATGTTAGAGACATTGTCAAGCGCTCCTGTGACTGCGGAAGAAGTTGCAGCCAGGACTCGAAAGGACCCCACACTCTCCCGTGTCCTTGCCTGGGTAGGGAGGGGGTGGCCCAGTGGGGGCCAAGAAGAGAAGTTCCGCCCATTTTTAATGCGGCAGCATGAGCTATCCCTTCATAAGGGGTGTGTACTCTGGGGGGACAGGGTAGTCATCCCTAACCCACTTAGGAACCGCATTCTAGAAACCTTGCATATGGGGCACCCAGGGATGGTCAGAATGAAATCCCTGGCCCGCTGTTATGTGTGGTGGCCAGGGATGGATAAGGAGATAGAAATGTGGGTACGCACGTGCAAGGCATGCCAAGAGGTTCGACCTGAGGTTCCCAGGGCACCCATTCATTGGTGGGAACAGTCCAGAGCACCATGGAACCGTCTTCACATAGACTTTGCGGGGCCCTACCAAGGGAAAACGTTTTTGGTTGTGGTCGATGCATACTCAAAATGGTTGGAAGTAGCATTAGTCCCCAGTCCCACATCAGCAGCCGTTATCAAGGTATTAAGGCAGCTGTTTGCCACGCATGGTCTGCCAGGAACGTTGGTGTCAGACAATGGGGCAGCATTCGTGTCAAGCGAGTTCAGAGCTTTCCTCGCTGACAATTTCATACAAGGAGTGACCTCTGCCCCTTTTCATCCATCGACTAACGGTCAAGCAGAACGAATGGTGCAAACTGCAAAGGGTCTATTTCCCGTCTACTGGAAGGTGACTGGGCAGCCCGAATAGCTCGTATGCTGTTCTTACAGCACGCCACTCCATGCACAGCCACGGGAAAGTCACCAGCCGAGCTACTGTTAGGTTGCAGGCTGGTAACAGCCCTGGACTTTGTGCATCCAGATAGGATGCCCTCCCGTTCAGCACGGGAGCCACCACAACCCGAAGGAGACAGAACGAGATACTTTAATCCAGAGGATCTCATTTGGGTGAGGAATTATGCCAGAGGTCCAATTTGGGTTCCAGGGGTCATTTCGCGGGCCAGCGGTCCCGTGTCATATTATGTCACGTTGTCACAGGGTCAGGTCTGGCGTAGGCATGTGGATCAGCTGAGGCACAGAATACCCAGCAGGAGTGATGATGAGGGACCAAACACCCCCACATTAAATGATGAGTTGCCGCCCCCGAGTCAGGTGGAGACACCTTCACTGATTAATGACCCACCAGGGCAGTCAGAAGGTGAGCTCCCCGCTGGGAATACAGAGCTGGCAGAAGATAATGAGTTGGGGGGGGGCTTTAGGAGGGACAGCTGGAGCCGATACTCCTGGGAGACCCCTCAGCCTCAAACCCCTAGTGTCGCAACACCTGAAGTGAGACGATTTTCCTGCTTGGCAGGGGGTTGGACTGGATGGCCCTTGTGGTCTCTTCCAACTCTATGATTCTATGATTCTATCTAGTAGAAGTCGCAGGAAGCCACAGTCCCTGAAAGACTTTGTGTGTAATTCTCACTAAGTGTGTGTGGGGGGTGTTGTGTATTAAAGTAATAGCACAGCCAAGTATGTATTGTAATATAATATACAGTATAGAGTTTATTGTATTGTATTGCAGAGTTTATTTGAATGCATAAGTTCCAGCGGGAACGTATATCATTTGCTGGTTCAGAGTGCAGGATTTGGATCCGCTGCTGGATTGGTTTACGCTGGAGGGAATCCTTGCCATTGGTTCCCGCCAAAATGTATCTTTTCCCTGCTAGTCCTCTGTTACTATATAAGTCCTAGTTTTCCCCATTCCCTGTGTTCTGCCTCTTACTTGTTCTTTGAAGTAAAGAGATGTTGTACCAGATCCTCGCCTCCTGCTTCTTATTTGCACTGAGCTGAAATCACTGAAGACCCACTACACAACAACATCTAGCTCAGTATTGTCTATTATTCTAACTTAGGGTTGCCATATTTCATAAAGTAAAAACCAGGACATCCCAAAATTGTTGAGCTTTTTTAAAGGAAACCACCAAAATTGTTGAACCCAATGTTGTTTTGATTGACTTGTCTAAGATCCAGGACAAAGCACCGCCTTTCGGAAATCCCCCCCCCCCGGAAGTCAATTCCGCCCTTGAAATCCCAGTAATGTCCGGGAAGATCCAGACATATGGCAGCCCTATTCTAACCAGCAGCAGCAGTCCAGGGCCTTCTGCTGAGGGCCTTTGTGCCATCTCTTACCTGATCCGTTTTTCAGGCGCATAGCAATGGAGGTGCAAAGGGGGCGGGCTGCCCCCTAGCTCCACCACTCTGGCGGGGGCAGCGCCCCTGGCCCGCCCCTCGCCTCCTCCGCCTGAGCAGGAAGAAGCAGAGTGTGCTACGGAGTGGGTTGCAGCGCTGGCAAATTGTGAGCAAGCCACAGAGAGGCTTGCTTGTGGTTTGCCGCCGGCGCCAGCACCTGGCAACCTGCTCCGTCTGCTTCAGAGCGCGCTGGCTGAGCAGAGCAGCAGCGCCAACCCGGGAGGACTGTGGATGTCACGAAGCATGTGTCAGGATGCTTGCATACTGCGGAGCGATGCCCCGCCCCCAGGGGGTGCCGCCCTGGGCAGCAAAGTGGCACTGTTCGCCACTGCCCTTTTTAAGCAGGAGGTGCCAGAGATTGAGCCTGGAACCCTTGCCTGGGCTCTGCTGCTGAGCTCTCAACCCTTCAGCTATGGTCCCTCTGCTGCAGCTTGGTACATGCCTTTGGGCCTATCCACCAGATACAGAGATAGCACAGAGATGGCCATACCAGCTGGGGCAGATAGGAGTTGTAGTCCAAAACAGGTGAAGGACACCAGGCTGGCCTAAATTCTCGCTGGTGCCTTGTCTTCTTGCCTGATGTGAGTAGGAGCAGTCCTGGTGGCCAAGAGACCCATGCAGAGCAGTGCAAGGGAAGCTGGACCTGCTTCCCTCTCCTTTTAAGGGCAGATGTGACTGCTGGGGCAGATGTGACTTCACAGTCAGCCAAGTAATAATGGGGATGAGCTACCAGTGCAGCAGGTAGCAGCCAACAGGGCTGCACAAAGGCAGCGGGAGAGCTGGGGGAGGCCCAGGCCTTAAAGAACAAGAGTGACTTGAGTATGTTGTGCCGTGCCAGCAGGGAGGAGGAGAGGCATGGAGCAGCCCTGGCCTAAGATGCTCTGCCCCTTTAAGAGCTGTGTGCCTCCAGAGGTAGGAATGGAAGTGATAGAGAGGGGTGGGATTGGCCAATCTTGACAGGCAGCTAGAGGCAAGCTACAAGGGTGGGTGAATGTGTAGAAACCTCCGGTGTTTGTGTAGCTGCAAGGCAGTCTGTTGTGCAAATGGGGTGCTCCTTCCACTTTCAGTCTCTCCTGCCCAACCTACCAACTGGCATGCAGCCCCTGGACTGTTGACCACAAGCAGCTTACATCAACAAGAATCAAGATACATTATATAAAAAAATACAAATCCCACATTCAACACAGCTGTTAATGATAAAATCCCGCATTTGTAGTAGTAACACAATTAACCAGCAAATCTCTAAAAACTAAAATAAAAACAAAAGTGAATCATTTGCAAAATGAAAATATATCAGAATACAGCAGCAATATATATATATGAGGACCACATGACTATTACAAAAAAACCCCCCACATGTAATACAGTGGTACCTCGGGTTACAGACGCTTCAGGTTACAGATGCTTCAGGTTACAGACTCCGCTAACCCAGAAATAGTACCTCGGCTTAAGAACTTTGCTTCAGGATGAGAAGAGAAATTGTGCAGTGGTGGCGTGGCGGCAGCGGGAGGCCCCATTAGCTAAAGTGGTGCTTTAGGTTAAGAACAGTTTCAGATTAAGAACGGACCTCCGGAACGAATTAAGTTCTTAACCCGAGGTACCACTGTATTACAAAATCAGGAATTAAGTGCCACCCTCACTCCTCTGACAATTACATAGTACCATCCACTCAATTCTCACTTTGGCAAAACACTCAGAACATTCAACAGCCCATCATCATGTCCAAATCCAGCAGGTGAAAAGACAAAAAACCAACATCTCTCACTTGAGATAACACAAACACCCTCTCCCCTTCTGAAGAAGTGTGCGTGCACACGAAAGCTCATACCAATGACAAACTTAGTTGGTCTCTAAGGTGCTACTGGAAGGATTTTTTTTTTGTTTCGACTACGTCAGACCAACACGGCTACCTACCGTACCTGTAACCTCTCCCCATCTGTTATCAAGGGAGATTAAACCCTTTCCCACCAAGAGACCCTCACCCTGGGGGGTGGGCTTCAGGCCCAGCCACCAACGCCTTGAGTCTTGACCCTCACAGAACAATAATGGCGGAAGAACAATAAACTGAAAAGGACAAATCTTAGCAGGGATAGGGATGATTTACATACCATTTGGCTAGCTCCTTATTAGATAGCAGTTACAGTGAGAACTTGGATGTACCACTGAGTTGGATGGCTTTAAAACAGGACTAGACAAATTCATAGAGGAGAAGGCTGCCATGGCCACTAGCCAGAATGCCTCTGCTCTGCCTCCATGGTTGGAAGCAGTCATGACTGCCAGTTGCTGGAAACAGGAAGGGAAAGAGCTCTTGTGCTCAGGTCCGGCTGTGAAGGTTTCTCACAGGCAAGTGGCTGGCCACTATGAGAACGGGAGGCTGGACTGAATGGGTCTGCTGAATCAAGCTCTTCTTGTGTCCTTAACTTGCTCTTTTCATTCTTTTGCCGACTTTCACCATTGCTATCACCAGTGCTTTTTTTCTGGGGGGACACCGGGACACGCATATCCCTAAACATTTTGTGAATCTAAGTTTGGCCTCATTGAGGGGCAGTATTTCAATAGGAGTAGGAAAATGAGAGTACAGTGGTATCTCGGGTTAAGAACTTAATTCATTCTGGAGGTCCATTCTTAACCTGAAACTGTTCTTAACCTGAAGCACCACTTTAGCTAATGGGGCCTCCTGCTGGCACCGCAGCGCAATTTCTGTTCTCATCCTGAAGCAAAGTTTTTAACCCGAGGTACTATTTCTGGGTTAGCGGAGTCTGTAACCTGAAGCGTCTGTAACCTGAGGTACTGTACTCCTCCTAAACATTTTTTTAAGGAAAAAAAAGCACTGGCTGTCATGGGCGAAACAGACAATGTGAAAGCTACCTATTGCCACTTTCTGAGCTGATTGACATGTGTTCTGGTATTGTTTGTAGGGGGCGGAACTGCTTGGCTCAGTGGTGGTCTGCTGGCTGAGCCCCCTTTGGATCACACCTCTGTGCAAGCAGGTCTCATGTAACAAGTGCCTGAAGGGTGGGAGGAGCAGAAACATCCCAGAAGTTTCCTATCCAGCTCCACCCCACCCCACCAACCCCAGTTCCTTCCCACTCCCCACAGTTACCAATACCAGGGGGGTGGGGAATGTACAGAATGGTAATCACTTAGCAAATAAGCTATGTTTACAATTTAATTGATATGATTTATACTGATTGCAGGATTCAGTCTTTTCTCCAGGGCAGAATCCATGCAGCCTTGCTGAGAAATCTTCTTTGTCATCAGTTTGGATCCTTTTCTCTCTCTCGTGTTTTTCTCCAGGGACATCTGCTTTAGAGATGGCCTTGGGCCCCCTCATCTTCCTGGCGGTGCTAGCTCTAGTTCATCACCCCCTGATGGTCAGTGACCACACAGACTCAGCCACACTGGGCCGGCTCCAGGAGCATGAGAAGCTGATGGAAATGGAAATGGGACGCCTGCAGACAGAACTTGACCAGAAGGGCTGGAGCTGGGACCCAAGGCAGAGCCGGGAGGATTGGGGGACAACCGATGTGGCAGCAGAGGATGGAACCTGGGATGGGTGGCACTACGTCGGGCTGGTCATTCTCATCCTGTTTGGGTGCTGCAGACACACCATAGAGAAGGAGCCCAGTTATGACTCCAGCACAGACAGCTCCAGCACCACCACCAATGAAGAAGACTATGACGACACTGACATGGAACCCGAATATGACGAACCCAAGCAAAAAATGCTGGAGGCCTTCTATGACCAGCACGTTGACCTGGAAACCAGTGACTTGAGCAACATGTGTGATTTTGTAGAGAGCTTTGTGAATGACTTGCTGGAGGCTTGTCGGGGAGCCCTTCCCTACCAGAACACCCTCCCTGTGCTGGAGAATTGCATCGGGGTGGACAGTGCCTTTGAAGGATGGCACACACAGAAGCCTTCCAAAGCTTTCCGCGTTCTCGTGCCCGTACTGCCACCCAAGGGACACTCTTTCCACATTGAAACTAGTGAATCTGAGGGTGCCCCAAGCACACATGGACACATCTTGGTGGAGACAGAATGTGTGTGCAAGAGAGAGAGGCTCCTGGGGGACGTGGTGTGTTTCCTTCACCATCCAGAGCAAGAACTGAGCAGTGACAAGCAAGGAATCTTCCTTGTCCACGTTTTGTGCACCAGCTCCCACTTGGATGTGGAGAAAACCATCCACTGGTTCCAAGGCCTGGTGGGCAAGGCCTGGCCCAGAATCCAGCCCAAGTACAACCTTGACCTTGTGCCTCAGCCTTCTAATTCAACATGCCGACTGAAATTGGCATTCCGGTCGGGCAGGTCCGTCTCTATTGACATCATACTCGGGGTGCAGCAAGGAGACTCCTTGGTCTTCCTGGCCACCCAAGCTGCTGAGATAGATCGTTTGACTGGCACTGTCTGGCAGAAGTCCTTTGCTGTCCAGGAGTTGCTTTTTTTTAAGTGGGTGAGCCAGCGAGTCCCAGAGGAGAGCTGCCACCTGAAATGTCTCCAGATCATAATCTATTTCAAAGAGTCCAGCCCATCAGAGGGTAAGAACATGGTGCTCACCAACTATCACTACAAGACTTGCCTGATGCACCTCTTGCTCTTTCAGCCCCCGTTGGACTGGGGCCCTGAGAGCTTTGCGCGAAGACTTCAGGACATCCTCTTGTACATGCACACCGCCCTGCAGGAGATATATCTTCAGCATTTCCTTATTGGTAACATCTCCTTGCCCATCCAGATCCCTATGCCTAAGGCCCTCCGGAGTGCGACACCCGTGAATCTTTTCAGGCACTTGGCAGAGGACCCAAAGCTTCACGCCAAGGCAATGAAGGAGTTTGCAGAGGTTGTACAAGCTGTGAGGGCTCTGTTGACAGGGTACCGGCAGTAGCAAAAGTCAGCTCTGTTAGAAAGACCAGCCTTTTGTGGCTCTTCATAGACCCACGTACCCTAACAGGGTTGGAAAGGCATAGGGCTATGGCCGGCAATGAAACAAAGCTGGCTTATCAGGAGCATCACTGATCCTGGGATGGTGCCATGTGGGTATCTTCACAAGGTTCCCATGCTCCAGATTGATCTGCTAAAAGGCAGGTGAGGCTGTAAAAGGGCCCATCGAACCATGCTGGTTTACATTCTTAGTGCCAACTACTCTTCTGTATTTTTATATGCTCCAGTTCCAAACGAATTTGCTATATTAGACTTGAAATAAAGGTTCCAGCAAACTGTGTTCTTAAATGCCTGCCAGGCCTCCAATGAAGCCACTGTGTTTCACTGCTTCTCTAGGTCTACCTTTAGAAAACCCATAAACTAACCACAGGCATCTAATGGCCACAGGGCTGCATTTGCAACTTCCCCAGCTGTTTTTTCAATGGAACATGAGATGGAAGGAGGGGTCACTAATCTGTCTTGGTCTGAAAACAAAACAAGTGTGTCAATCCCTAACTCTGGCAGCACTGTCACACTGTGTGCAGGGGCTGTACTCAACACACATGGTGCCTGTGGCAGAAAATCCAAAGAAATGAATTAACATGGGGCACAGCAAGCCGCTTGAACAGGGGTGGGTAGCTTCTGACCAGCCATATACTGTTGGACTCCCATCAGCCCCAACCAGCATGGCCAGGGGCTGATGGGAGTTGTAGTCCAGCAACACCTGGGAGGCCACAGGCTTCCTACCACTGAGTTAGAAAGCTGTCTTGCACATGCCTCATTCAAATGAATGGGAACCACCAGACCATTTTTTATTCTCTTCAGAATAAGAACTGCACAATGTATCCCTGCAAAGGTTTCTAAGGACAGCAGTCTACCATGGATTCAAGGCTGGTTATGCATGCAATTTTTGAACAGCAGCCATACAATGCCCTCTTCAGAATGCCATCCTATATTATTTTCCCTTTTAGTTTATGTGGGAAATCTAGCAAGTTTAAAAACTTGTGGAAATGGTAGATGTGGGTTAAATTGGGGGTGTGGTGGATATGAGGTGGCATTTGGAGGAGGATGTGTAGGTGCTGTGAAAAGCTTGCATGCCTGGAGAGCAGGGAGTCCTAAATAAATGGCTGCGCAGGAGCCTCCTGGCACTTGTCCAGGCTTCGTGTTTCCTTCTGAATGAGGCACAGCCAGTGCTTTACCCCTAAACATGCATACCACTAAACATTTTGTGACTCTAAGTATGGCCTCATTGAGGTGCAGTATTTCAATATGAGTAGGAAAATGAAAGTACCCCCCCCCCAAAAAAAAATCTCCAAGAAAAAAAGTACTGGGCACAGTGAAGGCTGAGGTGTCTTTAGGATTTATGGTTTATTTACACATATATACCACCTAAGCCAGTAGTTGGCAAGGTTTACCTCGCCTGGGCCAGTTCACTCCAGTGGAGATCCCTCCGCGTGCCTAATCATGCGCATGCATGAACGCACGTGGCCGTGTCTGCGCAGACGTGATTTCCGGCACCGCGGAAGCGAGTCCACGCACTGTGCTGTGCCGGTTTACAGCAGCGCGCGAGGGCTCATTGAGCGGGTGGCTCGTGGGCCGGTTAAACGACCCCAGTGGGCCGCTTGTGGCCCATGGGCCTTAGGTTGCCTACCCCTGACCTAAGCCTACAAGAGACCTTGCTTCTCCCATACAGTGATACCTTGGGTTACAAACACTTCAGGTTAGAAACTCCGCTAACCCGGAAGTAGTACCTCGAGTTGAGAACTTTGCCCCAGGATGAGAACAGAAATTGCGTGGCGGCGGCAGTGGGAAGCCCCATTAGTGCCTCAGGTTAAGAACGGTTTCGGGTTAAGAATGGACCCCCGGAACTAATTAAGTTTGTAACCCGAGGTACCACTGTAGTTGCAACCTTCAAACAGAAATCAAGCACCACTCTCTCTGGCTCCCCAGCCTGCCTCTTCCACTTCTAGCTTCCAGCTCACATCACTCTGTTTCAAATGGTGTGGCAGGAGAGGATGCCAAGTGTGGTGGGACAATCAAAGAAACATTTAAACATTCCAGTTTAGAATAGTATAGTATAGCATCAAAATATATGCTTTTATTTGCAGAATATGGATAAATATCTTCTCTAAATGGGACCAAAAGCATCAAGTGTGTGCGAATGACTCATGTTCTTATGTACCTGCTTTGTTTTATACTTTCTGGGTGTCCCTTGATCATATTATAAAGTAAGGTAAAGGGAAAGGGAAGACAGGAGTGCCTGGCATGCTCTAGTCCATGGGGTCACGAAGAGTCGGACATGACTAAAGGACTAAACAACAACAACAACAACAAAGGTAAAGGAACCCCTGACCATACTTTGTTGTTGTTGTTGTTTAGTAGTTTAGTCATGTCTGACTCTTCGTGACCCCATGGACCAGAGCACGCCAGGCACTCCTGTCTTCCACTGCCTCCCGCAGTTTGGCCAGAGTCATGTTGGTAGCTTCGAGAACACTGTCCAACCACCTCATCCTCTGTTGTCCCCTTCTCCTTGTCCTCCTGAGTTGCCCTTTCTATGTAGATTTAAGAGAATATCTCATAGCCCCATGCCTATCTCAGCTCAGCTCTCTATCCAGAGAAAGTCAGGTTGTATATTTGTTGTATAATCCCACTGGGAAAACAGCTTTCTTGGTGGCCAAATTTCTCTTCCTAGCTCTCAAGCGTCGTAAAACTAAAATCGACTGCATTGATGTGGGGTTATCTGTATAGCTTTTACTAGTGCTGCCCATATTTTATTTTAGAGCTTTTTAAAGATGTCTTAGATGTTTTAATCTTGTACTGAGAAATGTATCTTTTCTGACTGATTGTTGAATAAAGAATAATGATGATGATGATGATGATGATGATGATAGGCATCCAAACTGAATTCGCCCATTCCCGTCCATTTTAGTTCACTGATGCCCAGGATGTCAATATTTATTCTTGCCATCTCATTTTTTACCACATCCAGCTTACCTTCATTCATGGTTCTTACATTCCAGGTTCCTATGCAATATTTTTCTTTACAGCATTGGGCTTTCCTTTTGCTTCCAGGCATATCCACAACTGAGCGACCTTTCGGCTTTGGCCCAGCCGCTTCATTAGCTCTGAATCTACTTGTACTTGTCCTCCGCTCTTCCTCAGTAGCATGTTGGACGCCTTCCAACCTGAGGGGCTCATCTTCCAGCGTCATAACTTTTATATGCCTGTTGTCTTTGTCCATGGAGTTTTCTTGGCAGGGATACTAGAGTGGCTTGCCGGTTCCTCCTCCAGGTAGATCATGTTTGGTCAAAACATAACTTCTCTAAGTTATTTAAGCCCCTTCACAGAGGTGATTTCAGAACCAATGGCAGTTATCTTTGAGAATTCCTGGAGAACAGGCGAAGTCCCTGCAGCCTGGAGGAGGGCAAATGTTGTCCCTATTTTCAAAAAGGGGGAAAGGGAGGACCCAAACAATTACCGCCCAGTCAGCCTGACATCAATACCAGGAAAGATTATAGAGCAGATCATTAAGCAGATCATTATTATTATATAATACATATAAGTAATGTGTATACATTTAATGAAATAGATAAAAATACGTTAAAAGCAGCAACTCAATTTCAAATTAAAAGTGCAGCAGATTAAAAACAACCCAAGCCAAAACAAATTACTGTTCTTTCCTTGTTATGAATGCACGCAAGAAGGAATGCCTTTTTGAAAATAGTGCTTGAGCTTGCTGCTATGCTACACACATCCATCACCTTTCTGCTTCAGAACTATTGCGTCACTCACATATGCCAAATTAGGTACCTGCCGAAGAATGGATGCTTTTGAATTATGGTGCTGGAGGAGAAGTCCCCTGGACTGCAAGAAGATCAAACCTATCCATTATGAAGGAAATCAGCCCTGAGTGCTCACTGGAAGGACAGATCCTGAACCTGAGGCTCCAATACTTTGGCCACCTCATGAGAAGAGAAGAATCCTTGGGAAAGACCCTGATGTTGGGAAAGATGGAGGGCACTAGGAGAAGGGGACGACAGAGGACGAGATGGTTGGACAGTGTTCTCGAAGCTACGAACATGAGTTTGACCAAACTGCGGGAGGCAGTGGAAGACAGGAGTGCCTGGCGTGCTCTGGTCCATGGGGTCACGGATAGTCAGACACGACTAAACGACTAAACAACAACAATTTATGTCCCATCTTTCCTCCAAGGAGCTGTAGGTGCTGCACCCAGTTCTCCCAACAAACCTGTGAGGGAGGTTAGGATGAGATGTGACTGGCTCACAATTACCAGTGAATTTCATGGCAGAGCAGGAAGGAATTTGAACCCAGGTCCCCCAGGACCTAGCCCCAAATTCTAATAATTTATGCCACTCTGGCTTAACTGATTCATTAATTTATTAATTGGCTATGGCTCATATGATACAACTCAACTAAAGTTTATTTAATTGAGGAACCAGCCCTAGAAGTGCAAAGAGCAAAAAGCATAGGGTAAGAAAAAGAAAATTATTTTTGATCCAGTGTTTTTTGGACTACCGGTACTCCCGGCCTTTATCAGGGAAATCTATAATTTAAAAATATTTCTACAGGTAATTACAAAATGGAATATATTGTTGTCATAAGAATTCTAATGGCTCAAATATAAAGTTCTTAAAAGTACAAGGCAAACACATACATATGTATATAAACCAGTGTCTGAAATAGTACAGGAGAGCAATCCTGAAACCATTTTGACTCTCCCAAATTGATCTCAAATATTTATTTGCAAGGAGGAAGGAAATGGGAAAGCCTCTCCATTGTCTTTTGCTTACCTGCCTTAAGAGCGTATTTGTGTATGAATAGGGTGAGCCTGTGACCTGGATTCAGGAACTAAAGTATTAACCATCACAAAAGAATGGCCAGGCTGCCCAGGTGATGCAATCAGTGACCATTATCAGTTATCCTGGCAGGCAGGAATTCCGCTGTAGACTGCCTCTTCTGTGATATATGTATGATGTTTTGGAGGGTGGTCTTGAGCTACAGGGTGGACAATTTCAAAAGTCGACCGGTATATTTTCTCCTACCGATAAGGAACCCACTTAGGGACTCTATACGGGCTCTTGGTTACCCCATAAGGGAAAGGAGCAGTTTTTTTTCTTATAACATTGTATAAAGCATTTACTCATAAACAAAATATAAATATCACATCAGAATTAAAAAGAACCATTCAAAAAACAAGTCCAGAAATTAAGTAAAAGTATTTTTTTTAAAAAAAAAAATCAGCTCTTATATATTATGATCATGAAAACATGTACATACGACAACATATATAGGCTGCTTATTCAGTTATCTCTTTAAAACTATGCATTAACAAATATTTGTTAAGATATGCCAGCTGGTACACACACTCTCTCAAATTTTATCATTTTTCTGATGCTATGCATTTTAATATGAATTTTTAGCTGGCAACTTCTAAGAATCTGGAAATTGTAGCTTTTTGGTCGCTTTGTGAGGGGTAAACTACAATTCCCATGATTGATTGGGGAAAGTCAAATGTTTAAATATTTGATGTGTATGCAGCCCACCAGCTTGTTACACTTTTGTTGTTTTTAATTATCTACAAAGTATTTCATTTATCAAAAAAGAAATACCTAATACAATCTGCATTTACTGTATTAAGGACAGTCCTATTTTTTAGATCACAGTTGAGAGATGTATTAAACTCGGAAATTCCAGGAATAGACTCTCTATCCTTTTCATAACTCTGTTCTCTCTAGCTCCTCCCACGTGGCACGCGCCTAGCCTCGCGCCACCCGTTAACTGCGCGCTGACGTCACGGGAGAAACTGCGATTGTGACGCGGAAAATGGTTGCCGGTTGGGAACTGTGAACCGGTGGCTTACCACGCGGCGGAGGGAAGGTAAGTTAAGGGCAGCTAATCGGGTAATTAAAGGTATGCGTAAGGCAAAGCACGCCGCGGCTGCCTCAAGCCTTTCCCCACATTCAGAGGCGCCTACACGGGGTGGGGGGGGGAGCGGGGGGCGGAAAAGAGACGCTGTAAGAAGCTGATTGGTCGACAGTGGAAAGGCTTGGCCAATAGGGAGCGGTGAAATGCGCGAGGGAGAACTTTTGAAAGAAGCGACATTGATTGGCGGGCGCAAGCGTCGTCCGAAGGCTGCTCATATTGGGGAAAGAGATTCATGGAGGCGCGGAGCTTCTTATCTTGGCTGGGGACGCGCACAGTCCTCGCGCCGGCGGAATCGTGGCTGCCGGACGCGCTCTGAAGGAGGAAGCTTTTCAGTCTTCGGGCTTGAGCTTTGGTTGTGGCAGCCAGCAACTGTGCACATTGAACTTTGTTGTTTAGTCGTGTCCGACTCTTCGTGATCCCATGGAACACAGCACGCCAGGCACTCCTGTCTTGCACTGCCTCCCGCAGTTTGGTCAAACTCATGTTCGTAGCTTCAAGAACACTGTCCAACCATCTTGTCCTCTGTCGTCCCCTTCTCCTAGTGCCCTCCATCTTTCCCAACATCAGGGTCTTTTCCAGGGAGTCTTCTCTTTTCATGAGGTGGCCAAAGTATTGGAGCCTCAGGTTCAGGATCTGTCCTTCCAGGGAGCACTCAGGGCTGGTTTCCTTCAGAATGGATAGGTTTGATCTTCTTGCAGTCCCCTCCAGCACCATAATTCAAAAGCATCAATTCTTTGGCGATCAGCCTTCTTTATGGTCCAGCTCTCACTTCCATACATCACTACTGGGAAAACCATAGCTTTAACTATACGGACCTTTGTTGGCAAGGTGATGTCTCTGCTTTTTAAGATGCTGTCTAGGTTTGTCATTGCTTTCCCCCCAAGAAGCAGGCATATTTCAATTTCGTGACTGCTGTCACCATCTGCAGTGATCATGGAACCCAAGAAAGTAAAATCTCCATGGACAAAGACATTGAACTTAAGAACACCTAAATGAAAAAATTCCTTCCAGTAGCACCTTAGAGACCAACTAAGTTTGTTCTTGGTATGAGCTTTTGTGTGCATGCACACTTCTTCAGATACACTGAAACAGAAGTCATCAGACCCTTATATATAGTGAGAGGGTGGGGAGGGGTATTACTCAGAAGGGTGGTGGGAATGGGTGATTGGCTGATAGGTATGGTAAACCTGTTGACGACTGTTAACTACTGCAATTGGTCTTAGAGGGAAAAGCAAGGGGTAAGATGGCTAAAAATAGCTTTATTATGTATAATGAGATAAGACTCCAATGTCTCTATTCAGACCAGGTCTTTCCATGGTTTTAAGTTTGGTAAAGGTAAAGGGATCCCTGACGGTTAGGTCCAGTTGCGGACAACAGGGTTTGCAGTGCTCATCTCACTTTACTGGCCAAGGTAGCCGGCGTACAGCTTCCGGGTCATGTGGCCAGCATGACTAAGCCGCTTCTGGCGAACCAGAGAAGGACACGGAAACACTGTTCACCTTCCCGCCGGAGCGGTACCTATTTATCTACTTGCACTTCGTACTTTCAAACTGCTAGGTTGGCAGGAGCAGGGACCGAACAATGGGAGCTCACCCCGTCGCGGGGATTCGAACCACCGACCTTCTGATCGGCAAGCCCTAGGCTCTGTGGTTTAACCCACAGCGCCACTCTCATCTCTTTTCAGTTTGGTAATGTTGCAATTCAGCAACTTCTCTTTCCAGTCTATTTCTGAAATTCTAGACAGCTACTTTGAGATGTCCTGGGACACCTGTGAGCCTCATAGGGAGGCTGCCTGCTGCACATCTTCATGATTTAATGTTATGGCCTCTGCAGCTTTCAAGCAGCCTCAGACTTGGGTCCCCAAATGTTGCTGGGCTACAACTCCCACCACCCCTGACAACTGGTCCTATTAGCTGCGGATGATGGGAGTTGTAGTCCAGTAACAGCTCGGGACCCAAGTTTGAGAGAGGCTGGCTTGTGGTCACGTTTGTCTAGGGAAAATTGTGGGAGCTACTGGGAGCTCCCAGTTACTCCTGCTGTTGATGGTGACGCATATAGATAGAGGTGTGCGGTTGACCTGTGCTTTTTTACTTCATACATGATGTAGAGTTTGGAGTGATCAGTGAGGAGGCCAAGACGTTAAATCAAAAAGAGATTGTAAAGAGTTCCTGAAAGGGCCTCTAAGCTGAGGGCAGTAAAATATGAAATGCAATTCATTATAAACAAGCGCAAGCTGCTGCATGTTGAAGCAAAAAATAATAATTCCATGTACATGCTCATGGGATCTGAAATGGAGGTGATGGACCAGAACTGAGACCTTCCATTGAGCTATCCACCATGACCCCAAGACGTTGGCCAGTGTGCAGCAGCAGTGAAAAAGGCAATTCCAAAGCCTGGGTGCAGCCAGGGAAGGACCCCCCCAAAAAAATTTCTACCAGCCATACCTCAAGTGCAGAACATGGAAAAGACCCTTTTCCCTGAATCTAATACAGTCGTACCTTGGAAGTTGAACGAATCCGTTCCAGAAGTCAGTTCGACTTCCAAGACGTTTGAAGCCCTGTTGGACGTTCAGCTTCCCAAAATAGTTTGCAAACCAGAACAGTCACTGGGTTTGCGGCGTTTGGGAGCCAAAACGTTCAAGAACTAAGCTGTTCAAAAATCAAGGTACAACTGTCAGCAAGTTTCATACTGGAGAAGATGGTATTTCATGTATCCTGGCCCTAAAGTGTGCGAAAGAACCCTTTTCTTGCCCACATCATCGGCTCTAATGAGTTACTTTAGTTTAGGGAACCTATTTCAGCTCAAGGACTCCTTTCTCTCATGGGCAGCCTTCCAGTGATGGGCACAGGTGGGAGTCAATAAGTAGGCGAGTCCAGAGAGGGGAAAGTGGGTGTAGCAATGTGACTATACCCTGTGCAGTAGGCTACACTCCAGCCACATAAAATCCAGAGGTTTGCACACAAACACATTTCTAGGCAGACAAAACCACTCAAAGAGGGCATAGAGCAGGAGTGCTGCGGCATGATAGACATCAAACCAGTACTTTTAATTGTGGTCAGAAATGAACTGGAAGCCAATGCAATTGTCGTTACCAAGGAATTGTAGATCTCATTAGCTGTTGTTTCCCTCCTAGCAACAATGAGTGCCTCAACGCCGCAGTCTGCCGGCTCTAAAGGAAATGCCTCTTTCGACAGTGTCTTTGTGTCCCCTGGCACTAGGCGGCAGCCTCTTAGTGCCACAGGCACCCCTGTGCTGCAAAACTGCCCTGGGAATGATGATGAGCGAGAGAGGAAGCAGCGTCGGCGCTCCAGAGTGGTTGACTTGCAGTTTAGCACCGAGTCACCTCTGTTTATAAAGTCCCCGTCCAACAAGTAAGTGGTTTGCCCAAGCATCGATATTTTGTCTGTGTGTGTGAGAGAGAGAGAGATATTTCTTGCTATACTACACTGCTTTGCTTGTTTCTTTGTTTTAGGCAAGCAGAAACATCATTGCCAGCAATTCCACAATTGTCAAATGCCCAAATTGCAGATCATTATTCCACATGCATCAAACTTTCAACAGAAAATGTAAGTAAGTCTAGCATTAACTTCAAAGACACACCCTTATCAAGAGCCGCTCTGGCTACTACAGGCAGAACTGCTTGTATTCCATGATTTCATATAAATGTAAAAATGCTTCTGAATTTAGATTTATACCTTCAGAATACTGACCATCTTTCCTCCTGCATAGCTTATTAAACTTATACATGTTAACTTGAAGGAGAATTAATGATACAAATAAAGTAAGTTTTCATAAATTTTGTATCATTTAAGTGGATTGTAGAATTAGACCTTTCTTCGCACAGGATTTAGATGAACTTGTTGCAGATTCTAAGATTATTGTTTACTGTAGATTCCAGGATGAAGAATGTAGCTGTCAATAATGTCAACTTGCTGTTCCCTCTTCCAGAAAATCACCACGAAGAATGTATTTGGTTTGCACCTTATCGACTACATGACAGAAATACTCAAACAAAAGGACTCTGAGCCCACCAACTTTAAGGTTAGAGGCCTTCCTGATGTGTTTCCTGTGACAGAGAATGTGCACAGAAAAGGTTGGGCATGATCTGCATATCGACTTCTGGTAACTTTTGGAGAGTCCTGGGTTTCTTCTTACACTCCGCTTCTTTGAGGGTCATGTGTGAATATATATGTTGAAACACTGCTATTCTTCCTAGTGTGCTCCACGCAGCAAATTTTTAAAAATGCCCCCTCTGGAAGAGCTTGCTTACTGATCTATTGCAGAAAGCGAAAACTGCCTGCCTGCCACCATATTCTACCTAGCAGTACCACACATTCATGTATGGAGGGTTCAGGTTGGATTTGCCAGACTTTGAAAGGCTAGTTCCAGGATGCCAAAAGCCATTGTGAGGGAAGATTGTTTTGACTGAGGAACAACCAGGCCGAAAAGGAATAGTTGGGTATATTTAAATAATGGCTACTATGCCTGAGACAGAAGCCCAGGGTATGAGGAGGGCAGGTGGAAAGTCTGGGAAGCAAGGTAAAGAAAAGAAAAGGAAGCTTTCTCTTATTTTGTTGACAAGTAGTCTGTACTTTCATAGTAGCCCACTCAAAGTTTAGTTCCACTGTTAACTTCTTTCTTAACATTCCCCCTTACAGGTAGCAGCTGGTACCCTGGATGCCAGTGCAAAGATCTATGCAGCAAAAGTTGACGCTGTCCATGCAGATGTTTACAGAGTTCTTGGAGGGCTGGGCAAACATTCTGCAACTGCAGAGCCTGTGGATGGTCAGAATACAGGTGTGCTGTTTAACACAATGAGCTGAGCATGGGATTTGGAATAGCATAGGTGGGGATGGCCCATAGCACAGCTGTAGGAAATGTGGGGTGGAAAAAATCTGTTTCATTAGTAACTATGAATTGATGTCAAACAAGATAAGGCAAGCTTGGCCGTTGCAAGTTCTAATTAATATATTTCAGATGATTGAGTCAACACATGCAAAGTTATTTGGGTAACTGAAATCTGTTACGGAGTGAAGTTTTTAGTGTTTAAAGACATAAAATAGTATGTACTGCCTTAATGCTGTTTACTTGAAACAGTATTAAGGCAGTACATACTATTGCCTGTCTTTAGATTTTTACAAATATTTCAGTAAAAGATTATACATAATAAAATGTTAAACCACATTAAGTGTGCTTTAATTTCTCCCCTCAAATATATCAGGTCTAATACTTGTGCTGTGTTGAGACTAAAACATACCATTTTTGTTGTTGTTGCTTTACTAAAAAGTAAAAGAAACATGCTAAATTAGATTACTCACCAGGGCATCAGAAACTCTTCCAATGGAAGCTGAAAATAGAATATTCTCTGGGAAAATTTCAATTTAAAATTTCCCAGATCCACATCACTATTTGTGGGACACACAGTCCCAGATCAGTTCTCAGCATCTCTAGTTTTTGTTTTTAAACAAGTGGGATTTGTATTCAACCACACAAATGTCTTCTTATTGGTACACACCATATAAACTGACATTCACCTTGGATAATTAATTTGTATCCCTTATGGTGCCTCCTTTCTGGGAAAGTCTTCACAGCCTTGTGTCTCCAATATATCGCCTATGGGTTTTTGTTTTATTTTGAATGGGAAGTTGAATAACATCCAACCCACCAAAGACTGTACTGTATTTGCAAGCAGCTCTACTTACCTGTGTCAGAAAACCCTTTCATAGTTACGTTCTCTTCCCTGCATTTGTCAGTAGGTACAAGTATAAATCTCATGTCATGAAAGTGACTTGCAATATTTTTTTGAGATAGTCAAAGCATAATTGAGGAGATGGGAAGATCCATTAGTGTAAAGGAACAGGAGAGATTATTTCTTTTTCACCTGTAAATGATGCAAGATAGCAGAACAGTTGGACTTTGTAACTGAGTATTGCTGGAAACTACTTGCACCTGGATGATGATGATGATGACGATCTTGAGTTGTGACCATTCTTGTAGGTGGAGGGGTTGTGGATTCTGAGAGTTCCAAAACACATCTGAGCAAGAGGAAGCACCAGTACAAAACTATTGAACGGAATCTGAATAATATTAATATCTCCGACGAAGATCATAGGTGTGAGGTGAGAGAACCTGCTCCGAAGGACATTTCTCAAACACCCCCTTCCTAAAGTAGTTGGTTGACTATCTGCCTACAGCATCTTCTGGGAGAATAGTTGGAGAAATTAAAGCAGAAATCTGGGTGGTGGAGGAACAACAGGTTCATCTTTGTTGGTCGGTTCATTACAACTGTCCTGTGCTCCTGTGGGGATCCATCCTTTTCATAGAATCATAGAACTGTAGAGTTGGAAGGTGCCTAGAGGGTCATCTAGTCCAACCCCCTGCAATGCAGGAATTTTCGCACCTTTAGGGAGTGGAATGTTGTTCCACTGTTCTATGTCTGGCATACACCTGCACACAATGTGTAGAGTATCTGACAGAGTGAGAAGTTAGTGCTTCCTTGCTCATGGGCAGAGCAAGTTCACAGTCTGGAGAGTGCAACTGGGTTGGTATCAATGACCAGTAGCTTAAGCTCCCTTGACACACAGAAAGGAGCTGTGGGGCCAATGTCCATGCATGAAGTCTGGATGTATGCAGGGGAAAGCCTATCTATGGATATCTAAGTGCATAGACTTTCCACAGGAGCTGGAATCCTGCACCATTGGTGCCATTGTGTTCCCATGCAGCCTGTGATCTTAGGGTGGCCTCAGACCATTTCTACATGGGATGTGAAGGCTAGCATAACATGCTCAGGGGTGCCAACTTGAATAAAATATTGGGGGGGGCAAGGAAGCCCTGCCCTGCATAATGGATCACATGACATGGTGCATGAACACCACTTGAAACACAGTGCCCATCAACTTTAGGGTGTTCAGACCCCCTCAAATATTTTATTGGGGGGGTGAAGACTCCTCAGCTCCTAGGAGTTGGCTCCTATGAATGTGATTGTATGCTTTGTAAATTGTTGTAAACTGCCCTAAGACCTTAGGATGAAGGGCAAGTAATACTTTATTTATTCATTTATTTATTTATTTATTTATTTATTTATTTCCAATTGAAGCCACGGATGAGGAATCTATAGTTAAGGTGAGAAATCAGTTGAGTTCATTTTTAAAGGAGGCAAATCTTAATTTTTAGGGCTCAGCAAAGGATGCTTTTGTTTGTCCTTTGTTGTACTAGGGAGATAAAATATTTGAAGACCTAGTAAAGCATGGGACCTTTTCGTCTGTAATGGTAGGTTCTTGCACTTTCCATAATAATTCAAAATGTGTTGCTTCATATTGAGGTATATATTTTTGATCACTTAGTAGGCAGTCAGTTGTATTAGTTAATCACTGAAGAGGCTTGATGTAAAAAATATCTTATGAGTAAAACCATGTGCCTTTTTGCTATGGTGGGTGGAAAAGGGATGAGAAGTGAGAAGGAAATATTTGGTGGCTTCTGTTTCCTTCCCTTGATGTGTGATTAGCTTTACATGACATACTTCTGGGAACATGTTTGGGGACATGGAACCTTTGCTACTGGTCCAAACAGTGAATGTTAAGCAGCATTTGCAAAGTTTCATTGAACTTGATATTTGAACCTGAGCTCCTGTTGTTTTCCCCCTACCCAACCAGGTTGATCCCATGTTCCAGAGAACAGCAGCCTCCTTTGATGAGTGCAGTACGGCTGGTGTTTTCCTCACTATGCTTCATGTACACAGCTTTCTCAGTGAAGTTCTGTTTGATTCCATGGTCATCCCCCTGCCTTCTTCTATGACTGCTGAGCCGCCAACATCTTCTCACGTGAAAGTGACAGGCTTTAAGTGTAGGTGCTAACAGTTGCTAACTCTCCATCTTCTAGGTGCAGTAATGTTTCATTTTGAGTAGGCTGAGAAACAAGCCAGGATAGGATAGGTGGGGTCACATATATATTGAGACCTTTCCATTTTGCGGTGATAGATGAATCATGCTGCTTTACCTCTGGAGGCAGAACCAGTCTGAGTGTTCACAGGAGCTAAGCTTTATAAAGAAAGAGATACTTGCAGGGCAAAAGGAGGCTTGATACCACATCTTCTTTCTACTTTGATTTGGTAGGGAGTGGGGAATGTTTGCTTCATTTAATGCCCTGGGGAAGAGATATCATGTGCCAGGCTCCAAAAATGAGTTTACCCTCAACAGAAGGCTCTCTTTTGTCCATCCCTTTGCAAGTATCAAAGATGGAGCAGCTGTGGCTACAGCAGGTGCCTGTATCCTTGAAGTCTGCAGGGAGTAGAAACTGAATGAGTGGAGGGTTGGGGAGACATGGTACCAAGCCCCCCTGATACCAGGGCCTCAGCCAGGTTACCAGTGATCAAGGATATAAATTACTACTAGTAGTGCAAAGATCGGGGGCCTATGAAGATCACCCATGAGTTCTTTTCGTCCAGAGTTCTCATCTCTTGGGAAACATGGTAGCATAAGAGAGGGGCAGTTATGGCTTGGAATCTCCAACTCCTCTCGTCTTCCTTTCTAGCCATCCTTCTGCAGTGTGCTGAAAAGCGCCCCATTTGCCCTTCATTGGCTGGCTTCTTATTTACCCAGTGGGACAGTGAAACCCATAACGAGGTATGTCAAGCCGGCTGTTGCAGTGAATAAAGTGAACTGGTTACACAATGGGATTCAAAGCTATTTCAGTTTCTAGCCCGTAATTGCCTGCATTTCATGGTGGTTGTGTTTTTTTTCAAAAATGTTTCTGAAGCTTCATTGCCAACCATTTAATCTTGCAGGCAGAGGTACCTATAGCCTCACATTTGCACATTGCTATTACGTTGAATAGGTGACATCTGGACTCTGATATTTAGAGGTTATCCTAAAAGTGTATATGTTTGGGTGCTTAGTATAAAAGCACCATATTTTAAAATGTTCTTCATATCTTCATGTTCGCCATGTGGGCATGGTAGCTTTATGGGTGCAATTAGTCATTTACCTTACATATAGCTGGCTTACATATCTAAATAGTAAAATAAAAAAATTCCTTCAGTAGCACCTTAAAGACCAACTACTACTACTGAATTTTTTTTTATTTTACTTCGACCCAGACCAACACGGCTACCTACCTGTAACCATATCTAAATAGGTCAACTAACTTTTTGTGACAAATTCCTTGGATCCTGAGGAAGATCTTTTGGAGACTGAAGTGAGTTTTGTTTCTACTTTTATCACATCAGATTGATGTATAGGCATCATTTTGGGTGGATGAGATTCATTTTGTATTTTTGTAATCTTATTTTTATTGCCTATTCTTGTTTGTGGAATTAAAATGCATTTTGTTCTTGTATACAATTTAGCAGCTATTCATATGTTCCCCCCTTTCTGTGTTGAAGTCACACAATTTATACACTAATTGTGTTGTTGTCAGTCTTCTCTCTGCCTCCAGAAGGATTTTCCTTTTACATTTTATTCTGTTTTCAGTCAGTGACTGCTTTGTTGGATAAATTTAAGAAGAGTGACCAGGCATTTGACATCAATGCAGAGACTGATAGTGACCCTGGAGACTATTCTGAGGACCCAGCAGAGAACGATTTTGATGCTGACATCCCGGACGAGACGGTTGAGAAGGACCTTGGAGAGTTCTCCAAAAAGGTGGAGTCATGTAGACTAACACCAGGAATGTTAAGGTATGTCCAGGTTTGGATGGTTTGTGTAGGAATCAGGCCTTTCGTGTGGTGGTGCCTACCCTCTGGAACTCGCCTCAAATAGGCATGGTCTCTATTGTGTTTTAGCACCTGTTGAAGATCTTTTTCTTTCAACAAGCCTTCTAAATCCCCGTAAGTATTAGAATTGGATTTGAAGTTTTGGAAAATTGTTTTAAAATCCATACCGCTGCTCCTTCAAGAAAATCATTTCCAGCCTTATGCCTCCAGTATATGCCCTCTGCTTTACTGGATGGAACGTTTCATAATCTCAACTCATCCAGTGAGGTTGAGAATGTCTCCCATAACCTGTTAAGTGGTCCCTTATACAAGCACCATAGTTACACAAGTCTTGTAGCCTCCAATCTCTGTCAGGCAGACCCATTGTGATCTATGTATTGCTTGCATGCAAAGATGTCTTCATTACCATCCAAATAGCCAGATTTACTCTGGCAACAAGGAAAATGAGCCAGGTTCCAAAAATGGGATGGGGGGCAGGGAGTGGGATTTGCATTTTATTATATTTTAACACTTTTCTAGTTTATTGTAGAGGGGTAATGTGGGATTAACATTGGGTGTGTGTTGTTCTGTTGTATATAACTCTGCTGAACTGAAATGACTCTTTCAGTGGTGCTTCGATTTACGAATTTAATCCATTCCGAAGGCACCTTCATAAGTCGAAAAACGCCATTGGAAACGCGATTTCCCATAGGAATGCATTGGAAATGGAAAAATTCGTAAGTCGAAGCAACCCTATCTAGACATTCGTAAGCGCGCGGCCATTACCCCCATTCGTAAGTCGAAAAATTCGGTTGTTGAGTCGTTCGTAAGTTGAGGTACCACTGTATTTGTATTGTGTTGGCCTATGACTTTCTTGTTTACATTCAATTAAGAGTGGATTTCAAAGGTTTATGAACTATGTATTATATGTTTTACTCTGAATGTTTTTCTTCATTGTGAAATCACTTCAGGATGCTTCACAGGGAATGATTCATAAAAATAATTAAAATGGTGGGGAGAATTAAAAAAACCATTGAGGAAGCTTTGTTTTACAAATAGAATAAAATCTTGGTGAGAATGAATAAAACTGGTGAATTTTATAATCAGGCGTGTGTATGTACTTCTTCCAGAAAAGAAGTGGTTCCCCTGGGGGAAGGAGATGTCAGGTCCATGTCACTTCATTTGTCCCTGAAGCCCAGCGAGTATTCTTACTTCAGCCCCCGAACCATGTCCATGTGGGCAGGCCCAGAGCACTGGCGGTTCAAGCCTCACCATAAAGGTAAGGATGTGAAGGGAGTCGTGGGAGTTCGTTCCCTAGCTTTCTGCTTGCATATTGACCTACAGCTTTATAGGTCCTGTGTAGAATTTGGAAATGCAAATCTTCTCAGAACATGAAATCCACAGTTCATGGCTCTTCAGATGTGACTCAGTCAAAGCAAAGCATTGTCAAAGCTTATCCTGACCCTCGAATTAGGTTTGAGAGTTCCAAGGTGAGGTGGTATGTAATAGAGATTGTAATAGAGACAACTGAGGCGATGTTCAACATTTTAGGAATCACTCTGAAACAAGCAGCAGCACCGATTAATAAACCCTTGTTAACCATCTGTAGCAGATCCAGCAACATCTTCCACTCAGTTGCTCCTACTCACTCTTCACAGGTGATGCCAACCCTGAGAAAGCAAACAAAAGAAAGGCTGCCAAAAAAGTATTTGAGATAAACTTTGAAGATGAGATTGATTTTGAGCCTTACTTCTGCAAAACAAGGGTATGATTTTAACTCTTGATAGGGACGTGTATGTGGGTGGTTGTTAACACTAATTACTAGCTTTAAAAACAGTTTAAAAATATTTAATAGAATAACTAGCTGGCCCTGCCACACGTTGCTTTGGGTTATTTGTGTGATTTCCCCTACCCTGTGCTGATCCATGACATATCCCTGTGATTCCCCCACTCCTCCCCTCACCCCCCCCACATATCCCTGTGATTCCCCCCTCATCCCCCTCCCTCATCCCTGTGAATCCCCCAACTCTGTCCTGATCCATGACCTATTATGCCCCCTCTTCCTCCCACCCCTGGCTTATCCCTGTGATTTCCCTCCTCTCCTCTGTCTAACCCCCCCCCCGTTATCCCTGTGACCCGTTCATTTTGCACACAATCATTCCCCCAATACGCATGTTCTGTAAAATTTTGCCCTGTCCCAACCCTGACTCCCCTACCCACGTGTGTTATGTGAAATAACATTTATTCTACCCAAAGGCACGGCCCTGTAAAAGGCCCATATTCAGTTGATTCTATGCTGCGGCCTATTTGCCCCCCCATCCCCTACCCAGGCAGGTCCCTAAATCCACTCAGCAAAGCCACTCTGCAAAGCCAAGACGAGATACTGTGGAGAGGGCAGGTTTCATCCCTGTGTCTTCCCCCACCCTGTTCTGACCCATTACCTATCCCTGCCCCCTGTTCGCCCCCCCCCCCCAGGCAGCCCCCTACCTCCACTTGGCAATGTTGGGCCTTGTTGCTGCAAAAGGCCTGTTTTCAGTTGGTTGCTGTGGAATTTTGTGATGTCATCTGGTGGTGTGGCTTTGCAGGCAGCAGTGGGCGATCTGCCTTTCTATTGGATGCTGCTGGAGTCTTCAGAGCTTCTGCTGGTGACGTCTAATTTGGACGCCACTTTTTTGTGTTTCATCATTATTTTAGGTATGAAAGGTTTGCTTTTCTGGGGAAAAAATTATGCCAGATCCCTCACTGATGGGCATGGAACGTTGTGGCCAAATTTGTTACATTAGAGTTCAGCGGTTATGGAGAAAGGCTGTTACATCTGCGTGCGCAATGCCTACATTTTTATATATATAGAAGGATAGATCTTGTCAACTGCTGCTACCCATTACAACTTTGGAGAAGTCCCATGTTTAGAGAAGGCAAGCCTTTGAATACAACATGTTGAGGACAGTCAGCAGTAGGAGAAGGCAACTAGAGCAACGTTTTTGGGAAACTCTAAATGAGTCTGACAGAACACAGGCTAGAACCTCTTTGAAGACCTACTCTGTGGCAGTGAAAGCAGTGAAAAAGTATTCTCCCCCCCCCTTGCCTCCATTGCATCAGCAAGGAGCTGATTCAGTTCAGTGGAGCTGTTTCAAGTGGTCAGGGGTCTTTTACAAAGGCCCATGTCATAATTTAGACCACTTGACAGCTCTCCGTGAACAGGTTGCTCAGCACTTTGCTGACTAAATCACTCAAATCTGTTCTGACTTGGACACTACAGTTGATACAGGTCCAGTGGATGTAACTTTGGCCTCTGCTTATCCAGTGGATACTTATCAACTTGTACAGCCTGAGGATGTAGACTAGGATCCTTGAAAATGTGAGAGCTACTGCATGTATTCTGGATTCTTGCCCTTTCTGACTTATCAAAAGGGCCAGTGGGGGATTGGCTGAGTGGGTGGAGGGAGTGGTCAATGCCTCCTTACAACAAGGCAGCGTTCCAGCACACCTAAAGGAGACAGTTATAAGACCTCTGTTGAAAAAGCCCTCCCTGAATCCCACTGTACTGGATAATTATTGGCCAGTCTCCAAAATACCATTTACCATGTTTCTCCAAAAATAAGACACCGTCTTATATTTATTTTCCCTTAAAAACAAAACAAAACACTATGGCTTATTTTCAGGGGATGTCTTTTATTATTATTATTATAAGTATGGTTCAGTTTAACCTACAAGGTTAAACTGCCTATCACTATGGCTTATTTTCTGGGTATGGCTTATATTCATTGAATGCTTAAAAATCCTGCTATGGCTTATTTTATGGCTACGTCTTATTTTCGGAGAAACAGGGTAATGCCATTTGGGGGCAAGGTACTGAAGTGTCTGATGGCTTCTCAGCTCTAGGGGTTTCTGGAAAAGACTGATAATCTAGATCCATTTCAGTTTGGTTTCAGGCCTGGTTATGGGACAGAGACTGCTTTGGTCTCCTTGGTGACTACTTTATGCTAGGAACTGGACCGGAGGAGTTCTGGACCTCTTGGTGGCTCTTGTACTATCAACTTACTATACTATGATATCCTTCTGGACCACCTTGCTGGGATGGAACTTGGAGGCACTGTTTTACAGTGTACTCTGTTCCTTCCTGGAGGGGGTGAACCCAGAAGGTGGTGCTGGGGAACTTCTAGAGCCCCTCAGGATCCTGTTCTGTCCTCTGTGCTATTTAACACTTAGGTGAAACCTCTGGGAAAGTTTGTCCAGAGTTTGGGGGTTCGGTGCTGATGACACCCAGCTCTTATTTCTCCTTTCCACCTAAATCCAAAGAAGCTGTCTTGGTTCTAAACCAGTGTTTTGGAAAGTGTGGCTCTGGGTGACAGCGTGTGAATATTCCCATTACAAATTAAGAACTCTTAGTTCTTATAAGCAGCCTTGACTTGATAAGTGTTAGCATTTATAATAATCATGCATTCTTTTTTATATAATCGGAGTAGGTCTAAAATTCAAGCTAGTTGAATCAATCAATGCAGGGACTGCAGTTTTGAGGAAATATCTCCAGATTACTGTACTTTTCCTACCTTTTGCAACATTTGTTCTTGCCTTCTTAGCTCACAGACTATTGGTGTGTTGCCCTATATCATTGATTCCCAAACTGCAGTGCTAAGGTACTACAGGAGGTGCTGAAGTATGTCTTGATAAACGAAAGCATATGCAAATCAGATTTGATTCCAGTCCCAAGTATAAACTTAAGGTTTAGAAAGGTGATATTTGGATGGGAGTGCTTGATTTTTCTGTGAGCTTCTGCTTTTCTCAAACAGGCAGCTACTACTCTGTCCAAGTCAACCCTTGAAAGTCAAAACAAGAAAAGCAAAACTCTTCCTGCAGACTTCCACTATGATCCAGACAACCTCACCCGCCTCTTTCTTAAGCCAGCCAATAGGGTAAGCTTTCTCAATGCCATGCAACACTCCTGCCTTGCCTCCCCTTGTCATTACTGCAGTATCAGCTTCGTTTGGTTATCAGTCAGCTGCTCTGGGCAGAAGGGTGTGCTGAGGCAATTTCTGGACTGAGTGTGTTTTAGTTTAATGTTCTTTCCCATTAGTGACTGATGTCCTAAGTCACCCAAGTCTTTGGTTTCTGCAGCTGTCAAAGGTGCCACTGCAGGGTGACTCGTCCAGTCACGACAGTGAGGTCGAAGAGTATGATTACAACAACCCCAATGACACCTCCAATTTCTGTCCTGCATTGCAGGTAAGCTGCAAAGATCAGAGAAACACTACTGTGGATTGCACCCTTTCTTATATGAAGGTTTTTTGTGAGTCTTATAGAAGCTGGCTGCCAATCTGGGCAGAGAGGTTTAGCAGCCTTCCTATTGGTTAACAACCTCGGTGGCTTTTGTCGGTTCTGCCTCAGTGCAACATTATCTGAAGGACCTCGAAAGGCGCTCAAGCAACTGAGGGACCCTAACTAGAATAAGGAATAATCCCACATTGTCTGGACCTCAGAAAGGGGATAATATTTTGCAACCATGGCACAGACAGCTTCTCTAAGGGGTGTGCAAAAGAGAAGCAACAACAGACAACTTAAATATTAAAAAATACACAGCTAAATAAAAATGTTACATTAAACAAAGTTACACACACGCACACACACTTGCATCAATATCATTTCATTTCCCTTCTGACACACCCTCCCTCTCAGCCTCTGGGTTCTCTCCCAGGGTCCAAACAAACTCTCAGCTCGCTCACAAAAGTCTTAAACGAAAGATATTCCTGGAAACAGTGGTCATTACCCTACTTTGAACAGCCTTGGCTTCCCCCAATAATCCTGGGGACTGTAGCTTAAGTGTGCTGGGAGTTATTAGCAGACCCTGTTCCCCTCACAGAGCTACAATTTCTAGATTGGTTTAACAATTAGTCCCTTTTCCCGGGAAACTTTGGGAATTTTAGCTCTCTGGGGCAACCATGGGTGTCCTAACAGTTCCCGGTACCTTTAAACTACAGTTCCCAGTATTCTTTGGGAGAAGCCATAACTATTAAAGTGATATAAAATTTTATTCAACTAAATCCAACCGAGTAGACACATGGAGATGAACAAGCCGGAATTAGTCGTGGCCATTAACTTCAGTGAGTAGGACTAGGATTGAATACCATCTCTTGTGCTTTAAATGTTTGGGGTTGTGTTAAACTGACTTAGGTCTATTAATTTCACTGGGTCTACTCTGAGTGAATGTTACTAGAATACAATTAGTAACTGTATTCTGTATGTGATTTGAAAGGCATAACCAATAATATTGTATGTGAAGACTTAACAGCATCACTGAAACAATGGATGAAGAAGAGGGAAATAGAACCATGAGTGATACCGTAATATTGTTAAGGTCATACGTAGTTTGGCTTACAGTGCAATCTAACCATTTTCTACTTGGATGTACATACTTAGGGATTCACTGGGGATTTCTCCTGGGTAAGTGGGGTTAGGATTGCAGCCTTATTGAAAATTGGCTATGTGGACTACCTATTTTGGGAAATTTATTCCCCGGGCAACTTACAAAAGAGTAAGGTAAAGGGGCCCCTGACCATCAGGTCCAGTCGTGTCCGACTCTGAGGTTGTGGCGCTCATCTCGCTATATAAGCCGAGGGAGCCAGTGTTTGCCCGCAGACAGCTTCCAGGTCATGTGACTTGCATTTAGATGAACTGCTAAGTTGGCAGGAGCAGGGACCGAACAACGGGAGTTCACCCCGCTGCGGGGATTCAAACCGCTGACCTTCCAATCGGCAAGCCCAAGCAGCACAGTGGTTTAACCCACAGCGCCACCTGGGTACAAAAGAGTAAAAACCACAAATCTGACTAAAAGACCAGCACATGATAAATGCCAACCAGAAACAACACCAGCTTAAGAGTTTAAAGCTTCAGATATCTGAAAGCCTAGGGTGGTGATGGGCACTTTGCTATAATTTGGGTACTAGACAAAATGGGTGTCTTCCTGGGGAGGGCATTGCACAGCTTCTGCCGTTGCTGCAGCACCACCATTTACAAAGGCTGTCTCCTGGGTACCCTTACTACTGAGAAAAGCCTCATATGCACATCTTAGCATGAGGGGGTTTGAAGTGGGAGAAGAAACTCCAATAGATACTTGGCTCCAAAGACATGGCTTTAAAACATGAATTAAAGCAATTTGAATTGAGCCTGGAAGCAAACAGGAAGCCAATGAAGCTGGGACTAAAACAGGAGAGATCCTACCTTCTGGTCTTCATTAGCTCAGACTGCAGATGCTAGACAGTTAACAGAAGCTTTTTCATTGCTTCATTGCTATCCTTGGCCTCACGTAGAGCAGTAACACAACCTTGACATTATCAGAGCATGGGTAGTAGAGGGTAAGCTATCTCTGTCTGGAAGAGCCAATGAGCCTGGATTGTCTAAGGTACTCTGCCCCCTGAATCCACTTGAGACTCTAGTGACAATGATGGGGCTGTAAACCTCCCCCAATCTGTGTGCCTGACTATTGTGGCAGAGTACAACCCCATCCACAACAGGCTGAACACTATCCTCCTGAACAGATGAACCACCCACCAACAGCACCTCTGCCCTGTTTGAACTGAGCTTCACTTCATTAGCTGTCATCCAGTCCATTAGTGCCTCCAGGCACCAGTCCAGAACCACCTCCACCTGGATGAGATGTAAAAGAGATAAAGCTGAGCATTGTCAACATATTGATGACTCCTCACTGCAGTCCCCTGGATGACCTCATTCAGATCTCACTGCAAGAGCTCAGTAGAATATGTCATTGGTTAAGCTTGTTTAAGGATTATTCCATTAGCTGGCTGTAAAGTCTTTAGCAAGTAGAATGGATGACCTCATTTGTGTTCATCCATGGGAAACCACCTTATGGAATTGCAAACCAATATGTCTCAAGTGGTTAAAATCTTGAGGCAGCAAAAACATCCCTTTTATGTAGTTTTATCTCTAGTTTACACAGTTATTGGTGCCTTGTAGCTGATGCATTGTCTCTGGTGGAGGAGGATACAGGAGATCTTATGGGACCTTTTTCTTTTAGTACAACTAACTGGGTTCTCCAGTGTCTGAAGGCGTTTGGAAATCTTCCCTGCATTCCAAAGGCTTTCATATCCTCAATATCCACTTGGCTTAATCCAAGAGTTCCTTTTATGCCTTAGCATAAAGATGAAATCCTTGAAGGTAGATTAGTTTTAGAGAGGGGTGGGGAATCCGAGTTCAAAAAGTTGGAGCAACTCTGCAGAAAAAAGTTGGGGAGACAGGGAATGTTGCTTGAATGTGTGGGTGAGGGGCGTTGCGTGTTTCCTAGCCAGTGTGGTGTAGTGGCTAAGAGCGGTAGACTCGTAATCTGGGGAACTGGGTTCGCATCTCTGCTCCTCCACATGCAGCTGCTGGGTGACCTTGGGCTAGGTCTACCTTACAGAGTGTTTGTTGTGGGGGAGGAAGGGAAAGGAGAATGCCAGCCACCTTGAGACTCCTTCGGGTAGTGATAAAGCGGAATATCAAATCCAAGCTCCTCCTCCTCCTCCTCTTCTTCTTCTTCTTCTTCTTCTTCTTCTTCTTCTTCTTCTTCTTCTTCTTCTTCTTCTTCTTCTTCTTCCTAGCTCTCTAGCTTAACTGGCTGTTTGGCTTCCCTCCCTCTCTCCCCCCCCCCACTCAGGATGGTGACAGTGATGACGACGACATTCCTGTGGACTTTGTGGGCCAGAATGGGATGTTTGAAATGACAGCCTATCCTGCAGGAGAGGCAGGGCAGGAGAGAGAGCTCCATGGAGGCATCCCTCGGGCCAACATCACCACCTATGGGGAATTGAACCTGGTGGCTGAGCCACAGAAGGCAAGTACTGGTGTAGGATGCATGGCCTGCAAAGCAGCTCCTTTCTTTAAGGCTTATGTCTGTTGTGCGCTACGAGGGGGGCTGAGCTGAAGGTGTGGCACACATTTCACCTGTAGCGATATTGTTGGTGGCACTGGAACCTGTCTGTGGCTCATGCTATGCTACTTTGAAAAAAACTACAGTTCCATTCTGCTGCTCCAGGCTTTTGTCACACTTGCTGTGTAGGCCAAGGCAGCTCTCTTTCCCTGCCACCCCGTTGCCTAAGGCAGGGCTGGGGAGCCTTATGTTTGGGACCTGGCTGCAGCCCTCCAGGGATCTAGCTGGCCCTCAGGACTCTTCCCAGGCCACAGCCCTCGCAGGGCTTGCTTTACACCCACCTTGGTTGTCTTTGCCTGGCTGGAATGTGTCCTTGACCTCTGATCATGCTTCTTGTCTGCCTGGTTGGAGGATAGAGGGTGGTGGGTGGGTGGGTGTGTTTGTGGATGTCTTGTATTTGTGTTTAGAGATTAGGCTACTGCCCAAAGATAAAACTTAACATTCATCGCTCCACCATCTTTTACTCTGTCTACACCTACCACCACATGTGACCTCTGGTAGGGAGTGTGGCCCTCTGGATTGAAACACCTCCCCACCCCTGGCATATAAGGTAGTCTTGTGCCTAGATGGATCTGTCTTCCGCACGGTTCAGAGTCCTTGTGTTATGGTGGGGGTGGGGGTGGGGGTATATGCTTGCCAATTCCAGGTGAAGCTAGGTGGATGAAAACTTAGTTCTCTCCCCTATTGTTTGGGCTAAGAGGTAGTTGGTGTTTTCGGTGCCAAGAAGGTATACGTGTTTATTCAAAATAAAAATGACGGTCACTAGCTTCCTCTGTTTCTGTGCTCTTTCTTATTGAACTCTTGGGTTTAGTTTAAATAGCAAGCCCAAGGGGGTAGGGAGTAGCCTGTGCCTTGATGCCATAAGGGGCGGGGTTGAAGATTTCCCTTCTAACTGGATGGTCTTTGGCTAGCTCTGTTCCTTTTTCTCTGCTCTTCTAGGTGAACAAGATTGATATTCAGTATGCAAAGACTGCCAAAAAGATGGACATGAAGAGGCTAAAGCAGGGCATGTGGTTGCTCCTGACTGATGCCCAGACAAATGAAACTGAGCAAGAGGTATGCAGCCCCAGGAAACCCAGAATGCCTTACCCAGTGACGCCTTGGCCCACCCGCCATCCCAGACAGACAGGCTCTCATCCTGTTTTTATCTCAGCCAGGTGACTCTTAATGTCACATGGAGCCATTTGCTTCCTTGGTTCAGCAATACCAGCAGAAAACTGGGATTCAGGGCTGTGTGAACTCTGGACTTAAAAGGCTGAATTCTGTGATCTATTTTAAAAATATCTAATTGACTTTGCTAATCACAGGGAGGACCACACTGCTATGCAGGGTACTAGAAATCTTACCCCTCCTCACACCCCCTACTTCTGGCTCAAGTATGTCTTGGTAAACATAAGGATTAGAGTCTTGCTTTTTAACAAAGCCAGAATTCTTATAAAGCTGAGTTCTGAATTGTATGTACCTGCAGTACACACAGGATTTCACACCTATGGTTGTATTTCATTTAATGCTGCTTTCTGTCTTTGCATATTCCTGCAGTTGGCACACACCCTGATTTTAGGCAGAGAATCTGTCATAGCAGTAATATACTACTTAATATTTATACTGTATATAGTACTTGCAGGTGTTCAAATGGTAATTCTTCCAACAACCTTCTGAGGTAGGTAATATTAAAAGCACTGGACACATGGTAAAGGTAAAGGGACCTCTGACAATTAGGTCCAGTTGTGACCGACTCTGGGGTTGCAGCGCTCATCTCGTGCTATTGGCCGAGGGAGCCGGTATACAGCTTCCAGGTCATGTGGCCAGCATGACAAAGCAGCTTCTGGCAAACCAGAGCAGCGTACGGAAACGCCGTTTACCTTCCTGCTTGGAGCGGTACCTATTTATCTATTTGCACTATGACGTGCTTTCGAACTGCTAGGTTGGCAGGAGCTGGGACCGAGCAACGGGAGCTCACCCCGTCACAGGGATTCGAACCGCCAACATTCTGATTGGCAAGCCCTAGGCTCTGCGGTTTAACCCACAGCACCACCTGCATCCCAACGGACACATAGTACAGAAGTTTAAAACATGACAGTATCTGCTTCACAGGCTTGCAGTTTGTTTACTAGGTGACCTTTAATATTTCAAACTTACTTTCACAGAATGAAGTCATGGAGAAAGATGCTAACTCTTCAGTCGTATCTGGTCAGAAGGTCTTCAGCAGCGTTATCAAGGATCTATGTCATAGGTACTTCAGATCACCAGGACTTTGACTAGGATGCCAGGAAAAGAGACACATTTACACCTCAATCCTTTGGCTGAAGCATTGGAGCCAACCACCACACAGGGGTCCATTTAAAGCAGGGGTCAGCATACTTTTTCAGCAAGGGACCAGTCCACTGTCCCTCAGACCTTGTGGGGGGCCGGACTATATTTTTTTTGGGGGGGGGTGAACGAATTCCTATGCCCCACAAATAGCCCAGAGATGCATTTTAAATAAAAGGACACATTCTACTCATGTAAAAACACGATGATTCCCGGACTGTCCGCGGGCTGGATTTAGAAGGTGATTGGGCCGGATCCGGCCCCCGGGCCTTAGTTTGCCTACCCATGATTTAAAGTGTGCTTCATATGTTGCCATTGGCTCCCAAGTTGCTGAATGTATCTTCAATTCTTCAATTAGTCATCAAATTTTCCTGTTTGCAAAATAACCATTCAAAAAATCAACCTTGAGTCACTGACATGATTGTGCTCTGCAAGTGGAATGTTGGTTGTAGAATTCAAAAGAACGCATAGATTGGGATGCAGCAGGTCTTCCTGTTTTATCCCATTGCAAAATAACCCAGCTGTGAGTAGCTGTCTTGCTGATAACCTGCTAAGGTAGTCAAGTCAACTAGTATGCTGACCTAGCCTTCCACCAGAACGCTAGAAGTGCAAAGTACTCTTAATAGAATGCATGCTTACCAGTTGTATTCCTAGAAGGTATGTTTAAGATTGCAGCCCATGGCTGGAGTTGGATAATAGTTCATAAGAGAACAAAAGTGGCAAGCTTGTCTGGGTGGCAAGCTTCTGTTTCCAGGGGTGCACACATTTCTTTTGCTCCACTGTTGCTACTGGTCAAACAAGTTTGGTAGGTTTCTGAACGAATAGCTGCCAGATCTGTTTAGTAGGGGGAAAGTGAGTTTGTGCAATGCACGATGTGAGCTCTCTTATTAACTAAGGCCACATTCACTCAACCCTATAAATCAGGGATGTCCAACAGGTCGATTGCGATCTACTGGTAGATCCCCGCGAGGTTTTGGTAGATCGCTGTTCGATCTCTGGCTTCCTTTCCTCAGCACCTTCCTTTCCTCAAAGTTCAAAAACTTTGATCTGAACCCCCCAAAATGTGGGTAGATCATTGGCAGATTTTAATTCTGAAAGTAGATTGCAGTCTCTTGGGAGTTGGCCACCCCTGCTATAAGTCATAAACCATGGTTTACTGTAAATGTTTTGGATGTGCTCCTATTTTGTTCCTTCTTACATTGAGCTGGAAGCCACAGCCTGAGCATCAGTTTACATGTCATGCTTAGCCAAGGCTCATGGTTTGTTGCTGCTGGCCTGACAAAGAGGGAAAAGCAGGGAGTATTATTTAGCAACATGTAATGCTTGTTCAATGGTAGTCCATGGTTTGTGGCTTAATGTGATCATGCCCAAAGTATTTGATCTATTTCTCAGCTTGATTTTTCTCTTTCACAGACTGCCTTCCACGATGGCAAAGAACTTGTCTGCACCACTGGCATTTGCTTGCCTCCTGCATCTGGCAAATGAAAAGGTACGTGATAAAGGCAGGAACTTGAATAACATCAACGACAAGTTGGAGAGAATGGGTTCTTCCTGGCCTACACAGGCAATGCTGTGATAAGCATCTTGGCCTTGGCAAACAAGTCCATGATATCTTCTTTTCCACGCTTCCTGCATATGTGGAAATTTCAAAGCTTGATATGTTTTTTGATCCCTGCTTCCCCTTTGTCTCCAGAACCTGAAGCTAGAAGGTGTGGAAGACTTGTCTGAAGTCTTAGTGCTGCAAGGAGATTAATGTGTGCCACTGGGGCAGAATAAGAAAATCTTGGTCAACCTAGGATGGAATTTATATCTAACACACGCGACCATCAGAGCCTGAGGAGGCCATCAGCAACATCAGTACATGTTCTTGATTAAACAATTTGTGATTCCAAGACTTGAAACTATGGGAAGTCAGGAAAAGAGTGCCATTAGTGTTAATTCTCTTCTGAATTCTGCAACTTCCCTCTCCCACTATCTGATTGTGATCACAGCTAAGACCTGCTACATGTATTCAGTTTGCTTTATTTTAACATGAGTATTCAGTTCCTGTACATATAAAAACTCTCCTATATGTCTTTTTGCTCTCTTCCTATGACCTCCTCTATCATTGAATATATGAATATACTGATATATTTGTGCAAATGTGTGTTTTTTGTAAGGAATAAACAATGTGACCCTCCACATCCTTTTGGAATTTTATTTGTGTGTGAGAAAACTGTAACTGGTGAATGGGCTAGCATGAGTATCTGGACTCTAGTACCAGGCCTATGCAGGAAATTAAAAGTACTATTGATGTTTGTTGTTAATTTCTTTTTTCTTCTAACTTGTTTTAAAAATCTTTTTAACTTTTTATGGTGTTATTGTTTGGCTTTGTTTTTCTATCATTGTAAACCATTGCAATGTATTTCTTTGATACGGTGGTATCCTGTATACGGTAACTATTTTTATAACTAACTAAATAGATAAATGTACTTCTCTGTTTCACTTGGACCTTATTTTTCTAGTGTGCAGTTTCATTTTTGCTCTTGCTAATGCCTTTCTGTTTCACAGTAATGCCTATCTAATCACATTATGCCTGTTCACACACTCTTGCTTAGTTACTCAATTGGCAAATCATGCTTCTGCTTTACCTTGATGTTTCATGTTATGTAAACATGATTTGTGCCAGCCTCTATATATGTAGAAACAAGGGCAGAAATAGACCAAAGCATGTGAGTTTAAGGAAATTCTCCACTCATCTTGGCACCTGGCTACATTGCTAATGCAATAGTGATAACTGAGAAGGTTCATGTGATCGTAGTTCATGTGATTGTTTTACTGTCCCCATAGATCTCAATGATCTCATTTTAATGGCTTTCTCATTATTGCTCTGTTTAACTTGGCACGGCACCTTATAAACTTTTTACAACCTTGGATGACTCATATTGCTTCAGCTTCAGAGCTGGAAACATGGCATGGCAAATTCCACTGACTTCCAAAACGCAGTACTGTGATTACCACAATCACTGAATTTATTAGGCAGGGAAATTTAAGTGGCAACATAAGGTGAGGGGAGATTTCTTTTAAATAAAGGTGCACATATTCTTTGGAGAGTATGGGACCCTCAACCCTTTGCATTTTATGCTCAAGTCAAGTTGCTGCCTGTGAAGAATGGTATGTTGGGTTTTTCCAGATTCCTCCTTGTCCTTGGGTACCCAAGATGGGGAAACCAAATACCGTATGTCCCTTTCCCACTAAATTACCTTTTTTACTGTTCTGACTGTATTTTAGTGTGCTGTAAGCTGTCCTGGGATGATCCATTTTATGAAGGGAGGGAGGGACAGAAGTGAAATAAATGGGGCCCAATCTCCAGGCTGGTTTATGTGAGCCAATCCCACCAAAATGAATAGAAGATATGCAAGAGCTTATTAGCATATCTCAAGTTAATTTCAGTGGGGCTGGCTCACAAAAACTTACCCTCAGCACCAAATGAATCTGTGTCCTCAAAACCCCTAGCTGAACCTCAAAGTTGAGCTTTCTGGATTTGGCCAGAAGATCCTCAGCCCAACCAACATGACTTGTGAATGGGCTAATGTGGCCTTGTTTGTTCCATTCAACCTTATTCCTCACAGCCTGGCTTGCTTCGCTCAGGTTTATTGTGTGTTCAGGTTTATGTAAGTGTTATGAAATATCCACTTCCTGTTTTGTGACTACAGCTGCCTGCCAAGTATTATGCCAGTTTATGGTTCCATAGTTGCTTTGCTGAAAAACCTCCCACTTCTCTTCCCAACCCCCTCCCAAGACTATAATCAGGATGAGTTTAATGGACAACCTAACAGGAGGTGATGCTTGGTATCAGTGGAATGCCCCCCACAGTCCCTTATTTGATATAGGTGCCATTGTCACCTGGCATGCGTAGAGTGCTTGAGACAGATCACAGAGGGCTGGTGAACTGGAACTGGCCGTTTCAACTTGCTGTGCAGCCTTGTGTTGTAAATTCGGTGGTAGGAATAACCAGAGGAGAGCCTAACAGGAACAGAACGATAAACACTGTGGGTGACAGTATTTTGAATACATTGCATGGAGCCTTTCTCTGCTGTCTCAAAAAGGTTTGGGTAGGTGATGCTGAAAAGGGCAGCTCAAATTACCACTTGGTTGGAGATTTTCCTATTAGGGAAAACTAATGGATCTGTTTGGGGGGGAACAAGATGGGGAGGTGGTAGTACAACAACAACAACAACAACAACATGTCCCCCATCTGAGGTTTGCCCCAACAATTAAAACAAGGGATGTGGATTAACACACCACACACACACACACACACTTCTCTTGGTCACTTAAATTGATGAGCGGGATGTTGAAGCCAGTTACTACATTCTTTCCACAAGGCCTAAATTACCGTAATTACGACAAACGTCTTTATGCCCAGCTTAGGGGCTTCCCCAAAACATCTAGGCATAAGTGGAAAAGAATGCTGGATGACAAGAGACCTTTTGGTTGTGTTGCATGAGACTCTTTCTGTTAGTCTCTTTAGATCAGTACAGTACAGAATGTATTTTTGAATAGGATTGGCACAAAACCCTATAAATGTGCCTATAAATATGAGACTATTCCCCACACAGTTGAACCAACCTACAACAAAGAAATGCACAAAATTTTATAGAAAATGTTTTTATTATATAAAGAAAAATAGTTTACAAAGGCATAGAAAAATATATAAAAACAAACACATAAAGTGGAATGATGAAAACCCGTAGTACCTGCGGAATAATAGCAGCTAACAGATGCAGATAGCCCTGGATAGGAAGCAGTTCTTGTATTTTCAGATAGGTAATCAAACATTGTTAGTTCTTGTCTGATACTTGCATGATCAAACAGCCTTACTGGAATGTGTTACCTTCCCCAAAAGAAGAGTCATTGGTTGTCTCAATGACAGAGTTGGGTGTTTTTGTTTCTTTTGTGAATGATGCCATGGCCTTTGGCTAGTGCAATAAAGTTTATGATGCTGATGATGCAAGGCTTCTCCAACCTGGTGCCCTCCAGACAACTCTACAACCCTCACCAACCCCAGCCACCCCTTGGCTTAATGGGCATTGTACTACAAAACACCTGGAGGGCAGAAGGCTGCTTTATGCTGCTCCTACTGCCCATGTGACCCTGCCCCTTTTGGAATCTCCTAACCAGCTTCCCAGCACTTTTGACTCCTATCAATTCATGATAGGGTTGTGTTTCTCCTGCCCTTTGAAAATTCCATCCATTTTGCCCTGTTTGGAGAGTCTCTCTCTCAAGGGACATAAACTTTGCACCTGCCTTGGTTTACCTGTCATCTGCTTGTTCCTATCTAACAGCCTAAAAGATATTGCATGGCTGTGAGATTGAGGTGTGCATGAAAAGCAGTTTACAATGGCGTTGGTTAAACTGTAACACTGATATTGCATGGGAGAGAAAATTACTGCTGAAATGTGTGGTTAATAAAGGGTATTCTTCACTCTGCTCCCAGTGCAGTCTTCACTTCCCCCTTGGATATTTTCAACATCTGCTTGATCCCTCAAGCCACAAGCCCCTTTCTCCTTAACACGCTTCAGTCCTACTGTTGAATTTAGATGCCAATGTTCTAAATCTAGCACCATGGTTCTCTGCTTTTTAAAGGCAAAAGTGTCTTATTACGGAGAGTCCTTTTTATACACCTCCCTCTCGGGCTATGGAGAGTGAGAGAGAAAGATCTCAGCAGCCCCTCTTCTCTGCCACAGTGATCTCTTCGTTGTGCATCTCTCTTTTAAAGTCAGCCTTTGTCTTCTCCACCTCAGCAGGTTCCCATCAAGATTTGAAATATTTCAGGAGCTTTGATAGTACATACTTTTGACACCACAGGGGCTGGCTATTCTTTGCTTATTCCAGCCAGACTTCTGGGCTCTCTCCTTTTGCCAAAACAGAGATGGGAATAATTTTCTTTACTTCCTGCCGGCACAATGGGCAGCAACGGGTGGTATGGAAAATTTCCAGTGAGCAGTGGGAGCAGAAGTTGGCATGACAGCAAGGAAGCATCACTGTGTTGGCTTTTTGCCCGAAGCATACAGCGCATTCCTCAGGAAGGGCAAGGAAATCCCCACAGGTGGACTCTGGAGATGCACAAAAGACACGGAATAAGAAACATAGAAATCCTTCTTCAGCACACTCTTCTTCCTACTTACGCTATCTAAACACAAGGGGGCAGGGATGGGCAGACTTTAATATGGACAAGTCTGTCAATTTTGGTTTTGCAAGCTTAGCTTCACTTTGTCATGTTTCCACATCAGCTTGCAATTTTTTAAAAAAATACTGTAATGAGTTCTGAGCACTCGCCAACTTTTCTCTCTGTACTAGATGAGCACCAGTAGGGGGTGATCAGAATGACAGCAGCCAGAATTGAGCAGAAGAGGAAGCCCTGCCTAGCTCTCTGCTCTGTCTACCTGGCTCTCCCACCACTGACTACCCTTGACCCAACGGGGGAGGGAATGGCACTCTGCACATGTCCACGGGAGCCTCTTTTTGTGCACAAAGAGCCTAGCCATAGTTCTAAAGCCAGCCAGGTGAGGAAGCAGCAGTAGCCTTTGGACTTATCACATGCCATTTGTGTTCTCTGAGGATGGAGGGAATGCTGCTAGAGGGACAAAGTAAAGGCTTGGACAGTACTTTGCTTGCACTCACTGTCCACACGGCAATCTTGTTTTCAGCTGCATTTATTAATAAGAATTAATCTGTTCTGTTGCTGATTCAGCTACTGGACTAGAGTGAGTGAGTCTAGGGGGAGCTGGTGGGGGTTGGTGAGTGGCTTGTCTTGCGCATTTAAAACCTTTTTTGGAGGTTGGAGAACTGCACAAATTTTGAATGGAACAATTCACCTGCTGTTTCAGGAAGTGTGAATTGGGTAGATTTACAATAAAATGTGAACTAAACAGAATTTATCCTCTGCCCGTAGTTGGCTCATCCCAATGTCTTTATATGATTGAGCACTGGTTTTCAACCAGTGTGCTGTGGCACCCTGGTGTGATTTGAGAAATGTTCAGGGGAGCCCTGGGGGACCATCCTTTCATTAGCTTGAAGTCCATATCTCTCTGTCTTTCTCTGAGGAACGTTCAGAAGAGCAGACAACTTTAACTTGCAGCCCATTATCTTCCCAAAATAAAATAGCAGTAAGAAAGTGGGGAAACACTTTTTCATGACTGTTTATCTTCTTAATCTCTCTCCACCCCCCACAAACAAAAACCCTTCCCAGCTTTAGTAACTAACAGTTCCTTAGTTTTACACAGAGGGCTTGAGAAATGCAAGAAAATAGCAAAGTAGCTTGGTGGTTTGTCTTCCTGGATGCAAGGGAATTGCAATGAGGGGGCGGTTCGCCCCGGGTTCCACTCTCGGGGGGGGTGCCACTTGGCACCCCCACCCCTGTGACTCCCAAGCCGAGCCTCCAGCCTCCCCAGAGCAGACTTTTTTTTTTATTTAAAAAAAAACTTTATTTCGGTTCTGCAAACAATTCAAAGTAAACAAAGCAAAAAATCAAATAAACAATAAGCAAATTAACAAATCAATAAGTAAATTAACAGAATAACAATTTAACAAATTAACAAAATTAACCAAGTAGAAAATTAACATAATTTGACTTAACTTAGTCCAACCCATAACTCAAATCATAATTTCGGTACTTCAAATAAGACTTAAGTAAACTAATAAACTAATAAATTAATAAAGAAACAAAAATAAGGCTAAAATACTTACATATATAAAACACAAAATACACAAAGAAGAAAATAAAATACAACGGAAATACTTCCTACTATTCATGCATCGCTTTCCTTTTTTTCTTTCCCTCTATTCTTGCTTTAACTTACATCTCACTCTTTATTTCATCAGTTACATCATTATAGCTAATAAAATTTCCTGCTTCTTTTTCAATTTAAGCAAATCACCAAATCGGTATTAAATTTTTCTTTTTTGAAATACTCCTCTACACATTTCCATTCAATTATATATTTTTGTTTAGGGATATTTCTAATTGCCGCAGTCATCTTGGCCAAATTCATAAGCTCTACTAATTTTTCCTGCCATTCATAAATTGATGGTACTTTCCCTCCTTTCCAGTTCTGGGCTATAAGTAGTCTAGCTGCTACAATTGCATACAACAATACATTCTTTTTCTCTTCTGGGATATTATTCGGAACCATATTCAATAGAAATAATTCAGGTCTTTTTTCAAATGTTAGCTTTAACATCTTTTTCAATTTTTCATAGACATTGTTCCAGAACTTTCGAATTTCATCGCATTCCCACCAACAGTGGTAATAGGTGCCAATTTCTTTATTACATTTCCAGCATATATTAGAATTCTTTTTGCTAATTTTCGCAATTTTAGCCGGTGTTAGGTGCCATCTGTAAAACAGCTTTAATATATTTTCTTTTATACTTGCGCACGCCGTGAATCTCAACCCTTCCTTCCACATTTTTTCCCATTGGCAACTATATATAGGCCTTCCTATATCTTGGGCCCATCTCACCATTGTAACCTTTACCACCTCATCTTTAAGTTCCCATTCGAGGAGGTAGTTGTATAATTTAGACATTACCTTATCCCCATTTTCCATTAATAATTCTTGCAGCTTTGATTTATTCCCCAGAAAGCCAATTTTTTTATGTTTTTCGAAGATGCTTTGGATTTGATTATAGTGTAGCCAGCTTGTACATTCCTGTTTCATCTGTTGATATGATTTTAACTTTATTTGTTCTCCATTTTTTTCCAGAATATCTGAATAAGTCGGCCAGATTTTTCGTCTGCTATCTTTGATCATCATGGTCATTTCTATGGGAGATGCCCACCAGGGCGTTTTCGGCTCCAGAATGTTTTTGTGTTGGGCCCATATTTTTAATAAAGATTTCTTAAAAACATGATTTGTTATTTCTTTATATCCCCCTTTCTTTTCTTCTAATAAGTAATTATGCCAGCCCCGGATATTATTGAAACCCTCTAGATCTAAAATTTCTTTGTTTCTCAATTCGACCCAGTCTTTTATCCAGCACAAGCCCGCAGCATCATAATAAAGTTTTAGGTCCGGTACTCCCCATCCACCTCTATCTTTTATATCCGTCAGTAATCTATACTGTATCCTTGGTGTTTTTTTTTCCCATATAAATTTACTTAGGCTTTTCCTCCATTTCTCAAAACATTCCTTCTTGTCAATGATTGGTAGCATCTGAAATAGGAACAATAATTTAGGCAATATTGTCATTTTGATTGCTGCTATTCTCGCGGACATTGTCAGATGCAGATTGTTCCACCTTTCTAAATCTTTTTCTATTTCTTTCCATTTCTTTTCATAATTATTTCCAAACAAATTTACATTTTTAGCTGTTATTTCAATTCCTAAATATTTAACCTTTCTCGCTATTTCCCATCCTGTTTTTTCCTCTAATTCCTTCTTATCTTTTTCCCTTAAATTTTTTGTAATGATTTTTGTTTTCCCCTTGTTTATTTTAAAGCCCGATGTTTTCCCATAATTATTCAGAATTTCTTTCAAATAGTGCATGTTTTCTAGGGGGTCCTCCAATATTATGACCACATCGTCTGCAAAGGCTCGTGCTTTATATGTGTTTTCTCCTACTTTTATTCCTTTAATCTTTTTATCCTCCTTTATCTCTTTTAACAGACTTTCAATTGTCAAAATAAATAGGAGTGGCGAAAGTGGACACCCCTGCCGAGTGCCCCTCGATATCTCTATCTCTCCAGAGAGGTCCCCGTTTACAATCAATATTCCTTTTTGCTTTTGATATATTGCGTTTATACCTTTAAAAAATTTTCCTTCTATGCCCAATTCTCTCACCATCCTTTTCATAAAGTCCCAATTCACGTTATCGAAAGCCTTCTCGGCATCTAGGAATATCAGGGCAGTTCCTCGGCCGGGGTTCCAGTCTAGATATTCTATCAAATTTATCAAAATCCTGACATTGGTATTCAGTTTTCTTTTAGGGAGAAAACCCTGTTGTTCACTTCCTATCAACCTATTCAATACAATTTTTAATCTACTGGCCATAATTCCTGCGAATATTTTGTAATCGATATTTAGCAAAGAAATGGGTCTAAAATTTTCAACTTGGTCTAATTTCTTATCTCCTTTTGGTATAAGGGTTATAAAGGCTTCTTGCCATGATTTGGGTATAATTTCTTTTTCCATTATTTTGTTTACTAATTCAACATACACTTCTCCTAGCTCTTCCTTAAACAATTTGTAATGTTGGCTAGTGAGGCCATCCGTACCCGGAGATTTCCCCGATTTTAACTTACCTATGACTTCATATACCTCCTGCAGTGAAATTGGTTTGTTTAACAACTCTTTTTCTCTATCATCTATTTTATCTAATTTGTGGCCTGCAATGTACTTATCTAATTCCTCCCTGTCAATTTGGTCTCCCTTGTATAATTTCTCATAATATTTAACAAAGCACTTATATATATCCTCTTTTTTTGCCCAATTTTTCCCATCCATCCTAATATTTGTGATTATTCTTTCATCTTGTTTCTTTTTCAACTGCCACGCCAGCATTTTACCTACTCTTCCTCCCATCTCAAAGGTTTTTTGTTTGGCCCATTTAATTTTCTTTTCAATTTCTTGTCCCAATAGCATTGATAATTCCGTTTGTAAAATTTTAAGCTCAGATACTATTTTTGAATCTTTGGGATTTTTTGCCAATTCTTTTTCCTTTTCTTCAATTTTCTTTTTTATCATGTTTTGGCTATTTTCTCGTTGTCTCTTTATTTTATTTTTCTGTTGAATATATAGACCTCGTATAAAGGCTTTGCTAGCGTCCCACGTTACTTCCACCCCTATTTCTCCCGTCTTGTTTATTTGGAAAAATTCTTTTATCGAATTTTTAACCTTACTTACAAATTCTTCATCGTTAAGAATCCCCTCATCCAGCCTCCATCTAGTCTTTCTCTTATAGCCCTCCTTTAAACTTAGCATTACTGGATTGTGGTCTGTTAATGATTTTATCATAATTTCACACTTCTCTAATTTGATTAATAATTTATATGTAAGCCATATATTGTCAATTCTTGCTGCCGATTTCTGTACTTCTGAGTAGAATGTATATTTTTTCTCCTCCGGGTTCCTTAGCCTCCAGCAATCTTGTAATCCATAACTTTCTGTTAATCTAAAAAACAGCTCAGGCAACTTCCCCTCGTATTTTTTCCCTTTGTTCGATCTATCTAAGTCCGGTTTCACTACTCCGTTAAAGTCTCCAGCTAGTATGATTTCTTCATCTTCAACCCATTCACCTAATTGACTCCATAGTTTCTTAAAAAAATCTGTTTTACCTCCGTTTGGAGCATATATATTTACCACTACCACATTTCCCTCAGATAGATATAACTTTACCGCCACTACTCTTCCTTCATCATCTTGGAAGATTTTTTCTGCTCTGATTTTAGGATCAATGTATGTCACTACTCCCTTCTTTTTTTTCTCATTTGAGGAGGCATATTCATTACCCAAACGCTTGTTATTCAATATTCTTTCATGTTTTTTCGATATGTGGGTCTCTTGGAGACAAATTATTTTCCATCCACCCTTTTTCAAGACATGCTCCACCTTATTCCTTTTAAGCTTATTATTCAGACCATTGATGTTCCATGAGATTACATTAAGATTCATTTCTTTACTACTATATTTGATTTATTAAGCTTTAACCTGGCCGTAGCCTTCGTCAGTTTTAAAATAAGAACTAAATTCCCCAACAACTTACACAATCAAATAGATTAATGAATAGAGAGAGATCTTCCAAGAACAGAAAATAGAAAAAGAAAAGAAAAGAAAAAAAACCCCCAAAATTAAACACACAAGTCTCTACTGTCTTCTTACTCGTCTCCCGCCGCTGCCAGCTCTTCCTCTCCACTGTTTTCTCCCTTCTCTCCTAACAATTCTTTCCAGTTCCTTTTACTGAACTTTTCCGCCTCTTCTGATGATTTTATAGTTTTCTTCTTCCCTTTGAAAATAAAAGAAAGTCCCTCCGGATACTCCCACACATACCATGCTTTCTTTTTCCTCAGAATATCGGTCAACATCTTGTATCTCTGCCTTTTCAGCCGGATTCTCTTGGGCAGTTCTTTGTAGATGTCCACTGTTCGCCCTTCTATTACAAGTTCTTTTCGTTTTTTCATCTGAAGTATTTTGTCTTTGAGTAGGGCAGAATTCAAATGCACCATACAATCTCCTATCGCTTTATCATTCTTCTTTTTGTCAATTCTTATTCTATAAATCCTGTCCACGTCCAGCCACAGGTCGTCCGCCTCTACTTGCAGCCAGGCAGCTAGCTCATTCACGATTTTCTCATCCACCCGCTCATTAGATCTCTCTGGCACGCCTCTCAAGCGAAGGGTCAGAGCATTTGTTTTCAATTCAAGCATCGCGATCTGGTCTGCTAAATCTTCATGTAATTTCTTCATCTCATCTCTTTCTTTTTCCTCCTTCCTTTGTTCTTTTTGCATCTCTTTATTTTCTGCCACTATTGTTTTTAATGATTCCTCCTGTTTATTCAATTTTGCATTCATTTCTTTCACGGCTCTGTCCAGTTCTTTATTTTTGCCACTGAGTTCTTTAATTTGATCAGACATCTCTGTTATTACTCTGGAGTTTTGTTCTATCTTTGATCCCATTAAATCTAATTTCTCATTTAGAGATTTATTGCCTGAGTCCAATTTCTCATTTAGGGATTTACCCATTTCGGTTATGAGATCCTTGATGTCTGTCAGTGAGTCATTCTCTGGCGCTATTGACAGTCTCTTTTGGTTGTTTGTTGAATTTGCCGCCATTGTTGCTTGTGCTCTTCTTGATGAAGTCCTAGATCCTGTCATTACTTATCTCTCTTCTCTCTGAATGGTTTCACTTCTGAGGTTTCTCTTTCTTTCTGGGAGCCCCCCCGGAGTTATTACAGACTCATCTGGTTCACTTAGGTGTCAGTTCAGAATGGTCTTTCCTCTGTTTTCTTCTATTTACCCTTTATTTATTAATTCTGGGCGCAATTTCTATTTTAGCCACTAGGTGTCAGCGCACCACCCCACAGTCAGTTATGCTCCTTTCTCCTATTCCCTTTTGTTTCTCTCACTTCCGTGAAGAAAGGGGAAGCTGGCAGTCTCTGGTGACTCTGCAAAATCAATCCTCCATTTTCTTGGTCCTCACCCTCTTTTCCAATTTAAATTCCAATTTAGAAGGTAAGTAAAACAATCTTTATTTCCTCTACACGGGTGTCTAATAAAACGTTCATAAAGAATTGTTGTTATAAATTATCTCTTCAGCCTCCACTTAGACGTGCTGGCTGAGTAAGGGAGATTATTTTAAACTTCTAATAGACAATTCCGATCAGAATAAAACTTCTCCTTCCCCTGGTGAAAAGTTTACTTTATATTCTATGCAGTCTCTTTAATCAAAAGATCGAAGTGACAATAAAAGCAGGCTTACTCCGCAAGTTCTTCCACGGTGCATGAAATAGTCCACGGCCCTCTTTGCCCGGCTCGCGTCTGTTTCTCTCCCTCTTAAACTCTTTGTCTCGCCAAGCCGTTTTCCCTTCAAAGCCCCCTTTAGCCGAGGGGTCTGAGTGCTCGCTGGGCAGGTTTTGGGGCGCTTCTGCTGCTCCGCTGATTAGTTTTGCGCCGGCTCCTCTCCTCCGCTTACACCCCCAAAAAGGAGGGGGGTGCAAGCCCGGAGTTCTGCCTTCAGGCGCCGCTTCTTATTCCTCTCAGCCGAACCCCGCGTTTGGCTGCTTCAGGGGGTTAAAATTAGCGCCGCTCACCCCCACCAGCTCGCGTGCAGCACACAGGAGTCTCCCGTCTCTCGGAGCTCCTAAAATCCGACCCGCTCACCAGCGCACTCTGGCCGGAGCAGACTTTTTACTGGGTATGCGTATACACCGTTACGTGGCGGGGTATTGCTGCCCCCCGTGCTTCCAAAGCCACGCTCCTCCAACTCCAAACTCCAGGAGTTTTACCTGGAGTTTGAAGCTGGAGGCACGTGGCTTTGGAGTCGCTGGGGGGGCGGCGGCAGCAATACCCCGCTACGTAACAACGCATGCGTCGTTACGTAGCGGCGGCGCCCCCCCCCCGGTGCATGGCAATTTGCCGCCCCGGGTGTCACGGCGGCTCGCTACACCACTGCCTGGACGTGTGTGCTCTGTAAGGAGGGATTAAAAAATAACCCTGAAAGTGAGGAGTATCTTCCGTGTTTCCCTGTCCTGCTACCCCTAACATCCCTCCCCTCTCGTTTTCTCCACCTCTCCCCCCAGGCAGCCCTCCTGCTCTTTAACAGTCACCCAGCTTTATGGGGACAAAGAGGACCCATCAGGGAAGGACCATGTCTGCATGTGTGTCCTGCATGTGTGTTATTCCTTCCCTGCAATAGCAAAGTATTTTTGCTTTGGATCTTAATCTCATTTTCCCTCTCCACTCCCCCCCCCCCCCAACATCATGTGCATGCTGATTTGGGGAAAAGTAGGCTGTGGCTGCCATATGGAGTGCATCAGCTCAGCCCTACAGAGCAGTGTGCTCCCACTTACAAGGACGAAAGCAGCACTGACAAGGGGCAGGGCGGAATGGGCAAATCCCCACTTACTCACACCCTGTAACGGAACCCCAGGGTAAGTGGCTTCCACAGGGGAGCCACAGAAAGAATATGGTTGGTCAAGGGAGCCGTGGACTCAAAAAGGTTGACAAGCACTGTGATAGGGAGTTCCAAAGGTGACCTGTGCAGGGTCTGTGCCCTTGTGGGAGAAAAACAAAAAAGTATGGTGTCTTTTTGTAGTATGTATTTAGTCAGTTAGATGTTGATTGTGGTCAATGGACCAATAAGACAAAATACAAAGGATGAAATACAAAATAACAGCTCCATTGAAGCTATATTTTTTTTCAAAACAAAAAACAACAAAACAATAAAAGTGAAATTTGCACTTCAGTGGCCACTGAAGCGCCCTGGAAGGGCTTGTTTCTGGGAGGAAATAATGAGAGGAAATTGAGGGCAACTCACAGCTTTTCTAGATACTCACCACTCTGCTGAAGAAGGCTGAGCTCATCAGCATTTGTTGGTAGGCTGGAGGGATCTGAAAGGGAACGAGAGAGACTTGAGGATGCTGCATCTCAAGTGCGGCCTTTACCCATCAACAGCCCATGCCTTCTTGCCAGGCCACACCATACACCATGCTCAAGGGCTTTCCCCAGCTGGAAAGCATACCTGAACTGTGATAATGTGCCTGGCTGGAGAGAAGGGTGGGTGGAGAAATCTTGACCTTTTGTATGGCTGAGATGTAGGCTGCTGCACGAAAACAGTCAATCACCCCTCCCACTCTTTGCTATTGGTCCACCTCATTACCAGCCTGTGGCCCACAGAAGGCTGCTTATGAGGGAATGTGGCCCTCATGCTGAACAAGATTCCCCCACCCCTGAGTTTAGATGCTTCAGTTGCTTACCCAAAAGCTGGAGTGCCTTGGTCCTTCCATAGATGTCCACAACAGCCCAGAGAGGGCTTGTGACCAAGACGCCACTTATCACCAGGAAACCCTCTGGCTTCTCATTGGTGCTGCAGTAAACATAGCCTTGGTTGTCCACCCAGAAGCTGACAATGGTGCCTTCTGCTTCACATTCTTCCGGTAAGACACCTGCACGACACCTCCCTTGGTTTACCAGGTCTGGGCAAATATAGGGAGGCAGCACACTGGGCTCCAGGAGGGAGGGATCCTGCCAAGTGAAGCCCACCCTTAGGCCCCCAGTCCACCTGCTTTCTTCCTTTAAGATTTTCAAAGTCACCTTCTCATAAAGTTCAATAGGCCGGCTGGAGAAGACAATGCCGTTGCAAAATGTGGCTGTTCTGCTCGCTATGCAGTGGGACTCGTCCATAATTACCTGGGAGCCTTTGAGGTAAGGGTGGAAAAAGAGGGGACCATTGGGAGGCTGGCTTGGGCCATCTGAACCTGTGGGAGACATAAGGGACACCATGATTAATAAAATTATAAGGGTGCACGCTACAGTTTCCTTGCAAAAGGCACTTTCCTTGCAAAAGGTCTCATGACAGGAATGATGAGAAACGCTGCTCATCTCCCCAGTCACCGTGGCAGGATTCTCAGGAAGTGGAATTCTGTGCCTAACATTATGTACACACTGTGCTTTTAATGACATCCATGTTCTGCTCTGACTTTCTCTACCACAAAGAAGCACGCTTAGCATGTTGCTCAAGATCCCGCAAAATGTGAGACTACCATTAGGTGTCACTACCGGCAGGACAAGATCCTGGTTGGGTTTGCTTTCCATTTATCATGCAGTAGTAACATCTCCTGCATACAAAACTGAAACCCCTCAGTCTACAAGAGGCAACAGTTCTTCAAATGACTGAACCATATGCAGGTTTGTGGTTTTTTGTTTAAGCAACTAGAAATATAATTTGCAAAAATAACTTCCCTATAGTTTTACATCAGATATATATAGAACATAAATATTCCAGTTTATTAAACTGGATTCAGCTATGCCCAAGAAATATGAATTACAAAAAGTTGATCAATTACATAAGTCAGTTATATATGCTACTATAGGACAACTGGACTGCAAATGTCTCAGGTTAATGTTAATGCATTTAATTCACAGACGTTGGAAAACTGTGTGCAGTGGCGTAGATGGGGGGGGCGGTGGCCCTGGGTGCAAAATCCTGAGAGGGGCACAACCAGGCGCCCCCACAACTGGCTCCCAGCTGAACTCCTGCAACTTATCGTGGTATAGAAATATTTTGTACAGATAAATAAGCTCCAAGCTTAGATATCAACTTTGTCAGTGCTATTTTTTTTTTAAGAAAAAGAGGTGCTGGAACTCACTATGAACCCTTCCCTGGTCCTGTTATAATGGCAATGGCACCCACCTGAGAGGGGCCAGAACTGAGTTCCGGCAAGTTCCAGCTGAAAAAAGGCCCTGAACTTTGTATACCCCTAAAATCATGTAGACATAAAGTCCATTTCATGATCATCTGGCCTCATCTGATGAGCCTGTGCTCTGCCTCCTCACACATAAAATCCATTCAACCAATTTAGAGTGAGGTTTCATTGGTCCTGCCACCATTGCTCTGCCTAACTGCCTTCATGAGGGTTGTTTGCTTTCTTTGGTGTGTGTGTCTGTGTGTGAGAGCTAAACTGTATGTGAAAATGGGCTATAGTTTACGAAGAAAACAGCTTCTCTTTCAGTCCCTGATCCCAGATGTCATTTGAGCAGTTGGCGGTTACTGTTATCAGAACATCATCGCCACAATCCTTTATTGTTCTGATAGGGGCACTGAAATGACAGGTTGGAGAGGGACAGAAGGAGAAATCCTGAACCCTGAAGAAAAATATTTCAGCATATTGCCTTTTCCTTAGACAATCCATAATTGTTTTCTGACGCTTTCTCTTTAAATGATCTTGAGCGTTTGACATTCAGTAGATTGTTATTTGTGTGCGGTAAATTCACTTGTTGGAGAGCCAGAGTGGATCTGGTAAAAATATTTCTTTAAAAGAAAAGTAAAGTTGACCAGGGTTCAAATTCCCGCTTAATCATGAAGCAAGCTGGATGAATTTGGCTCAGTCACTATCTCTCAGGCTAAGTGTGAGGCACCTTGAGCTCTCTGAGGAAATGCTATGTGTATGTCACTCTGTCTATGCTTTGTGCTTTGGAAAAGATTTCTGTGGCGTTACTTTATGTCTGGGTGAAAATGTAAAAGTTTGAGACCTTGTGCTATTACTGTGTTGCATTATAAAATGCCTGGGAAAAGGCCGTAGTGTTGGCATCCTGCTGGGGCCACCAAGAAGCCACTTGATGCCTAAAGTAAGGTCCAAACAAGAGGCTTCCCAGCTCAAAGCCCCTGCTCTCCATTAGAAGAACACTGTGCTACGCTAGACTCAAAGAACATTCATGATTAAGTTCTTATCCAGAGTTTCAGTGAGAAAATAAATGTGGTCTTGGAGACCATTCAAAGCAGAAATTTTGGCAGAGGAGCAATGAATGGCATGCTTTGTTCACTGTTGCCTTTTGGAGAATTTTTATCATACAACAACCTCCAAAACCACCCCCATACCATCCCCATAAACACTTAATAAAAATGATATGTAAAAGATTTCCCTGGATGCCAAGATTCAGGTTTCAGGGTGAGAGAACCCCAGTAGACACAAAACATGCAGCAAAGTAAAGCGTGGAAATATAAGCTGTTAGACCTTTAAAATATTCCTTCCCTTCTACTCGACTTAACATAGAAAAAGACCAGGCATTTGGTAAGTTTAAAATGGCTTATTTACAAACTCTTCAAAGGTCAGTTTCATGTGCTTTTCCATACAGCATTCAGAAATCACAGGCAGCAAAACTTAGGTAAGATTCAAAGTGGTGAAAGTTCTTAAATTATTTGTATAGGGACACAAGGATGGCTTTGCAAAAAGTCTGAGCTTGGAGCAGCCACCTCAGATGTCTTTACATCCTGGAGTACACATGATTGATTGATTGATTATTTAATTCCTTTACCACTTAATATATTTAAATGATCTCTAAGCAGTGTACAGAAAACTGAAGCAACAACAGACAATTTAAACAAAATATTACAAAAACCCAGTTACATATTAAAATGTTACATTAAGGCACAGTTGCTAATATATATAAACCAACATCAATTTTATAAAAGCACTGTACAGTAGTCCGGTGCTTGCCCCCACAACTTGTGGCAGTGAATTCCATCCATTAATTCCTCGTTGTGCTGAGGCTGACAGTTGTTTCTCCATGCTGAGGGAGATGCACACAGTGATGTGTACATTCAGAGGCACACTTGGTTTTTCTGAACATTTTCCTTCAGGACTGCACCCTGGAAAGGAGAACGTTTTTCAGAGCTCTTCCCTGACACAGATCCAGACCTCAGCCATAGCCTTTGAGCATAATGAGCAGCAAGGCAGCCCCCTGTCAAAACTGAAGCAGTTCTTCAGTTAAGCTTCAGGTAACCAGTCCCATACCTGAGGTGTCCTCCATCACCTGACCTTGACCCACCAGAAACACCTTTGCATTTTCACCCAGGGCCCTTCCTCGAAACCCCCAGCCAGTTCTTACCCTCCAAGGGGCAAATGCAGGCCCCCATCACTTGCCAGGAGGCTGCTGTTCCTCTCTTCCTCTCCCTTCCTTTGTCAATAAGGCTGAAGACTTTGGTGCCGCGCGCTGGGTGATAGGCTGGAGTTTATGTTGCCATGCCAGGGAAGCGAGCTGTTTTTACTGAGCTGCCTGGGGCACTCCCGGGAGTTAAACATTAATCATGGAAGTGTGGGGCTTGTGTGTGGTTTCCTTTCACATTATCACAAGATGCACCTTGCTTTGTGCTAGGGGAATTTCCAGTCTATTGTGTGTGTGGACGTAACTTGAGCCAGGGCCAGGGCCACACCCCCAGGACCACATCCATGACTTCTGTGTCCTGGCTTCCAGCCCATGCTAGCAAGACTCCACCCGTTCCTCTTTCCTGTTGACCCAATAAGTTTACCGTACTTTGCACTGTTTCAGTGTACTTGATAGCTTTCATTGTCAAATCTTAATATTACTTCACATTTGTATAAAGCTGTGGACAAATGTGACAATTTCAGTTTCTCTTAGTTTCTCATCTTTTCCCAGTATTAAAGTCAGTTCTCCACATAAGTTTTTTTTTCAAAGTCTTTATGACAATTCACCAGCATTTTAGTGCAAATTTCTCTAAATATGCTTCTATGCAGAACATGTTGCTATGCAATTTTTCACACATTTGCTGGCAGTGGCTGAGCGAAGAGAGGACAAGTTTTGGCTTCTGGTGTCTCGGGGCATGAATGAATCAAGATCAACACCAGAAGCCACTATATCAGCACAACGTTGGGTGGATTACTAGGTGGAACTTTATGGAGAACAGACAGGGCATTCACTTGATGCTGAGGTGACCATCAACCTGTTGGGTTTTCCTGAGTGTACCACACACCACAAAAACCTAGGTTACGAGTAGCAAGTATCAATTATACAACAAGCATAACCGGCAGCTATAATCACTAATTTATAAACATATAACACAGAATAACTTAAATAACACAACCATAAACATAATATCACTCGTGATTCAATCCAACATCAGTTCAATGTATTCAGTCATATGTTGTAGTTCATATTGGGTATCCATATGACATATAAATTGGTTTGAATGTACTTCCAAATGGTTTTCCTGAGTGGCAAGCGGTGACCCCTGTAGAGATAAAATCTCTGGCAGAGAGACTAAAACTAAATGAAGCACCAGGTGAGGATATGATGCTGCCAGAACTATTTAAGACTCATATGGACTGGTGGCAACTCATCCTGGCAAAGCTCTACACCCACATAAATACCTACAGCTCAAATGCCAGCCAGCTGGAAATTGAATATCATTGTGCCAATTTACAAAAAAAGGGTATAAAACCCTCCTCCAAAATTACGGCCCCATTAGTTTGTTGGACATTCCCTCTAAACTCTATGCTCGTCATCCGCTCACCAAATTAACAGATTGGCTAAGTGAAAATAATACCTTACATGAGGAACAAGCAGGGTTCAGAGCTGGATATAGCACTACTGACCAGTGCTTTACATTGTCTCATAATATTAACAAATATATCAATCAAAGCAAATGTAACCTGTTCACTGCCTTAATTGACCTATCTGCTGCTTTCGATTCAATCGTAATAGGCTGTGGGAGAAATGAGACCCATGGCTCTTATTATTAATTTGTGAACTGTATAGTGGTACCAAAACACGAGTCAGAGTGGGCTTAAAGGGAGGTCTCTCAGAACCATTCAAGACATCAAGAAGCGTGAAACAAGGCTGCATATTGGCTCCCACACTTTTTAACTTTTATATAAATGATAGGGTGCCACAGCTAGCAATCCCCTGCCCCATCAATTAGTAATAGGAAGATATCTTGCCTGCTGTACGCCGATGATGTGGTGCTTCTATCACTCTCTTAATTAGGTCTTAACAATCTGCTTTCATCGTGAATTACTCCAAGACCAAAATTATGGTCTTTAGGAAGCATAGTCCCAGATTCAAATGGAAAATGGATCAGCAGAACGTGGAGCAAATATGCTTCAGATATCTGGGAATCCTTTTCACTGAGACACTATCATGGAAGGGGCACATCGAGGCTACAAAACTCAAAGTGCAGAAACTTGTGGGGCATTGATGAAATTCTATTTTATGGCGGGTGGTCAGCTATTGGAACCTGTGCTGAAAATCTTTGCCAGATGCTTCATGGAGTAGGGTTATGGGGCAAGGACCCAAATGCCAACAAAGCCTTAGAAATAGTGCAGAACAAATTCCTCAGGAAAGTGCTCTCGCTCCCCAATGGGACCCCAGCTGCTCTTCTCTGCGTGGAAATGGACGTGACAATACGGGCTAGAATTGATTACCTGTGCTTAAATTATGTGAAAAGACTTCAATTTCTTTCAGAGGAGAGATTCCCCGCTATGCCACACACAGAACCGAAACAGACCAAATGCTGGAAGGACTATCCAACGCCTCTTGTCCCAATACCAATTTCAAGATTTTCTTTTCTCTTTTTTGAATTTCACTTTATTTTATTGCAGTTCTTATAATTTTACAAAATGCTCCAAAATACCCCCAAAGTATTCCAAAATATAATAAACAAAATAAACAGAGCAAACAGAATAGCAGGATATTCCACAAAATGATATACAGCCATTGATAAATGAGAATCAAAGAGAACTAATCCCAGTACTGCCACTTTATCTCAACCTAATCCTTTCCCCCCTCCCTTTCCCTCCTCCCCTACTAGTCTCTCCCTCTCCTAACTTCCCTCACCCATGTACGATCTCTTTTAATCTTACGTATAAGTTTTCTGTTGCGTTATATGTGTTACTGTATAATATAATTTCCCTTTCTATTTTACATTTTTCTCCTTGCGAGCATTACTCATTTCTGCTCACACTTATTTAATTTTCCTTTCCATATTTTGCCATATACACTTCTACAATTTTCCATTCTTCCTTCAGTTTTTGAATGGAGCCCCCGCCCCTTTATTATTGCTGTTAATTTTAATTTTGCCATTGTCATATACTCATACAGCTTAGATCTCCATTCCAATATTTCTGGTACTGTATTACCAATTACAAGATTTTCAGGTGACAAAGAAGATGGACAAGAGGCACTTAAGAGATTGTCTCTTTAGGTCCGATGCAGAAAGGGATCTAACCATGATGGCTTCTACCAAGAGCTTGCCATGGTTCCCACTTATTAAAACGGAGCATAACCGGGCCAGTTACCTGTCAAAGCTCCCACTTGCCGTGCTTAGAATTGCTTTCACAGAATTACGATCCCAATTGATGCCCTCGGCGGTGTTGGATGGACGCTACAGCAAAGTACATTATGCAGACAGACTTTGTCGGTGTGGGCAACCCTGTGTGGAGGACCTGTGCCACTATTTATCGCAGAGTTTGAAAACCTCCCTGGAAAACAGGCATGATTGCAGCAGGCACAGCACAAGATCTGGCCAGTATATTGCAGTGAATCTGGCTATTAATAGATTTTATCCCCCAGGCAGTGATGGCATTTTGAATTTATGTTTTGGAAACTGACCTGACTTGTGCTGCTCATGCCATATCTGTTGTTGGATTGGATCCCTCCACCTCTAACTGCATTTCCAGGAATACAGCTGGTTTCTCCTAAGTGAATCAGTCAACATTCTTTAGTTCGAAAATGAAAGTGATAATAGTCATTTGCTCTAAGTGGCCAGAGTTCTCACTGGAAATTGGAAACTGAACCTGCACTAGCAGAAAGAAATGGCTTTTGAGCAAACCCCCCCAAATTTTCATGGATTGCAACTAAAATTGCTGTCGTGTCCACTTCCTCCTCTGACAGTTCCAGCAATTCTTCATCAGGTGTCAACCCAGAGCCCTGGGGGGGGGGGGGTCCCTCAACATTGGATTCAGAGAGGCCTCCCTGATGCACCAGACATTGGATTGGAAATACCTTTAAAGAGCAGCACATTATTAGATTCTGAAGGAAATCAGCCCTGAGTGCTCACTGGAAGGACAGATCGTGAAGCTGAGGCTCCAATACTTTGGCCACCTCATGAGAAGAGAAGACTCCCTGGAAAAGACCCTGATGTTGGGAAAGATGGAGGGCACTAGGAGAAGGGGACGGCAGAGGACGAGATGGTTGGACAGTGTTCTTGAAGCTACCAACATGAGTCTGACCAAACTGCGGGAGGCAGTGCAAGACAGGAGTGCCTGGCGTGCTCTGGTCCATGGGGTCACGAAGAGTCGGACACAACTAAACGACTAAACAACAACAAGCCTGTGACCTGGACTCAGGAACTGAGTATTTACCATTACAAAGGAATGGGGCCAGACTGCCCAAATAATGTAATCCGTTATCATTCTCAGGTAACCTGGCAGACAGGTTTTATGCTGTAGACAGCTTCTTCTCTTCTGTGGTGTATTTATGATGTATTGGGGTGGTGGTCTTGGGCTCCAGGGTGGGCCATTTAAAATGTCTATACAGTGGTACCTCGGGTTACAAATGCTTCAGGTTACAGACTCCACTAACCCAGAAATAGTACCTCGGGTTAAGAACTTTGCTTCAGGATGAGAACAGAAATCGTGCTCTGGCGGCGCAGCAGCAGCAGGAGGCCCCATTAGCTAAAGTGGTACCTGAGGTTAAGAACAGTTTCAGATTAAGAACAGACCTCCGGAACGAATTAAGTTCTTAACCTGAGGCACCACTGTATAAGGGCTTGTGTGCATGGTTCGGGGTCCCTCCCCCCTCCTGTGTGCGTTGGGAGCATCTGTTGCAACAACTTTAATAAAGATCAGGCTTACTAGCTGCTATGCTTCTCAATATACTCTGGTTGGTATCTGTTATTTTCTCCTACCAATAGTAAAGTAAAGGTAAAGGGACCCCTGACCATTAGGTCCAGTCGTGACCGCCTCTGGAGTTGCGGCGCTCATCTCGCGTTATTGGTCGAGGGAGCCGGCGTATAGCTTCCAGGTCATGTGGCCAGCATGACAAAGCCGCTTCTGGCAAACCAGAGCAGCACATGGAAACGCCGTTTACCTTCCCGCTGTAGCGGTTCCTATTTATCTACTTGCATTTTGATGTGCTTTCGAACTGTTAGGTTGGCAGGAGCTGGGACCGAGCAACAGGAGCTCACCCCGCCACAGGGATTCGAACCGTCGACCTTCTGATCAGCAAGCCCTAGGCTCAGTGGTTTAACCCACAGCGCCACCTGGGTCCCCCTACCAATAGAGAACCTACAAAAAGACTCTGTATGGGTTCTTGGGTATCCCATAAGGAAAAGGAGCAGCCCCCCCCTCAGAACACAGTGTACCCCTCCCCATGCAGATTTGTGGGCCAGGAGGGGGAAATTTATGCCTTCCACACTGTTGGGATCCAATAATGCACCCATGACCAAGGCTACTGTTTGCATTGGGAGGAAAGCGAGAGCTGGGATCAGTTGAAACAAAGCAAAAGCAACATCCACCAACATCATTTACAATTAACTGAATGTTGCAGTCCTACCATCAATATTTCCGATTTTCTCTTTATTCCTCCTGCTTAAATAAATTGTAAATATTTGGGAAATATTTGCAGTTTTGGAATTTGTAAATATTTGGGAAGACTGCTCCTGGAAGTGGGCAGGGTGAGTGAGGGAGCAAATGGATTATTTATAACGACACTGGCACTAAGCAATAGCCACTGATAACAGTGGACTTTCCCCTGGCATGCAGAACTGTGTTTTTATTTTGTTGTAGTTACAGGTAGGTAGCCGTGTTGGTCTGAGTCGAAACAAAATAAAAAAATTCCTTCAGTAGCACCTTAAAGACCAACTAAGTTTTTATTTTGGTATGAGCTTTCGTGTGCATGCACACTTCATCAGATACACTGAAACAGAAGTCACCAGACCCTTATGTATATTCAGAGGGTGGTGGGGGTGGGTGGGAATGGGTGATGGGCTGATAGGAGTGGTAAACCTGTTGATGACTGTTAACGACTGTTAATGTTGTTGCTTACTCCAGGATATTAAAATATAGGTGTAATATTCCAGAACAGCAAAGACGCTTTCAGACTTTTGCCAGGTGCACCAGTACACACACCAATATGTAAAAAATGCTACGTTGATCTTCTTCACCTTCAGCTGTTACTTTTTTGCCTGCAGCCTGTATGTGTCACTTTAATTTCTCAAGTTATTGAGCTCTTTGCCACCAGAGGGAGGCAGAGTCCACAAGCAAAGCATTTGCCAGAGGGATTCTGCCCAGCTTTCCAGGAGCACATTATGGGGAAATGTAATCTGCATTGGAGGAAGCGAGCAGTGTAGCCGGGGCCCTGATTTCGGAGTTTGGTGTTGTTGATGCTCAATATCCTGCTTATTCTGGGCTCTGGAACTTCCCCTTTGCTATCTTTATAGAAAAAAGGGTTGAAAACAGTACAAGAAAAATTCAACAGCAGGGCTGTTCTGCTCTCTCTCTTTCTCTCTCTCTCATTGGGTATTATTATGAGATTATAATTCCAAAGAAGGGCAGTGCCAAAGAATGCTCCAACTACCGCACAATTGCGCTCATTTCACACGCTAGCAAGGTTATGCTTAAAATTCTACAAGGCAGGCTTAGGCAGTATGTGGACCGAGAACTCCCAGAAGTGCAAGCTGGATTTCGAAAGGGCAGAGGAACCAGAGACCAAATAGCAAACATGCGTTGGATTATGGAGAAAGCTAGAGAGTTCCAGAAAAACGTCTACTTCTGCTTCATTGACTATGCAAAAGCCTTTGACTGTGTCGACCACAGCAAACTTTGGCAAGTTCTTAAAGAAATGGGAGTGCCTGATCACCTCATCTGTCTCCTGAGAAATCTCTATGTGGGACAAGAAGCTACAGTTAGAACTGGATATGGAACAACTGATTGGTTCAAAATTGGGAAAGGAGTACGACAAGGTTGTATATTGTCTCCCTGCTTATTTAACTTATATGCAGAATTCATCATGCGAAAGGCTGGACTAGATGAATCCCAAGCCGGAATTAAGATTGCCGGAAGAAATATCAACAACCTCAGATATGCAGATGACACAACCTTGATGGCAGAAAGTGAGGAGGAATTAAAGAACCTTTTAATGAGGGTGAAAGAGGACAGCGCAAAATATGGTCTGAAGCTCAACATCAAAAAAACCAAGATCATGGCCACTGGTCCCATCACCTCCTGGCAAATAGAAGGGGAAGAAATGGAGGCAGTGAGAGATTTTACTTTCTTGGGCTCCTTGATCACTGCAGATGGTGACAGCAGTCACGAAATTAAAAGACGCCTGCTTCTTGGGAGAAAAGCAATGACAAACCTAGACAGCATCTTAAAAAGCAGAGACATCACCTTGCCGACAAAGGTCCGTATAGTTAAAACTATGGTTTTCCCAGTAGTGATGTATGGAAGTGAGAGCTGGACCATAAAGAAGGCTGATCGCCGAAGAATTGATGCTTTTGAATTATGGTGCTGGAGGAGACTCTTGAGAGTCCCATGGACTGCAAGAAGATCAAACCTATCCATTCTTAAGGAAATCAGCCCTGAGTGCTCCCTGGAAGGACAGTTCGTGAAGCTGAGGCTCCAATACTTTGGCCACCTCATGAGAAGAGAAGAATCCTTAGAAAAGACCCTGATGTTGGGAAAGATGGAGGGCACTAGGAGAAGGGGACGACAGAGGACAAGATGGTTGGACAGTGTTCTCGAAGCTACGGACATGAGTTTGACCAAACTGCGGGAGGCAGTGCAAGACAGGAGTGCCTGGCGTGCTATGGTCCATGGGGTCACGAAGAGTTGGACACGACTAAACGACTAAACAACAACAAAATGAGATTATTATTAGTTTAAGTTTCCTGTTTGTGGCCTTGGCCAGTACAGTGAGAGACCAAAATATGCTTTTCGGTTGTCATTGATAGTTTCAGGTTTTAAACACAGTTCGTGTGACCACTTCCTCTGGGGGAAACAGCTATAGTTGTCTAAGCTCAAAATGAAACATAACCACTTATAGGAGAAGAGTCTGGTCTGGATTGTTTCAGGGTCTGAAAATCCAAACAGGACACACACACACACACACACACACACACACACACACACACACACACCAACATGTTAATTAACCTGGAGCACAATCCAGCAGGAAACTCCCCAGCATGAGATGGATTCAAATTTATGAGCACTCCTGCTTGTCTTGTAGTGATCATTGGTGGCTGTTTCTTTAAGTGTGAAATCTGCCGCACATTGTGAACGCATGGAATCAAAATGTGTGTGACTTGGCGGGAAATGCATGGTGTGTGAACTGAACAAGTTGTGTGTGACTGACATTTGGTGCTGACTGATGCCTGTGCATAAGATAACACAACCCTGTTTAACACCTGATCCCACTGTGAATGGTTCACTTTGAGAGCCATTGTTATATGTGATTGTTGCTGTCATATTATCATGGAGGAGCCGAATGATGCTTACAAATTTATCTGGGCAGCCAATTTTCAGAAAGACAGTCCACAGGGCATTACGAAAGTCTTAGTCAGGTCAATAAATGCCATATACAGGGGTTGGTTTTGCTCTCTGCATTTTTCTTGAAGCTGTCGAGTGGTGTTTAAAATCATGTCCACTGTCCCCCTAGAAGGCCGAAAACCATTTTGGGATTCAGGAAGTGTCACCTCGGATATTGTTACCAGACGGTTTGCTAAGATCCTTGCAAGAATTTTGCCGGCCGCAGCTAATAGAGAGATGCCTTGATAGTTTCCACAATCAGTTCTGTCACCTTTTAAAAAGAGATTGATAATTTTGGCATCCCTAAAGTCTGCTGGGATCTCTTCTCTTTCCCAGATTTTTTCGATGAGCTTGTGAAGTTGTTGTGTAAGTTCAATTCCACCCACTTTGAAGATTTTGGCAGGTATCCCATCTGGTCCACTGGCTTTGTTGTTTTTCATTTGGTTTACACAACTCTTCCAGATTTGGAGATACTGTACTGAACTCACTAGATGATCATAATTCTCAGGTAAAGTTACAGGTAGGAGTCCTGGGTTCAAATTTCACTTCTGCTCGGAATTTGCTGGACAGCTTTAGGCAAACTGCTTTCTCTCAGCCTCAGTCTTTCCATCTGCAAAATGAGTGGGTGATGGTGTGCTTTCAGAATGTTATTTAACAGAAAGGTGATTCATGAGTCAGTGAGATATGTAGATAAAACATGCAAGCCGTTAATGCAATTTTTAAAATTTTTATTTACTTTTTATTCGTTGTTTTTGAAGTGGAAGACTAAGGCACTTTTCAAACTAAAGCAAATAGCAGCATTGCAATGGTGAGGCATTGGGGTCAGAGGAGCAGGCCAGGTTGCTAGCTGACCAGAAACCTTCACCACTCAGCTCTTGTGCCTTTAACAGCAGCTTGATATGTCGAAACTAGCCAGGCAAGCTTTTCACAGCATTCTGATAATTCAGTGGTTCCCAAACCTTTTCAGTCCATCGCCCCCTTGGTTCCCTCTGCCCCCTACCCTATAAAAAGCATTCAGAATAGCAGTTTGCACAACCCACTAAGGAAGATAATAACACAATTAAATTCAGAACAGCAACAATTAATTGCATTTATTCAAAATCAACAAAATTGATGAACTTTATCTACCCGGTACTGATGCCAGCTTTTCAAAGCATGATAACAATTTACAATACCCCTCCCTTTGCTGCCCCCTTGCCTCAGTGCCCCCCAAGTAATCCCACAACTCCTCAGGGGGAAATATCGCCCACTTTGGGACCTACTGAGACAAATACTCTCTATTGCTATTGTCTGCAAAACAAGGCACTGCTAAAGATGCAAAAACAGGGGCTGTTTGAAAAGCCATAGAGCCATGGAGAGTTGCAGGGTGTGTGTATGCATTGAGAAATCAGGCCTTCCACAATTTAGTCCAGCTGCTTGGAATAAATTCCTGTCCATCATTGCATCTTTACGCTGCAGTGTAAGGGGGGGGGAGCAGGGAGGTCCGTTCTTAACCTGAAACTGTTCTTAACCTGAGGTACCACTTTAGCTAATGGGGCCTCCTGCTGTTGCCGCACAATTTCTGTTCTCATCCTGAAGCAAAATTCTTAACCTGAGGTACTATTTCTAGATTTATGGAGTCTGTAACCTGAAGCGTTTGTAACCTGAAGTGTCTGTAACCCAAGGTACCACTGTATTTTCATCCTAATGGCCACACAAGCCCTGCCTGGAAAAGTTGGCAACCTCGACAGCCACTCAATGGCCACACAGAAACCCTCCTGTAAATATTTGGTCTTCCTTCCTTTAATTTCGAGCGGGGTTGAAATCTGTGGTTATTTGCAAATGAAATTTCTCTTTCACTCTGACTAGGCACTCTGATTTGAGTCAAGCCCCACAGTGTGCGAAGAAAGCATGTTTTTGGTATCAAAAGGGGCAAGTTCCCCTCTGAAACTCCTGATGAGTCAAATGGATGCTCTCCTTTCAGTTATGGGCCCAAAAGGCCCAAGGCAAGACTGGGAGGGAGCTAGGTGTGGAGGTGGTGCAAATTTGCCTTTGCTTACTTTAAAACCCACTCATATTGGGTTGCCAACCTTTTTTACGGCTTCTGCTCAGCTGGTAGAGTATGAGACTCTCAATCTCAAGCCCCACATTGGACAAAAGATTCCAATAATAATAATAATGATGATGATGTACTTATATGCCACCCATCTGATCGGGTTGCCCCAGCACTCTGGGGGCAGGGCTAGATGACCCTCATGGTTCCTTCCAACACTACAATTCTATGATCCCTGTTCTGGTGCCTTTCATACAGTAGTTTGGTAAGCTTTAATTTGCTAGGAGATCATGAGAAAACAGAAAGTTTCACCTCTTAAATTTCTGGGTGTCAGAAGTAGAAGATGACTAGAGTCAATAAAAAAGGCAACAACTCTTGGTGCAAATGTGGACCGGGTTACCAACTTTCTCTTTTTTTACAAGGCCCCTGCTTCTGTTACTTTAACACTAATTTAAGCTGCATTCACTTAACAGGCAGTAGCAATTTAGGGAAGCAAATTAAAATCAGGGAAGGCTCCCATTTAGTTCTTGTTCATTTCAGTTAGGCTTGTGCAGGAGAACGTCCCCATGGATTGCTTGTGATGATAAATCTGACCTTCTATGGGTTGCTAAGTCTTGAGCATTGCACATTCTCTGCCGTGCGTTGCCACCTTTTCTTGTTTGGGCCAGCTCCTGGCCTTTAACTGCCACCAGAAATGTCAAAACATTAAGCAGGTGCAGCTGGCCTCTCGCCCAATAACTTAATTTCCATACCAGGAAAAGTATCCAGTTGATTAATATTTCCACATCTGCCTGCTGAATGGTACCCTCCAGCTTCATAATCAGTCTCCCCAAAAATTCAGCAAGAATGGACTACTGCCCAGAGGCGTAGCAAGCGAGGCGATGCGACGCCGCTCCAGTGCCGTGCGGGGATAGTGCCGAGGTCCTGTGCTTGTGGCTGCTGCCGCAACCAAAAGGCCCCAGTGCCGTCCCCACATGGCGTTGGAGCGGTTTGCCGGCGCCGCTGCTGTGCAGCATGCATGCGTTGTGCATGGTGACATCGCACATGCACGCTACGTGGCAATGCCCCGCCCCCAGGTGCCGCTCCGAGTGCCAGAGCGGCTTCCTCCACCCCTGGTGCCACCTCCTTATCCTGGCTGCCCACAGTGTGCCTCTAAATCCCAGTCGCTGGGGATCCCAAGTGGGGAGAGTGCTGCTGTTACACTTACGGTAGGTGTGGCTTGTGGCTTCCCGAAGGCATCTGGGTGGTCCTTGTGAGAACTGGATGCTGAGCTACAAGGACTGTTGGCATGAACCAGCAACCAGGCTCATGGAATCATAGAATTGTAGAGTTGGAAGGGACCCCCAAGGGTCATCTAGTCTAACGCCCTGCAGTGCAGGAAACTCAGCTAAAGCATCCATGGCAACCCAACCTCTGCTTAAAAACCTCCATGGAAGGAGAGTCCACAACAGGCATCCCCAAACTTCTGCCCTCCAGATGTTTTGGACTACAATTCCCATCTTCCCCGATCACTGGTCCTGTTAGCTAGGGATCATGGGAGTTGTAGGCCAAAACATATGGAGGGCCGCAGTTTGGGGATGCCTGGTCCACAACCTCCCAAGGAAGACCACTCCGCGGTCAAACAGCTCTTACTGTCAGAAAGTTCTTCCTGATGTTTACTCAGAATCTCCTTTCTTGTCACTTGAAGCCATTGGTTCAGGTCCTCCCCTCTAGAGCAGGAGAAAACAAGCTTGCTCCATCTTCCATGTGACAGCCCTTGAGAGAATTGAAGATGGCTATCATATCTCCTCTCAGTCTCCTCTTTTCCAAGCTAAACATATCACCTGATTATTCTGGAAGTCAATCTGTTATTAAAAGCACAGGAACAGAACCAGTGGGATATTCTTTTCCTGGTGTATTGGCAACCTTAAATCTGGCATATGCCCTGGACAGAATAAAGACTGAGATTGGTGAGATGTGAAATTCTCCCATGGAGATTAAACTCTGTCTTTGCATGATGGGAATCAGCAGCTTGTAACACTTGGAAGGGTGTCAGATGGAGTCGTGTGACCTAACATTAACCCAAGTTCTTCCACACCCCATTTTGCTTCCATTGCTGCAGCTCAGAATCCGGCATCTTTGATCAGTCATTTCTTACCTGTTTACGGTGCCTTTCATAAAACTGTTTTTAACAAGCCCATTTGATGTTTTTGCTGGCTTTGTTTGAGTCACAAAGTGGGGATTTTTAAAAACCATTTTAAATGTGGTTAGACTATAAAGGAGATTCTTAGTATAAAGAGAAGAGTGTTCTCTTGATATAATAGCATGGTTCCCACCAGATCAGCTAAATGGAATGGGTTTCAGAATACAGAAATGAAAACTGGCCTCTGATGGGTTAATCAACTCATGCTTTGGTTGGTTAACATGTACAACATATAACAGTCTCTCACACTTCTTTCCTGGGTCTCCCATCAGTCTCCTCGTGAGGGTGGCTGAAGGGCTGCCCATTCCAAGTCCTCTTCCATCAGATGGAAGGGCAGGGACGGCAGGGACGGCTTGGCATTGCCCTTCCACACTAGCAGCACCTGGACACCAGACTGAGCAGGCGGGCATGGCCGTCAACTGTCCAGAGCCATCCCAAGGTGAACTGGGTTTCTAGTTAAATAATAGTAATTTATTTCTAACTGTGTACCTATACAGAACCATGAGTGTATGCAAACCAGTGTCCTTTTTTGCCCTCCCTTTTGGCAATGCGTAAGTGGCCATCGAAGCACCAGGCCCCTGGCAGGGACACAGATGTAATGGGAAGCCCTTCCAGCTTGAGTTGCTTCAAGTACTGCTCCTGCTTTAGGCCCTCTGCAGGGACGCGGGTGGCGCTGTGGTCTAAGCCACAGAGCCTAGGGCTTGCCGATCAGAAGGTCGGCGGTTCGAATCCCCGCAACGGGGTGAGCTCCCGTTGCTCGGTCCCAGCTCCTGCCAACCTAGCAGTTCGAAAGCACGTCAAAGTGCAAGTAGATAAATAGGTACTGCTATAGCGGGAAGGTAAATGGCGTTTCTGTGTGCTGCTCTGGTTCACCAGAAGCGGCTTAGTCATGCTGTACGCCGGCTCCCTTGGCCAGTAAAGCGAGATGAGCGCCGCAACCCCAGAGTTGTCCATGACTGGACCTAATGGTCAGGGGTCCCTTTACCTATGGATTTCCTCCCTGCTCCCCTCTGCTCTGAGAAAGGGCCAGGGGGCTGCTGTGGCAGAGCAGAGGTGGCGGCAGCAGTACAGAGACTCTTGTGGCCCAAATGCCTTGCTCTGAAGAAGGACCTCTTTGGGTGGAAGGAGGGAGGAGGAGGAGAACTCACTACTGTTGCTTAAGGAATGAAGGAGGAATTCAACACTGGCAAGCCACACCTAATTCGCACTTCCCAAAACCATGTGCAAACTGAAGAGCAGATGTCCTTTAAAATTTGCACTTATCCACATTTTGTAGCGCAGTGCAATTCTTGCAAATGTACAAAAGAATGTGTACATTGGGAAAATGTGTGTACATAATGATATGCCAGTAAAAACAACAGGCGCAAATGCATAATATTACAGGAAATTTCTTGCAAGATGGGGAAATGCATACATAAATAGGTACTTTAGGAGAAGTTTGCATTTAAATGCTGATGAATTTTCATGATGAATCTTTTTTTAAAAAGAAAAGAAAATGCAAACTGATGCAGAAATGTGGAGAACAGAAGGTAAGATTGGAAAAAATGAGAAGAGAAACAGAAACTGGCAGATTCATTCATCCCTCTTGGCTTCTTAAAATAAAGTCCCAACTTTGCTCCTCTTAACGGCTGCTGCTGCTGCCGCTGCCATGTTTCTCTTCACTTCTGCGCTCTGCCTCTCAAGGGACCTGAGAAATCCAATTATGGCTGGATTTAAAAAAAAAATTGCTATTTTTGTTTCTTTGCCCCAATGGTTTGGTTAGAATCAGAATTGTAGAATTATGGAGTTGGAAGGGATCCCGAGGGTCATCTAGTCCAACCCCCTGCAGTGCAGGAATCCTGCCCACAGCTGTCCCTGTGTAATGGATGATGCACAACAAAATGTGGAAAAGGAAGAAGAAAGGGTTAAACATGAAGACAAGAGCTCCAGTACCATCAGCTTCTTAAATACAACTGAGAAAGCAACTACTGTGGAGAAGCATCACCAACAATGGGAAATGAACTTTGAAGAAAAGGGGGAGACTGGAGAAAACATAATTGGGAGAAGTGAGATTGAGGGGTGGGAAAAGCAGAGGGAGGGGAGGGCAGAGACTTGGATTTGGAACTGGGACAGATTTGGTGTGGGTTGAAAAAATTGGTAAATTGGTATTCAGGCTGGTCCAAAAACGGTTTTGAAATCTTGGCTGGATGAAGGAAATACTGGTCCAAATGGGGGAAAGATTCCGGGGGGGGGGGAGGAGAGGGTGTTTAAGAGAACAAAGTTAAGAGGTTTGGTTAGAGATATGAATATATGTAACAATTGATATTTCTTGTGGGGGGTGGAGGAAGGGCTGGGGAATGAAATTTTAGATTTGTATAGTAGTATTGATATGTTTTCCTGCCAACCTAGCAGTTCGAAAGCACGTCAAAATGCAAGTAGATAAATAGGAACCGCTACAGCGGGAAGGTAAACGGCGTTTCCATGTGCTGCTCTGGTTTGCCAGAAGCGGCTTTGTCATGCTGGCCACATGACCTGGAAGCTATACGCCGGCTCCCTCGGCCAATAATGCGAGATGAGCGCCGCAACCCCAGAGTCGGTCACGACTGGACCTAATGGTCAGGGGTCCCTTTACCTTTGATATGTTTAGCTAGGTGGTTGGGTGGATATCTGCCTATCTTCCTCCCTATCACCCTGAAGCCTCTGGTGGCAGAGGGGGCTTGGGGGGGGGAGAGAGGGGTGGAAGGAAACCCAATTACAAAAATGGACCTCCTTTGGATGGTCGCACCTCATAGGTTCCTCTTGTGGCAGGAGGGGGCCTGTGGGGAGGCGATACGAAGAAGGTGGGAAATAATGTTGATTTTAAAGAATAAGAATTGAAATTAAGAATAAGAAACCCGCTATAACTATATTAAGAAATTATGAAAACCAGGAAGAGGGGATCTGAGGAAGTCACAAATATAATGTTTATCAAAGTGAGAAATTGATATTTTTAATTGTCTGTTTGTGTGTTATGTTGGAGGATTATATATAAATAGCTGGGGGGGGGGGAATCCAAACCTTATCGCTCCTTTTATCCAGGGGCCTCTTGGTGGCGGGGGGGGGGGGGTCCAGGGGTTAAGGAGGGAGGGGAGGACAAACCCAGCTTTAAAATGGACTACCTTCGACTCTCAACACCCGCAGGATCTACTGGTGGCAGAGGTGGACTTGTGGGGGGAGGGAGGGAAGGTGGATGGATATGTCTTTTATGTTCTGTCTTTTTTGTATTTTGTGTGTTATTATATAAAACCAATAAAAATTATTTTTTAAAAAACAAAACAAAACAGAGAGTCAGGAAGCTGAGACCACCACAGGTGGACCGGACCCAGTGATAACTAGTGAGTCTAGGGAATTGACTAGTGAAACCGTACCCGCTGAAGTACCGGGAGTTGCTGGAGAGGGACTTCTGACCACAGATAGGCCTAGGGATGCTACAGGCGATCCAGCAGGATTCTGAGACCACCGCAGCACTTGAAAGATTTTGTACATAGTGTCAACATGGTGCGGGGGGGGGTGTTGTGTATTGAGTCAAAGGATTTTATATCTGCATTACTATTGTCTGTATGTGCTTTAGGGTAAAGTAACTGCCTTTTGGTTCCAGGGGGTACAGCTACTATTGGTTCATTTAAGCTGCTGTATTTGGATCCTCTGTCTTATTGGTTCCCTCCAAAAGGCAGCACTGGGATTGCCTGATATTGTTCCCTCCAAAATGTATCCCTTTCTAGCTAGTTCCCTGTCCCTATAAATGTAGCCTTCCTGCCCTCACAGTCAGTCCTGTTTTGCCCTGAATAAAGAACTGTTCTATTGAAGATGCGTATCTGGACTTCTTAAGCCATGACTCAACACTATATTTCCACGCTTTGCTTTGCTGGGCTGCATATTTTGTAATTATAAATCTCTCCTGGGGTTCTTTTACCAAATAGTACTTGTTCCAAATCTTGATCTTGTCATCTGGGGAATTCTCCTTATATATGTATAGATATATTCCTTGCCACCAACAAGATGCTGATCTCAGAGTCCAAGCAGCTTCCACAAAGCTTCAAAGGAGGAGGAGGAGGAGGAGGAGGAGGAGGAGTTTGGATTTGATATCCTGCTTTATCACTACCCAAAGGAGTCTCAAAGCGGCTAACATTCTCCTTTCCCTTCCTCCCCCACAACAAACACTCTGAGGTGAGTGGGGCTGAGAGACTTCAAAGAAGTGTGACTAGCCCAAGGTCACCCAACAGCTGCATGTGGAGGAGCAGAGACGTGAACCCGGTTCACCAGATTATGAGTCTACCGCTCTTAACCACTACACCACACTGGCTCTCTCATAGGTCTCATAGGTCAAAACCAGCATGGACTTAGAAACAAATTGCCAGCCAGTGCAGATGAGATAGGTGCAACCTGAAACAAGCCTTGATGTTATCTGAACAATTCAGTCTGCTCTGCATTATGGCTCCTGGAAGCCATCCTTTGGAGGATAAGGCTGCCTGTCCACTGTCCAAAGGGGAGGGTGCTATGGTGCTCAGGTCCTGCTCTGAGGCTTCCCGTAGGCATCTTATCCATCACTGGGAGAACAGGATGCTGGACCAGATGCTCTTATAACTGTTTCAATCTGAAGATGTTGTGGCTTCATCATCAAGGCAGCTTTTTCTCCCCCCACTATCTTTGGCTTAACATGCAGCCTGATGAAGAGTTCTGGAGAATTTGAAAGATTGCTCACCATTAGGCGACACTACGAAAATCTCTTGTACTGAGTCAAACTGTTGCTCTAATTTGATCATTGTTGTCTGCACGAACTGGCAGAGACTCTCCAGAGTCTTGCCCTACTGTGTGGGTAATATTTTTGGACAGAATAGGATAGGATATATTGAGTCGAAAGAACAAACACTCTCTTGGCTCATAGCTGCCAAGTTTTCCCTTTTCTCGCGAGGAAGCCTATTCAGCATAAGCTAATTTCCCTTTAAAAAAGGGAGAACTTAGCAGCTATGTCTTGGCTTTTAAATCAAGGAAGGACAGATTGTTGCAAAACAGAACCCAACAACACAAAAAGGAAGTGCAATAATATGGAAGAATTGTGGTTGTGCTGGTGCTGACAAGGGCACACTGTGTGTGTGTGTGTGTGTGTGTGTGTGTGTGTGTGTGTGCTAGAAACTTCCTGATTTTCATCTGTGAGATGTTTGAGGCTGTTAAACTCCAGCCTCCCCACTACCGGTATTTCCCTCCAATTTGATCAAAATGGATCTAGCCCTGCTTCTGTGCCTTCCATGCAGAAATTCAACAAACCAAAGCTTTCCCCAGTTTGGCGTTAAAGTGATGGGCGTGGTGGAGGAGGGAGCTTAATTTTGGCCACACAGGTTGCTGTTAAAGGCGCAGGTGAAAAAGACTGGTGAAAAAAGTGGCAACCTTACATGTTCAGGTGCCCTTGTGCAAATGGCTCTTTGACTCTTTGACTCCTGCTCTCATGGAGCCGCCCTGATATCCTTGCAAGTGAGCTCTGCTGCCGCTTGCAAAGCTGGGCCTTTCATTCTGATATTGGAAAGTCCCTGTAGACTCACTCATTTGGTCAGACACCTCAAAACCGCAATTAATACAAGCTCCGGAAAGCCCAAGCCGTTCTGAAAACGAACAAGTAAAATGAGTCATATCCCAACCCTTTTGACCCTGGTTAGAAAGAATGCAACCAAACCACGGGTTGCTTCTACTGAAATTTGTAGACCCTAACTGTTAAACTAAACCAACCCTTCAGGATATCTCGTTACAGTTTGGGCAGCTTTAATTTGCACTGATCACAGCCTCTTTAACTGAACACCATTTTCATAGGGTCGCCAACTGGCCCCTGATCCTTCAGTGCTTTCAACAGGAGCCTGATATGCAGGTATTAGTGTGCAAGGAAGCCTGTCTCCATGCCTGGAGAAGCCTCAGCTGCTGAATTTTTTGTTATATCATCTGCTGTCGAAGAACGGGAGCACCCCAGAGCAAAATTCCTTGGTCAGTTGGTAACCCTGCCTTTTAACCTGAGTGGTTATGGAGAAAAACAACACAGGCATTTTCTATGTCTGTAGGGCTGTGAATCTCAGCACCCACACTTTGAATTGTGCTTGGAAATGTCCTGGGAGCCAGTGAAGATCTTTCAGACCCTCTAAGTGTCCCTATTTTCCAGGGGCAGTCCCAGATTTACAGAAGCTGTCCCAGTTTCTGATTTGATCCTGGAATGTCCCACGGACATCCCTATTTTCATCGGAGAAATGTTGGAAGGTATGGAGTCATCCGACCCCTGAGCCAAGGAGAAAAGTAACTATGCAACCTTAAGAAGACATCTGAAGGCAGCCCTGTATAGTTTTATTATGTTTTCGTATATGTTAGAAGCTGCCCAGAGTGACTGGGGCAACCCAGTAAGATGGAATAGGACATCCCTATTTTCATTGGAGAAATGTTGGAGGGTATGGATCCTTTAGGACCAGTGTTACATGGTCCTGGAGGCCACTCCCAGAGTAGTGCACAGAAACACCATTTACCTTCCCACTGGAGCAGTACCTATTTATCTACTTGTACTTGACGTGCTTTCGAACTGCTAGGTTGGCAGGAGCAGGGACCGAGCAATGGGAGCTCACCTCATCGCGGGGATTCAAACCGCCGACCTTCTGATCGGCAAGCCCTAGGCTCTGTGGTTTAAACCACAGCGCCACCCGCATCCCTTTATTGAAATTAATAGGCACAACTAATTTGGGTCCATTAGTTTCAATGGGTCTACTTTGAGTAGGTCATTGGTGACAACCCTTACTTTCTGGGCAGGTGGCGGTGATAAATTAGCCCACATAGGAGTCAAGATGATGACTCTGTTTCCTTGCTTGGTGAGAGGCCCCAGAGATGGAGCTGAAATTTGTGCACACTCTCACAGTAAGACAAAGGCACAGTCCCTGCAAATCTCCTTCAAAGGCAAAAGAGAAACTGGTGGTTGGCCAAAGGAGAGAACAGAAAATTTGGGGCTGTCCCCAGTACATCTGGCCAATTGGTTTGCACATGGCCATGTTAATTAGCAGGGAGTGGAAGAAAGAATTTGAACAGTTGGCCAGCAGCACACCTGGAGGGAAGTGGCAGGGAGGGGATTGGGGAGAGATGCAGCAGAGGCCAGCTTGGTGGGTGTCTAACAGATGCTTTTGTGGCTGAAATAGCAACCTGTCCCATTTCACTATAACAGACTGAAATATCTGAACAACTGAGATGAAGTCTAACCGATATTCAGAAAAGGAATTTGGATTCCCCCCCCCCCAAGTGCAGAATACTCAACAGAAGATGCTCAGGCTTGGTAGAGCCTCCAGGGAAGACAAGTTTCGGAGTAACCGTCAGCAGTCGAAAGTTGCCAACTTTTTAAAATAACATAAGCCAGTGCCTGAGCTGGTAACAGAAGCTTACATAAATTCTGTAGGTGAACTTTTGCCTGTCCCAGGGTTAATAGGGACGGGGCAGCTTAACAGCTCTGAGTCAAAGGCGCAGGAGTAGAAAACAAGATGGCAAGCATTTTGAAGACTTATGGATGGATGCCAGTATCAGGAGTTGGTTTATAGATGACCACAGTAGAACAGGAATCCTAAAACTGTGCATCAGAGCTCATTAGGGTGCCATTTTGGCTTGATAGCAAGTCAGTAATTGGTCAGCTCAGAAGGGTCTATAGATGGCTGTTCTAGTTGTGGTCCTTCCTTTGAATTGGCTCCCACCACATTGGTCACCCATCACCTTAATTTCCCCCCCCCAAAAAATGCAATGTCCTGGTCCATAGATCTGTAAAATTCATAAAGCCCAACAGACTGGTAGTGTGGGTCAATGCTATAGGTCAGTGCTGAAGTGTTGCATTTTGGGTAAATTAAAATGGCAGGCAGCTTTCACAAATGGAAGCCAATTTAACATTCACTGCTAAAATGCCACTTGGGGGCTGGCAGCAAGTGGGGGTGATGTTGTCACTGCAGTGTCAGAAGAAGAGATAGTGGATCGTCATGATCATTTGGTGGTGGGCCCTCCATGAGAAAACAGCTCGTGCGTGTTCAGAACTACAGTATACTAATTATTAACTAAATAACAGAAATTGTTGTCTACTGCATCTCAGCAAGGTCTGCCTCATTGGCACTGCCTCTTTCCATGCAACAATTCCAAATTATCCTGATTGGATCATTTCCTCAGGGCTGCATGGACTCAGTACAACTGCCCACCCTCAGGGGAGTCGCTCACATGAGTTTTTGCTCCAAGATGACTTCCTCCCATTCATAAGTAGAATGGTCATGTCTCAGGGATGGGAATGAAGGAACATTTATACACATGTGGTGAAAATGCCCATTGATTAAAAACTTCTGGCTAAAAATATGTCAGGAAGTGGAACAAATTACATCTCAATCTATCAGTTTAGATCCCAAAATAGCATTGCTTTCTATATTTGCAGATGAAGCACAAAATCTTAGAGACAAAGACTTAATTCTGCATCTTATAACTGCAGTACGTCTTGCTGTTGCTAGACACTGGAGGACATTAAACGTGAACCTATATGAAGTTTGGTATGCTTATGTCTGGAAATTAGTTTTGATGGAAAAGTTAACAGAAAGGGTATGTGAAAGAAAACAATGTGAGAAACTGCATAACTTTACATAACATCCTTTATTACATATGCATCAAAGAAAGAACATGCATTTAAACCACCTAAGACACATAGGAGCATGTGGAATGATATTTTTAAAACCAGCAACTGTATAAATATTTTTTTATTTGGCTATATTACTAATGTAATTATCTGGACATAGTTGGGGGTGTTTTTTGGGGGGGTAGGGGAAAATTGTATTTGATTGATTGTATTTGATTATATGTTGTTCTTATATTCAACTAATAAAATATTTTTTTAAAAAAACTATTCAGGAATCTTTGCGCATTTCTAGGGCAAGGAGTTGATTATGACTACTTTAAATAACACAGGAAGCAGGAGGTCCATGGTGTGTGTGTTGGTGCACAATTTGCACAATTTGCACCAGGGCTTTTACCTGGGGGAACATGCTGGGATTGCATGTCACTAATTCGTAGTGCACTGCACTGACTGCCTGTGAACTACCAGGTGACATTCAAGGTGACATTTGATTCAGTTTGCACCTAATTCATACTTGCTGAAACAATATGCTAATTGAAGCACAGCCATCCTGTGAAATTTGCACTCCTCTCAAGTTTGCAATGCAGTTCACCCGTCAAGTAGTGAGTACAAAAATGCATATGCTGGGGTAAAGTATGTGTAAATATGCATGTATTTGTGAAAATATTAGGGGGGAAACGGTTTGCAAAAATGCATATATTGGGCCAAATTGCATACCAAAATGTGTATATTAGGAGAAAATTTTACTAAAATGCTTATGAATTTTCATGAGGATTTTTTTTTCATATATAAAATAATTCTCAAACTGATGCGGAAATGTGGAGAACTGAACTTAAGATCTGATAAATGGGAAACTGCGAGGACCTGAAATGGATAGAGTTGCCCACCCCTATTGACATACAAAGGCATAAACGCCTTGGGGCCCAAGTACATACATCTCTCTCAGTTCCTTTTGGCCCTTGCCCTGGCGAGGAAGACCTTCTTTTCTTCTTGCCCAGTGCATGCATGGGATTCCATGAGGCAGGACCTTTTTGGTAGCAGCCCCCCAATTATATAACTCTCTCTCTATGGAAATCTGCTTGTAGTCTTCAGGCATCAACCTGAAGATATACGTGTTCAACTGGGCTTTTGGAAGGTAAATGCCTCAGGGTCCTAGCATGTGTAGTGTGCACCAGCATGTTTAAGTTTGGCTCTGCTGTTGGGAGTTTGTTTTTACTGGTTTCATTTTCTAGCCTCACTGTAATTTAATGGTGCTGCACTTAATTGTGGGCTGCTGCTTGGGAGGAAGAGCAGTAGAGAGATAAATTTAACAACAATGATGACGACAATGATGATAAAAAATTGCATCACTTTGGCTAGATTGTGTAAAGTGTTCCACCCCACCCCACCCCCCATGATTAAGAGGCATATCAATTATGTTAAATTAAATAAATAGATTGTGGCCCCTAACAGTGAAAGGACACACAAATCTCCTGACTTTTTATTTACTTTAGAGTACTGGGGAAAGGGGAGGATCTATTTCCCCTGCTCACATAATCTCCCTGACCAGTATTGCCCTCTGGAACCTGCTATTGAACCTGTTGGGGGGAAGCCAGGCTTCCATATTGTACCCATCTCTTCCGCTACACCCTGGAGCAGGGGTCAGCAAACTTTTCCAGCAGGGGGCCGGTCCACTGTCCCTCAGACCTTGTGGGGGGCTGGACTATATTTTGATGGGGGGGAAAAATAACGAATTCCTATGCCCCACAAATAACCCGGAGATTCATTTTAAATAAAATGACACATTCTACTCATGTAAAAACACGCTGATTCCCGGATCATCCTTGGGCCGGATTTAGAAAGAGATTGGGCTGGATCCGGCCCCCGGGCCTTAGTTTGCCTACCCATGCCCTGGAGGGTGATAAGAGCAATATCTGGAGGGCAATTTAGATCAGGGAATATACCAGGCATCCCCAAACTGCGGCACTCCAGATGTTTTGGCCTACAACTCCCATGATCCCTAGCTAACAGGACCAGTGGTCGGGGAAGATGGGAATTGTAGTCCAAAACATATGGAGGGCCGAAGTTTGGGGATGCCTGGAATATACACAGTTTCTTTAAAGTTTTAAGAAAAAAGTTGCGATATAACATCCTCCAGTCTCCAAAGTGACGTTACAGTTTCAGCTCTAAAAGTAAACATTTTCAGGCTTTATCAATTCAATGAGCTGCCTGTTTGCAGCCAAGCTCTTGTGGGGGTTATTTAAAGGTGCCCTGGTGTCAGACGCTTGAGATGCTCTGCTCTAGAGATGTTGATGGGACAGGGCTGAAAATATACAGTGGTTTTTTCTCCTCCCTGGTCTCCTTATAATTCTACTTTTAATTTCTCACCGAGATCTCCTGACAGCGTTTTTACGACCGCTTCATGCTTGGAAAGGACTAAAATCTTGCACGCATCACTTTCCTCCTCCTCCTCCTCCCCTGGAATCTGAGTCCTGAACAGTGTGTTCATTTGCCCTCCAGATCTTACTCATGCTTGCAATCCAAGCGTAATGCCTGCACAGATTTTGTCCAGCCTCTGAGCTGCATTTGGTGATGTAAGTTGATATTTTAATTCTCTTACAAGGAATGGTGTTTAGAGGAATGACTTAAGTGGATTACTCATCTTCTGTAATAACTTGGCAGCACTCCCATTTCTATTCCTAGACATGACGCTCGAGGCTTTGATTCCTCTCCCGCCTCTTTGGGTTGTTGCTTTTTTTGTTTTTTTAATCTGAGAAATTTACGCCCATGTGTTTTTCAAAGCCTCAACCCTCCCTGTCATGTGGCATTGCATTCTGGGAGACGTAGTTCTGTTTGCATTCAAGGCAGAGATTTCTGAGGCAGAAAAGCCAAAGGGCGGGAAAAGCTGGTGGTCAAAACCGATGTAGAAACTGGTATGGCAGGACAGAGGCGTCCCTGCTGATAAGACAGCAGTGTTTCTAAGAAGTGGACTTCCTATTTCTTTACAACGGAAGCCAAATGCTCACTAAGCCTTGGGAACTTTTCTTGTCAAAAGGTGATTCAGAAATGTTCTTGGAAAGGAAGAAAGTCACCCAATATAGATGTTGCTCAGGCCTGAGGCACATATTTTGCCTGGTCAACTGTCCTGCAAAAGGAGCAAGACACAACTTTATCCCTTGCATATACAGTATATAAAAAATCAGGTTCCTTTCAGTCCAATGTTATAGTGTATTTGCGGCATTGCAATGACAAACACCAGAAGTTCAGCATGGGGTGTCTCTGCAGAGGGCATTAACCTAAGGTTACCAGACGTCCCTGTTTCCCGGGGACAGTCCCTGGATTTACAAATCAGTCCCCATACAAAATCCATTGAAGTTGAAAAGTGTTCCTGGATTCATTGAAAAAAAAATCTGGTAACCTTACGTTAACCTTTCCACTACGATTTAGTTGTTTATTGTTAGCTGCATTGGTGCACCCTCTGCTCATTCTCAGCTCTGGTGGGGCTTAAAGGATGGGCACTGGTACTCCTCTCTCTGCACCATCAGGAATGCGGGCTAGAGAAGAGGACTCTTCTTTGGCGATCACTCATAGCTGAGCAAGATTGTCTTTCATGAACACGGTCTTAACAGTGAGTCTGTAAGTTGCAGTCGACTACAGGTCTGTCAAGTGAAGACACCAGCATGGCAGCAGTGACTGAATTACAAGGAAGGGGAAAGGTGGGCCTTAATGGCAACAAGACAAAGCCAAAATTACGGGACTATTTAGCTCAGTAAGAATTGCCTGCACAGTTATTGGCAGCAGCTCTGCAGTCATAGCTGCCAAGTTATCCCTTTTTTTAAGGGATTTTCCCTTATGCTGAATAGGCTTCCTCGCGAGAAAAGGGAAAACTTGGCAGCTATGTCTGCAGTGTTTGAAATTATGTCTTTCCAGCTCTATTTGGAGCTGCCTGGGATTGAACCTGGACCTTCTGCATGCAAAGTAGATGTTTTAGCACTAAGGTCTATCTCTTTCTCTCCCCACTTGCAATTTGTTTAAATATATGTATATTCCACCCTTCCATTTGGATCCCTTCCAGTCGGGATTCAGGCCTCATCGTGCGACTGAAACTGCCTTGGTCGCACTGGTCGATGATCTCCGGCGGGCTAGAGACAAAGGTGAGAGCTGCTTCCTAGTTCTGCTGGATCTCTCAGTGGCTTTTGACACCATCGACCATAACATCCTTCTGGACCGTCTAGAGGGGCTGGGAACTGGGGGCACTGTCTTACAGTGGTTCCGCTCCTTTCTCCAGGGTCATGTCCAGAAAGTGGTGTTGGGGGATGAGTGTTCAGACCCCTGAGCTCTCACTTGTGGGGTGCCTCAGGGTTCTGTCCTCTCCCCCATGCTTTTTAATATCTACATGCAGCCGCTGGGAGAGATCATCAGGGGGTTTGGGCTAGGTATTCATCAGTATGCGGATGATACCCAGCTCTACCTCTCTTTTAAATCAATGAAGGCGGTGAATGTCCTGTGTGAGTGCCTGGAGGCGGTTGGAGGATGGATGGCAGCTAACAGATTGAGGTTGAATCCTGACAAGACTGAAGTACTGTTTCTGGGGGACAGGGGGCGGGCGGGTGTGGGGGACTCCCTGGTCCTAAATGGGATAAGTGTGCCCCTGAGGGACCAGGTGTGCAGCCTGGGAGTCATTTTGGACTCACAGCTGTCCATGGAGCCACAGGTTAATTCTGTGTCCAGGGCGGCTGTCTACCAGCTCCATCTGGTACGCAGGCTGAGACCCTACCTGTCCACAGACTGTCTCACCAGAGTAGTGCATGCTCTGGTTATCTCCTGCTTGGGCTACTGCAATGCACTCTATGTGGGGCTACCCTTGAAGGTGACCCGAAAACTGCAATTAATCCAGAATGCGGCAGCCAGACTAGTGACTGGGAGCGGCCGCCGGGACCACATAACACCCGTTCTGAGAGATCTACATTGGCTCCCAGCACAATTCAAAGTGTTGGTGCTGACCTTTAAAGCCCTAAACGGCCTCGGTCCTGTATACCTGAAGGAGCGTCTCCACCCCCATCATTCAGCTCGGACACTGAGCTCCAGTGCCGAGGGCCTTCTGGCGGTTCCCTCACTGCGAGAAGCAAAGTTACAGGGAACCAGGCAGAGGGCCTTCTCGGTAGTGGCACCCACCCTGTGGAACGCCCTCCCATCAGAGGTCAGAGAGATAAACAACTACCTGACATTTAGAAAATACCTAAAGGCAGCCCTATTTAGGGAAGTTTTTAATCTGTGATATTTTAATGTATTTTAATGTGTGTTGGAAGCCGCCCAGAGTGGCGGGGGGGGGGGGGAGACCCAGCCAGATGGGCGGTGTATAAAGAATAAATTATTATTATTATTATTATTATTATTATTATTATTATTATTATTATTATTATTACTTCAAGGAGCTCAAGGTGGTGCACATGGTTCTTCCCACCCCCATTCTATCCTCATCACAACACTGTGAAGTAGGCTAGGCTGGGAGACGGTGACTGGCCCAAGGTCACCCAGTAAGTCTTATTCCAATCACTGCACCATACTGTCCCAGCCAGATGGGCATGGCATAAATAATAAAAAATATCATCATCCCTCCATGCTTGTTGCCAACCTTCTGTATGGCAGTGGAAAGGTAGCAAGTGGTGCTGTCAACTGGTTAAATAGAATCATAGAATCAGAGTTGGAAGAGACCACAAGGGCCATCCAGTCCAACCCCCTGCCAAGCAGGAAACACCATCAAAGCATTCCTGACAAATGGCTGTCAAGCCTCTGCTTAAAGACCTCCAAAGAAGGAGACTCCACCACACTCCTTGGCAGCAAATTCCACTGTCGAACAGTTCTTACTGTCAGGAAGTTCTTCCTAATGTTTAGGTGGAATCTTCTTTCTTGTAGCTTGAATCCATTGCTCCGTGTCCGCTTCTCTGGAGCAGCAGAAAACAACCTTTCACCCTCCTCTATATGACATCCTTTTATATATTTGAACATTACTATCATAACACCCCTTAACCTTCTCTTCTCCAGACTAAACATACCCAGTTCCCTAAGCCGTTCCTCATAAGGCATTGTTTCCAGATAAATAATGTTTAGGTGATCAGCTGCTTGCTGCTTGCTATTCACTATCTGTGAATTGATTTACATATTTACATATTACTAAAACCTCACAATACGTGCCTTTTTGAGACTGAAGAAAACGTGGTTGTTGTTTGTATGTGCTTCCCAACATGCAAATAATCTCTCTGTACAACAAATCTATGAACTGGCTCAGCTGAAAATTTATTTTGCTTTGGAAGAGATACGAAAGTTCTCTCTGAGTTTATGTCATGGCAAGGAACTGCCCAACCACTAAACCTTTCCTTGCCAGCCACACCTCCTTATCAGCAGCTACAACCATTGTCAACCTGGTGTTTTCCAGATGGGCTATGGTTCCCATCAGCCCCAGCTGCCATGGCTGTTGGAGTTGTAGACCAAAACATATGGAGGGCATCGTGGTGAGAAAAGACTAAGCTCAGCACATATATCTGATTGATCTAGCTGCATTCTTACACGAAAACATAAATTGATCCCCCTTCTTTCTCAAGCAAGCTGGTTCTGCAATTGATTTTAGAAGTTCATCATTGTAAAATCCAGAACATTTTTGGTCTCCCAAGGGGATGCTTTCAACTGTGTTGACTTGCTTGTGTGTGAAAATCAACAAGGGATGAGGTCCTTCTTACAGGATAGCAATGCTCTCTCCTCTGAGGTGCATCTGGTGCCAACACTGTTTACCTTGGCGATGATGCACCTGATTGCCCAGAGCTAGAATGCAGTGGTTCTATGTTGCGATCAGTTGCTGTTTATTCTTGCTTTTATAAATTTTCACCTAACTGGTATTTTGTATGTACTATTTCCTATTTGCATGTAACCAGTCCTGGAGCTGTTTGACAAAGGACAGGGTTATAAACTGACAGATTGACAGAATAAAATGTGCAAGTTACTTACTGCCTACCTTATAGGGCTGTTGTAAGGATGAGCAAGATACTATTTCTGAAGGTGTTCAGAATGCGCTTGCAGTTGCATTTATTATTCTTTTGCCAGTTGTTTCAATGGATTCTAATATTGTATTTTTACATTGCTGTAACCCACCTTGAGAGCATATAGTGAAGGATGGGCAGGGAAACAAATCTGCAATAATAATATTAATAAGAATCTTTATTTGATCGCTGACCACTCATTTGAGGCCACAAGTCTCCCGCCAGTGAAGGCAGCAAGTGCTGATCTGCCATGATCTGAGCCAGCCCTGGACTTCTGGAGGCAAGGATGCTGTGCCAATGTCAGAGGGGCCTGCCTTTAAAACAGGGTGGGTGGGGCAAACCCTGGTGCTCGCCAGAGGTGCTGGACTACCCTCATCCCCAATGACTCTGTGAGGGATTCTTCTGCCATCTCTATTGTGGCTTTTCTCGACCTGGATACTCAGTACCCCTAAGCAGCCATTCCCAGCCAGATGCCCTCCAGATGATTCGGACAACTCCCAGCAGTCCCAAGATGTCAACTGAAGCATCCAGAGCACACCTGGATCCGAGGGAAGGTTGTTACTTTCAACATAGCAAACAAGGATGGCTATCCCACTGGGAATGATTGAAAGACACCACAATAAGCGCCTTTTTTAAATTAATGGTGCATAAGTTTTCTTCTCTCAGAACCACACTTCCCAGAATCCACTAGGACCGAGCAGGCGGGTCTCTTTCTCCTGAGTGACGGCCCTTCTCCCTAATCGCCTGAGGCGGGCGCTCGGCGCCGCCCTATCAGCGCGCAGGATGAGGCGCCCGGCGAGTACCGTATCGCGGAGGGAAAGCGCTGCTGGATCAGTTGTGGTGCGGACTCAGCATCACATGGTAGCTGCGGCGGGTGCGGAGCCGGGGAGGATCTGCGCTCCGGGCGATGGGTGAGCGGGCGAGCGATGCCGGGCGGGATCGAGGTCGGAGCCGGGCGCTGCGTTGGGACGCGGGCGGCTGGGGCGCGCTGAGGACTAGCAACTTGTTCGGAGGCGCTTCCTTTTCGCTGGCGGAGAAGCGATCGCCGGGGAAGTGAGGGATGGGGGGCAATAGGGGAGGGTACGTTTTGACCCCCTGCTCTTATTTAAAGTCTTGTTTGCATTTAAGAACCTACGCTGGAGTGGAGACTTCTGATCAGTGTGGAGGTGGGAAAACTTTGGGTGTTTGTAGTGGGGGGAACACGCATTTTCCCTCCTCGGAGATCAATTATAACAATTAGTTGTTTCCGGATAGTTGTTTCTAGCGAGTATAGGTTGCAATAAAACGAAGCCGCTTCCCGTCAGAGGCTTCCTTTCTTTGACCCGCATGGGAAAATTCTCCTGAATCCCGTTTATCCGCGAAGACCCGACTTTTACCCCTAGGGAAAGTGAGGAAGGGGTAGCGGGCGGAGCTTGCCTTATTCTTAGGGACGGGTTGTTTTCTGTTGTTTCCGCTTTGGGGCGGGGCGGGGGGGTCTAAGCGATGTGCGACTGTTATTTTTCTGCTCAGGAGAACTATCGGACCGGTCTCTATGCAAATCCTCTTCCCCGTTTTGCGCGGCTCAGCATATAATAATTGGCGGCGATTAAGTTGCAAAAGTCACTGAGTTTGCATTTCTGAGCAGGTGGAGGAAAGAACAGAGGGCGCGTTGCGGGAGGCCGGGGGAAGGCGTTCTGCCGAGCCAGCCAGTTTTCTTGTTGGAAATCGTCTTAGTTTGCTGTTAAAACAAAACAAGCTCCCCCCGCTCCGCCACAGCCACACACTTGGTATTCGGAACATGGTGCGTGCCAACGACGTCCACGTGATTGGATCCTTAAAAAAAGAAACCCAGCATAAACTTTGTCTGAAGTTTTCTTGTGTGTTTTCCCAGTACTTATAAGGAGATTTCCACCTACCACCCCCCCTCCGCGGATTTTTTAAAGTCCTTCCTGGACTTTCTGGTAATTTTGATTTCAGTTCTCTTCTCACCCTCCCCCCCCTTCAAATTTAGTCAATTTCAGCACTGCCGTCTCATATTTGGTCATTCCTTTTCCTGTTGTGGTTTTAAATCTCTTGCTGTTCTCAGCTAATTTATTGTGTCAGCTGTGAGCAAAAGCCACCCCCCCCTCCCCCGTATTCCCAGAAGAGGCCTCCCTGTCCCGCCACACTCCTGCCCTGCCAATCTCACGGTCCCTAAAGAGTTAAAAGAATATGTGATATATTGAATGAAGTGTGTGCACGCAGTCCTGGGTGTATTGTACTCTGTCATTTCCTGAAAGTGGCTTGATCTACATTCTTTGAAGATGCTAACGGCTTTCGGCTGCTGCTTCCGCATCAGCCCAGAGATGTTTTTCTAGGTTGTTGACCTTTCTCATTTTCCCAAGAACATTTTTTTTTATTGAATGAATAGTGCATCTGCTTGTGGAAGGACTGAGCCTCCTTTCTTTCATTGGCTGCTTGCCATACCCAGGAGTGGAAGAACTCGTTGACCCTGTGAGAAAGAGAGATATAAATCACCGCAAAATAAAACCGCATACTGGCATCATTGGCAAAGCAAGTGCTGACCAGGAGCCAGGGAATTCTGAAATGCCAGCGCCGCCTCAGCTCTTCCAGTTCAGAATGATGTTGCAGTTGTGTATTCTTTAAGAAATCACCCTTGTTCACATGCGCTCCACTTCCTTTAGGCCAGATGCTGTTGAACTTTTCACTCCCATCAGTCCCAGCCGGCTTGTCCAGTGGTCAGAGGCAATTGGAAGTGTGGGGTCTGGCAAAACATCTGGAAGGCCAGCAGTTTCCCCACCCCCATTTTCAACTGTTACATTCATCCATTCCAAATCCTGCACTGAGAATAACTGAATTCTGCAGCCTGTATAAAATCCCACAAGCGGAGCGCGTTCGCGGATCTTCTCTCTTACTTTTGCATAATTTTATTCTAACTTTTTGTTTCTCATTGGCATAATCTGTTCTTCTTGGGAGGGACAAATGCTCTGAAGTCCCACCTCCAACCACTGAAAATATTCCTCGTGAGAAGTCGGAAGCAGTGGTCCGCATGCTTTCAAGGATATTGCTGCAGCCTTGGGAGCTGGCGTGGGCACATTTATTTATTCTTCTAAAAGGGAGTGTGCTGCTGGTTTCTGGACCCACTACCACTTTCTTTGGTTTTTCTGTGCTCCTGTGGAATCACATCTCTCTCCTGGCGCTGGGCATATTATGGGCCACACAGGTGTGGATGCTTGGGGCCAACCTACATGTTATGCAAGAGATCCACAGCTGGTTATTCCAAAGTTCCCTGATCTTCCACATGCTATATGGAAAATCCCACACATAGAATGAGGTCATTGGTTGGTGATGCTGAGAGATCAATGTGCTTCGCGGGATATTCCCTCTGGAGATGGTGTGGCCTGCTGGTCTTCTGCCTTCTCAGGCTGCGTGTCACAATGCCGTTGAGATGAAATGCAGACTGACGGTCTCGTTGCTTCACTTCCTTACGAGCGAAACAGTGATTAATGCTGCTCTCTTAAAAGCTATACTTTGATTAAATTTTGGTAGGAGGCCAGATAACATTGTGAAAGGGACGTTGTTCAGTGGTGGAGATGCAGAAGCTCCCAGGTTGTCCCCCAAAGCATCTCCAGGTAGGGCTGGGGGGGGGGAATACCCTTGCTGTGCCTGACGCCCTGGAGAGCAGCTGCTGGTCAGTGTGGACAACACTGAGCTGGATGGACCAGTTGTCCAATTCAGTCCAAGTCCGCTTCATGTGTTTCTAGGGTGGGACAGGGGTCTATATTCTGGAGCAGTGCTGGGGAACCCATGGCCTTCCACACATTTCTGGTCTCATCAGCCCCAGTTAGCCTGGTCAGTGGTGAACTGGAGTTAAACAAAATATCTCAAGGGCTGTCACATGGAAGATGGAGCAAGCTTGTTTTCTCCTGCTCTGGAGATTCCGACGAAACATCAGAAAGAACTTTCTGACAGTGGAACGGTCTCCCTTGGGAGGTCGTGGGCTCTCCATCATTGGAGGTTTCAAGCAGAGTTGGATGCCATCTGTCATGGATTCCTGTGTTGCCGGGGGTTGGACTAGATGATCCTCAGAGTCCCTTCCAGCTCTACAATTCTGTGATTCTGTGGAGGGCTACAGTTTCCCCACCCCTGCTCTACAGAGACCACTCCTCCTTCTTGCTCCTCCAACTCTGAGAACAACAAACATGATGAGCTCACAGCCTTTAAGCTGCGTCTGATTTCTATGATTCACCCTGAAGTTTTGAAACTGATCTGTGGTTCTTCTCTTTAACTGTGTTTTTTTTTAACTTACTGGCACTGACAATCTTATTTCCCCATTCATTCCCTGATGTTTTGTCATTGTGTTTGAGGTTTGTATTGCTGGATTGTTGTTTTTTTAAGTTGCTTTCTCTGGAAAGAGGCTGCAAATAGCAGCTCTGAAATGGCTGTTCTGAGATCTCTCCTTGGGCAACTTCCTTTATAAGATTTGCCATGGCTGGATCAGGCCAAAGGTCCATTCAAGCGTAGGCAACCTTGGCTCTCCAGATGTTTTGGAACTACAACTCCCATGATCCCTGACCACTGGCCCTGTTAGCTAGGGATCATGGGAGGTGTAGTTCCAAAACATCTGGAGAGCCAAGGTTGCCTATGCCTGATTGAACCCATCATTCTGTTTCTTACTCAGCCAACCTGATGCCTCTGGGAGGCCCATCAGCAGGGCCTCAAGAGACTGGCCTCCCCATGTTGTTGGTCTCTGGCATCTGGTAGCCAAAGGTAGAGTGGCCCTGAAGATGGAGGTTCCATTGGTCTTTGTTGTTATGAGCCATTGACGTGGCCCCCATGGATTGTATCCAACTAAGTTCTACTCAAAGTACACCAATTGAAAGGAACAAACCCAAGTTAGACATGTCTTATCAACTTCAGAGGGTCTGCTCTGAGCAGGACTACCATTGGTTACAACCCGAAGTCTATTCCATATTGTGTGTGTGTGTGTGTGTGACCTATGTGAGCAAGTCTTATGACTTGTGGCAGAGAGTTCCATAAATTAACCTGCCATTGTTTGACAAAGTAATTAATTCCCCTTCAGTATTTCTGGAAGGGAGGACACCATCCTGACCCCCCCCTCCCGCATGACATTATTTTACTTCCTTATTCTGTTTCCTCATCTCTAAAATGGGCTTGATTGCTACTACCCCACTTGGGGCATGCACTGGGATGAAGCACCTCACTTCAAAAGCCTTAAATCTGCCCCAGATGGAAGGACAAATAATTGGGTTGAGGTCAGCGCATTCCTCTCCCTCTCTTTGTCTCTCTCTCTGCTGAGGTTACAGACTGTGGAGCTGGTGTGCACCCCTCTACCATCCATGCGTCAATTCCACAACTGTGGATGGAAAACAATTGTTTTTATTTAAGCCACACAGGGTCCCACAAGCAGCTGTTTTGTATGGTGGGGGCCGGGAGGGAATTGAAGAAACAGGTGTTTTTACGACTGTCAAAGGAAACTGAAATGCAGAGCTGCGGGTTTAGATTTAAAACCATTTTAGGTGGGGGGATTTGGGCAGAAAGATCAGTTCCCTCTCCTTCTCTTCCAATTCACACGAGGTCATAAACCATATGAAGTGGAGGGCTGGCTTTCTGCAGCAAGTGCTTTGCTATTCCCACTTGCATGGACGTTGCTCTCTTGGGTTTGCAAGAGCTTGGGAGTGGGCTGTCTCATGAACAGGAGCCTGGCGTGTTCAGGGACGGCACATGATTTTGCAGCAGAAGCAGCCAATTCACCACTTGCCCCCCCCCCCAAAAAACCCTTAAATGGTGGCAAGGGGGTTCAGGTGACTTTTCTAGATAAATCATATTGGAGGTAGCAGGTGGAAGAAAATCAGCTGGTTTTGGCTTTCGTTCCCAATACCAACCAAACATTATTAGATAGCACCCCCCCCCAAAAAGCCCCACTCCAAACCAGACTATGTTTTCTGAAGTGAATGATGGGCATTTGTGGGGGGGGGGTGCAGAGGAGAGAAATGGGACCATCCTGTGTTGTTTCCTTCCTCCTGTCTAAGCCTTCAACTCTGCTTCCAATTTAACTTGTTTGGGTTTCATGGGTATTTTACTCCCCCTGCCCTGCCCCCGTCCACATTTTTCATAAAAGATGTTCACCTTGGCACTGAGCATAGCTGCCAAGTTTTCCCTTTTCTCGCGAGGAAGCCTATTCAGCATAAGGGAAAATCCCTTAAAATAAGGGATAACTTGGCAGCTATGGCACTGAGTTAGGGGGTGTGTGTGTTACCAGTCCCACCTCCCCATGCCTCCTTTAATTCCTCATGAAAGCTTAAAGGGGGCTAAGCTGGTTTCTCTCTCCCCACCCTTTCCTTTTTTCCTTTTTCTTTTTTTGTTTCCCAAAGTTGTCATCATGTCCAGTAATCCTCTCAGAAGCTGGACTTGTTTTGGCTGCCATGGGCTATGATCTCATTTCCAGAGAACATTAAACTGGAAAGCTTCCCCCCTCCTTTTTATAATTTTCTTCTTCTTTCTCGCTCCCCCCCCCCAATTGTACAGTATGTGAGTGTTTGGGGTGAGCTCACTGACTCCTGCAGGGGGTATGAGAGGGAGGGTAACATACAAACTGTGTTAGCAAACATGAGCTGGAAATGGATGAGGGGGCAGAGGACTGGAAAGGGCTCAAAACTCTTAGCCTTCTGTTTTCCTCCAGAGAGAGAGAGGGAGAGGGAGAGAGAGAGAGAGAGAGAGAGAGAGAGGGAGAGGGCGAGAGAGAGAGAGAGAGAGAGAGAGAGAGAGAGAGAGAGAGAGAGAGAGAGAGCAGCCTGCCTCTTCCTCTTGCTCCTGGGTTTGGAGTTTTGTGTGTCCAAAGTACTTTTTGTTGATTTCTTAAACAGCTATTGCAGTGTCATGTGCTAGGAGCCCAGTCACTGATGCGGATTAAAGTTTTCCAAAACTGAGAAGGTTTTTACATAGATGACCACAGGTAGGTCAACAGAGGCAAAGGAGAAATGGCTTCCCAGGTGTGGAGACAACATACATAAAAATAAAACATGAAATAGGAATGAATAAAAAAGAGGTTACATTTTCCAAATAGATAGCAAAGAATGTAGAAAAATAAAACAGCAAAACTCGTCACAAAAGCCAAATCTCAATTTGGTGTGGGGAGAGAGCTTTGTGTATCTGAATTTGGCACATTTGGAGTGATTAAAGCCTTCTGCACCCCATTGTAGTCTCCCCCTTGCCCCCCCCCCATTGACATGTGGTGAATAGTGTGCAGTTGGCTTGCATAGAAAGGTGAAATGTTTGTCAAAGGGACAAAAGTGGCCAGAAATATGGGTGGTGGAGTGAGGTGGATAAAACATTTGTCACCCCCAGCCTCTTTCCACCCCCGCCCCTGTCTGCTTTGCCTCTTTTTAGAAATGGGCCTTTTCTCCACCTGGGAAGATTGTAAATATGTGGGTGCAGGGCCTTGCTTATGTGCCCACTGTGTGCAACGCCCTCCCATCAGATGTCAAGCCGATAAAGAGCTGTAGGACTTTTAGAAGAGATGTGAAGGCAGCCCTGGACAGGGAAGTTTCTAATTGTTATCTTACTGTGTTTTTATTCTTTTGTTGGGAGCCACCTGGAGTGGCTGGGACAACTCAGATGGGTGGCATATAAGTATCATCATCATCATCTCTGTGAGTTACCATTCCTGATGACTGTATGCAAGTAGTATATATGTAGTATATGTTTCTACGTCAAAACCTTCCACAAAAAGCCCTGATGCAGCTCTACCAAATGATGACGTTTGCCATCATCAGCTGGAAGTTGCTTGTTCCTGGGAAGCCACCATAACCTCCATTCTCCCTGGGATGCTCTCTGAAAGAAACACCAGTTTGGTTTTCTTGGACAGGATTCAAGTAAAGTTAAGGCTGGCCAAGGATGCAGAAGACTTCCCAAAATATTGCCAAGTGCTGCTTTGTTTTGGCTAGTGAGAGAGAATGATGGACAAGCTTTGAGTGTCCAGAGTCCCTCAGAAATATTACCGCAGGAAATCTTACAATAAGTCTGTCAGAATTGCCACTGTATTGCAGATGGAAAGCTCAGGATCACGGAGTGTGGGTCACCTCAGGCCACAGAGAGAGAGAGTGGTTCTGATGAGATCTGAACCAGATTCTGTCCTCTGTGATTTTTAGGTACCGAATGTTCTCCAGATACTCCCTGGATGTTTAATATTCACTGAGTATTCAATAGTTGTTTTGACATGTGGCAATATTTTGATTTCACTGTTTCTTGCTTGGCATTTGGCAGTAATGAAACAGTGGTTTTGAGTGTTGGCAGGCGGTAATATTTGACTGATAACGTTCAGTGTGATTTAGCAGTTGACAGTTGGCACTTGCCAGAAACCAGACAAGATACCAAAAAGTCTGAAAACCCTTGAATTTTGAGGTAAAAATTCTCTCTGTTTCTGAACTTCATGTTGAATGGTGAAAGTGAAGACAGGTGAATTTTTGAGAGCATTCTGTTGACTTTGTGGTAATAAGGCTTTGGTAAATGGATAAGGGAAGGATTGTAACTCAGTGCTTAGAGCATCATCTGCTTTGCATGCAGAAGGTTCAATCTTTGGCATCTCCACTGTCCACTGTCTGAAACCTGGAGAGCCACTGCCAGTCATTGTAGACAATGTGGAGCTGGAGGGGTTGCTGGTCTTACTCTGTATAAGGTGCCTTCCTAAAAATGCTTTCTTAACTAGTATTTCTGAATCGTCACTTTTAATTACGGTATGTAGTTTTTGATAGTTCTTTAATTATGTAAATTTTTGCAAATCTTTTATCCTGTAAATCGCTTTGGTGTAAAGTGAGTCATAAAAGGTTCAAATATTTGTGGACACTCATTTTACTCTTGCTCCATTTTAATCATTTTGGCAGGAGAGGCACAGATTAACATAAAATGGTTAGAGCATGCGGCCAAAAAGGTGACACAGTATTCCCTGACTTGGATGAAAGCTTCAAGAGTGAGGCTTTTTCACTTTCCCAAGTATCAGGTGAGTTGTTTTGCTGCCAGTAGCCCATCTTGGCTTCACCCTCCCTCAGCTGCACTGTCAGTTGGAAATGATGGGCATATTCAGTAAACCCCTGACTGCGCGAGAGGCTCCCTGCATCTCCACATGCAAAAAGGAGGCGGTTTTTGCATTGAGAGTGGACTTTGGAGGGCTTGCTTGTGGCAGTTGGTTGACTAGCGTCTAGGAGGGAAGGATGTGGCTGGTGGGGGCAAGGCTCACAACCATTCAGGAAACCACCTTGAAAGCGAAAGTGGAAACTCTGTAGTCTTGCCTGTCTGCCGTATTCACACTTGCTCTCCTGTGCAGTTGCACCTCCAAGCAGGAAACCATTGAGTTGCATGCGTCAAAGAAGACATCTCTTCTAAGAAAACCACTCCCGTTGCCAGGGCAGCGGAGTCTCAGCTGGGGCCCCTCCTTAGAGCCAAGCATCGCTGTCTCCTGCCCAGAATTTCTTGTCAGAAGGCAGGCCATGGAGGAGTCATAAATTCTGGGTGCTGTTGAGGCAGAGCTGGAGCTGGAGAGAGCTAATCCATGGGCCACATAGGTTGAGATTTAGACCACATTTGTACCATACGTTTTAAGCAGTACAATTCCACTTTAAATAGCCATGGTTTCCCCAAGGGGTTATGGGAGCTGCAGTTTGTTAAGGGTGATGAGGGTTTCCCCTCACAGAGCAATAGTTCTCAAAGTGGCTTCATCCCTCTTTCTTGGAGACTCTGGGAATTGTACCTCTGTGAGGAAAATAGGGGCCTCCTAGCAACTCTCAGCGCCCTGAGCAGATGGCACTTTCCAGGATGCTTCTGAGGAGGCCATGGCGGTGTAAATTGGTAGCATAGCACTTAAATGTATGGAGTGAATGTGGCCTTATGGTGACTGGCTAAGTTGGTGGCGGAGGAGAAAAGGCAGCAGGTGGCCAAATGCTGACTGGAGGTTGCTCCTCTACATTTTGGGCAGTGCTGTTTCACGTCTGCTGACTGATCCGAGATTCACGTCTGCTGACTGATCCGAGATTCCAGTATCAAATCTGATTTTGCCTTCATATGAAGCGCCTCTGAACTTTGCCCCTACTCCATAGGAGCAGGTGGCTGTAGGCAGTAGGCCTGTGGCTAAAAGATCCCAGCCCCGTCTCCTCTGCCTCAAATGTCTCCAGGGAGTGTTTCCTCCTTGGTCTTCCTGAGGTGGGTTTGGATATTGCTGGGATTTAGGGCAGGGGTCCCTGTCACTCAAGCTCTCTTGATTTGAGGGGAATGGGACTTGGGTCTTGGGTTCTGAATGGCTTCTCAACTCTTCTCCCTTGTTGCAGCACCCAGCCTTAAAGGCAAGCGGAAAAAGAAGACCAGTCCCATGGCTGAGGGTGAATCCCAGAATGCTCTGGTGCTGTGCCTGGCAGAAGAGACCGCAGTGGGCAGTCCTGGTGCTGAAGAGCAGCATCAAAACTCTCCAGAGAAGCTGGAAGAAGTGGTGAGTGAAAATTGTAATAATAATCGCATCACAAAAGCCAAGAATTGAATCCTAACACATCTGTGGTGATATTCTTTCAAAACCTTTAGATCTTGGCCTTTGCAAATCACAGCTAGACCAACCTTTTGCCAACCTGTAGCCCTCCAGAGCTGGGGCTGATGGGAGTGGTAGTCCAAAACACCTGGAAGACAACTTGCTGGCATGGGCATAACTCTAGATTTGGATGTGTTTAATTATTTAACGGGTGCCATGAATGGCCATGATATACTAAACATACAACCTAAATTTAGCCTGCAACCTAAATTTTCAACAGCAGACATGACAGAGACATGACAAGTTCTGGGAGAAAGATTAGTGATTGGTCCAGCATCACCCAATGAGCTTAGTGGTTGGTTGGGGCTTTGAATCTGCCTTTTCCTGGTCTAGATCGAACACTCTTAGGCAGCACTCACACAAGGAAAAGCCTCAGCAAGCCTTACGCTTACACACCTCCGGCTTGGCTGTAAATGGGAGGTAGAAAGCCTCTGCTTCCATTCTAGATTAACCATTGTTTAGTGTTCCAGCCAAAACATAAACTCTTACCTATGGTTTGTTGAAACAAGCTAGTTTCATAACCTACCATTTGAAGTTGGCTTGTTTCAACAAATCATAGGTTGGATTAACCACAGTTTGTCCAGTGTTGGATATTATAACAAACTGCAGGAAGGCATAGAAGACTTGTTTAGGCTTATCTTCATAATACCGGTACTAGATGCAGCTTAACTCTGTCACACTTGCTCTAAATTTCAGGTGTTTGTTTGTTGTTGTTGTTTAGTCGTTTAGTCGTGTCCGACTCTTCGTGACCCCATGGACCATAGCACGCCAGGCACTCCTGTCTTGCACTGCCTCCCACAGTTTGGCCAGACTCATGTTCGTAGCTTCGAGAACACTGTCCAACCATCTCGTCCTCTGTCGTCCCCTTCTCCTAGTGCCCTCCATCTTTCCCAACATCAGGGTCTTTTCCAGGGAGTCTTCTCTTCTCATGAGGTGGCCAAAGTATTGGAGCCGCAGCTTCAGGATCTGTCCTTCCAGTGAGCACTCAGGGCTGATTTCCTTAAGAATGGATAGGTTTGATCTTCTTGCAGTCCATGGGACTCTCAAGAGTCTCCTCCAGCACCATAATTCAAAAGCATCAATTCCTTGGCTATCAGCCTTCTTTATGGTCCAGCTCTCACTTCCATACATCACTACTGGGAAAACCATAGCTTTAACTATACGGACCTTTGTCGGCAAGGTGGTGTCTCTGCTTTTTAAGATGCTGTCTAGGTTTGTCATTGCTTTTCTCCCAAGAAGCAGGCGTCTTTTAATTTCGTGACTGCTGTCACCATCTGCAGTGATCAAGGAGCCCAAGAAAGTAAAATCTCTCACTGCCTCCATTTCTTCCCCTTCTATTTGCCAGGAGGTGATGGGACCAGTGGCCATGATTCAGGTGTTTAGGCTTCATTTTGTTTTGGGACAAGGACTAAAATAGTAAGCAAAGACTCTGTGGGCTTTGAAAGAATTGAGTGAGGAGACACAATATAGAGGCTGGATTTTGTGAAACCATGGTTTGGGTTAACCATACTTTGATCTCCCAGATGTACAAGCATACAGCGGATTAGACCTGCTTGTCTGTTTCGTTTTTTCCATGTGTTCTGCACTCACATCTTGAACTGGAGCAGTGGCCCAGAATGTGGTTTGTCAGTGGTCTGTAAATTCAGACATAGCTGCGAACCCCAGTTAGCTGAATTTGGTTTGAAAATCAAGTTCAAACTCTGGTTTCAAGTGCTAGTTTGTCAGTCCTAAACAAACAGGCTCAGGTTCCAACATCAAAGCAATCCATGGTTTTATGTAATATCACCCAGAGGCTTTCTTCTTTAAATGGAATAAAAGGTAAAGGTAAAGGACCCCTGGATGGTTAAGTCCAGTCAAGGGCGACTATGGGGTTGCAGCGCTCATCTCGCTTTCAGGCCGAGGGAGCCAGTGTTTGTCCACAGACAGCTTTCCGGGTCATGTGGGCAGCATGACTAAACTGCTTCTGGCACAATAGAACACCGTGACAGAAACCAGAGTGCATGGAAACACTGTTTACCTTCCTGCCACAGCAGTACCTATTTATCTACAGTGGTACCTCGGGTTACAGACGCTCCAGGTTACAGACTCCGCAGGTTACAGACTCCGCTAACCCAGAAGTAGTACCTCGGGTTAAGAACTTTATTTCAGGATGAGAACAGAAATCGCATGGCAGTGGTGCGGCAGCAACAGAAGGCCCCATTAGCTAAAGTGGTACCTTGGGTTAAGAACAGTTTCAGGTTAAGAACGGACCTCCAGAATGAATTAAGTTCTTAACCCAAGGTACCACTGTACTTGCACTGGCGTGCTTTCGAACTGCTAGGTTGGCAGGAGCTGGGACAGAGCAACAGGAGCTCACTCCATTGTGGGGAGTCGAACTGCCGACCTTCTGATTGGCAAGCCCAAGAGTCTCAGTGGTTTAGACCACAGCGCCACCCGCTTCCCTGGGCTTTAAATGGAATGGTGTGTAACTGTAGTACTTGTAATTTAAGCAATAAAAGTGGAATTGGAGCAAAGAAAAAAAGAAAGGGACTTTCCAAAATTCCCAACTTGCACATGCCAGCTTAAATCTGAGATATTCCTTAGAATCTTGTCTATATTTTGTTTCAGCTTTGAATAAGATAGAGAACAAAATCTTTCCTTCTTGGGGTGCTTCAGGTTGACCCCTCCTCTTATAGGCTCAGTGAAACAGGTAGATTGCTTATCACTTAAAAATGGAAAAGTTTTGTTACAAGGGGTGCAAAATGAAAGGTTCTGTAGAATCATATAAAAATGATGGGTGTTAGGACCCAGGAGCTCTGATTAAAAATCTGCACCTCAAGACAATCCTTCCAAGCATGATTGGAATTTGGATTCTTGGAGTGCCTGGTGCTGACTTGCCAATGATGCCTTTTCTATTTCTGCCCCTACAATTCTTATGTCGTGTCTTTGACAGAAGCTCAGAAAGGCTGCTGGGGTGTTTGTGTGAAGATATAAAAATGATGGCAGCACCACTAGTGCCATCTACCTGAAGTCAGGATGTGACCCATTCAGAACACTGACCTCCTGAATTGGCAAAAAGTTACGATTGGCCCAGAAATGCTGGCTTCCTTCAAATCAATATGCAAAAATGGGGAGCCACCCCCCCCCCAATTTCTTCCCATGTTTGCATGGACCAGTTTTGCAATACAGTGGAACCTCTGTTTATGAACACCTCGGTTTATGAATTTTCGGTTTACGAACGCTGCGGACCCATATGGAACAGATTAATTCACTTTCCATTACTTTCAATGGGAAAGTTCGCTTCAGTTTATGAACGCTTCAGTTTATGAACAGACTTCCGGAACCAATTACACCCATGCTTCGGGTTAAGTACGCTTCAGGTTGAGTACTCCGCGGACCCGTCTGGAACGGATTAATCCACTTTCCATTACTTTCAATGGGAAAGTTCGCTTCAGTTTATGAACGCTTCAGTTTAAGTACTCTGCGGACCGTCTGGAACAGATTAATCCACTTTCCATTACTTTCAATGGGAAAGTTCGCTTCAGTTTATGAATGCTTCAGTTTATGAACAGACTTCCGGAACCAATTGTGTTCATAAACCGAGGTACCACTGTAGATCTGCAAACTGTTGTTGATTCCCACCAAAGCTGCTATCTTGACCAGGGTTTGTAAACCTCAGGTAAGATAGGAATCCTGATTAGCATCACCCACAGTTAGCATTGGTGCAGATGTATCAGTGAACTATAGTTTAGGCTTGAAAGGGAAGGGAGAGCAATGCATATGTTGAAGCCAACTCCCAGTTAGCAGATCATGGTTGTCAATGTCTCCACAGAGGTGTTACATGTATTTTGGGGTTTATTCCACACACACACACACACCCCAACAAGCAAACTGGCAGCTTCATTTTGGAAGTGTGTCTCTGATCGCTTGTCTTGGGTCTTCTACTGAACTCCCTTTTGATTTTTTTGACCTCTTTATGGAGTGACTTGGAAGTTGAATTGAGTTGATGGAGAGCTGGTTTAGAGGATCATATCTTGGCTTAATACGCCCCCAGTCGTACTATAGGTTGCTGACTCACTGAGTTGGTTTGGGTTACCATTATTTTGGTTTCACAAGCCAAGAAATGAACACACACTTTGCCCTTCATGCAAGTTGTATTTAAAGCAGGAAATATTTTATTGACCATAGTTTACTGTTTCATAGAAACAAGCAAATGATGGGTTGCTAGCTTTGGAACAAGGCAGGATCTTAAACCAAGGACGGGTAGCCCTTTGTTTCCTAGTTTGGATGAAATAGGAAACTATAGTTCATTAGCAACTTCCTGGTTAAAATTATGGCTCATGCAAAGGGTGGAAGGCAGCAAATGCATGCTAATATCTTGGCCTGTCAACCCAAAACATAATAGTTCAAAGCAACTTGGAGTCTGCAACCCCTAGTAAGTTTGGGGGTTCATCTACCTCTTTCTCTCCACCCCCCCCCCCACTCTTCAGTGTTGGCAGTTGAGTAGCTCACTTTTGCCTAGTGTTGTGGGCGGGGTTTAAACAAGAAATGGAGGAGAACGTCAGAATTTCGAAACCAGAAGGTTTAGCGTCAAAAGAGAGAAACTGAAAATGCAAGTGTCGTAAATGTTGGGGAGAAGAAACCTGTGTGAACTTCTGAAATGAGCTCTCTGTTGCTAAGAAGTAGTTGAGTGGTGGTGGGGTAGCCTTTTCTTCCCCTTCAATCTCTGAAAATAATTTTTGCACGAAATACATTGTGCAGAATTTGGACCACTTTGGAATGGGGCAGATGAGGGCTGACCTTTTTTATAGCTCAGAATATAGGTCCATCTGTCTCATCACACTTGCATACAGTGGAACCTCGGTTTATGAACACCTCGGTTTATGAATTTTCGGTTTACGAACGCCGCGGACCTATCTGGAACAGATTAATTCACTTTCCATTACTTTCAATGGGAAAGTTCGCTTCAGTTTATGAACGCTTCAGTTTATGAACAGACTTCTGGAACCAATTACACCCATGCTTCGGGTTAAGTACGCTTCAGGTTGAGTACTCTGCGGACCCGTCTGGAACGGATTAATCCACTTTCCATTACTTTCAATGGGAAAGTTCGCTTCAGTTTATGAACGCTTCAGTTCAAGTACTCCACGGACTGTCTGGAACAGATTAATCCACTTTCCATTACTTTCAATGGGAAAGTTCGCTTCAGTTTATGAACGCTTCAGTTTATGAACAGACTTCCGGAATCAATTGTGTTCATAAACCGAGGTACCACTGTATTGCCTTCCATACATGTGTGTGTGTGTGTGTGTGAGAGAGAGAGAGAGACAGACAGACAGACAGACAGACAGACAGACTGACTTAGGGCTACCCAGTGAATTTCATCCATGAGCAGCAGTTGGGTCCAGTTCAACACTTTTGTCCTCTGTGTGACTGACCTGGAGTGCAATTGATTAGCATGGTGCATAATGCCAGGTAAAGTAAGGCTAGAGACGGACAATAATTTTACAAGAGTGTAAAGTAAGCATGGTGCAGGGATATTTGCCGCACACAAACACGAACACGTTTCTTTTGTCCTGCATAATCGCCAATCCAACAGGTTTTGGAAACTATATGAATGCCCGGAACACCTGTTTGACTGGATATGATGGTGGAATGAATGTGCACACTGTAGGGAAAAGCATGCTTGTATCATGTTACCTGCAATATTGAGGGTGGGGGTGGGGAGTGGCCCATGCAAAGATACAGTGCTCTATCTTCAGCTTGAATGCAGGCAACCCTTCCTAAATGTCACAATCTCTGCCGACTTGTAGACTCTAAATTTCCTTTAGACAGGATCTAGGTAGCCCTGCACCCACCACTTTGTGTGTGTATGGGGGGGAGAACATTTTGCAAACACCGTCAGCTTGGCTCTCTGTCCAGTTCAAAATTAGATTCATTTGAAAAAAGAAGCAGCCCCATAAATAGCCCCACAGCTAAAATAACATGTCTATCGTGAGCGGGGAAAAGAATAGAAAGGAGCAGAAGTGTTGAGTGCCGAGCAGCTGCCTTGACCAAAAATAGCAACAAGTTTTATAACTCCGGAAAATTTAGAACAAAAAAACCAAGAAAACAAAATGCAAGAAATGCTTTTTGAGCCGAGGGCGGGAGGGTGTGTGGGAGTGAGAATTTGTGCCGTTCTGTTTTCCTGGAAACAGTCCCTTGTGTTCTCACACATCCCAGCACTCTGACCAAGTTGGCAGCCTGCCCAATCCCAGGCATATAATACACTCGGCATCTCTCTCTCTCTCTCTCTCTCTCTCTCTCTCTCTCTCTCTCTCTCTCTCTCAGCTGAACAAGCTGGTGACTCTTCGGAGCTAATAAATTGCCTCCGACCACAAAAACAGCTCTTGATGGGATTGAACAGCCGCGCTTTGTGTGCGGAAAGTGGGGCGGGGGGAATGAGCCCGCTCCAATCTGTGTAAGCATTCTGGCATTTCCATGGCACACGCCGTAGCTCTGCCTTGCAAGCAGAAGGTTTGTTTGAAGAAAGATTATGTGGCTATTTCTCACCCACCCCCTTTGTTTTAAAACCCTGGAGGTGTCCCAGAAACCCAACAATGAAAACAATATCGAAATAACATCAGCGCTAAGGCTGAGCTTGACAGTACACCTGACCTCTTTAGTAAGCTGCCCTCAAGCAGACCTGGAAAGCTGTTTTCATTTCACTCTGCATTTAATTGGCTTTTTATGCAAGCTAGTAAGGGAGCACAGCTGGGTCCTTTTTATATACAGGTGTTTATTTAGTCGGGGTGGTTTTAAGTGCATTCTAAATCTTCCTATGTTTTATTGTTTCCCCTCTCTTTGTAAGCTACCTTGAGAGGGTTTATGCCCCGAAAGATAGGGTTAGGTGTCAAGTAAAGACGTTGTTTCAGCGGAGAATTGGGATTTAGCAGGCTTCCTCTTTCTCTCTCCCCCAAGCCACCTTGCAGCTTTACTTATTTGTGGCACCATGTTTTGGGCCACGGAGGTGCTTCCTGCAATTTGCGCAGCCACTAACTCTTATTTTTCCCCAGCTCTGAAGTCTGTGATCGTGGAACATAGGATGCTGCCTTCTACTGTTCCATTTAGCTCAGTATTGACCTGACTGGCAGCAGCTCTCTGGGGTTTCATGCAAGGCAAGGGTCTTTCCCCAGCAGCCCTACCTGGAGAGGCTGGGGGCCTTCTGCGTGCAAAGCAAGTTGCCCCTGGCCCTTCACCAGGAGGCAAGATAGTCTGCATGCCCTGGAGGTGGAGCGAGAAGGGAGCGCTGCTTGTGGACTTGGTTCAGCTTCTGCTGCAGCCCTTTCTGCTGTCTCTCGGGAAAACAGGCTCCTTGTTATTCCCTTCCCCTGCTAAGTGAGTCCGGGGTTGCAGGTCACGAGTTCCAGAGCTCTGGCTTATGCAGCTGTTCAAAACCAAAACAGAGTCCCATCTGTTTTCTGTTTCTTCAAGAACTAATGATTTTGGCCCCATAAGAAGACACCCCCCCCCGCCTGCTTTTTTAAATTAGAAGCTGGTTTAAAGTATAGACAGCAAAATCACAATAGGCTGGGAATGGAAATCCAGGCAACCTTGTGGCTGCATTTTGAGTTCTCATCTGGGAGCCAAGGGTCGTGCTGCCCAACAGTTAAAGCAGTTTTTTCCCCAATCTGGGGCCTTCCAGATGTTTTAGACTACAGCTCCCATCTGCCTGTGCCGGCTGGGGCTGATGGGAGTTGTACTCCAATATGCTTAGAGGGCATCAGGTTGGCAAAGGCTGACTTAGAGGCAGGCCGGGCCAAGACAGAGTCACTCAGCAGATGAAATTCCGCACAACTAAAGGGCAGCATATAGTATTATTTTTGCATGATGATCTTTGAGGATTTCTAAGAGCTTCTGTCTCCAGGTAGGCCCCTGAAACCCTGCAGAGGTGCTGCCAGTCAGTGCTGTGCAGAAGTTTATTTCCCCTGTGAAAATAAACTTCCATTTTCCTATTTCGTTCTCAGGGCTCGGTAGAATTCTGTTGGGCACGGGGTTTTGCTCTTACTCTGTCATAGACCAGATTCACACCATGCAGCTATAGCACTGCGATGCCACTCTGAACGAGATACCATTCCCAGACTGGCTTAACAATCTGTCGCTCTTCCCAGGGAACTCTGGGAATTGTCACTCTGTGTGGGGAATCATGCTCTCCTAACAACTCTCAGCACCCTTAACAAACTTCAGCTCCCAGAATTCTGTGGGTTATAACTGTTTACAGTGGTGTCATAGTCAGGGGTGGCCCATCCTGTTTTTCTGCCTGAGGCGAAATTGGGAGGGTGCTGACCCCCCCTGCCCCACAGCCTTACTTTCTGGGCTGACATGGTGGTGGTGGGTGGAGTGCCTGTGGGGACACTTCCCCGAAGGATTCTGCCACCTGCTTCCCTCTGCCTCAATGGGCAGGCCAGTCCATAGTGCTTTCAATGTATGGAAAAGGGTTGGCGTGTTATCTTTCCAGTGAACAATTCTCTAGATACCTGCGGCCTCCCCAGCTGCTCATACTTCCTGATCTGAACAAGCCACGTGAGAGGGGTTCCGTCATGATGCTTCCCCACATGGGCACCTGGGAAGGCTTCAGAGTACAGTGGAACCTCGCAAAACAAATGCCCTGCAAGACAAATTTTTCGCAAGACGAATGCGTTTTGCGATTTCAATGGAGACTTGCAAGACGAAGTTTCCTATGGCACGCTTCGCAAGACGGATTTTTTTTCATCCCATAGGGTGCCTCGCAAGACGAATTTTTTCCTTGTCTTGCGAGGCACCCTATGGGAAACCGCACTTCAATGCATTCCTATGGGAGCCGCTTCACAAAATGAATTTTTCGCTATACGAAGCGACTCGGGGAATGAATTAAATTCGTCTAGCGAGGCACCACTGTATAGACCACTTATGAGGTGATTTGTGGAATGAAGAAAGGACCCTCATGCCGCCTCAGAAGTAAACTAAACATGGTGAAAGCCTTGCACCCAAGTCATAAAAAGGTCATCAATATTCTTCCCCCATTGGTAATTTCCAAGATCAATTCCTTTTCTCATGAATGGATGGCAAATTGTTTTTTGGAGGGGGAGCGGAACATGAAATATTTCTTCTGCACAGCATGTACACCACCTTGAGGTCCTTGGAGAAACGGTGGAGCATAAATGTAATAAAGGATAAAAATACAACAAAAAGAATCACAATCAGCTCTCTGGGTCTTTGCTGGTCTTGTGCTCCTCCTCCTCCTCCTCTTCCTCCTTGATTTCTCCATTGCAGTTGGTGAATGCTTAGATTTGTATGTTGTCTTCACACCTCAGGGGTCTCCTGAAACCAAGGCAGATGAGGCTTTGGAAACGGGTGAGAAGAGCCCAGCAGAGGACTCTGGAGATGAGCAGGTGCCCAGCAGCGAGAAGGAAGAGGAGCAAGCTTTCCTTGTCAGCCTCTACAAGTTCATGAAGGACCGCCACACGCCCATCGAGAGGGTGCCTCACCTCGGCTTCAAACAGAGTACGTCCCTTGCCGTCCATTTCTGTTTCCCTCCGTTCCCCATTTTCCGGTGTCAAATTCAGTTCTCCACACTTCTGCAGATATTTCCATAATTTTATCTTGCCTTAAAAAAAAAGGCATGTATTATTCCGATTCTTCTGGTGCCTTAGGAAGGTCCAAGGAACCCTCAGCCACTGGAATTTGAACATGGTCCCTCTGAAGCTGGAGGAGGGGCAAATGCTAACATAATGTAGCGGTTCTAAAAAATAAACTAAAAAACCAGGCATGGGGGAGGTTTAAGCCTTTCCACTCCAGCCCTTGGTCTTGGTAACCCCCACCACCCCATGTGTCAATGATTATTTTTTTAAAAAAACCCAAAACCACCTCATATTGGTTCGAGTGCTAATTGCTCTCTGTGTGGTGTGTTTCATTTTTTAACCTCCCCTCCCTGTGCCTTGGTTCATTTGTTTAAAAGCCCATGTAATAAGTGATCAGACCCTTTAATTTCATTAGGCTCAACCTTTCAAGCACAACTTTGCAGCCATGAGGACTAGAGGCTTGCTTAAATGAAACCTTTGATCTTCAGGAAGGAGGTTTTCTGCACTTCTAAGGAACTGCAGTCTGTTGTTATCTCTCGCTATGCTGATTCCCGGATATGTTTGTTTCTAGTTAACCTGTTTAAGATCTACAAAGTTGTGGAAAAGCTGGGAGCCTACGAACTGGTAAGAAGAAATTACGAATCTATCCATCATCTATCTATCATTTTAATTCTATCAATGCTTTTAATGATTGGTTTCTAAAATGTTTTTAGCAGTTGTTTTTATCTGTAAGCTGCCTTGATTCTGACAAGGAAAAAGCCCGTGGTATAAATAAATTTATAATTATTATTGAGGCAAGTCGTAGCAGATTAGCTAAGGCTGCTCTATCTATACAGTGCCTTGGGTGCCTTATTTGTGTCCCATGGTTGTACTAAACATGCCCATAGCAGCAAGCAACAGAACATAAAGCTAAAAAACACTATTTTCATATTGGTTTACAGTGGTACCTCGGTTTAAGAACAGCCCTGTTTATGAACTATTTGGTATACGAACTCCGCAAAACCGGAAGTAGTGTTTCGGTTTGCGAACTTTACCTCGCCCCATGAACGGAATCTGAACAGTGGAAGGGCACCGGCAGCGGGAGGCCTCATTAGGGAAAGCGCGCCTCGGTTTAAGAACGGCTTTGGTTTAAGAATGGACTTTTGGAACGGATTAAGTTTGTAAACCGAGGTACCACTGTATTATCACCATACAATATACCATACAAATATAACAGCTACCAGTTTCTGTAAGTAGTAAGAAAGGACATACATACTACAACTAACACTGTTGCCATGAAAATATTATTCCAGTTTTTGGTGAGATGGGGACATAACTGACAGCCTGTTTGCTTGGGATACCTTGTAAGTTTGAACCAAATCTCCAGTGGATTGATTGATTGAATGATTTAGTTTGTTTATACACTACCTTTCCACAGCAAAGTGATGCTCACAGCTGTATGAAGAGCAAGGGGGGGGGGTAGGTGAGGGAGAGAGAGGCCAGCCAGCTCTGGTGGGCAAAAGGGGACTCTTAAGCCCAGCATAGGAGTTGGGTGTGAGGTGGGGGGAATCAGAGGAGTTCTGCAAACACAAATAAAAACATTGTTTGCGAAACAAACCCTTACCTCAAGCAAGGCAACAGCTGCAGCACACATTTAACACACTATCATACCACTTCAAAGAGTCATAGAATCCCCCCAAAGAATCATGGGAAATGTCGCTTGCTAAGGGTGCTAAGATTCCCAGAGTTCCCTGGGAAGAGGGATGGATTGTTCAACCATTCTGGGAACGGCATCTCTGAGAGGGGGATTGTGGTCTCCCTGCAGCACCCTTAGCAAACTGCACTTCCTGGGAAGCCATGACTGTTTAAAGTGGTATAGTACCAGGTGGCGCTGTGGGTTAAACCACTGAGCCTAGGGCTTGCCGATCAGAAGGTCGGTGGTTCGAATCCCCGCAACGGGGTGAGCTCCCGTTGCTCGGTCCCAGCTCCTGCCAACCTAGCAGTTCAAAAGCACATCAAAGTGCAAGCAGATAAATAGGTACTGCTCTGGCGGGAAGGTAAACAGCGTTTCCGTGTGCTGCTCTGGTTCGCCAGAAGCAGCTAAGCCAGCTCCCTCGGCCAATAATGTGAGATGAGCGTTGCAACCCCAGAGTCGGTCACGACTGGACCTAATGGTCAGGGGTCCTCTTTTACTGCTTTAAGTGCATAGTGCAGATAGGGCGCTAGTGAGATGCCATTCCTGTTATTGTTGCTGTAATTTAGGGCAACTTCTTTAGGGCAACCTCATTATTGCAAACTACCTTTTGAATCTTGAAGCTGAGAGAGGCTAAGAAGAAGCTGCCCGCTGGATCAGATCAAATGCTCATTTAGTCCAGCATCCTGTAGCCTGTGGTCACAATGGCAGGACTGGAGGGCAGGAGCACTCTCAAAATGGTGTTCCCCAGCAACTGGCATTCTTCTTACCCCCATCCCGCAAAGGGATGGTTTATCTTTTCTTGTGAATTGTGAATGTTTGTGTGTTCGTAATACTGTACCAACTTGCCCTTCACCCCCTCTTGGCACCTCGGGGCTTCACTCGATTGCTTCCCATTGTAGGTCACAGGCAGGCGTCTTTGGAAGAACGTGTATGACATATTGGGGGGCAGCCCAGGGAGCACCAGCGCTGCTACTTGCACACGGAGGCATTACGAGAGGTATGGGACTGCTGCTGCTGCTGCTGCTGCTTCTCTTTTCTCTTTTCGCCTTTGCCACCCTGGACCCCTCCAGATGTTGCTGGACTGTGCTGGCTGGGTCTGATGGGAGTTGTAGTCCAGCCATGACATTTGGAGGACCCCACTTCAGCTCCCCGGGCAAGACAGTGGATCTAAATGCTGCACCCACTTGAACAGCAAATAAGCAAAGCCTTTAGTAAAATACATTAGTAAGTCAACAGATCAATCATCCACAACTTTAATTTCAGTTACAGGTAGGTAGCCGGGTTGGTCTGCCGTAGTCTGAGGAAGTGTGCATGCACATGAAAGCTCATACCAATAACAAACTTAGTTGGTCTCTAAGGTGCTACTGGAAGGATTTATTTTATTTTGTTTTGAACCTTAGTTTCGTGCTCTTTTAATTTTTTGGACTATTTTGCTTCTGGTGTGTTTCAGTAATAGGGGAGGAAAAGGTCACTTTCTCTTCCTTTCTAAGTATCTATGCCAGTTCCTTCTAAGAATCAAAAACCTCTGGTTTAATAAACAGAACTATTTTGCACTTCCTTCGGTATCTTCAAAAGGCACCTCATGGTGATGTGCTTGCTTTTATTTAAATGTAACTCACCAGGGGAATAGCATGGGGGGGCTTCTGGGGCGACCGCCCCGGGCACATTGGGTGTGTGTGTGTGTGCTGTTCACACTGCCCTCCCCGAGCCAGCCCTGCACCGGTGTCTCACTTTGGTGGCAGGGGCTGTCCAGGCGCAGGGGGCTCCTTTGCCCTCCGCTCGCTGCCCCCTGGCGAGGGTGCATACTTCCTCCCTGGGGTGGGTGGGTGGGGTGTGTGATCATGATCTGCTGAGTTTAAAGCCATTCATGGCTCTGCAGTAAAGTATACCTAGTCAAAGCTCATAACTTGGGCTTATCAATGCTTTAGCATGTTTTGCTCCATATGTATTGTTGTGACGTGGGGTTTGTGATTTCAGCTCTCTTGACAAAACATGCTGGAGACAGTTCTCTAGTAACAGCTCTTTATTAAAGTGAACAAGACTGACTGTGAGGGCAGGAAGGCTACATTTATAGGGACAGGGGACTAGCTAGGAAGGGATACATTTTGGAGGGAACAATATCAGGCAATCACTGTGCTGCCTTTTGGAGGGAACCAATAAGACAGAGGATCCAAATACAGCAGCTTAAATGAACCAATAGTAGCTGTACCCTCTGGAACCAAAAGGCAGTAACTTTATCCTAATGCAAATACAGACAATAATAATACAGATATAAAATCCTTTGACTCAATACACAACACCCCTCCCCCCCTAGTGAGCACAGCAGACGTAATCCCTCAGGTACTGTGGGGTCCTACAACTTCTACTTGATCTCCTGCCAACGGGTGTTGCAGGTTCTGGATTGGGTGTTACCTGTGGTGGAGGGGCTGCTATAGGGGTTTCGTCAGGAACAGATGGAGTCCCAGACATCTCAGGGTCCCCTACCTGTACCTCGTCATCCTGAGGACTAGCAGACCCTGGTTCATTTGCTGAAGCCCCTGGTGACTGCACCTCTGGACCATCTTCACTCTGGTCTTGCAGCTGTGCGTCATTAGCCAGGGATGAATTATCTGACTCCTCCCTGCTGAGCGCCCGGCGCCTCAGCTGATCTATATGTCTCTTCCAAACTTGCCCATTTTCCAAGGTCACATAATAGGACACAGGTCCACTAGCCCGGGTGATCACACCGGCCACCCACCGCGGACCTCGTGAATAGTTCCTCACCCAGACCAGATCTTCAGGGGCGAGATACCTTGTTGTGTCAGTCTCAGCCTGGGGGGTTGCTCTTGAATTACGGTTTGGCATTTTATCTGGGTGGACATAATCCAGCACCGTTACCAGTCTTCTACCTAAGAGCAGCTCGGCTGGCGACTTGCCCGTCGCAGTACACGGCGTCGCATGCTGCAAAAATAACATTCGCGCAATGCGAGCCGACCAGTTACCCTCCATTAAGCGCGCAATGGATTCTTTGGCTGTTCTTACCATGCGCTCAGCCTGCCCATTGGAGGATGGGTGAAAGGGCGCGGATGTGACCCCTCTTATGAAGTTATCAGCCAAGAATGCCCTGAATTCTTGGGATACAAAAGCTGCCCCATTATCTGATACAATGGTCTCAGGTAACCCGTGGGTTGCAAACAGCTGCCTCAACACCTTGATTACGGCAGCTGATGCCATGCTAGGGACCATCGCCACTTCTAACCATTTGGAATATGCATCAACGATAACCAAAAAGACCTTCCCTTGGAATGGCCCCGCAAAATCTATGTGCAGCCGGCTCCAGGGAGTCCTGGACTGCTCCCACCAGTGGACTGGTGCTCTGGCCACTTCTGGCCGCACCTCTTGGCATGCCTTGCATGTTCGTACCCATTGTTCTATGTTCTGGTCCATTCCAGGCCACCACACATAACATCGGGCTAGCGACTTCATCCTGACCATTCCCGGGTGTCCCATGTGAAGCGTCTCAAGAACCCTGTTTCTCAGTGGTGCTGGGATGATCACCCTATCTCCCCATAGGAGACAACCCTTATGCATGGACAATTCGTGCTGCCTTGTCGCATAAGGCCTGAATTTTTCTTCATGCGGACCACCTGGCCACCCCCTCCCCACCCAAGTGAGCACACGGGAGAGAACAGCATCTTTCCTCGTTTTCTCAGCTATGTCAGTAGCTGTTACAGGAGCCCCCGGAAGTGTTTCTAGCATCATAATGTGCTCCGCTGGAGCAGGATCCTCATTGCTCCCGCCAGGAAGGGGCAATCGACTCAGCGCATCAGCGTGGCACAACTGTTTCCCCGGCACATGGGTCAAGGTGTACTGGAACCCATTCAGGAATATTGACCAACACAACATTCTGGGGGAGAGAATTTGTGGCGTTTGTTTGTTTGGGTTGAACAACCCTAACAGTGGTTTGTGGTCCGTTTCAATGGAGAAATGGCGACCGTACAAATAATCATAGAACCTTTTGATTCCTGACACAATTGCTAGTGCCTCTTTATCAATTTGAGCATAGTTGCGCTCCGTGGGTGACAACGTACGGGAATAGAAAGAGATGGGCTTTTCCGACCCATCCGGTTCCCTATGACTCAGCACAGCCCCCAGGCCGTATTGAGAGGCATCACATGCCAGGACCAGCGGCTTCGACTCATCATAATGAGCAAGGACGCTCCTGCTACTCAGCATTTCTCGCAAGGAGTCAAAAGCCTTCTGCTGCTCCCGCCCCCAGCGCCACACATTCTTTTTCTGCAAAAGTCTATATAATGGTTCAGCTACCGAAGCTTTCTGGGGTAAGAACGAATGATAAAAGTTAATAAGTCCCAGGAATGACTGCAACTCCGTCTTGTTCTGTGGTCGTGGTGCCTCGATGATGGCCTTAATCTTAGCATCTGTGGGGTGGATGCCTGATGCATCAATTTTAAACCCCAAGAAATCCACAGTTGGCACCCCAAAACTGCATTTTTCTTTTTTCAGTTGCAACCCCACCTCCTTGAACTTGAGCAACACTGCACGGACACGTGCAACCAGTTCCTGTGGGTCTTTTCCAGCAATCAAAACGTCATCAAAAAATGGCAAGACCCCCGGCAGACCTCTTAACAGGCGTTCCATGAGCCCTTGAAAAATCCCTGGGGCCACACAAACTCCGAACTGTAATCTGTTAACTCTGAACGCCCCTTTATGTGTGACAATAGTCTGTGCTTCCGCTGATTGTGGGGTTACTGGCAGCTGTTGGTAAGCTTGTGCCAGGTCAATTTTGGCGAACACCTTGCCCCCAGCCAGTTTAGCCAACAGATGTGATATGACTGGAATGGGGTATGAGTTTCCCCTGAGTGCCTTATTGATAGTACATTTGTAATCTGCACATATCCTGACTTCCCCATTTGCTTTAAGGGGCGTGACGATTGGAGTCTCCCACTTAGCAGAGTCCACGGGTGAGAGAACTCCCTGCTTGACCAATTTATCCAGCTCTGCCTCGATCTTGGGTTGCAGTGCAAATGGCACTCGCCTTGGTTTGAGTCGGATTGGGGCCACCCCGGGATCCAACTCGAAGTCAACTGGGGGCCCTTTATAACAACCCAGTTTTCCATTAAAGAGACCAGCAAATTCCTTGCATAATGCCTCGCTCATCTCAGGGCAGGTTTGGATTGAATTTAGCCCTGAGATACTCAGTCCCAGGGCTGGGAACCAGTCAGTGCTCAGGAGACTGGGGCGACTGCCCTTCGCAATCACCAGTTTGAGTACAGCCTGTTTGTCCCGGAACTGTACTCTCACGGCACACATTCCCATAACATGGATGCGGCCTGCTGAGTACGACTGCAAGGTTGCCGGGAAGGGCTCCAGAGGGGGCAACTTACCCCTGGGGAAGAATGTCTTCGCGGTCTGGTCCGACATGATGGTGAATGCAGATCCGGAGTCCACCTCCATGTCGCACTGCTGACCCTCAATCTTCACCTTGACGTGTGCCTTGCCTTGCGCTGGAAACTGCACGGCCCTCCCGTTGATCTCCGTTACGTAGTGGCAGTCCTTTAGAAAATGAGGTGCTGTGGGCAGTCTGCGATGCTCCAGTCTAGGTGCTCCTGTCGCTCCCGACACCGCCGATCTACAGACCCTGGCGATGTGACCCGTCTTTCCGCACGTCCGGCACATAGCATCCCTGAAACGACAACTCTTTCGCTCATGGTTTCCGCCACAACCTGGGCAACTGCCTCGGCGATCTTTGTGCACTGTGCAGGCCTGACGCACCAACTCGACCCCAAGGACTGGGCTCTGGCTCGGAGTAGCCTCTAGCTCGTCCATGGCATGCGCAACTTCTATCTGTGGCTTAGTGGCCTTGCGACTGGCATCAAGCTCCTCTCTTTCATAATTCTCCGTGGCGGTGGCCTCCTTCAAGGCTGAAGCAAGGGTAACCTCTTCTTTAGCCACGATGCGTCTTCTGGCTTTCTTGCTGCTCAGACCACCAATAAACCGATCCAGGAGAGTCTCTTCCAGATTTTGAAAGCCGCAGTGCTGAGCGAGCTTCCGGAGTTCAGCCAGAAATGCGGATACAGACTCCCCAGCACGCTGCTGCCTCTTATGGAACTCCATCCGCCGGGCCATCTTGGTCTCAGTAGGCGCCAAGTGGCTTGTTAGGCAGGCAAGAATATCTTTGAGAGATGTCTCACTCAGCTTCGCTGGAGCAAGCAATGCCTTGGCCAGCTTGAAGGTCTCGGGCCCACAGTAGCTCAGGAATGTGGCCCTTCTTTTGCTGGCATCGGTGATCCCTTGAGCCACTGCAAAGAACTCAAAGCGTTCAACGTAGTCTTCCCACGTGTGGGGCTCTGATGGCTGGAAGGACTCCAATACCCTTGGACTCTCCATTGTCCTAGCGGGCAGGGTCGTCTTCTCAGCTGGCCAGTGAGTCTTGTTCTACGCTGCAATCCGGACTCTGAGGCAGGGCTGTGTTTAACCGCTCCTCAGCATTCCGGATCCCATCCTCGTCGCCAGTTGTTGTGACGTGGGGTTTGTGATTTCAGCTCTCTTGACATAATATGCTGGAGGCAGTTCTCTAGTAACAGCTCTTTATTAAAGTGAACAAGACTGACTGTGAGGGCAGGAAGGCTACATTTATAGGGACAGGGAACTAGCTAGGAAGGGATACATTTTGGAGGGAACAATATCAGGCAATCACCGTGCTGCCTTTTGGAGGGAACCAATAAGACAGAGGATCCAAATACAGCAGCTTAAATGAACCAATAGTAGCTGTACCCTCTGGAACCAAAAGGCAGTTACTTTATCCTAATGCAAATACAGACAATAATAATACAGATATAAAATCCTTTGACTCAATACACAACATGTATAATTTTGGCAAGGAGTAGCTGTGGTCTAAACCACTGAGCCTCTTGGGCTTGCCGATCGGAAGGTCGGGGGTTTGAATCCTCGTGATGGGGTGAGCTCCCGTTGCTCTGTCCCAGCTCCTGCCAACCTAGCAGTTCGAAAGCACGTCAAAGTGCAAGTAGAAAAATAGGTACTGCTCTGGCGGGAAGGTGAATGGCTTTTCCGTGCGTTGCTCCGGTTCGCCAGAAGCGGCTTAGTCATGCTGGTCACATGACCTGGAAAAACTGACTATGGACAAACGTCGGCTCCCTCGGCCAGTAGAGCGAGATGAGCGCTGCAATCCCAGAGTCGTTCGCAACTGGACTTAACTGCCCGGGGTCCTTTACCTTTTAGTTCAATGGAGAAAGGGCAGGTAATTATTCTAAAACTGAGCTTTCACTGGCAACTTTGGGCTGGAGATACTGCCTGTGTATTTCAAACACACAACCATGAGGACTAGACTAGACGCTTTCTTTAAAGTTTTAAAATGACAGCTGGGATTCTTCGGATTCAAAAATCTGCTGCGTTTGGCAGAATCTGTGGGAAATTCTGCATGTGTGGATTGGCTGTGAGGCTGAGGATTTTCAATAGCGGGGTGTGGCTGGCTGGCCGATGGCCCCTCCCAATGTCATGATGTTCTTTTCATTAGCTTGCATCTGCTTCTCAGGCTGGTCCTCCCGTATGTCCGGCACCTGAAAGGCGAAGACGACAAACCCCTGCCGCCTGCCAAGCCCCGAAAGCAGTACAAGGTGTCCAGAGAGCCAAAGGGGGCCAAAGGGAATGGACCTGTGGAGAAGAAGAGGGCCAAGAAGGAGAAGCTGAGGGACCAGGTAAAGCAGGGCTCTCTCACAGCTTGTGGAGTTCAGGTGCTAAAACACTGGGGCAGTGTAATTTTGGGGGACCTTATGCCTCCCGTTCCCTGGTCTGTTTCTGGGCTAATAAATAGCACCAATCCCTTTGGCTTGGAATATTTTTGGAGCTTGACTGCCCTCTAGTGGTCACTCAGGAACAACACCTTCATCTGATTTGCTTTGCCTGTTAATTCTCCTCAGGTGTCAAAGGCTAGGGTAAATTGGCGTGTGTACCTGTCCAGCACTTGATATCTCATAGGACTTCAGGGGTGGTTTGGAGGTAATGGCCTTGTGGGTCAGAGGTGCTGTCACTGGTCTAGGAGGCTGAGCAGGAAGATCCGCAAATGTGGGGGTGGAGGAGCAGGATTGGCAGGGCAGGCAGGCAGCAATGGCCTTTGGCTTGGAAACTGGTAAATCTTAGAAGCGTGTAGCACAGTTGTCTGGAACCTTGTGGCCTCCCGATGTTGCTGAACTACAGCTCCCATAAACCCCTGCAAGGAGTGGTGGTGGTCAGGAATGATGGGAGTTGTGGTTCAGCACCATCCAGAGGGCTGAAGTTTCCCCATACCTGGTTTATCTGGGTTGCTGTGTATTCTGCAGTGTTTGGCATTGGATCAGAACTCTGGTTCCTAATACAGTCATACTTCTGGATACGAATGCTGCAGGTTGCATACAACACGGGTGACGAACGCGCTGAACCCAGAAGTAACAGAACGGGTTACTTCCGGTTTGGCAATTTGCACATGCGCAGACGCACCGAATGACGTCATGCGCAGAAGCACTGAATCGCGCAGCGAGCATGCGTAGATTCAGCGCTTCAGGTTGAGTACTGCTCTGGTTGCGTACGGGCACTCCGGAACGGATCTCGTTCGCATCCAGAGGTACCACTGTAATGGTCTGTAAAATGTAAGTTTCAAGCCTTTCTTAACCCGGAGGGGAACCTGCTGAAATCTTGGAAGTCTGAAGATTCCTGTGAGGGACAGGGGATATCGCGAAGTCCCTCCCCTCCTGAGTTCAAGCCCATCCCCGAGCACAGGGGAAAGCAGAGAGAGTTCCGATTCCAGTGGGGAAGCAGGAAGTCGTGTCCGAGGCTCAGGCAAGGTAGCGGAGCCAGGGTCTCAGGTGGAACAGGAAGGGGCAAATAAGGGGGGGGAGACCCATCCCCCCAACTCCGGAATTGCGCAGAAAGAGGAGAGGAAAGAGGATGGGTCTACCAAAGCTTTTGTGTTGGAGAAAGACGCGCCAAAAGCCATTCGGAGGTTCTGAACCCGACTGAACACATAGCTCCGTGTATATAGCAATGACTTCAGCACTGTAAATACGCAGCACCAATAAAAGAATAAAATGCAGAGCTGTGTAGAGTCGTTACTCTGAAGTATCCCGCTCCGGCCACTGTGACAATTCCCATCTGCCAAAAGGCAGGGTTTTGAGGCACCATGTAGAAAATAGTGTGCAAAAGCATTTTTATTTGCATCATTTAATTCAGGCTGCAATAGGTTGATTTAGTTCATTTTCTTGCTTCATGTGCAGAGAACACACAGCCCTGAGTTTCTGAGCTGTAAAGAGAGTAGTAGTAAGGAATATGCTCTGCACCCTCTTGTGGGGTGAAAACATCAGCAGGGTGGGGGGGGGGTTGGCATGCTGGCTGGGGCTGAGGCAAGTTGCAGTCCAAGGCAGCCGGAGGGAACTCAGTTCACTGGCTTAACTTTCCATGGACCACAGTCCATGTTATTAAGGGCATGAAGTGCAGTTCTGAACTGGCAAGTGCGGAAGGAACAGACAAGGATTCCTTGGAAGCGAAACAGCTGCAGCGACCAATTAACAGTACACCTGGGGCTGCACCACTATGCGCTCCATTCGCCAACCAATGGATGGAAACATTTCCTGTAGCCCAAGTTGCCTTCCCCATTCCTGACAGGTCCCAATCTCCACCTGTACCGTAAATGTCTCTTTTGGTTGCAGATCTTGCCAGAGAAGCCGACCCTGGATGCTGCCTCTGCCGCCAAGCCTGCCAGCGACCCTGAGCAGAGCCCACTGGAAGAGCAGCCCGAGGGGTGCCTCTCTCTTCCAGGCTGCGAGGCCTCTGAGAGCCAGGCTCCTGATGCCTGCCGTGGCAACTGCTGTGCCTATGGCTGCTCCGAGGCCTACAAGCGGCTCTTCTCTAGCTTCTACTTCAAAGGGAACCATGGCATCATGTCTCCCTTGGCCAAGAAGAAGCTCCTGGCTCAGGTTAGCAAGGATGAGTCCCTGTATTGTCACCAGAAGCACCTCAGCCACTGCCCAGAGTACAAGAAGGCAGTGTACAAGATCCCTGGCTTGGACACAGAGGCTGGTCCCAAGAACCCGCTGGCCACCAACCTCCACCCAAAAGAGGGGCAAACTCCAGTGCGGGAGGTGGACAGGTCCATTGGCTCAGCTGGTTCCTCTCAGCCCTCGAAAGCCAGCGAAGGGGAGTTGAAAGCATCCCCGAGCCTCACGGAGGGCCACCTGCCTCAGAAAGCAGATGATGCTTGCTGTGGGGGCCACGCATCGCCTGGTCTACCTCTCGTCAGGGGCTACTTCCATGCATCCCGAGGTGAGGTCATGAAACCCATAAGTTGCCATCCTCTTCGAGGACCAGTGGAGTATTATGGTGGCTTTAAGAATTTCCCGGAGGTGGCAGCAGCTTCTGCCTATCAGCAGCCTGGCAGCGACGTGCCGTTGAGTCGCCTGCCTCAGAAAAAGCAGGAAGGCCCCGAGGACCAGCCAGAAGATCTCCGCCGGAAGCCAAGTCAGCCTCTGCCCTCCTGGAGAGGGGATGGTCAGCAGCAAACCTCCCCCTTCCAGGTGAGCAGCCCCGGGGGCAAGAGAAGCTCCTCCCCCTTTCCCCACGCCAAGCCCTCGTGGGTGCCCCCAGGGGCCAACCTGGCCAAGGTCAGCCCGCAAGTCCTTAAGAATGGAGGCCATTCAGTTTCTCAAGCACAGGCCAGCAGTTTGGCTCAGAGGAAACGAGCCATGGAAGAGGAGGTGTTCCTGCATGGCAAGAGGCTGAAGGCCGTCACCCCTTTCGTCAAGGAGGCGCAGTCCAGCAATGGGCTGGAGCGTGGCAGTTCCCCAAGCAGCCAGCAGGCGGTGGCAAAGCCCAAGGTTGCTGTGCCGAGTTCAGGTTTTCCAGTTGCTCCCGTGCCTCAGGTTCAGGATATGTACAAAGGGACGATGTTGAGGCTCCCTGTGAACTTTAGCACCCCGGGGGAGCACTTAAAAGGGCAGTCGGCCTCACTGATTCCTTCCCTGTCCATCAGTCCATTCATTATCCCGGCCTTCCCCACCCCGTTATTAACTGCTTCCGTTCAGCCGTCTGACCTGTGCCAGCCGCTGGCCCACTACCCCACCTCTTACGACAGTGTGCTCCGCCACCGTCTCTACCCAGTTTCAACGTGGCACAGCCAGCCAGCTTACGCATCCCCCCATGTGTCAGCCTTCCACCGGAACACCAAGCTGTAGCCACCAGCCCGGAACCCCTCGGGGGTTGCAGAGTTTTTGGACCAGGCACACCACAAGTTGCAATCCGCAGCTGCGCTGCATTGCCAGTATTTGAGACTGCCAGTCTTTGAAGGCTCTTCCTTGGAAAAGCAGCAGGGATGCAACTGTCAGGACCGTGTAATTTTCATTTTTAAACAAGAACCAAACACTCCCACTCACCCACAAAACCCTTGAACTTTGAAATGTATTTGTATCTGGTATGATATGCAAATAATGTGCGCAAAAGAACAACCACCACCATTAGGGAACAAAGCTCCTATAAAGATAGATTTATATCTGTGGTAGTGCTGGGCGCAATTCCATTCTGATTCTTTCATACATTATAAACACAAGTGCCTAGTCCTCAAGGTCTCTGTTTGAGCTTGGCTGTGGGGGAGGGGCTGAGGGTGGCTCCCTTTGTGCAGAGAGGTGCCCTGATCCTGCTCAGAGGGGAGGGGAGCTTACTGGCCAGCAAGCAGCACTCTGTGCGTGAACAGAATCCTCTCTGCAGGCGTGGGAAGAAAAGAATCCCGGCCAATCAATGGGATCCATGTCCAGTTAAGTGCACTGCACCATGGGCCCTGGGAGTTGAGGGGGGAAGAGAGGCTCTGGGGTGCATCTGTGCCCCCCCTTTTCTGGGGAATGCCAGGGTTGGTTGCAGCTCTCAGCGCTGCAACCTGTAAAACGTCTCCTCTTTCAAGACTCCTTTTCATCCCCTAAGTGCTTCTAGTCTCCTCGCTCAGGTTAGTTCTGCAGCACCTGCCAAAGAGAAAGGCTGTCCTATATCCATTCAATGGGGCTTACCCCACCCTTCCATTTCCATCGCCAGGAATGGGAAATCATGGGGTGGGGGTGGGGGTGTTGATGTGAGACAGGTACACTATTCCCTAAATACATTTTTCTCCTCACAGCCCAACGTGGAAATAAATAAACTGAAGGCACCTTTCACCTGTCATCCAAAATAATAATAATAATAATATAATAATAATAATAATAATAATAATAATAATAATAATAATAATAATAATAATAATAATTTATTATTTATACCCCGCCCATCTGGCCGGGTTCCCCCAGCCACTCTGGGCGGCTTCCAACAAAACATTAAATCAAGCATTAAAAGCTTCCCTAAACAGGGCTGCCTTGAGATGCCTTCTAAAGGTCTGGTAATTGTTGTTCTCTTTGACCTCTGGTGGGAGGGCATTCCACAGGGCGGGTGCCACTACCGAGAAGGCCCTCGGTAAAAAGGTTTACATTCTGGGTGTGTAAATGCAAACAAGTCTTTGTCCTCGTGTGTCTTGAGTGAATTGCAGCTGTGGTTCTGCCTCTCTGGATTTTGAATGGGGGGAGCATTTTCAGGATGACTCCTAGAAAAAGAACAGCCAGCCTCCCACTTCAGATCATTCTCCCCATTGACAGTAGCTGAAGGTTCCAGTTGTGCCCTATGCATCAGAATTAAAGGTCCACAGTGGTGATTGATTGAAAGCCCTGAGTGGTAATTCTTACAGAGTTGCAGCAGGTGTCCTCCAGCCAGGGCAGCTAAGAGAGCTTTTTGTGTTGTGCTGGCTATGATTGGCTGACTCATTTGTGACTGACAAAGCTTCTTGAAAGGGGTGTCTGCTAACTCCTGGAGGTGCAGCAACTTCTGGAGAAGGGAGTGTTTTGAGATTAAAACTGGAAGCCCATTCAGTCCTCTGCTAAGAGAAATTGGCAGAATTTTAAAAATACTTGCAAGCGCTCTGAAGATGCAAGCCTATGTACTTAATTTGCAATGGGTCCTGTCAGATGGGTGTGTTTAGCCTGGATAAGAGGAGACAGAGGAATTATGAGAGCCACTTTCAAATATCCACATGTCACATGGAAGATGAAGCAAGCTGGTTTTCTCCTGCTCCAGAACCAGTGGCTTCAGGTTACAAGAAAGGAGATTCTGACACTGGGAAGATCTTTGATGGTAAGAGCTGTTTGACGGTGGAATGGACTCCCTTGGGAGGTGGACGCTCCTTCACTGGAGGTTTCTAAGTGAGAGGTTGGATGGGCGCCTGTCATGTAGGACCTAGATGAGATTTCTCCATTGCAGAGTTTGAACCTTGGGGTCCCTTCCAACTCTACAATTCTATGATTCTACATGGTGGCAGTGGCAGTCAACCAGTGACAGACTGCCATTTTCTCCCTCTCCCTTTCCCCAAGAGCCGACACAAGCACAAACTTAAAATAGTTGTGGACCACTAAGGTCTGCAAAGATCAGATAGACTGCTCTATCATTACCTTGTGAAAGTTGAAATAAAAAATTATTTTTTAAAAAAAAATTATGAAAGTTTGATTGCCCTGATATAGAGAGTTTTATTTAAAATTGTACAGCAGTCTGGTGCAACTACTCTTCTGTAAGCAAGTGAAAGTAATTCCTTTCTCACAGCAGAAGGGTATCCTGCAACAGAGAGTCCTTGGAGCACCCCACAAGCGCCTAACCTTGGCTCCCATAGATAGATAGATACATAGATAAGATTAGATAGAGCCAGTGTGGTGGTGTGGTTAAGAGTGGTAGACTCGTAATCTGGGGAACCGGGTTTGCATCTCCGCTCCTCCACATGCAGCTGCTAGGTGACCTTGGGCTAGTCACACTTCTCTCAGCCCCACTCTCAGCCCCACTCACCTCACAGAGTGTTTGTTGTGGGGGGAGGAAGGGAAAGGAGATTGTTAGCTGCTTTGAGACTCCTTCGGGTAGTGATAAAGTGGGATATCAAATCCAAACTCTTCTTTATTGTCATTGTCACATACAGAACAACGAAGTTGAAAAAAACCTCTACATCAGACATTCAAAACCAACAAGCCTGCTATCCCATCCTGATTAGCCCCCCCGACTGATATCCCATAATTAAATACAATATACCCCCATAAAGTCCTGCCAACCCAGCAGTTTGAAAGCACATCAAAGTGCAAGTAGATACCGTGTTTCCCCTTTTTTAATACGTAGTCATTAAGTAAGCCATGGCAGGATTTCTAGGCATGTGCGAAACGTAAGACATACCCCGAAAATAAGACATACCTTGGAGAGGTTTGAGACCATGTGGGAGGGGGTGCATGAATTGAGCGCGTTGCCAGGCGAGCCGCGCTGGGAGCCTCCCCGCTCTTCCCAGGACTTTTTTCCACTCGGGCCGAGCGCCCGGACAGGGAAACCCCCCGGCGCCGGGAGCGCTGCTGGCCCCTTCCGCGCCTCTGGAGCATTGTGGGCTGCATGGCCCAAGGCTGAGCGGTGACGGGAGGCCCGCTGGCCCTTCCATGCCGCCAGAGCAACGGACGGCGGCGGGAGCGCTGCTGGCCCCTTCCACTCCTCTAGAGCGTCGTGGGCTGCATGGCCCAAGGCTGAGCGGCAACGGGAGGCCTGCGGGCCCTTCCGTGCCGCCGGGGCAATGGGTGGCGGCGGGAGCGCTGCTTGCCCCTTCCGCGCCTCTGGAGCGTCGTGGGCTGCATGGCCCAAGGCTGAGCGGCAATGGGAGGCGTGCGGGCCCTTTCACGCCGCCGGGGCAACGGACGGCTTTTTTTCTAGCTGCTTTTAAAAACAAGGCGCTGGACTGGAGGCACCTTTGGTTTGGTCCGCCTGGGCTCTTTCTGTTTAAGCGCGGGAGAACAGTTCTTCGGAGAGGCTCTCCCAGCTCCCGCCTTGGGCTCTGCAGCACCACCTCCCACACAGAGGAAGCGTGAGAAGCGCAGCTGCCGAGGGCCCCGCTGACCCCCGCGGAATCCATCACGCCCCTCCCTCAAAGCCATGTTGTGCCGGAGCAGCCCAGCAGCTTAGCCGGCAACGTCTCGCCCCGCTCCCAATCCGCCTTGCCACCCACGACTGGGCCATTTCAGATTCCACCCCACTCCTGCCCTGCCTCCTCAGCCGCTGTGCGACCTAGCCCCCGCCAGCCAGCCGCCCAAGCCTGGCTCCTTGAAGGCTTCGCCTTAGCAAAATCCCTGCCTAGGCTGGAGCTGGGGGAGCCTCGCACCATCGCTTCACACACCCGCTCACGGCGCGCCCCAAGCACCAAGCTACCCCGGCGAGGGACCTGCCCGGTTCCCGCGTGCGCAGGTTCAGGCCGCGGCTTCGGCACCGAATGGACGGTGATGGGAGCGCTGCTGGCCCCCTTCTGCCCCGCCGGAATGTTGTGGGCCGCATGGCCTCGGCGCCCAGAACCGGCGGCTGCTGCAGCGCCAAGCAGCGCCCCGAGCCAGCGGCCTGTCATAAGGTACCGACTATACTTTCCTCCCTTCCTGTATTCCGAGAGCCAGTCTCTGCAAATTTCACCTTTCCTGTCTGCCTTATAAGACCAACGAGCAACAGAAGGTACCGTAATAAAATAAAATAAAAACCTAATAAAAAAATTAAGACATCCCCTGAAAATAAGACACCTTGTGTTTTTTTGAGGAAAAAAAGTTATAAGACGGTGTCTTAAAAAGGGGGAAACACGGTAAATAGGTACAGTGGGAAGGTAAACAGTGTTTCTGTGTGCTGCTCTGGTTCGCCAGATGAGTGCCACAACCCCAGAGTTGGAACAATGTTCCTATTTCTTTCTTGCATCTCCAACAGGTACTGTATTTGATTTAGATTTATAAATTTTTCCCAATTTTACCAGAGTTAAGTACCATTGGTACATCATTTCTTATGAATTTCTAAAGTTTCCCTATAGAGCCAGTACATTTATCACTGAAAATGTCTGCTACATTTGGTATTGACACTTTCCCTGTTTTCCTTTGTTGGAGGCCTGGGGCTCAGCAGGGAGTTGCAGGATCCTGAGTTGAGCTCCCCTTGCAGATGCAATGCCTTTGCAGATACGCTGCTGCTGTTTTCTCTTGACCCTGGAGGATTTGGTTTGAGGGGTAAAAGGCAGGGAAATCCCTCTATGAGGTCCGTGTGTCCGTGAATGGTTAGGTGATGTGCAGCAGAGACTTTTGGCTTTGCCTTGTGTGGAGAGGCAAGGCGGGAGGGTGGAGGTGGTGGTCTTTCACCCCCCCTTCCAATTTCCCAGTTACACATCCTCAGACAGCCGTGGGGAAAATCTTTCCCACTAAGCTGGGGTAGCAGGCAGCTGTGCCAGTGAGAGAAGGTAAGCTGGATATGACAACTTGGGTAATTTTTGTTCTGTCTGGATTTTCCCCAATTTTGCTCAAAATAGATTTGAGTGAGAAATTCCATCTTGGCCCCAGAACCAGTAGGGGTATTTGAAAATTACCGCAATCTGGAAAAACAGGTGTAAAGTTGCAATGTACGAAGTTTCTTCTGTACAAAGAAAACCCAAAGTAGGAATTCATAGTTCAGGCTTCCTCAACCTCGGCCCTCCAGATGTTTTAAGACTACAATTCCCAGCAATCCCTGACCACTAGTCCTGCCAGCTAGGGATCATGGGAGTTGTAGGCCAAAACATTTGGAGGGCCAAGGTTGAGGAAGCCTGTCATAGTTGCTAACTCAGATGCCTTTGAAGAGGACTGGGCAAATTTACGGAGAACAAAACTATCAATGGTGGTTGGATAGAATAACTGGCTGTGGGCTTCCCAGAAGCACCTGGCTGTTGGAAAGACAGTGCTGGATTAGAGCAACCTTAGCTTTGACCCAGCAGGGCTGGGTCCAGCTTTTCAAGAACCACTAGATTCTGCCAAACTGGCAAGGCCAGCCCAACACATTTTGCTCCCTGAGGCCAATAACAAAATGGCACCCCTCCGCCCAGCAAATCCTGGTTCACCACTAGTGCTGCCCCTGAGGGAGATCAGCAGGATGGTTCTAGATCAGCAGGAGGGTAAGGTGCAGGACATACAGCTCTCTTCCCCAAAAGAAGGGCCTGGCCAGGGAGCTCAGGAGCATAGCTGCCAAGTTTTCCCTTTTCTCGCGAGGAAGCCTATTCAGCATAAGGGAAAATCCCTTTAAAAAAGGGATAACTTGGCAGCTATGCTCAGGAGGAAGCACTGAGGGGCACCACTGCCTCCCAGCACTCTGCCTAATGGTAGGACTGGCCCTGAAAAGTGGCCCAAACTGCCAGGAACATGGTCTGAAGGTGTGCAATGCAGCAGCTTGGGTGAAGCTGCCTGGAAGAGAGAATGCTGGGAAACCACGTGCATCGCACCACCTTTTGCGATCCTTCATGGATCGAAGGATGATGTTCATTGTTAGGCACACAAGTCAAGAAGCGATCCATAGACCTACCTGTTGTAGTCTATTATTATTCAAGGTAAAGGGACCCCTGACCATTAGGTCCAGTCACAGATGACTCTGGGATTGCAGCGCTCATCTCGCTTTACTGGCCGAGGGGAGCCGGCGTACAGCTTTCGGGTCATGTGGCCAGCATGACTGAGCTGCATCTGGTGAACCAGAGCAGCGCATGGAAACACTGTTTACTTTCCCGCCGGAGCGGTCCCTATTTATCTACTTGCACTTTGATGTGCTTTTGAACTGCTGGGTTGGCAGGAGCTGGGACAGAGCAATAGGAACTCACCCCGTCACGGGGATTCGAACCGCTGACCTTCTGATCAGCAAGCCCTAGGCTCAGTGGTTTAGACCAGTGTTTCTCAACCTTTTTTGGGCCACGGCACACTTGTTCCATGAAAAAAATCACGAGGCACACCACCATTAAAAAAGTTAAACAATTTTAACTCTGTGCCGCCCTATATTGACTATATAATTATGACTGCAATTTATTCTGTATCTCTTCCTCTCCCCGCTTTTTAAATACCAGTAAATGAAGCCAAAAGAGAGACAACAGTGCTTAAATGCACAGATGTTTAAATGCACTTACTTGCAGGCATGCAAAGGTAGATTGCATTCGGAGGGAGGGGAGGAGAGGTGGAGAGAGGGAGAAGGGGAGGGAGCGCAGCCCAGAGCCGGCTCCACTCACACTCTATTTCTTTCCCTGCAGGGAGGAATGCCCCGTGAAAGATTGGCGGCCGCCAAGCGTCGCGGCACACCAGCCAGCGTCGGGCGGCACAGTACTGTGCCGCGGAACAGCGGTTGAGAAACACTGGTTTAGACTACAGCACCACCCATGTCCCTTATTATTATTATTATTATTATTATTATTATTATTATTATTATTATTATTTGCTAGATGCTTTATACAAAAAAGTCGCAAAGTGGCTTAAAAAGATAACAAAAGCAGTTAACACCTAGAAAATTTAAAACAATGCAGAACAAAAAATGCCTAAGATGCACATCCAATAAAAGGAGACACCCCCCCCCCAATTATAGGGTGAGGCCATAGAACGCTTTTTTGCTTTCTATCTATGCATTCTGACACTCCAACAATGTGTTCTGCTTCAATTTGGCTCATTTTACAAAGATGCTTATTTCTGGGGTGAACATGCAGTTCTACTCAAGAGTAAGCAACTAAGCGAAATAAACCTATAGGACGCTTTTTTGCCTTCTGTCTATGCATTCTGACATACCAACAATATGTTCTGCTTCAATTTGGCTCATTTTACAAAGATGCTTATTTCTGGAGTGAACATGCAGTTCTACTCAAGAGTAAGCAACTAAGCGAAATAAAGCCATAGAACGCTTTTTTGCTTTCTATCTATGCATTCTTACACTCCAACAATGTGTTCTGCTTCAATTTGGCTCATTTTACAAAGATGCTTATTTCTGGAGTGAACATGCAGTTCTACTCAGGAGTAAGCAACTAAGCGAAATAAAGCCATAGAACGCTTTTTTACCTTCTATCTATAGATTCTGACACTCCAACAATTTGTTCTGCTTCAATTTAGCTCATTTTACAGAGATGCTTATTCCTGGAGTGAACATGCAGTTCTACTCAAGAGTAAGCAACTAAGTGAAATAAAGCCATAGAACGCTTATTTGCCTTCTATCTATGCATTCTGACACTCCAACAATTTGTTCTGCTTCAATTTGGCTCATTTTACAAAGATGCTTATTTCTGGAGTGAACATGCAGTTCTACTCAAGAGTAAGCAACTAAGCGAAATAAAGCCAAAGAACACTTTTTTGGTTTCTATCTATGCATTCTGACACTCCAACAATTTGTTCTGCTTCAATTTGGCTCATTTTACAAAGGTGCTTATTCCTGGAGTGAACATGCAGTTCTACTCAAGAGTAAGCAACTAAGCGAAATAAAGCCATCGAACGCTTTTTTGCTTTCTATCTATGCATTCTGACACTCCAACAATTTGTTCTGCTTCAATTTGGCTCATTTTACAAAGATGCTTATTTCTGGAGTGAACATGCTGTTCTACTCAAGAGTAAGCAACTAAGGGAAATAAACCTATAGAACGCTTTTTTGCCTTCTGTCTATGCATTCTGACACTCCAACAATGTGTTGTGCTTTAATTTGGCTCATTTTACAAAGGTGCTTATTCCTGGAGTGAACATGCAGTTCTACTCAAGAGTAAGCAACTAAGCGAAATAAAGCCATAGAACGCTTTTTTGCTTTCTATCTATGCTTTCTGACACTCCAACAATGTGTTCTGCTTCAATTTGGCTCATTTTACGAAGATGCTTATTTCTGGGGTGAAAATGCAGTTCTACTCAAGAGTAAGCAACTAAGCGAAATAAAGCCATAGAACGCTTTTTTGCTTTCTTTCTATGCATTCTGACACTCCCACAATTTGTTCTGCTTCAATTTGGCTCATTTTACAAAGATGCTTATTCCTGGAGTGAACATGCAGTTCTACTCAAGAGTAAGCAACTAAGCGAAATAAAGCCATAGAACGCTTTTTTGCTTTCTATCTATGCATTATGACACTCCAACAATGTGTTCTGCTTCAGTTTGGCTCATTTTACAAAGATGCTTATTTCTGGGGTGAACATGCAGTTCTACTCAAGAGTAAGCAACTAAGCGAAATAAAGCCATAGAACGCTTTTTTGCTTTCTATCTATGCATTATGACACTCCAACAATGTGTTCTGCTTCAGTTTGGCTCATTTTACAAAGATGCTTATTTCTGGAGTGCACATGCAGATCTACTCAAGAGTAAGCAACTAAGCGAAATAAAGCCATAGAACGCTTTTTTGCCTTCTGTCTATGCATTCTGAGACTCCTACAATGTGTTCTGCTTCAATTTGGCTCATTTTACAAAGGTGCTTATTCCTGGATTGAACATGCATTTCTACTCAAGAGTAAGCAACTAAGCAAAATAAAGCCATAGAACGCTTTTTTGCTTTCTATCTATGCATTCTGACACTCCAACAATGTGTTCTACTTCAATTTGGCTCATTTTACAAAGATGCTTATTTCTGGAGTGAACATGCAGTTCTACTCAAGAGTAAGCAACAAAGCGAAATAAAGCCATAGAACGCTTATTTGACTTCTACATATGCATTCTGACACTCCAACAATTTGTTCTGCTTCAATTTGGCTCATTTTACAAAGATGCTTATTCCTGGAGTGAACATGCAGTTCTACTCAAGAGTAAGCAACTAAGCGAAATAAACCTATAGAACGCTTTTTTGCCTTCTGTCTATGCATTCTGAAACTCCAACAATGTGTTCTGCTTCAATTTGGCTCATTTTACAAAGATGCTTATTTCTGGGGTGAACATGCAGTTCTACTCAAGAGTAAGCAACTAAGCGAAATAAAGCCATAGAACGTTTTTTTGCTTTCTATCTATGCATTCTGACACTCCAACAATGTGTTCTGCTTCAATTTGGCTCATTTTACAAAGATGCTTATTTCTGGAGTGAACATGCCGATCTACTCAAGAGTAAGCAACTAAGCGAAATAAACCTATAGAACGCTTTTTTGCATTCTATCTATGCATTCTGACACTCCAACAATGTATTCTGCTTCAGTTTGGCTTATTTTACAAAGGTGCTTATTCCTGGATTGAACATGCATTTCTACTCAAGAGTAAGCAACTAAGCGAAATAAAGCCATAGAACGCTTTTTTGCTTTCTATCTATGCATTCTGACACTCCAACAATGTATTCTGCTTCAATTTGGCTCATTTTACAAAGGTGCTTATTCCTGGAGTGAACATGCAGTTCTACTCAAGAGTAAACAACAAAGCGAAATAAAGCCATAGAACGCTTATTTGACTTCTACATATGCATTCTGACACTCCAACAATTTGTTCTGCTTCAATTTGGCTCATTTTACAAAGATGCTTATTCCTGAACATGCAGTTCTACTCAAGAGTAATCAACTAAGCGAAATAAAGCCATAGAACGCTTTTTTGCTTTCTATGTATGCATTCTGACACTCCAACAATGGTTCTGCTTCAATTTGGCTCATTTTACAAAGATGCTTATTTCTGGGGTGACCATGCAGTTCTACTCAAGAGTAAGCAACTAAGCGAAATAAAGCCATAGAACGCTTTTTTGCTTTCTATCTATGCATTATGACACTCCAACAATGTGTTCTGCTTCAGTTTGGCTCATTTTACAAAGATGCTTATTTCTGGAGTGCACATGCAGATCTACTCAAGAGTAAGCAACTAAGCGAAATAAAGCCATAGAACGCTTTTTTGCCTGCTGTCTATGCATTCTGAGACTCCAACAATGTGTTCTGCTTCAATTTGGCTCATTTTACAAAGGTGCTTATTCCTGGATTGAACATGCATTTCTACTCAAGAGTAAGCAACTAAGCGAAATAAAGCCATAGAACGCTTTTTTGCTTTCTATCTATGCATTCTGACACTCCAACAATGTGTTCTACTTCAATTTGGCTCATTTTACAAAGATGCTTATTTCTGGAGTGAACATGCAGTTCTACTCAAGAGTAAGCAACTAAGCGAAATAAACCTATAGAACGCTTTTTTGCCTTCTGTCTATGCATTCTGAAACTCCAACAATGTGTTCTGCTTCAATTTGGCTCATTTTACAAAGATGCTTATTTCTGGGGTGAACATGCAGTTCTACTCAAGAGTAAGCAACTAAGCGAAATAAAGCCATAGAACGTTTTTTTGCTTTCTATCTATGCATTCTGACACTCCAAAAATGTGTTCTGCTTCAATTTGGCTTATTTTTACAAAGGTGCTTATTCCTGGATTGAACATGCATTTCTACTCAAGAGTAAGCAACTAAGCGAAATAAAGCCATAGAACGCTTTTTTGCTTTCTATCTATGCATTCTGACACTCCAACAATGTATTATGCTTCAATTTGGCTCATTTTACAAAGGTGCTTATTCCTGGAGTGAACATGCAGTTCTACTAAAGAGTAAGCAACTAAGCGAAATAAAGCCATAGAACGCTTATTTGCTTTCTATCTATGCATTCTGACACTCCAACAATTTGTTCTGCTTCAATTTGGCTCATTTTACAAAGATGCTTATTTCTGGAGTGAACATGCTGTTCTACTCAAGAGTAAGCAACTAAGGGAAATAAACCTATAGAACGCTTTTTTGCCTTCTGTCTATGCATTCTGACACTCCAACAATGTGTTCTGCTTCAATTTGGCTCATTTTACAAAGGTGCTTATTCCTGGAATGAACATGCAGTTCTACTCAAGAGTAAGCAACTAAGCGAAATAAAGCCATAGAACGCTTTTTTGCGTTCTATCTATGCTTTCTGACACTCCAACAATGTGTTCTGCTTCAATTTGGCTCATTTTACGAAGATGCTTATTTCTGGGGTGAAAATGCAGTTCTACTCAAGAGTAAGCAACTAAGCGAAATAAAGCCATAGAACGCTTTTTTGCTTTCTTTCTATGCATTCTGACACTCCAACAATTTGTTCTGCTTCAGTTTGGCTCATTTTACAAAGATGCTTATTTCTGGGGTGAACATGCAGTTCTACTCAAGAGTAAGCAACTAAGTGAAATAAAGCCATAGAACGCTTTTTTGCTTTCTATCTATGCATTATGACACTCCAACAATGTGTTCTGCTTCAGTTTGGCTCATTTTACAAAGATGCTTATTTCTGGAGTGAACATGCAGATCTACTCAAGAGTAAGCAACTAAGCGAAATAAAGCCATAGAACGCTTTTTTGCCTTCTGTCTATGCATTCTGAGACTCCAACAATGTGTTCTGCTTCAATTTGGCTCATTTTACAAAGGTGCTTATTCCTGGATTGAACATGCATTTCTACTCAAGAGTAAGCAACTAAGCGAAATAAAGCCATAGAACGCTTTTTTGCTTTCTATCTATGCATTCTGACACTCCAACAATGTGTTCTACTTCAATTTGGCTCATTTTACAAAGATGCTTATTTCTGGAGTGAACATGCAGTTCTACTCAAGAGTAAGCAACAAAGCGAAATAAAGCCATAGAACGCTTATTTGACTTCTACATATGCATTCTGACAATCCAACAATTTGTTCTGCTTCAATTTGGCTCATTTTACAAAGATGCTTATTCCTGGAGTGAACATGCAGTTCGACTCAAGAGTAAGCAACTAAGCGAAATAAACCTATAGAACGCTTTATTGCCTTCTGTCTATGCATTCTGAAACTCCAACAATGTGTTCTGCTTCAATTTGGCTCATTTTACAAAGATGCTTATTTCTGGGGTGAACATGCAGTTCTACTCAAGAGTAAGCAACTAAGCGAAATAAAGCCATAGAACGCTTTTTTGCTTTCTATCTATGCATTCTGACACTCCAACAATGTGTTCTGCTTCAATTTGGCTCATTTTACAAAGATGCTTATTTCTGGAGTGAACATGCAGTTCTATTCAAGAGTAAGCAACTAAGCGAAATAAAGCCATAGAACGCTTATTTACCTTCTATCTATAGATTCTGACACTTCAACAATTTGTTCTGCTTCATTTTGGCTCATTTTACAGAGATGCTTATTCCTGGAGTGAACATGCATTTCTACTCAAGAGTAAGCAACTAAGCGAAATAAAGCCATAGAACGCTTATTTGCCTTCTATCTATGCATTCTGACACTCCAACAATGTTTTCTGCTTCAATTTGGCTCATTTCACAAAGGTGCTTATTTCTGGAGTGAACATGCTGTTCTACTCAAGAGTAAGCAACTAAGGGAAATAAACCTATAGAACGCTTTTTTGCCTTCTGTCTATGCATTCTGACACTCCAACAATGTGTTCTGCTTCAATTTGGCTCATTTTACAAAGGTGCTTATTCCTGGAATGAACATGCAGTTCTACTCAAGAGTAAGCAAGTAAGCGAAATAAAGCCATAGAACGCTTTTTTGCGTTCTATCTATGCTTTCTGACACTCCAACAATGTGTTCTGCTTCAATTTGGCTCATTTTACGAAGATGCTTATTTCTGGGGTGATAATGCAGTTCTACTCAAGAGTAAGCAACTAAGCGAAATAAAGCCATAGAACGCTTTTTTGCTTTCTTTCTATGCATTCTGACACTCCAACAATTTGTTCTGCTTCAGTTTGGCTCATTTTACAAAGATGCTTATTTCTGGGGTGAACATGCAGTTCTACTCAAGAGTAAGCAACTAAGTGAAATAAAGCCATAGAACGCTTTTTTGCTTTCTATCTATGCATTATGACACTCCAACAATGTGTTCTGCTTCAGTTTGGCTCATTTTACAAAGATGCTTATTTCTGGAGTGAACATGCAGATCTACTCAAGAGTAAGCAACTAAGCGAAATAAAGCCATAGAACGCTTTTTTGCCTTCTGTCTATGCATTCTGAGACTCCAACAATGTGTTCTGCTTCAATTTGGCTCATTTTACAAAGGTGCTTATTCCTGTATTGAACATGCATTTCTACTCAAGAGTAAGCAACTAAGCGAAATAAAGCCATAGAACGCTTTTTTGCTTTCTATCTATGCATTCTGACACTCCAACAATGTGTTCTACTTCAATTTGGCTCATTTTACAAAGATGCTTATTTCTGGAGTGAACATGCAGTTCTACTCAAGAGTAAGCAACAAAGCGAAATAAAGCCATAGAACGCTTATTTGACTTCTACAGATGCATTCTGACACTCCAACAATTTGTTCTGCTTCAATTTGGCTCATTTTACAAAGATGCTTATTCCTGGAGTGAACATGCAGTTCGACTCAAGAGTAAGCAACTAAGCGAAATAAACCTATAGAACGCTTTTTTGCCTTCTGTCTATGCATTCTGAAACTCCAACAATGTGTTCTGCTTCAATTTGGCTCATTTTACAAAGATGCTTATTTCTGGGGTGAACATGCAGTTCTACTCAAGAGTAAGCAACTAAGCGAAATAAAGCCATAGAACGCTTTTTTGCTTTCTATCTATGCATTCTGACACTCCAACAATGTGTTCTGCTTCAATTTGGCTCATTTTACAAAGATGCTTATTTCTGGAGTGAACATGCAGTTCTACTCAAGAGTAAGCAACTAAGCGAAATAAAGCCATAGAACGCTTATTTACCTTCTATCTATAGATTCTGACACTTCAACAATTTGTTCTGCTTCATTTTGGCTCATTTTACAGAGATGCTTATTCCTGGAGTGAACATGCAGTTCTACTCAAGAGTAAGCAACTAAGCGAAATAAAGCCATAGAACGCTTATTTGCCTTCTATCTATGCATTCTGACACTCCAACAATTTGTTCTGCTTCAATTTGGCTCATTTTACAAAGATGCTTATTTCTGGAGTGAACATGCAGTTCTACTCAAGAGTAAGCAACTAAGCGAAATAAAGCCATAGAACGCTTTTTTGCTTTCTATCTATGCATTATGACACTCCAACAATGTGTTCTGCTTCAATTTGGCTCATTTTACAAAGATGCTTATTTCTGGAGTGAACATGCAGATCTACTCAAGAGTAAGCAACTAAGCGAAATAAACCTATAGAACGCTTTTTTGCATTCTATCTATGCATTCTGACACTCCAACAATGTATTCTGCTTCAATTTGGCTCATTTTACAAAGGTGCTTATTCCTGGATTGAACATGCATTTCTACTCAAGAGTAAGCAACTAAGCGAAATAAAGCCACAGAACGCTTTTTTTGCTTTCTATCTATGCATTCTGACACTCCAACAATGTATTCTGCTTCAATTTGGCTCATTTTACAAAGATGCTTATTTCTGGAGTGAACATGCAGTTCTACTCAAGAGTAAGCAACTAAGCGAAATAAAGCCAAAGAACGCTTTTTTGCTTTCTATCTATGCATTCTGACACTCCAACAATGTGTTCTGCTTCAATTTGGCTCATTTTACAAAGATGCTTATTTCTGGAGTGAACATGCCGATCTACTCAAGAGTAAGCAACTAAGCGAAATAAACCTATAGAACGCTTTTTTGCATTCTATCTAAGCATTCTGACACTCCAACAATGTATTCTGCTTCAATTTGGCTTATTTTACAAAGGTGCTTATTCCTGGATTGAACATGCATTTCTACTCAAGAGTAAGCAACTAAGCGAAATAAAGCCATAGAACGCTTTTTTGCTTTCTATCTATGCATTCTGACACTCCAACAATTTGTTCTGCTTCAATTTGGCTCATTTTACAAAGATGCTTATTTCTGGAGTGAACATGCTGTTCTACTCAAGAGTAAGCAACTAAGGGAAATAAACCTATAGAACGCTTTTTTGCCTTCTGTCTATGCATTCTGACACTCCAACAATGTGTTCTGCTTCAATTTGGCTCATTTTACAACGGTGCTTATTCCTGGAGTGAACATGCAGTTCTACTCAAGAGTAAGCAACTAAGCGAAATAAAGCCATAGAACGCTTTTTTGCTTTCTATCTATGCATTCTGACACTCCAACAATGTGTTCTGCTTCAATTTGGCTCATTTTACAAAGATGCTTATTTCTGGAGTGAACATGCAGTTCTACACAAGAGTAAGCAACTAAGCGAAATAAAGCCATAGAATGCTTTTTTGCTTTCTATCTATGCATTCTGACACTCCAACAATGTGTTCTGCTTCAATTTGGCTCATTTTACAAAGATGCTTATTTCTGGAGTGAACATGCAGATCTACTCAAGAGTAAGCAACTAAGCGAAATAAACCTATAGAACGCTTTTTTGCATTCTATCTATGCATTCTGACACTCCAACAATGTATTCTGCTTCAATTTGGCTCATTTTACAAAGGTGCTTATTCCTGGATTGAACATGCATTTCTACTCAAGAGTAAGCAACTAAGCGAAATAAAGCCATAGAACGCTTTTTTGCGTTCTATCTATGCTTTCTGACACTCCAACAATGTGTTCTGCTTCAATTTGGCTCATTTTACGAAGATGCTTATTTCTGGGGTGAAAATGCAGTTCTACTCAAGAGTAAGCAACTAAGCGAAATAAAGCCATAGAACGATTTTTGCTTTCTTTCTATGCATTCTGACACTCCAACAATTTGTTCTGCTTCAGTTTGGCTCATTTTACAAAGATGCTTATTTCTGGGGTGAACATGCAGTTCTACTCAAGAGTAAGCAACTAAGTGAAATAAAGCCATAGAACGCTTTTTTGCTTTCTATCTATGCATTATGACACTCCAACAATGTGTTCTGCTTCAGTTTTTCTCATTTTACAAAGATGCTTATTTCTGGAGTGAACATGCAGATCTACTCAAGAGTAAGCAACTAAGCGAAATAAAGCCATAGAACGCTTTTTTGCCTTCTGTCTATGCATTCTGAGACTCCAACAATGTGTTCTGCTTCAATTTGGCTCATTTTACAAAGGTGCTTATTCCTGGATTGAACATGCATTTCTACTCAAGAGTAAGCAACTAAGCGAAATAAAGCCATAGAACGCTTTTTTGCTTTCTATCTATGCATTCTGACACTCCAACAATGTGTTCTACTTCAATTTGGCTCATTTTACAAAGATGCTTATTTCTGGAGTGAACATGCAGTTCTACTCAAGAGTAAGCAACAAAGCGAAATAAAGCCATAGAACGCTTATTTGACTTCTACATATGCATTCTGACACTCCAACAATTTGTTCTGCTTCAATTTGGCTCATTTTACAAAGATGCTTATTCCTGGAGTGAACATGCAGTTCGACTCAAGAGTAAGCAACTAAGCGAAATAAACCTATAGAACGCTTTATTGCCTTCTGTCTATGCATTCTGAAACTCCAACAATGTGTTCTGCTTCAATTTGGCTCATTTTACAAAGATGCTTATTTCTGGGGTGAACATGCAGTTCTACTCAAGAGTAAGCAACTAAGCGAAATAAAGCCATAGAACGCTTTTTTGCTTTCTATCTATGCATTCTGACACTCCAACAATGTGTTCTGCTTCAATTTGGCTCATTTTACAAAGATGCTTATTTCTGGAGTGAACATGCAGTTCTACTCAAGAGTAAGCAACTAAGCGAAATAAAGCCATAGAACGCTTATTTACCTTCTATCTATAGATTCTGACACTTCAACAATTTGTTCTGCTTCATTTTGGCTCATTTTACAGAGATGCTTATTCCTGGAGTGAACATGCATTTCTACTCAAGAGTAAGCAACTAAGCGAAATAAAGCCATAGAACGCTTATTTGCCTTCTATCTATGCATTCTGACACTCCAACAATGTTTTCTGCTTCAATTTGGCTCATTTCACAAAGGTGCTTATTTCTGGAGTGAACATGCTGTTCTACTCAAGAGTAAGCAACTAAGGGAAATAAACCTATAGAACGCTTTTTTGCCTTCTGTCTATGCATTCTGACACTCCAACAATGTGTTCTGCTTCAATTTGGCTCATTTTACAAAGGTGCTTATTCCTGGAATGAACATGCAGTTCTACTCAAGAGTAAGCAAGTAAGCGAAATAAAGCCATAGAACGCTTTTTTGCGTTCTATCTATGCTTTCTGACACTCCAACAATGTGTTCTGCTTCAATTTGGCTCATTTTACGAAGATGCTTATTTCTGGGGTGATAATGCAGTTCTACTCAAGAGTAAGCAACTAAGCGAAATAAAGCCATAGAACGCTTTTTTGCTTTCTTTCTATGCATTCTGACACTCCAACAATTTGTTCTGCTTCAGTTTGGCTCATTTTACAAAGATGCTTATTTCTGGAGTGAACATGCAGATCTACTCAAGAGTAAGCAACTAAGCGAAATAAAGCCATAGAACGCTTTTTTGCCTTCTGTCTATGCATTCTGAGACTCCAACAATGTGTTCTGCTTCAATTTGGCTCATTTTACAAAGGTGCTTATTCCTGTATTGAACATGCATTTCTACTCAAGAGTAAGCAACTAAGCGAAATAAAGCCATAGAACGCTTTTTTGCTTTCTATCTATGCATTCTGACACTCCAACAATGTGTTCTGCTTCAATTTGGCTCATTTTACAAAGATGCTTATTTCTGGAGTGAACATGCAGTTCTACTCAAGAGTAAGCAACAAAGCGAAATAAAGCCATAGAACGCTTATTTGACTTCTACAGATGCATTCTGACACTCCAACAATTTGTTCTGCTTCAATTTGGCTCATTTTACAAAGATGCTTATTCCTGGAGTGAACATGCAGTTCGACTCAAGAGTAAGCAACTAAGCGAAATAAACCTATAGAACGCTTTTTTGCCTTCTGTCTATGCATTCTGAAACTCCAACAATGTGTTCTGCTTCAATTTGGCTCATTTTACAAAGATGCTTATTTCTGGGGTGAACATGCAGTTCTACTCAAGAGTAAGCAACTAAGCGAAATAAAGCCATAGAACGCTTTTTTGCTTTCTATCTATGCATTCTGACACTCCAACAATGTGTTCTGCTTCAATTTGGCTCATTTTACAAAGATGCTTATTTCTGGAGTGAACATGCAGTTCTACTCAAGAGTAAGCAACTAAGCGAAATAAAGCCATAGAACGCTTATTTACCTTCTATCTATAGATTCTGACACTTCAACAATTTGTTCTGCTTCATTTTGGCTCATTTTACAGAGATGCTTATTCCTGGAGTGAACATGCAGTTCTACTCAAGAGTAAGCAACTAAGCGAAATAAAGCCATAGAACGCTTATTTGCCTTCTATCTATGCATTCTGACACTCCAACAATTTGTTCTGCTTCAATTTGGCTCATTTTACAAAGATGCTTATTTCTGGAGTGAACATGCAGTTCTACTCAAGAGTAAGCAACTAAGCGAAATAAAGCCATAGAACGCTTTTTTGCTTTCTATCTATGCATTCTGACACTCCAACAATGTGTTCTGCTTCAATTTGGCTCATTTTACAAAGATGCTTATTTCTGGAGTGAACATGCAGATCTACTCAAGAGTAAGCAACTAAGCGAAATAAACCTATAGAACGCTTTTTTGCATTCTATCTATGCATTCTGACACTCCAACAATGTATTCTGCTTCAATTTGGCTCATTTTACAAAGGTGCTTATTCCTGGATTGAACATGCATTTCTACTCAAGAGTAAGCAACTAAGCGAAATAAAGCCACAGAACGCTTTTTTTGCTTTCTATCTATGCATTCTGACACTCCAACAATGTATTCTGCTTCAATTTGGCTCATTTTACAAAGATGCTTATTTCTGGAGTGAACATGCAGTTCTACTCAAGAGTAAGCAACTAAGCGAAATAAAGCCAAAGAACGCTTTTTTGCTTTCTATCTATGCATTCTGACACTCCAACAATGTGTTCTGCTTCAATTTGGCTCATTTTACAAAGATGCTTATTTCTGGAGTGAACATGCCGATCTACTCAAGAGTAAGCAACTAAGCGAAATAAACCTATAGAACGCTTTTTTGCATTCTATCTAAGCATTCTGACACTCCAACAATGTATTCTGCTTCAATTTGGCTTATTTTACAAAGGTGCTTATTCCTGGATTGAACATGCATTTCTACTCAAGAGTAAGCAACTAAGCGAAATAAAGCCATAGAACGCTTTTTTGCTTTCTATCTATGCATTCTGACACTCCAACAATTTGTTCTGCTTCAATTTGGCTCATTTTACAAAGATGCTTATTTCTGGAGTGAACATGCTGTTCTACTCAAGAGTAAGCAACTAAGGGAAATAAACCTATAGAACGCTTTTTTGCCTTCTGTCTATGCATTCTGACACTCCAACAATGTGTTCTGCTTCAATTTGGCTCATTTTACAACGGTGCTTATTCCTGGAGTGAACATGCAGTTCTACTCAAGAGTAAGCAACTAAGCGAAATAAAGCCATAGAACGCTTTTTTGCTTTCTATCTATGCATTCTGACACTCCAACAATGTGTTCTGCTTCAATTTGGCTCATTTTACAAAGATGCTTATTTCTGGAGTGAACATGCAGTTCTACACAAGAGTAAGCAACTAAGCGAAATAAAGCCATAGAATGCTTTTTTGCTTTCTATCTATGCATTCTGACACTCCAACAATGTGTTCTGCTTCAATTTGGCTCATTTTACAAAGATGCTTATTTCTGGAGTGAACATGCAGATCTACTCAAGAGTAAGCAACTAAGCGAAATAAACCTATAGAACGCTTTTTTGCATTCTATCTATGCATTCTGACACTCCAACAATGTATTCTGCTTCAATTTGGCTCATTTTACAAAGGTGCTTATTCCTGGATTGAACATGCATTTCTACTCAAGAGTAAGCAACTAAGCGAAATAAAGCCATAGAACGCTTTTTTGCGTTCTATCTATGCTTTCTGACACTCCAACAATGTGTTCTGCTTCAATTTGGCTCATTTTACGAAGATGCTTATTTCTGGGGTGAAAATGCAGTTCTACTCAAGAGTAAGCAACTAAGCGAAATAAAGCCATAGAACGATTTTTGCTTTCTTTCTATGCATTCTGACACTCCAACAATTTGTTCTGCTTCAGTTTGGCTCATTTTACAAAGATGCTTATTTCTGGGGTGAACATGCAGTTCGACTCAAGAGTAAGCAACTAAGCGAAATAAACCTATAGAACGCTTTATTGCCTTCTGTCTATGCATTCTGAAACTCCAACAATGTGTTCTGCTTCAATTTGGCTCATTTTACAAAGATGCTTATTTCTGGGGTGAACATGCAGTTCTACTCAAGAGTAAGCAACTAAGCGAAATAAAGCCATAGAACGCTTTTTTGCTTTCTATCTATGCATTCTGACACTCCAACAATGTGTTCTGCTTCAATTTGGCTCATTTTACAAAGATGCTTATTTCTGGAGTGAACATGCAGTTCTACTCAAGAGTAAGCAACTAAGCGAAATAAAGCCATAGAACGCTTATTTGCTTTCTTTCTATGCATTCTGACACTCCAACAATTTGTTCTGCTTCAGTTTGGCTCATTTTACAAAGATGCTTATTTCTGGGGTGAACATGCAGTTCTACTCAAGAGTAAGCAACTAAGTGAAATAAAGCCATAGAACGCTTTTTTGCTTTCTATCTATGCATTATGACACTCCAACAATGTGTTCTGCTTCAGTTTGGCTCATTTTACAAAGATGCTTATTTCTGGAGTGAACATGCAGATCTACTCAAGAGTAAGCAACTAAGCGAAATAAAGCCATAGAACGCTTTTTTGCCTTCTGTCTATGCATTCTGAGACTCCAACAATGTGTTCTGCTTCAATTTGGCTCATTTTACAAAGGTGCTTATTCCTGGATTGAACATGCATTTCTACTCAAGAGTAAGCAACTAAGCGAAATAAAGCCATAGAACGCTTTTTTGCTTTCTATCTATGCATTCTGACACTCCAACAATGTGTTCTACTTCAATTTGGCTCATTTTACAAAGATGCTTATTTCTGGAGTGAACATGCAGTTCTACTCAAGAGTAAGCAACAAAGCGAAATAAAGCCATAGAACGCTTATTTGACTTCTACATATGCATTCTGACACTCCAACAATTTGTTCTGCTTCAATTTGGCTCATTTTACAAAGATGCTTATTCCTGGAGTGAACATGCAGTTCGACTCAAGAGTAAGCAACTAAGCGAAATAAACCTATAGAACGCTTTTTTGCCTTCTGTCTATGCATTCTGAAACTCCAACAATGTGTTCTGCTTCAATTTGGCTCATTTTACAAAGATGCTTATTTCTGGGGTGAACATGCAGTTCTACTCAAGAGTAAGCAACTAAGCGAAATAAAGCCATAGAACGCTTTTTTGCTTTCTATCTATGCATTCTGACACTCCAACAATGTGTTCTGCTTCAATTTGGCTCATTTTACAAAGATGCTTATTTCTGGAGTGAACATGCAGTTCTACTCAAGAGTAAGCAACTAAGCGAAATAAAGCCATAGAACGCTTATTTACCTTCTATCTATAGATTCTGACACTTCAACAATTTGTTCTGCTTCATTTTGGCTCATTTTACAGAGATGCTTATTCCTGGAGTGAACATGCATTTCTACTCAAGAGTAAGCAACTAAGCGAAATAAAGCCATAGAACGCTTATTTGCCTTCTATCTATGCATTCTGACACTCCAACAATGTTTTCTGCTTCAATTTGGCTCATTTCACAAAGGTGCTTATTTCTGGAGTGAACATGCTGTTCTACTCAAGAGTAAGCAACTAAGGGAAATAAACCTATAGAACGCTTTTTTGCCTTCTGTCTATGCATTCTGACACTCCAACAATGTGTTCTGCTTCAATTTGGCTCATTTTACAAAGGTGCTTATTCCTGGAATGAACATGCAGTTCTACTCAAGAGTAAGCAACTAAGCGAAATAAAGCCATAGAACGCTTTTTTGCGTTCTATCTATGCTTTCTGACACTCCAACAATGTGTTCTGCTTCAATTTGGCTCATTTTACGAAGATGCTTATTTCTGGGGTGATAATGCAGTTCTACTCAAGAGTAAGCAACTAAGCGAAATAAAGCCATAGAACGCTTTTTTGCTTTCTTTCTATGCATTCTGACACTCCAACAATTTGTTCTGCTTCAGTTTGGCTCATTTTACAAAGATGCTTATTTCTGGGGTGAACATGCAGTTCTACTCAAGAGTAAGCAACTAAGTGAAATAAAGCCATAGAACGCTTTTTTGCTTTCTATCTATGCATTATGACACTCCAACAATGTGTTCTGCTTCAGTTTGGCTCATTTTACAAAGATGCTTATTTCTGGGGTGAAAATGCAGTTCTACTCAAGAGTAAGCAACTAAGCGAAATAAAGCCATAGAACGCTTTTTTGCTTTCTTTCTATGCATTCTGACACTCCAACAATTTGTTCTGCTTCAGTTTGGCTCATTTTACAAAGATGCTTATTTCTGGGGTGAACATGCAGTTCTACTCAAGAGTAAGCAACTAAGTGAAATAAAGCCATAGAACGCTTTTTTGCTTTCTATCTATGCATTATGACACTCCAACAATGTGTTCTGCTTCAGTTTGGCTCATTTTACAAAGATGCTTATTTCTGGAGTGAACATGCAGATCTACTCAAGAGTAAGCAACTAAGCGAAATAAAGCCATAGAACGCTTTTTTGCCTTCTGTCTATGCATTCTGAGACTCCAACAATGTGTTCTGCTTCAATTTGGCTCATTTTACAAAGGTGCTTATTCCTGGATTGAACATGCATTTCTACTCAAGAGTAAGCAACTAAGCGAAATAAAGCCATAGAACGCTTTTTTGCTTTCTATCTATGCATTCTGACACTCCAACAATGTGTTCTACTTCAATTTGGCTCATTTTACAAAGATGCTTATTTCTGGATTGAACATGCAGTTCTACTCAAGAGTAAGCAACAAAGCGAAATAAAGCCATAGAACGCTTATTTGACTTCTACATATGCATTCTGACACTCCAACAATTTGTTCTGCTTCAATTTGGCTCATTTTACAAAGATGCTTATTCCTGGAGTGAACATGCAGTTCGACTCAAGAGTAAGCAACTAAGCGAAATAAACCTATAGAACGCTTTTTTGCCTTCTGTCTATGCATTCTGAAACTCCAACAATGTGTTCTGCTTCAATTTGGCTCATTTTACAAAGATGCTTATTTCTGGGGTGAACATGCAGTTCTACTCAAGAGTAAGCAACTAAGCGAAATAAAGCCATAGAACGCTTTTTTGCTTTCTATCTATGCATTCTGACACTCCAACAATGTGTTCTGCTTCAATTTGGCTCATTTTACAAAGATGCTTATTTCTGGAGTGAACATGCAGTTCTACTCAAGAGTAAGCAACTAAGCGAAATAAAGCCATAGAACGCTTATTTACCTTCTATCTATAGATTCTGACACTTCAACAATTTGTTCTGCTTCATTTTGGCTCATTTTACAGAGATGCTTATTCCTGGAGTGAACATGCATTTCTACTCAAGAGTAAGCAACTAAGCGAAATAAAGCCATAGAACGCTTATTTGCCTTCTATCTATGCATTCTGACACTCCAACAATGTTTTCTGCTTCAATTTGGCTCATTTCACAAAGGTGCTTATTTCTGGAGTGAACATGCTGTTCTACTCAAGAGTAAGCAACTAAGGGAAATAAACCTATAGAACGCTTTTTTGCCTTCTGTCTATGCATTCTGACACTCCAACAATGTGTTCTGCTTCAATTTGGCTCATTTTACAAAGGTGCTTATTCCTGGAATGAACATGCAGTTCTACTCAAGAGTAAGCAACTAAGCGAAATAAAGCCATAGAACGCTTTTTTGCTTTCTATCTATGCTTTCTGACACTCGAACAATGTGTTCTGCTTCAATTTGGCTCATTTTACAAAGGTGCTTATTCCTGGATTGAACATGCATTTCTACTCAAGAGTAAGCAACTAAGCGAAATAAAGCCATAGAACGCTTTTTTGCTTTCTATCTATGCATTCTGACACTCCAACAATGTGTTCTGCTTCAATTTGGCTCATTTTACGAAGATGCTTATTTCTGGGGTGAAAATGCAGTTCTACTCAAGAGTAAGCAACTAAGCGAAATAAAGCCATAGAACGCTTTTTTGCTTTCTATCTATGCATTCTGACACTCCAACAATGTGTTCTGCTTCAATTTGGCTCATTTTACAAAGATGCTTATTTCTGGAGTGAACATGCAGTTCTACACAAGAGTAAGCAACTAAGCGAAATAAAAAAAATAGAACGCTTTTTTGTCTTCTGTCTATGCATTCTGACACTCGAACAATGTGTTCTGCTTCAATTTGGCTCATTTTACAAAGGTGCTTATTCCTGGATTGAACATGCATTTCTACTCAAGAGTAAGCAACTAAGCGAAATAAAGCCATAGAACGCTTTTTTGCTTTCTATCTATGCATTCTGACACTCCAACAATGTGTTCTACTTCAATTTGGCTCATTTTACAAAGATGCTTATTTCTGGAGTGAACATGCAGTTCTACTCAAGAGTAAGCAACAAAGCGAAATAAAGCCATAGAACGCTTATTTGCCTTCTATCTATGCATTCTTACACTCCAACAATTTGTTCTGCTTCAATTTGGCTCATTTTACAAAGATGCTTATTTCTGGAGTGAACATGCAGTTCTACTCAAGAGTAAGCAACTAAGCGAAATAAAGCCATAGAATGCTTTTTTGCTTTCTATCTATGCATTCTGACACTCCAACAATGTGTTCTGCTTCAATTTGGCTCATTTTACAAAGATGCTTATTTCTGGAGTGAACATGCAGATCTACTCAAGAGTAAGCAACTAAGCGAAATAAACCTATAGAACGCTTTTTTGCATTCTATCTATGCATTCTGACACTCCAACAATGTATTCTGCTTCAATTTGGCTCATTTTACAAAGGTGCTTATTCCTGGATTGAACATGCATTTCTACTCAAGAGTAAGCAACTAAGCGAAATAAAGCCATAGAACGCTTTTTTGCGTTCTATCTATGCTTTCTGACACTCCAACAATGTGTTCTGCTTCAATTTGGCTCATTTTACGAAGATGCTTATTTCTGGGGTGAAAATGCAGTTCTACTCAAGAGTAAGCAACTAAGCGAAATAAAGCCATAGAACGATTTTTGCTTTCTTTCTATGCATTCTGACACTCCAACAATTTGTTCTGCTTCAGTTTGGCTCATTTTACAAAGATGCTTATTTCTGGGGTGAACATGCAGTTCTACTCAAGAGTAAGCAACTAAGTGAAATAAAGCCATAGAACGCTTTTTTGCTTTCTATCTATGCATTATGACACTCCAACAATGTGTTCTGCTTCAGTTTGGCTCATTTTACAAAGATGCTTATTTCTGGAGTGAACATGCAGATCTACTCAAGAGTAAGCAACTAAGCGAAATAAAGCCATAGAACGCTTTTTTGCCTTCTGTCTATGCATTCTGAGACTCCAACAATGTGTTCTGCTTCAATTTGGCTCATTTTACAAAGGTGCTTATTCCTGGATTGAACATGCATTTCTACTCAAGAGTAAGCAACTAAGCGAAATAAAGCCATAGAACGCTTTTTTGCTTTCTATCTATGCATTCTGACACTCCAACAATGTGTTCTACTTCAATTTGGCTCATTTTACAAAGATGCTTATTTCTGGAGTGAACATGCAGTTCTACTCAAGAGTAAGCAACAAAGCGAAATAAAGCCATAGAACGCTTATTTGACTTCTACATATGCATTCTGACACTCCAACAATTTGTTCTGCTTCAATTTGGCTCATTTTACAAAGATGCTTATTCCTGGAGTGAACATGCAGTTCGACTCAAGAGTAAGCAACTAAGCGAAATAAACCTATAGAACGCTTTTTTGCCTTCTGTCTATGCATTCTGAAACTCCAACAATGTGTTCTGCTTCAATTTGGCTCATTTTACAAAGATGCTTATTTCTGGGGTGAACATGCAGTTCTACTCAAGAGTAAGCAACTAAGCGAAATAAAGCCATAGAACGCTTTTTTGCTTTCTATCTATGCATTCTGACACTCCAACAATGTGTTCTGCTTCAATTTGGCTCATTTTACAAAGATGCTTATTTCTGGAGTGAACATGCAGTTCTACTCAAGAGTAAGCAACTAAGCGAAATAAAGCCATAGAACGCTTATTTACCTTCTATCTATAGATTCTGACACTTCAACAATTTGTTCTGCTTCATTTTGGCTCATTTTACAGAGATGCTTATTCCTGGAGTGAACATGCATTTCTACTCAAGAGTAAGCAACTAAGCGAAATAAAGCCATAGAACGCTTATTTGCCTTCTATCTATGCATTCTGACACTCCAACAATGTTTTCTGCTTCAATTTGGCTCATTTCACAAAGGTGCTTATTTCTGGAGTGAACATGCTGTTCTACTCAAGAGTAAGCAACTAAGGGAAATAAACCTATAGAACGCTTTTTTGCCTTCTGTCTATGCATTCTGACACTCCAACAATGTGTTCTGCTTCAATTTGGCTCATTTTACAAAGGTGCTTATTCCTGGAATGAACATGCAGTTCTACTCAAGAGTAAGCAACTAAGCGAAATAAAGCCATAGAACGCTTTTTTGCGTTCTATCTATGCTTTCTGACACTCCAACAATGTGTTCTGCTTCAATTTGGCTCATTTTACGAAGATGCTTATTTCTGGGGTGATAATGCAGTTCTACTCAAGAGTAAGCAACTAAGCGAAATAAAGCCATAGAACGCTTTTTTGCTTTCTTTCTATGCATTCTGACACTCCAACAATTTGTTCTGCTTCAGTTTGGCTCATTTTACAAAGATGCTTATTTCTGGGGTGAACATGCAGTTCTACTCAAGAGTAAGCAACTAAGTGAAATAAAGCCATAGAACGCTTTTTTGCTTTCTATCTATGCATTATGACACTCCAACAATGTGTTCTGCTTCAGTTTGGCTCATTTTACAAAGATGCTTATTTCTGGAGTGAACATGCAGATCTACTCAAGAGTAAGCAACTAAGCGAAATAAAGCCATAGAACGCTTTTTTGCCTTCTGTCTATGCATTCTGAGACTCCAACAATGTGTTCTGCTTCAATTTGGCTCATTTTACAAAGGTGCTTATTCCTGTATTGAACATGCATTTCTACTCAAGAGTAAGCAACTAAGCGAAATAAAGCCATAGAACGCTTTTTTGCTTTCTATCTATGCATTCTCACACTCCAACAATGTGTTCTACTTCAATTTGGCTCATTTTACAAAGATGCTTATTTCTGGAGTGAACATGCAGTTCTACTCAAGAGTAAGCAACAAAGCGAAATAAAGCCATAGAACGCTTATTTGACTTCTACAGATGCATTCTGACACTCCAACAATTTGTTCTGCTTCAATTTGGCTCATTTTACAAAGATGCTTATTCCTGGAGTGAACATGCAGTTCGACTCAAGAGTAAGCAACTAAGCGAAATAAACCTATAGAACGCTTTTTTGCCTTCTGTCTATGCATTCTGAAACTCCAACAATGTGTTCTGCTTCAATTTGGCTCATTTTACAAAGATGCTTATTTCTGGGGTGAACATGCAATTCTACTCAAGAGTAAGCAACTAAGCGAAATAAAGCCATAGAACGCTTTTTTGCTTTCTATCTATGCATTCTGACACTCCAACAATGTGTTCTGCTTCAATTTGGCTCATTTTACAAAGATGCTTATTTCTGGAGTGAACATGCAGTTCTACTCAAGAGTAAGCAACTAAGCGAAATAAAGCCATAGAACGCTTATTTACCTTCTATCTATAGATTCTGACACTTCAACAATTTGTTCTGCTTCATTTTGGCTCATTTTACAGAGATGCTTATTCCTGGAGTGAACATGCAGTTCTACTCAAGAGTAAGCAACTAAGCGAAATAAAGCCATAGAACGCTTATTTGCCTTCTATCTATGCATTCTGACACTCCAACAATTTGTTCTGCTTCAATTTGGCTCATTTTACAAAGATGCTTATTTCTGGAGTGAACATGCAGTTCTACTCAAGAGTAAGCAACTAAGCGAAATAAAGCCATAGAACGCTTTTTTGCTTTCTATCTATGCATTCTGACACTCCAACAATGTGTTCTGCTTCAATTTGGCTCATTTTACAAAGATGCTTATTTCTGGAGTGAACATGCAGATCTACTCAAGAGTAAGCAACTAAGCGAAATAAACCTATAGAACGCTTTTTTGCATTCTATCTATGCATTCTGACACTCCAACAATGTATTCTGCTTCAATTTGGCTCATTTTACAAAGGTGCTTATTCCTGGATTGAACATGCATTTCTACTCAAGAGTAAGCAACTAAGCGAAATAAAGCCACAGAACGCTTTTTTGCTTTCTATCTATGCATTCTGACACTCCAACAATGTATTCTGCTTCAATTTGGCTTATTTTACAAAGGTGCTTATTCCTGGATTGAACATGCATTTCTACTCAAGAGTAAGCAACTAAGCGAAATAAAGCCATAGAACGCTTTTTTGCTTTCTATCTATGCATTCTGACACTCCAACAATTTGTTCTGCTTCAATTTGGCTCATTTTACAAAGATGCTTATTTCTGGAGTGAACATGCTGTTCTACTCAAGAGTAAGCAACTAAGGGAAATAAACCTATAGAACGCTTTTTTGCCTTCTGTCTATGCATTCTGACACTCCAACAATGTGTTCTGCTTCAATTTGGCTCATTTTACAACGGTGCTTATTCCTGGAGTGAACATGCAGTTCTACTCAAGAGTAAGCAACTAAGCGAAATAAAGCCATAGAACGCTTTTTTGCTTTCTATCTATGCATTCTGACACTCCAACAATGTGTTCTGCTTCAATTTGGCTCATTTTACAAAGATGCTTATTTCTGGAGTGAACATGCAGTTCTACACAAGAGTAAGCAACTAAGCGAAATAAAGCCATAGAACGCTTTTTTGTCTTCTGTCTATGCATTCTGACACTCGAACAATGTGTTCTGCTTCAATTTGGCTCATTTTACAAAGGTGCTTATTCCTGGATTGAACATGCATTTCTACTCAAGAGTAAGCAACTAAGCGAAATAAAGCCATAGAACGCTTTTTTGCTTTCTATCTATGCATTTTGACACTCCAACAATGTGTTCTACTTCAATTTGGCTCATTTTACAAAGATGCTTATTTCTGGAGTGAACATGCAGTTCTACTCAAGAGTAAGCAACAAAGCGAAATAAAGCCATAGAACGCTTATTTGCCTTCTATCTATGCATTCTTACACTCCAACAATTTGTTCTGCTTCAATTTGGCTCATTTTACAAAGATGCTTATTTCTGGAGTGAACATGCAGTTCTACTCAAGAGTAAGCAACTAAGCGAAATAAAGCCATAGAACGCTTTTTTGCTTTCTATCTATGCATTCTGACACTCCAACAATGTATTCTGCTTCAATTTGGCTCATTTTACAAAGATGCTTATTTCTGGAGTGAACATGCATTTCTACTCAAGAGTAAGCAACTAAGCGAAATAAAGCCATAGAACGCTTTTTTGCTTTCTATCTATGCATTCTGACACTCCAACAATTTGTTCTGCTTCAATTTGGCTCATTTTACAAAGATGCTTATTTCTGGGGTGAACATGCAGTTCTACTCAAGAGTAAGCAACTAAGTGAAATAAAGCCATAGAACGTTTTTTTGCTTTCTATCTATGCATTATGACACTCCAACAATGTGTTCTGCTTCAGTTTGGCTCATTTTACAAAGATGCTTATTTCTGGAGTGAACATGCAGAACTACTCAAGAGTAAGCAACTAAGCGAAATAAAGCCATAGAATGCTTTTTTGCTTTCTATCTATGCATTCTGACACTCCAACAATGTATTCTGCTTCAATTTGGCTCATAAGCGAAATAAAGCCATAGAACGCTTTTTTGCTTTCTATGTATGCATTCTGACACTCCAACAATTTGTTCTGCTTCAATTTGGCTCATTTTACAAAGATGCTTATTTCTGGAGTGAACATGCTGTTCTACTCAAGAGTAAGCAACTAAGGGAAATAAACCTATAGAACGCTTTTTTGCCTTCTGTCTATACATTCTGACACTCCAACAATGTGTTCTGCTTCAATTTGGCTCATTTTACGAAGATGCTTATTTCTGGGGTGAAAATGCAGTTCTACTCAAGAGTAAGCAACTAAGCGAAATAAAGCCATAGAACGCTTTTTTGCTTTCTTTCTATGCATTCTGACACTCCAAGAATTAGTTCTGCTTCAATTTGGCTCATTTTACAAAGATGCTTATTTCTGGGGTGAAAATGCAGTTCTACTCAAGAGTAAGCAACTAAGTGAAATAAAGCCATAGAACGCTTTTTTGCTTTCTATCTATGCATTATGACACTCCAACAATGTGTTCTGCTTCAGTTTGGCTCATTTTACAAAGATGCTTATTTCTGGAGTGAACATGCAGATCTACTCAAGAGTAAGCAACTAAGCGAAATAAAGCCATAGAACGCTTTTTTGCGTTCTATCTATGCTTTCTGACACTCCAACAATGTGTTCTGCTTCAATTTGGCTCATTTTACGAAGATGCTTATTTCTGGGGTGAACATGCAGTTCTACTCAAGAGTAAGCAACTAAGCGAAATAAAGCCATAGAACGCTTATTTGCCTTCTATCTATGCATTCTGACACTCCAACAATTTGTTCTGCTTCAATTTGGCTCATTTTACAAAGATGCTTATTTCTGGAGTGAACATGCAGTTCTACTCAAGAGTAAGCAACTAAGCGAAATAAAGCCATAGAACGCTTTTTTGCTTTCTATCTATGCATTCTGACACTCCAACAATGTGTTCTGCTTCAATTTGGCTCATTTTACAAAGATGCTTATTTCTGGAGTGAACATGCAGATCTACTCAAGAGTAAGCAACTAAGCGAAATAAACCTATAGAACGCTTTTTTGCATTCTATCTATGCATTCTGACACTCCAACAATGTATTCTGCTTCAATTTGGCTCATTTTACAAAGGTGCTTATTCCTGGATTGAACATGCATTTCTACTCAAGAGTAAGCAACTAAGCGAAATAAAGCCACAGAACGCTTTTTTGCTTTCTATCTATGCATTCTGACACTCCAACAATGTATTCTGCTTCAATTTGGCTTATTTTACAAAGGTGCTTATTCCTGGATTGAACATGCATTTCTACTCAAGAGTAAGCAACTAAGCGAAATAAAGCCATAGAACGCTTTTTTGCTTTCTATCTATGCATTCTGACACTCCAACAATTTGTTCTGCTTCAATTTGGCTCATTTTACAAAGATGCTTATTTCTGGAGTGAACATGCTGTTCTACTCAAGAGTAAGCAACTAAGGGAAATAAACCTATAGAACGCTTTTTTGCCTTCTGTCTATGCATTCTGACACTCCAACAATGTGTTCTGCTTCAATTTGGCTCATTTTACAACGGTGCTTATTCCTGGAGTGAACATGCAGTTCTACTCAAGAGTAAGCAACTAAGCGAAATAAAGCCATAGAACGCTTTTTTGCTTTCTATCTATGCATTCTGACACTCCAACAATGTGTTCTGCTTCAATTTGGCTCATTTTACAAAGATGCTTATTTCTGGAGTGAACATGCAGTTCTACACAAGAGTAAGCAACTAAGCGAAATAAAGCCATAGAACGCTTTTTTGTCTTCTGTCTATGCATTCTGACACTCGAACAATGTGTTCTGCTTCAATTTGGCTCATTTTACAAAGGTGCTTATTCCTGGATTGAACATGCATTTCTACTCAAGAGTAAGCAACTAAGCGAAATAAAGCCATAGAACGCTTTTTTGCTTTCTATCTATGCATTTTGACACTCCAACAATGTGTTCTACTTCAATTTGGCTCATTTTACAAAGATGCTTATTTCTGGAGTGAACATGCAGTTCTACTCAAGAGTAAGCAACAAAGCGAAATAAAGCCATAGAACGCTTATTTGCCTTCTATCTATGCATTCTTACACTCCAACAATTTGTTCTGCTTCAATTTGGCTCATTTTACAAAGATGCTTATTTCTGGAGTGAACATGCAGTTCTACTCAAGAGTAAGCAACTAAGCGAAATAAAGCCATAGAACGCTTTTTTGCTTTCTATCTATGCATTCTGACACTCCAACAATGTATTCTGCTTCAATTTGGCTCATTTTACAAAGATGCTTATTTCTGGAGTGAACATGCATTTCTACTCAAGAGTAAGCAACTAAGCGAAATAAAGCCATAGAACGCTTTTTTGCTTTCTATCTATGCATTCTGACACTCCAACAATTTGTTCTGCTTCAATTTGGCTCATTTTACAAAGATGCTTATTTCTGGGGTGAACATGCAGTTCTACTCAAGAGTAAGCAACTAAGTGAAATAAAGCCATAGAACGTTTTTTTGCTTTCTATCTATGCATTATGACACTCCAACAATGTGTTCTGCTTCAGTTTGGCTCATTTTACAAAGATGCTTATTTCTGGAGTGAACATGCAGAACTACTCAAGAGTAAGCAACTAAGCGAAATAAAGCCATAGAATGCTTTTTTGCTTTCTATCTATGCATTCTGACACTCCAACAATGTATTCTGCTTCAATTTGGCTCATAAGCGAAATAAAGCCATAGAACGCTTTTTTGCTTTCTATGTATGCATTCTGACACTCCAACAATTTGTTCTGCTTCAATTTGGCTCATTTTACAAAGATGCTTATTTCTGGAGTGAACATGCTGTTCTACTCAAGAGTAAGCAACTAAGGGAAATAAACCTATAGAACGCTTTTTTGCCTTCTGTCTATACATTCTGACACTCCAACAATGTGTTCTGCTTCAATTTGGCTCATTTTACGAAGATGCTTATTTCTGGGGTGAAAATGCAGTTCTACTCAAGAGTAAGCAACTAAGCGAAATAAAGCCATAGAACGCTTTTTTGCTTTCTTTCTATGCATTCTGACACTCCAAGAATTAGTTCTGCTTCAATTTGGCTCATTTTACAAAGATGCTTATTTCTGGGGTGAAAATGCAGTTCTACTCAAGAGTAAGCAACTAAGTGAAATAAAGCCATAGAACGCTTTTTTGCTTTCTATCTATGCATTATGACACTCCAACAATGTGTTCTGCTTCAGTTTGGCTCATTTTACAAAGATGCTTATTTCTGGAGTGAACATGCAGATCTACTCAAGAGTAAGCAACTAAGCGAAATAAAGCCATAGAACGCTTTTTTGCGTTCTATCTATGCTTTCTGACACTCCAACAATGTGTTCTGCTTCAATTTGGCTCATTTTACGAAGATGCTTATTTCTGGGGTGAAAATGCAGTTCTACTCAAGAGTAAGCAACTAAGCGAAATAAAGCCATAGAACGCTTTTTTGCTTTCTTTCTATGCATTCTGACACTCCAACAATTTGTTCTGCTTCAGTTTGGCTCATTTTACAAAGATGCTTATTTCTGGGGTGAACATGCAGTTCTACTCAAGAGTAAGCAACTAAGTGAAATAAAGCCATAGAACGCTTTTTTGCTTTCTATCTATGCATTATGACACTCCAACAATGTGTTCTGCTTCAGTTTGGCTCATTTTACAAAGATGCTTATTTCTGGAGTGAACATGCAGATCTACTCAAGAGTAAGCAACTAAGCGAAATAAAGCCATAGAACGCTTTTTTGCCTTCTGTCTATGCATTCTGAGACTCCAACAATGTGTTCTGCTTCAATTTGGCTCATTTTACAAAGGTGCTTATTCCTGGATTGAACATGCATTTCTACTCAAGAGTAAGCAACTAAGCGAAATAAAGCCATAGAACGCTTTTTTGCTTTCTATCTATGCATTCTGACACTCCAACAATGTGTTCTACTTCAATTTGGCTCATTTTACAAAGATGCTTATTTCTGGAGTGAACATGCAGTTCTACTCAAGAGTAAGCAACAAAGCGAAATAAAGCCATAGAACGCTTATTTGACTTCTACATATGCATTCTGACACTCCAACAATTTGTTCTGCTTCAATTTGGCTCATTTTACAAAGATGCTTATTCCTGGAGTGAACATGCAGTTCGACTCAAGAGTAAGCAACTAAGCGAAATAAACCTATAGAACGCTTTTTTGCCTTCTGTCTATGCATTCTGAAACTCCAACAATGTGTTCTGCTTCAATTTGGCTCATTTTACAAAGATGCTTATTTCTGGGGTGAACATGCAGTTCTACTCAAGAGTAAGCAACTAAGCGAAATAAAGCCATAGAACGCTTTTTTGCTTCCTATCTATGCATTCTGACACTCCAACAATGTGTTCTGCTTCAATTTGGCTCATTTTACAAAGATGCTTATTTCTGGAGTGAACATGCAGTTCTACTCAAGAGTAAGCAACTAAGCGAAATAAAGCCATAGAACGCTTATTTACCTTCTATCTATAGATTCTGACACTTCAACAATTTGTTCTGCTTCAATTTGGCTCATTTTACAGAGATGCTTATTCCTGGAGTGAACATGCAGTTCTACTCAAGAGTAAGCAACTAAGCGAAATAAAGCCATAGAACGCTTATTTGCCTTCTATCTATGCATTCTGACACTCCAACAATTTGTTCTGTTTCAATTTGGCTCATTTTACAAAGATGCTTATTTCTGGAGTGAACATGCAGTTCTACTCAAGAGTAAGCAACTAAGCGAAATAAAGCCATAGAACGCTTTTTTGCTTTCTATCTATGCATTCTGACACTCCAACAATGTGTTCTGCTTCAATTTGGCTCATTTTACAAAGATGCTTATTTCTGGAGTGAACATGCAGTTCTACTCAAGAGTAAGCAACAAAGCGAAATAAAGCCATAGAACGCTTATTTGACTTCTACATATGCATTCTGACACTCCAACAATTTGTTCTGCTTCAATTTGGCTCATTTTACAAAGATGCTTATTCCTGGAGTGAACATGCAGTTCGACTCAAGAGTAAGCAACTAAGCGAAATAAACCTATAGAACGCTTTTTTGCCTTCTGTCTATGCATTCTGAAACTCCAACAATGTGTTCTGCTTCAATTTGGCTCATTTTACAAAGATGCTTATTTCTGGGGTGAACATGCAGTTCTACTCAAGAGTAAGCAACTAAGCGAAATAAAGCCATAGAACGCTTTTTTGCTTTCTATCTCTGCATTCTGACACTCCAACAATGTGTTCTGCTTCAATTTGGCTCATTTTACAAAGATGCTTATTTCTGGAGTGAACATGCAGTTCTACTCAAGAGTAAGCAACTAAGCGAAATAAAGCCATAGAACGCTTATTTACCTTCTATCTATAGATTCTGACACTTCAACAATTTGTTCTGCTTCAATTTGGCTCATTTTACAGAGATGCTTATTCCTGGAGTGAACATGCAGTTCTACTCAAGAGTAAGCAACTAAGCGAAATAAAGCCATAGAACGCTTATTTGCCTTCTATCTATGCATTCTGACACTCCAACAATTTGTTCTGCTTCAATTTGGCTCATTTTACAAAGATGCTTATTTCTGGAGTGAACATGCAGTTCTACTCAAGAGTAAGCAACTAAGCGAAATAAAGCCATAGAACGCTTTTTTGCTTTCTATCTATGCATTCTGACACTCCAACAATGTGTTCTGCTTCAATTTGGCTCATTTTACAAAGATGCTTATTTCTGGAGTGAACATGCAGATCTACTCAAGAGTAAGCAACTAAGCGAAATAAACCTATAGAACGCTTTTTTGCATTCTATCTATGCATTCTGACACTCCAATAATGTATTCTGCTTCAATTTGGCTCATTTTACAAAGGTGCTTATTCCTGGATTGAACATGCATTTCTACTCAAGAGTAAGCAACTAAGCGAAATAAAGCCATAGAATGCTTTTTTGCTTTCTATCTATGCATTCTGACACTCCAACAATGTATTCTGCTTCAATTTGGCTCATTTTACAAAGATGCTTATTTCTGGAGTGAACATGCAGTTCTACTCAAGAGTAAGCAACTAAGCGAAATAAAGCCAAAGAACGCTTTTTTGCTTTCTATCTATGCATTCTGACACTCCAACAATGTGTTCTACTTCAATTTGGCTCATTTTACAAAGATGCTTATTTCTGGAGTGAACATGCAGTTCTACTCAAGAGTAAGCAACAAAGCGAAATAAAGCCATAGAACGCTTATTTGACTTCTACATATGCATTCTGACACTCCAACAATTTGTTCTGCTTCAATTTGGCTCATTTTACAAAGATGCTTATTCCTGGAGTGAACATGCAGTTCGACTCAAGAGTAAGCAACTAAGCGAAATAAACCTATAGAACGCTTTTTTGCCTTCTGTCTATGCATTCTGAAACTCCAACAATGTGTTCTGCTTCAATTTGGCTCATTTTACAAAGATGCTTATTTCTGGGGTGAACATGCAGTTCTACTCAA